>NC_045956.1:141119261-141719261 GCF_010909765.2 Amblyraja radiata
AAATGTCCTCGGCTACAGAATCTCCAATTTACATAGCAGTCACTTAAAGAACATTGGGTACTTAACATGTGTAAAGGTTATATTATTGTTTGTGTTTAGAAAGCTCTGGTGTTTTTATACAAGAATCACAAAAGGTTAACACGTAGGTGAGTAGGCAAGTATATATCAATAGCAACTTCGCCTAGACCACCCATATTGAAGCAATGTCAAAGAAAGCACACCAACAGCTACTTGCTTAGAAGGCCGAGGAAGTTCGGCATGTTCCCAACCTCTCCACCAACATCTACAGATGCGCCTTAGAAAGCATTTTATCGGGGATGCATCACAGCTTGGTTTGGGAACCGCTCCATCCAAGACGGCAAGAAATTGCAGGCAAATTGTGGATGCAGCCCAGACCATCACACAAACCAACCTCCTTTCAATTGAGTAGAAAAGAACTGCAGATGCTGGTTTAAACCGAAAATAGACTGCAGTGTTGGTGAGAGTGAAGATCTCTGGAGATTGCTGTCTGACCCACTGAGTTACTCCAGCTTGTGTCCATCTCCTTTGCATTGACTCAATTTATACCATGCTGCCTCGGCAAGGCCAGCAGCATAGGTAAATGGCTTGATTGTAATCATGTATTGTCTTTCCGCTGACTGGATAGCACGCAAGCAAAATATTTTCAAAATAAGATTAGTGATGATGACTGTAGGTCCCTTATAGGCCTGTCACACTTAGGCGATTATTTAGGCGACTGTCATAGTCGTAGCAGTTCGCTGAAAAATCAGCGACTGGACTGCCCACAACAATGTCGAAGACAACCTCAATAATAATAATAATGGATGGGATTTATATAGCGCCTTTCTGATACTCAAGGCGCTTTACATCGCATTATTCATTCACTCCTCAGTCACACTCGGTGGTGGTAAGCTACTTCTGTAGCCACAGCTGCCCTGGGGCAGACTGACGGAAGCGTGGCTGCAATCTGCGCCTACGGCCCCTCCGACCACCACCAATCACTCACACACATTCACACACAGGCAAAGGTGGGTGAAGTGTCTTGCCCAAGGACACAACGACAGTATGCACTCCAAGCGGGATTCGAACCGGCTACCTTCCGGTCGCCAGCCGAACACTTAGCCCATTGTGCCATCTGCCGCCCCACCAACCTACCACCTAGTTGACGTCTAGCTATGGCAAGCTACCGACAACCGGCGACCCAATCGTCATGACTTAAGACGTCAACCTACGACCATACCTACGGCAACCTATGACCACACAGGCAACAACCTACGACAACCAAAGTCACCTACGTCCAACCACGACAAGCTACGACCCTGTCGGCGACAACTGAAGATAATTCAGTCGCCGGTACCCGTTGCCGGTTGACGTAGGTAGTCGCCAATAGAATTCACTGAAGTCAGCACCGGTGACAACCTCCATCACCTGGCGACAACCTACAAAAAGCACCTAGGTCAGGAGAAGTCTAGCTACACTCATTGGCATCAACCCATGTTGAAAATCCAGCAGCGGCCAGGAAAGATGCTACGACTCTTTGGGCGACAGAGAAGACTACTCACAACCATACAGGTGACACCCCGGCGACTATGTGGCGACAGCCTAGTCGCCTGTAGTCACCTAAAAAAGCCTAAGTGGGACAGGTGAATTTATAATGGGAAACAAGGAAATTGGTAACAAGGA
This sequence comes from Amblyraja radiata, assembly GCF_010909765.2. NCBI lineage: Eukaryota > Metazoa > Chordata > Chondrichthyes > Rajiformes > Rajidae > Amblyraja > Amblyraja radiata. The sequence goes on from NC_045956.1 coordinate 141,120,945, forward strand.
AATGGCGGAACAGTTAAACAAGTACTTTGGTTCTGGCTTCATTAAGGAAGACACAAACAATCTCCCGGTAATACTTGGGGACCGAGGATCTAGTGGGAGGGAGAAACTGAAAATAATCCACGTTTGTCAGAAATGATGTTAGGTAAACTGTTGGGACATAAGGTATATAAATCCCCGGGACCTGATGGTCTGCATCCCAGAGTATTCAAGGAGGTGGCCCTAGAAATCGTGGATGCATTGGTGATCATTTTGCAATGTTCTGTATCAGTTCCTGTGGACTGGAGGGTAGCCAACTCCACTTATTAAGAAAGGAGAGAGAGGGAAAACTGGGAATTATAGACCAGTTAGCCGTACATCAGGTGTGGGGAAGATGCTGGAGTCAATTATTAAATATGTTATAGCAGCGCATTTGGAAAGCAGTGACGGGATCGGTCAAAGTCAGCATGGATTTATGAAGGGGAAATCATGCTTGACTAATCTTTTGGGACTTTTTGAGGATGTAACAAGTAAAATGGATAAGGGAGAGTCAGTGAATGTGGTGTATCTGGACTTTCACAAAGCCTTTGACAAGGTCCCACACAAGAGATTAGTGCGCAAAATTAGAGCACATGGTATTGGCATGGATAGAGGACTGGTTGGCAGACAGGAAGCAAAGAGTAGGAATTAACGGGTCATTTCAGAATGGCAGACAGTGACTAGTGGGGTGCCGCAAGGCTCTGTGCTGGGGACCCCAGTTGTTTACAATATATATTAATGATTTAGACGAAGGAATTAAATGTAACATCTCTAAGTTTGCGGATGGCAGTGTGAGCTGCAAGGAGGTTGCTTTGAGGCTGCAGGGTGACTTGGATAGGTACACAAAATTGCTGGAGGAACTCAGCGGGTGCAGCAGCATCTATGGAGCGAAGGAAATAGGCGACGTTTCGGGCCGAAACCCTTCTTCAGACTTGGATAGTTGGTGAGTGGGCAGAGGCATGGCAGATGCAGTATAATGTGGATAAATGTGAGGTTATCTACTTTGGTGACAAGAACAGGAAGGCAGATTATTATATGAATGGTTTCAGATTAGGAGAAGGGGAGATGCATTGAGACCTGGGTGTGCTTATACATCAGTCACTGAAAGTAAGCCAGGGCATCGGAAATGTCCTCGCTCTTCAGGGAACGGGGATTCCCCTCCTCCACCATAGATGAGACTCGCACCAGGGTCTCTTCCATACCCCGCAACACTGCTCTCTCTCCCCATCCCCGCACTCGCAACATGGGCAGAGTCCCCCTAGTCCTCACCTTTCACCCCACCAGCCGGCAAATACAACAAATCATCCTCCGCCATTTTCGCCACCTCCAACGTGACCCCACCACTCGCCACATCTTCCCATCTCCCCCCATGTCTGCCTTCCGCAAAGACCGCTCCCTCCGCAACTCCCTTGTCAATTCTTCCCTTCCCTCCCGTACCACCCCCTCCCCGGGCACTTTCCGTTGCAACCGCAAGAAATGCAACACCTGTCCCTTCACCTCCCCCCTCGACTCCATTCAAGGACCCAGCAGTCGTTCCAAGGTGCGACAAAGGTTCACCTGTATCTCCTCCAACCTCATCTACTGCTTCCGCTGCTCTAGATGTCAGCTGATTTACATCGGGTGAGACCAAGCGGAGGTTGGGCGATCGTTTCGCCGAACACCTCGCTCAGTCCGCAATAACCTACCTGAACTCCCGGTGGCTCAGCACTTCAACTCCCCCTCCCATTCCCAATCCGACCTCTCTGTCCTGGGTCTCCTCCATTGCCAGAGTGAGCAACATCGGAAATTGGAGGAACAGCACCTCATATTCGTCTGGGTAGCCTTGCGTCCGTAGGGCATGAACATGAATTCTCCCAATTTTGCTAGCCCTTGCTGTCTCCTCCCCTTCCTTAACCCTCGAGCTGTCTCCTCTCCATCCCCCCGCCCTCGGCTCCTCCTCCTCCCCTTTTTTCCTTCTTCTCCCTCCCACACCCCTATCAGTCTGAAGAAGGGTTTCGGCCCGAAACGTCACCTATTTCCTTCGCTCCATAGATGCTGCTGCACCGCTGAGTTTCTCCAGCATTTTGTGTACCTACTGAAAGTAAGCATGCAGGTTTATGCAGGCAATGAAGAAAGCCAATGGCATGTTGGCCTTCATGGCGAGAGGATTTGAGTTTAGGAGCAAGGAGATCCCACTGCAGTTGTACAGGGCCCTGGTGAGACCGCACCAGGAGGATTGTGTGCAAATTTGGTCTCCTAATTTGAGGAAGGACATTATTGCTATTGAGGGAGTGCAGCGTAGGTTCACCAGGTTAATTCCCAGATTGGTGAGACTGACATATGATGAAAGAATGGGTTGACTGGGCTTGGATTTGCTGGAATTTAGAAAGCTGAGAGCTTACAGAAACATATAAAATTCACAAATGATTGTTCCCAATGTTGGGGAAGTCCAGAACAAGGAGTCACAGATTAAGGATAAGGGGGAAATCGTTAGGACCAAGATGAGGAAAACCTTTTTCACACAGAGAGTGGTGAATCTCTGGAATTCTCTGCCGCAGAAGGTAGTTGAGGCCAGTTTCATTGGCTATATTTAAGAGGGAGTTAGATGTGACTCTATTTATATGTTCTCTGTTGTTTTTAAAAAAAATTATTGTCTGTAACTGTGGAACTGTGCTGCTGCCTGTCTTGGCCAGGACTCTCTTGTAAAAGAGATTTTTAATCTCAATGAGACTTATCCTGGTTAAATAAAGGTTAATAAAAAAATAAAAATAAATGTGGCCCTTGTGGCTAAAGGGATCAGGGGGTATGGAGAGAAGGCAGGTACAGGATACTGAGTTGGATGATCAGCCATGATCATATTGAATGGTGGTGCAGGCTCGAAGGGCCGAATGGCCTACTCCTGCACCTATTTTCTATGTTTCTATGTTTCTATGACAGGGTATATGCTGGAAAATGTTCCCGATGTTGGGCGTCCAGAACCAGAGGTCACAATTTAAGAACATGGGCAGGCCATTTAGGACTGAGATGAAGAAAAACATTTTGACATTGTGAATCTGTGGAATTCTCTGCCACAGAAGGCAGTGGAGGCCAATTCATTGGATGTTTTCAAGAGAGGGTTTAGATTTAGCTCTTAGGGCTAAAGGAATCAAGGGATATGGGGAAAAAGCCAGAACGGGGGTACTGATTTTGGATGATCAGCCATGATCGTATTGAATGGCTCAAAGGGCGGAATGACCTACTCCTGCACCTATTTTCTATGTTTCTATTATGTTTAGTTTTGGTCACCCTGCTGTACGAAGAATGTTGTTAAGCGGGTAAGAGTGCAGAGAAGATTTACAAGGATGTTGCCAGGACTGAGATCCTGAGCTATGAGGAGAGGTTGGGTTAGCCAGGATTTTAGGGAATCAAGAACCAAAGGACATAAGTTTCAAGGTGAGAGGTGAAAGATTCAATATGAACATGAGGTGTAACTTTTCCACACAGAGGACGGTGGGTGTATGGAATGAGCTGCCAGTGGAGATAGTTGGCGCAGGTACTATAACAACATGTAAAATACATTTGGACAGGTACACCAATAAGAAAGTTTTAGAGGGATGTGGGTCAACTAAGGGCTGGTGGGACTAGCGTAGATGGAGCATCTTAGTTGGCATGGGCAAGTTGGAGCAAAAGGCCTGTTTCTGTGCTGTGTGACTATGACTAATTATTGTATTTATGTATGTTATATCTGATCTTTTTGGACAGTATACAAGACAAACCTTTCCACTGTACTTCAGTACAATGACAATAATAATGTAAACCTAAACCTAAACTGAAGCAAGCAGAATGACAAAAGACAAAAGTTATTAATACAGCAGTATCCAGATTGGGATGGAATCCAAGAGGAATAGGTCAGTCAGCCAAGGTTGAGGAATGCATTCCTGGCAAAGAAACAGAAAGCTGAAAATAAGGGAAAGACTAGATACCGGATAACAGGTAAAAAAAAAAAAAAAAAAAAAAAATTTAAAGACAGAGTTTGTATGGTTTGCATTATTACAGCATACTAGACCAATGCAGACCCGTTGGATCTGCTCCCCCAATGCAAGATTCCACCACTCACCCGTTCCCCCAATGCAATATTGCACCACTCACGCATAGCCCCTAAATGCACAGGCACGGCTCATTTCCCCCTCATCCCCAGCACTCCGTCCTCCTCCTCTTCACCCTCCCTCCAATCCCTAGAGAGGGAGCAGAGGGGGGGGGGGGGTAGAGAGGGAGGGGTGGTAGAGAGGGTGCGGGGGGGGGGGGGGGGGGGGTAGAGAGGGGGGGGGTGATGGGGGTAGAGAAGGAGAGGGAGGGGGAGGGGGTAGAGAGGGGGTGGAGGGGGAGGGGGTAGAGAGGAGGGATGGAAGTAGAGAAAGACGCTACGACTCTTTGGGCGACTGAGGAGGTACTCACGACCATACAGGCGACACCCCCGGCGACATGTCGCGGGGTGAAGCCTGTATGGTCGTGAGTAGTCGCCCAAAAAATCGTACCTTGTTCTAGTCGCCGCTGAATTTTCAACATGTTGAAGATTTTCGGCGACCTGCAACGACCTATGACAGGTGCCGGCAGTCGCCGAAAATGTTGCGTAAGTGGGACGGGCCCATAAGACTTAAACATCCAGCTTCATAAAAGGGCAGATCAGTTAATTCAAAGACATTTTTGTGAAATGATAATAGTTCTAAAGTATGTCTCAATATTATTTTGTTTACACATTCACATAAATGCAGCACTTTACTTGCTTACTGGCAGCACTTATTGGCTTTAACTCGCATGAAATGTTATTCCCTTGTACCTATACACTGTAAATTTCTCGATCTTAATCATGTTTTCTCTTTCCGCTGACTGGATAGCATGCAACAGAAAGCTTTTCACTGCAACTCGCTGCACATGAGAATAAACAAAACTATAATTATACACTTATTTCCCATTCCTAATTGCCCTTGGTTTGGAGCAGTACTTCAAAAAGCATTGCAGTCCTTGTGAGGAGGCCGTGCTTGAAATGTTATTAGGTTGGGATTTCCAAAATTTTGGCCCAGTGACAAGAAAGGATTGACAAATATTTTCAAGGCAGAATGGTGAACTTTAAGGTGGTGCTGTTTCGATGTGCTAGTTGTGCTCGGCTGGGAAAGTACATCTCGGACACGCTGACCCTCAGCATAGGAGCACCGCAGGGCTGCGTTCTCTCCCCTCTCCTTTACTCTCTCTACACCGACGACTGCACCTCCACAGACCCTCTGTCAAGCTTCTCAAGTTTGCGGACGACACAACCCTGATTGGACTGATCCAGGTTGGGGAGGAATCTGCCTACAGACAGGAAGTGACACAGCTGGTGTCCTGGTGCCATTGCAACAGCCTTGAGCTCAATGTTCTTAAGACAGTGGAATTGATTGTGGACTTTAGGAGAGCTACCCCTCCCCTCCCCCCACTCATCATCAACAACACCACAGTCACATCTGTGGAGTAATTTAAGTTCTTCGGAACCATCATCTCCAGGGACCTTAAATGGGAGGCCACCATCGACTGCACAGAGGATGTACTTCCTGCGGCAGCTGAGAAAACACAACCTGCCACAGGCAATGGTTGTCCAGTTTTACACTACCATCATAGAGTCTGTCCTCACCTTCTCCATCATAGTCTGATTTGGCTCAGCCACCAAGCATGACATCCGAAGGTTGCAGAGCATCGTTCGATCAGCCGTGAAAGTTATTGGCTGCAACCTTCTCCCCATTGACGAGCTGTACACTGCAAGGGCCAGGAAGCGAGCAGGTAAGATCATCCCTGACCCCTCTCACCCTGGCCAAAATTTTTTTGTACTTCCCTCTGGGAGGCGACTCCGGTCTATCGACAGCCAGACATAAAAACAACTTCTTCCAACAACCAAAGGTCTGTCGCCTCTTTTTACTCTGGTATTTTATTTTCACATGTTTAAATGTTTTATTTTTAATTGTCTGCTGTATATTGTGGTTTTCACCATGTGCGAGCAAAGCACCAAGTCAAATTCCTTGCATGTATGCAGTAAGCATGCAGGTACAGCAGGCAGTGAAGAAAGCGAATGGCATGTTGGCCTTCATAACAAGAGGAGTTGAGTATAGGAGCAAAGAGATCCTTCTGCAGTTGTACAGGGCCCTAGTGAGACCACATCTGGAGTATTGTGTGCAGTTTTGGTCTCCAAATTTGAGGAAGGACATTCTTGCTATTGAGGGAGTGCAGCATAGGTTCACAAGGTAAATTCCCGGGATGGCAGGACTGTCATATGCTGAGAGAATGGAGCGGCTGGGCTTGTATACTCTGGAATTTAGGATGAGAGGGCATCTTATCGAAACATGTAAGATTATTAAGGGTTTGGACACACTAGAGGCAGGAAACATGTTCCAGATGTTGGGGAAGTCCAGAACCAGGGGCCACAGTTTAAGAATAAGGGGTAAGCCATTTAGAACGGAGACGAGGAAACACTTTTTCACACAGTTGTGAGTCTGTGAAATTCTCTGCCTCAGAGGGCGGTGGAGGCCGGTTCTCTGGATACTTTCAAAAGAGAGCTAGATAGGGCTCTTAAAGATAGCGGAGTCAGGGGATATGGGGAGAAGGCAGGAACGGGGTACTGATTGTGAATGATCAGCCATGATCACATTGAATGGCGGTGCTTAATCGAAGGGCCGAATGGCCTACTCCTACACCTATTGTTTACATACTTGGCCAATAAAATTTTATTTTGATTCTAGTTACTCTACCTACCTGGATGGCAGAGGTGTGAGAGTGCTAAAGCCAGGGCCGGATTTAGATGAAGAGAGGCCCTAAGCTGTTCCACTTGTGAGGCCCCCTCCGCGTTGGTTTTCAGCGTTGGCGGCGAGGCAGCGACCGGACAGCCATGGCGGCCAAATCTCCCACAATTCAAAGCGAGGGAGAAAGTGCCCAGCGCCGACCAGTTGCCGTTGCAGTGCGCATGCGCAGGGCGGCCGATGATGTGCTGGCCGTGGTTGTGCGCATGTGCAGGGGAGAGGACGTGCAGGCCGCAGCAATGCGCATGTGCAAGGCGGCCTGCCGTGCCGGCGGGTGAGGAGCGAGCGGAACCCGGTGGCCCGGACACGGATAGCGGGGGGAGATGGAGAGAGAGAGAGATAGAGAGGGGGGCCTGCCCAGAGTTGAACGGTTGGTGTCCTGCCTTGGCCGGAGGCCCCCCTAGACCTCGAGGCCCTAAGTTTAAGCTTGTCTAGCTTATAGGTAAATCCGGCCCTGGCTAAAGCAGAAATCACAATAGGTTTTTGTAGCCTTACTGCAAGGCTCAAGCCAAATGCAAGTCTCCTTCCAGTTTAGGAACACAGAAAACAATTTCCATCACGGGAAAAAATATTTTGCTGATAATTTTTGTTCGCAAGTCCAAACCTGGGTAAGCTGCAAGCACGTGAAGAGAATACCAACTTATGTAAGGATATTGCAAATTGGTTTCCAGTATCAACTTCCACAGTTTTGCTACCCTATGCCTTAACTGAAGAGCACAATTTACTCTGAGAAGCCCCTCAGCACCTGTGTGGGAGACGTACACAAAGCCACAGTTTAAGTGCTATCTCATTCTCAAAACATTACTCTATCCAGACAGCATTTTCCTCACATTCCCATTTTAACACCAAAAGCATCCATAATTTGATTTACAACCCGACTCTATGGTACAAACTCACACTGAGAACTTTGTGCAAAATCAGCTGTAAACCTGCAATAAATGAGTTTCACAAACAGTCTTTATGTAAAGCTCTGAACACAAAACATTGTACCACTTTGTGCACCTGCACAAACCCCGCGTAATGAAGTGTGAAAGCATAACTAATTATTCAGCACTTGAGCCACCCATTATCCCTTGTGAAACTACAGTTACATGCTTGTTTTTCTGAATGGTTTGTTTGGGGGTGGGGCAGTTACATTTCAAAGTTTGGAACAGCAGAGTTGGTGTCCTTGGATTCTGTTGTTACGATGCCAGTTTATCTCAACTGGGAGAATGATTCCCATTTATCATTCGTGGTATGCTAATAATCAGATTTCAAAGTTATTTCCTCTCAGCTGGCCTCTTTGGATTCTACACAATATAATCTGCCAGAAATTATGCAAGACCAAGTGTATTCAGGAGTTCCTTTCACTGTAGTCAAAAAATTTCAAAATACAGTGGTTCATTCTCAGATATTTTAAAAAGTCTGCTGCTTCACTTTTTTATTGATAGTGGAAGGCGATTTAAGCCCATGAGGCATTAACATAGAAACATAGAAAATAGGTGCAGGAGTAGGCCATTCGGCCCTTCGAGCCTGCACCGCCATTCAATATGATCATGGCTGATCATCCAACTCAGTATCCTTACCTGCCTTCTCTCCATACCCCCTGATCCCTTTAGCCACAAGGGCCACATCTAACTCCCTCTTAAATATAGCCAATGAACTGGCCTCAACTACCTTCTGTGGCGGAGAATTCCAGAGATTCACCACTCTCTGTGTGAAAAATGTTTTCCTCATCTCGGTCCTAAAAGATTTCCCCTTTATCCTTAAACTGTGACCCCTTGTTCTGGACTTCCCCAACATAGGGAACAATCTTCCTGCATCTAGCCTGTCCAACCCCTTAAGAATTTTGTAAGTTTCTATAAGATCCCCCCTCAATCTTCTAAATTCTAGCGAGTACAAGCCGAGTCTATCCAGTCTTTCTTCATATGAAAGTCCTGACATCCCAGGAATCCGTCTGGTGAACCTTCTCTGTACTCCCTCTATAAAAATGTTTTCCTTTGTTGGAATTAATAAAATGATGCTGAAAAATGTTGCACACAAAAACATTCTTTCCCAGGTAATGACTCTGGCTTATCTCTATAGCAGCACAATGTCTGAATCGTGTTAAAGAAGACTGTCCCTTTAAAACCGATGGCCATTCGCTTCCTGTTTATGCCCACTGGATCATTTGTTGTAGCAATAAGGCAGCTCTATCTAATCTAGTAATGCCAATTTACAAATTCACAAGTTATAGGAGTAGAATTGGGCCATTCAGGCCATCTAGTCCACTCCGCCATTCAATCATGGCTGATCTCTGCCGCCTAATCCTATTTTCCTGCCTTCTCCCCATACCCCTTGACACCCGTTCTAATCAAGAATCTGTTTATCTGCCTTAAAAATATCCACTGACGTGGCCTCCACAGCCCTCTGTGGCAATGAGTTCCACAGATTAACTACCCTCTGACTAAAGAAGTTCCTTCTCACCTCCTTTCTAAAATAGCACCCTTTAATTTTGAGGCTATGACCTCTGGTACTAGACTCTCCTACCAGTGGAAATATCCTTTCCACATCCACTCTATCTATGCCTTTCATTATTCTGTAAGTTTCAATGAGGTTCCCCTCAACCTTCTAAATTCCAACGAGTGGAGGCCTAGTGCTGTCAAACGCTCATCCTATGCTAACCTACTCATTCCTGGAATCATTCTTGTAAACCTCCTCTGGACCCTCTCCAGAGCCAGCACGTCCTTTCTCAAATGCCCAAATGTGCTCACAGTACTCCAAATGCAGCCTGACCAGCGCCGGTCAGCACATAACAATGTTATTTCACTTATTTATGAACAACTAATGATGAACAGATAATTTAAAAAATGTGGAGATATTTGACACCAAAGCAACGGAAATCTGCTCTCGAATTGGGAATAGTTCTGGTATTTACTATCAAGATGTACATCAAAGCTTCCAATTGGTTAACCTCAGAAAAGTTGTCACCTGTTGCACTATAATATTTAAGTGTTTCTATTGTTATAGACGTATAGAGTCATACAGCATGGAGACAGGCCCATTTGCCCAACTGACCAAGATACCCCATCTAAGCTAGTCCCATTTGTCTGCTTGTGGCCCATATCAATCTAAAATGTTCCTATCTATATACCGGTCCATGTGTCTTTTAAATGTTATTATTATGGTACTTGCCTCAACTACCTCCTTTGCCAGCTTGTTCCATGTACCCACCACCCAATGAGTGAAAAAGTTGCCTCTCAGGTTCCTGTTAAATCTTGCCTCACTCACCTTAAACAAGTGCCCTCTAGTTTTTGATTGTATGTATTCCCTGTGAAAGCGTGGGTTTTCTCTGGGTGCTCCTGTTTCCTCCCACACTCTAAAAACGTATAGGTTTGTAGGTTAATTGGCTGTGGTAAAATTGTAAATTGTCCCTCGTGTGTAGGATAGTGTTAGAGTATGGGCTGATCGCTGGTCAGCACGGCCTTGATGGGCCAAAGGGTCTCTTTCCGCGCTGTATCTCTAAAGTCTATTACACTCTAATGCAATCAGTCATATTGCATTTCATCATGAATTTGTTACGCATTTGTCATAGGAAAAACTTACTACCTAATTCATACAATTACCTTGATGGGTACTGAATGGAAATATTAGGAACAACATTAGGCCATTCAACCTCTCAGATCTTTTCCATTATTCAATTAAATCACATCTGGTCAATTCCACTATCCCCTGTTTGACCCATACCTCTGAATGTTCTAGTTCAAGGGTTCCCAACCTTTTTTGCCCCGTTTACCTCGGACAACTTACATAACAATGTTATTTCACTTAATTATGAACAACTAATGATGAACAGATACCGGTATACCAGAACCAAACACAGTCAGTCAATGAGAAAAAATATATATAAATCCAGAATCAACAAATTTACCCCAGGTTGGGAACCTTTGTTCTAGATAATAAAAACCCTTTTTTTTTTTTTGAATGCTCTAATTTCCTAGCTTCCATGGGATTTTGCATTTCAGTTAAAAACTATTACTATTCTTTGAGTGCAAAAACTCTTCAATTTCTGTTCCCTAATGGCCTATCTATAATTTTAGACAATGTCTCCTTATTCTAGTTTGCCCAATCAGAGGAAATACCTTTTTTTAATACTTAATCCTTTAAATATTTTATCTTCCCAGAGCCCTAATCTCCTAGCCTCAATGAAATAGGGAAAGTTGAGTATAGAAGCTGGGATGTAATGTTAAAATTGTACAAGGCATTGGTGAGACCAATTCTGGAGTATGGTGTACAATTTTGGTCGCCCAATTATAGGAAGGATGTCAACAAAATAGAGAGAGTACAGAGGAGATTTACTAGAATGTTGCCTGGGTTTCAACAACTAAGTTACAGAGATAGGTTGAATAAGTTAGGTCTTTATTCTCTGGAGCGCAGAAGGTTAAGGGGGGGACTTGATAGAGGTCTTTAAAATGATGAGAGGGATAGACAGAGTTGATGTGATCAAGCTTTTCCCTTTGAGAATAGGGAAGATTCAAACAAGAGGACATGACTTCAGAATTAAGGACAGAAGTTTAGGGGTAACATGAGGGGGAACTTCTTTACTCAGAGAGTGGTAGCGGTGTGGAATGAGCTTCCAGGGGAAGTGGTGGCGGCAGGTTCGTTGGTATCATTTAAGAATAAATTGGATAGGCATATGGATGAGAAGGGAATGGAGGGTTATGGTATGAGTGCAGGCAGGTGGGACTAAGGGAAAAAAATTGTTCGGCACGGACTTGTAGGGCCGAGATGGCCTGTTTCCGTGCTGTAATTGTTATATGGTTATATGGTTAAATGCAAGACAACGCGTCTTAAAATATGCTTTCTTAAGCTCCAGTATGTTCCTAAATCCTTGTACTGAATTGTGAATTTCTCAATCTAATTCCTTCAAAATGAAAAATTGAAGCAGCTAACAGATTAAAACTAGAAATTATTTTGCAATCATTATTTGCACCATTGATTCTTCTTCTATAAGCCTCATCAGTGGTTTCTCTTTCTCAATAGAATTTGTTGAAAGTCTTTTCCAAACTATCTCCATAGCTGGTAATCAGAAAAGGGACCGCATATATCCAACGGGATCCCACCACTGGCCACATCTTCCCATCTCCTCTTTCCACAGAGACCATTCCCTCCGTAACTCCCTGGTCAATTTGTCCCTTCCCACCCAAACCACTCCCTCCCCTGGTACTTTCCCTTGCAACTGCAAGAAATGTTACACTTGTCGCTTTACTTTCCCCCTCGATTCCATCCAAGGACCCAAGCAGTCTTTCCAGGTGAGGCAGAGGTTCACCTGCACCTCCTCCAACCTCATCTACTGCATCCGCTGTTCCAGGTGTCAACTTCTCTACATCATAGAAACATAGAAACATAGAAATTAGGTGCAGGAGTAGGCCATTCGGCCCTTCGAGCCTGCACCGCCATTCAATATGATCATGGCTGATCATCCAACTCAGTATCCCGTACCTGCCTTCTCTCCATATCCTCTGATCCCCTTAGCCACAAGGGCCACATCTAACTCCTTCTTAAATATAGCCAATGAACTGGCCTCAACTACCCTCTGTGGCAGAGAGTTCCAGAGATTCACCACTCTGTGTGAAAAAAGTTTTTCTCATCTCGGTTTTAAAGGATTTCCCCCTTATCCTTAAGCTGTGACCCCTTGTCCTGGACTTCCCCAACATCGGGAACAATCTTCCTGCATCTAGCCTGTCCAAACCCCTTAAGAATTTGTAAGTTCCTATAAGATCCCCTCTCAATCTCCTAAATTCTAGAGAGTATAAACCAAGTCTATCCAGTCTTTCTTCATAAGACAGTCCTGACATCCCAGGAATCAGTCTGGTGAACCTTCTCTGCACTCCCTCTATGGCAATAATGTCCTTCCTCAGATTTGGAGACCAAAACTGTACACAATACTCCAGGTGTGGTCTCACCAAGACCCTGTACAACTGCAGTAGAACCTCCCTGCTCCTATACTCAAATCCTTTTTTCTATGAAAGCTAACATACCATTCGCTTTCTTCACTGCCTGCTGCACCTGCATGCCTACTTTCAATGACTGGTGTACCATGACACCCAGGTCTCGCTGCATCTCCCCTTTTCCTAATCGGCCACCATTTAGATAATAGACTGCTTTCCTGTTTGTGAGCATCGGTGAGACCAAGCGCAGGCTTGGCGATCGCTTCGCCCAACACCTCTGCTCAGTTCGCAATAACCAACCTGATCACCCGGTGGCTCAGCACTTCAACTCCCCCACCCATTCCAACCCCAACCTTTCTTTCCTGGGCCTCCTCCATGGCCAAAGTGAGGCCCAGCGTAAATTGGAGGAACAGCACCTCATTTTCACTTGGGCAGTTTACACCCCAGCGGTATGAACATTGACTTCTCCAATTTCAGTAGTCCTTGCTTTTGCCCTCCTTCCCCTTCCCTTCTCAGCTCACCCACAAGCCTACTGTCTCCGCCGCCTCCTTTCTTTATCACGCCCCCCCCGACATCAGTCTGATGAAGGGTCTCGACCCGAAACGTTGCCTATTCCTTCACTCCATAGATGCTGCCTCACCCGCTGATTTTCTCCAGCATTTTTGTCTCCCTTTGCATATATTTGGCTCCTCTGATGTTGTCTTTCACATTGGGAAATGAAGCAATCTTTTATTGGGAGTCTTCCCGCTTAGAATAACTGAGATTAGGTACTAAATGGATTGATACTAAAGTTTGCGGTTATTTTTTGGACTACTTCAAATACTTGGAAATGGTGCACTTAGATTAAACTAGTCCCAATGAAGTAATGGAAGCATTTATAGTTATGAGAGCACTGAAGAACTATGCATAGCTACAAAATTGAACAATATTCCAGCTGGACCTCAAAATAGGTTACTGTGCAATCTAAATTAAACTATTCAATAACATAATGTAAAAAATCTGCAGAGATAGTTTATCCAGACTGGAAAATCTGAATCTTGTGCAGTGGATGGAAAAAATGACCAGCTATACACCATAAAGAGATCCAGGTCATATATGTAGCTTATGCTGAGAAGTATTGGAAATAGTTTCCAGAAACATTGCTGTTTTGTTATTCTTGTTATTATGTAGTTATAATTCTTGGCAGAAATGCATTGGAACATTTTATTTTACAATTTGCTTCAGGATTCCCATCTGATGTAGAGCTTTTAATTAACATGGAAGAGACAGGGAACTTCAAACAAAACAAGCTACATTCCATCAATGAGTCAAAGACAACAACAATAACTCTTCACACCTGGCACTATTTAGGCTTGTGAGCAATTAAAATATTCTGTCAGAAAGTTGCTCTCGATCTTACTATGTCCAATATTAAGTTATATTTCTGGGTCTGAACTGACGGCAACAGAGTCAAGAGTGTTTGATTGTCATATGTAAAAATGATGGAACAATAATTTTCTTACTTGCTATATATTAAATATTAATGATTTGGACGAGGGAATTGAATGCAACATCTCCATGTTTGCGGATGACACGAAGCTGGGGGGCAGTGTTAGTTGTGAGGAGGATGCTAGGAGGCTGCAAGGTGACTTGGATAGGCTGGGTGAGTGGGCAAATGCATGGCAGATGCAGTATAATGTGGATACATGTGAGGTCATCAACTTTGGTGGCAAGAACAGGAAAGTAGACTATTATCTGAATGGCGGCCGATTAGGAAAAGGGGAGATGCAACGAGACCTGGGTGTCATGGTACACCAGTCATTGAAAGTAGGCATGCAGGTGCAGCAGGCAGTGAAGAAAGCGAATGGTATGTTAGCATTCATCGCAAAAGGATTTTAGTATAGGAGCAGGGAGATTCTACTGCAGTTGTACAGGGCCTTGGTGAGACCACACCTGGAGTATTGCGTACAGTTTTGGTCTCCTAATCTGAGGAAAGACATTCTTGCCATAGAGGGAGTACAGAGAAGGTTCACCAGACTGATTCCTGGGATGTCAGGACTTTCATATGAAGAAAGACTGGATAGACTTGGCTTGTACTCGCTGGAATTTAGAAGATTGAGGGGGGATCTTATAGAAACTTACAAAATTCTCAAGGGGTTGGACAGGCTAGATGCAAGAAGATTGTTCCCAATGTTGGGGAAATCCAGAACAAGGGGTCACTGTTTAAGGATAAGGGGGAAGTCTTTTAGGACCAAGATTAGTTTATTTTTTCACACAGAGAGTGGTGAATCTGTGGAATTCTCTGCCATAGAATGTAGTCGAGGCCAGTTCATTGGCTATATTTAAGAGGGAGTTAGATGTGGTCCTTGTGGCTAAAGGGATCAGGGGGTATGGAGAGAAGGCAGGTACAGGATACTGAGTTGGATGATCAGCCATGATCACATTGAATGGCGGTGCAGGCTCGAAGGGCCGAATGTCCTACTCCTGCACCTATTTTCTATGTTTCTATGTTAACAGGCACATAAATGCAATGCACACAAATACATGTATATTAATTAAATAATGATAAATTATTATCTATAACACTAGGTATGCATGATAGAGCAAATCCCAAAGTCCATAATGCAAGCAGACGCAACCCATAAAAGATTACAGTTGCTGAGGTTAGTGTTGTGTTGAAGAGCCTGATGATTGCTGGGAAGAAATTCTTGAACTTGGTGGTTACGGGTTTCAGGCTCCTGTATCTTCTTCCCAATGACAGTAGTGTAGTGAAAGTGACAGAATAGTGGGGAGGTCAATACCAATGATGGACCGGACAGCATCTACCGCTCTCTGTAGTCTCATTCATTCTTGGGCATTCAAATTGCTGAACCAAGCTGAGATGCAACCAGTGTGTTCTCTACTGGACACCTGTAGAAGTTTGATAGAGTATTTCTTGATATACCTAATCTCCCAAATTTTCTACGGAAGTAGCGGTATTGATGAGCTTTCTTTGTGGTTGCATCAATATAATGAGCCCAAGACAGATCTTCAGAGATACCCATACATGCCCAAGAACCTGAAGCCGTTGACTATTTCCATGCCAACCAGTCTATGACGACGCGTTCATGGCTCCCTGGCTTTCCCCCCAAAGTCAATAATCAGGTCCTTAGTCCTGCTGTCGCTGAGAACAAGATTATTGTTCTGTGACATTTAAATAAGATTTTCAATCTCACTCCTAACGATAAATATTCTGACTTATCAACTATTAACGGTGGTATTGTCAGCAAATTAAAAAATGGCATAGAGTTGTGTCTGACAACACAGTCATAGGTGTAGTTTTAGTTTAGTTTTGTTCAGAGATGCAGCGTGGAAACAGGCCCTTCGAACCCGGGTTTCCGGAGCTGCAAGCGCTGTAAGGCAGCAACTCTACCGCTGTGCCTATGTGCCACCCCAAAGTGATATCTCTGATGTAGAGACAGCATTGCAGGGGACTGAGCACACAGCCTTGAGGTGCACCCGCATTGATGGTTATCGAGAAGGATATGTAGTTGCCAATTTGTACTGGTTGTCGTCTGCCAATGATGAGGAGTCATTTACATAGGGTTAAGTGGAGACACGGTTCTCAGAGTTTGATTAAAAGTATGAAAGGGATTATGGTGTTGAACGTTGAGCTATAATTGATGCACAACTGCCTGGTGTAAGTGTTGTTATTGTGGTCTAGTGCAGAGTGGAGAGCCCACGAGATTTCATCTCCTGTTGATCTACTGTTCATTTCCTTACAAAGGCATGAGTTGATATGCAGCATAACCAACCTCTCAACGCATTTCATCACAATTGTACAACAACATTGACGGCCCCATGGCAGAAGCGTCCACGTTGCGGGGCTGGAAACTGGAAGTATCCTGAGCTAATTCTGCTACCACCATCATCTACTGCGACAAGTGATGGCTTCCACTGATTGTCGCCGTAAGCTTGCGTTCTTTTCAGGACGGACGATGACAGCGAGGTCAACATTTGTAACAAGATGGACACGAAACGAAGAACAACATTGACAGCATTGTAACTTAAGTTTGAGTTACTTAGAAACATAGAAAATAGGTGCAGGAGGAGGCCATTCGAACCTTCGAGCCAGCACCACCATTCATGATGATAATGGCTGATTGTCCCCAATCAATAACCCGTGCCTGCCTTCTCCCAATATCCCTTGATTCCACTAGCCCCTAGAACTCTATCTAGCTCTCTCATAAATCCATCCAGTGATTTTGCCTCCACTGCCCTCTGTGGCAGGGAATTCCATAAATTCACAACTCTCAGGGTGAAAACGTTTCTTCTCACCTCAGTCTTGACCTCCCCTTTATTCTAACTGTGGCCCCTGGTTCTGGACTCGCCCAACATTGGGACCATTTTTCCTGCATCTAGCTTGTCCAGTCCTTTTATAATTTTATATGTTTCTATAAGATACCCCCTCATCCTTCTAAACTCCCAGGGATCAATCTCGTGAACCTACGCTGCACTGCCTCAATCACAAGGATTTCCTCAAAGTAGGAGACCAAAACTGTACACAATACTCCAGATGTGGTCTTACCAGAGCCCTGTACAACTGCGGCTTTCTTGTGGCTTTCCGTTAGGCTGGAGCAGATCTGAAGAAATTTGCTACATGAGAAAGAGTTAATATTTCAAGTTCTGATGAAAGGTCATCAACCTGATACATTAACACTGTTTTCTGTCTCCAGCGATGATGCCTAACACACTGATCCATCTCCAGCATTTTTAGGTTTTATTTCCCATTTCAAGTTGATGCTCTTTCATCAGAGCCAAAGAAAGTTAATTGACTTGAAGCACCAATGAATTTATACTCTCTCACACACACACACACACAAAAAACACACACACACAAAAAAGGGTTCAGCTTTTTCACCCCCAAGGGAATGCTCTTCTGTATGTCATGGGAATAGTTAGTACAGGAACTTGTTCAGGACTTGCCTTCCTGAAAGATCTGACAGATCAAGTTGATGCTCTTCCATCAGAGCCAAAGAAAGTTAATTGACTTGAAGCACCAATGAATTTATACTCTCTCACAAACACACACACACACAAAAAAACCACACACACACACAAAAAACCACACACACACACAAAAAGGGTCCAGCTTTTTGTCCCCCAAAGGAATGCTCTTCTGTATATCATGGGAATAGTTAGTACAGGAACTTGTTCAGGACTTGCCTTCCTGAAAGATCTGATAGAAGTCTAGAACTAAATGTTTGCCTTAGACTAAGGATTCACCTTTTGGTCTGTAATGGACTGATAGAAGCTGATTGCTACAAACAGTCAGCAATCATTGTCATGTGACCATCAGGATAGTAGGTAAACTATATTGGTATCAGCACTTTTTCTTCTCAATTCCCATGAAAAATAAATCTGTGGATCAATATATTTTGTTGGTGTAACAGGCAGAGTGAATACTTGGCCACACAATTACTTCTTAAGATGGACAATTACCTCTGAAGATGGACACAAAATGCTGGAGTAACTCAGCGTGCCAGGCAGCATCTCTGGAGAAAAGAAATAGGAGATGTTTTGGATCAAGATCCTTCTTCAGACCCAAAATGTCACCTATCCTTTTCTCCAGAGATGTGGCCTGACCCGCTGAGTTACTCCAATATTTTGTGTCTATCTTCGATGTAAACCAGCATCTGCAGTTCCTTCCAACACAATGACCTCTTAATGTCAGTTCATTAGATAAGATTTATTAGATTAGGCCTATCTGTTTATGTTACATTCCTTACCTTTGGCTTTGGATGACGGCTAATAATAAGGCTGATAGGACCTGGACCACACTCACTTAGAATCGCATATGCTTCACTCAGGGCCGCATGTCGCAGACTCACTGAGTCCACCTCTAAAATCTGATCACCTCGGCTGCAATGAAAGGCAAAGCAAATTAATTAATTTTTGCCACTTCAAGCTCCAAAGACCTTAACAAAAGTGATAGTGTTCCACAATGAAGTATATAGCTCTGCCCATTCATAAGAATGTAAAAGAGGTCTTTCTTTCTAAAGCACTTAACTACCAAAATGACAACAATGTGCAGTTCATTAAAGTCATTTGATGCTGTACATTTTTTCTCAAGGCTGGCATTTTCATGAAGACACCAATCAAATGAAATCTGAATCTGTTTACTCTTGACGATGTTGCTTTCAAGACATATACAACAAGTGAAATGCATAGTCTGGATTACTTACACTCTTTCTGACAGGTAAATAGATAAACTCTGAAACAGATAAATTCCAGAGATCAGGTAAACATTCCGCACAAGGTTCTTCACTCCATGCTTATCTTAGGTCCAGTTTGTATTTATTGAAAATTCTCTGACTGAAACAGGATGCTTCATTTTTTCAGGAAGGAAGGATTCTTATTAAAGTTAACCCAAGTTCAACAGGCTGGATTATGCTTGACCCAGCCTGTGCCTCAGGTTCACAACACCTGCATTCTAAACTAAATAACAGATGTGTCTGATTTTCTGAAAGATCTCTATTTTCATCATCTTTTTCTATAGAGGTGTTCGGAAGCAGGCTGGATTTTATGGGAAAATCCCAGAGGTTCTGTGCATAAAGGCAGATGTTTCCCTGTGTAGGTGTCAGTGTTTGAGATTCACAAGTTTGTGCTTGCAATCATGGAAATCCCACACCTGTGGGCAACTGTTTGCTGGAATTTACCCGAGTATATTAAAGACATTGAACTCCTCCCCGATTCAAGCAACAAATGTTAGCTAATGTCACCTTTGTCCTTCTGCATGGCTGTGAAGGGCCAAGGTAGATTCGTTAATTTAACCTTTTTTTTAACTATTTCAGTCCATTTACATATTTTTAATTGTCTACCTGCATTCTAAACCCTGCATAATCCCAGCAGGGACACTAACATTTCACCACCTGGCAGTTTACTGAAGCTTCAGGCCACAACACTGCAGATGTCCCAAAAAATGAAAAGTGATTGAGTCCCAGGTAGTATTACCCGAGGCCCATCCCAAGGTCAATTTATTAAAAAAATTGACAGCCTGATGAACAGTTTCTAAATGTTTCTCTGAACAGAGTTGAAAATATTATTTTGAAAATACCAAAATAACATAATCTTCAACACACGTTTAACTGTTTAAAATGAAAGTATTTTCTTTTGAGCTGCCCGTGCTCTCTGCTAACCTATGAAAGAGTCTGGACTTGCGTGGTGCAGATCTTTCAAGGGTAACCTAATGCCTTAAGCTGACTTCTCTGGGTTCAAAACAGAGTCCCAAAAATGCTGAAAAATGAGTACTAAGTTAAGTCATCAAAGTAATCAACATATTATGAATGTAATGTCACAAAACTCTCAAGTACATTTTAAATTGCTTACATCAATTAAAAATATGTAAATGGACTGAAATAGTAAAAAAAGGTTAAATTAACTTGAATCTAACTTGGCCCTTCACAGCCATGCAGAAGGACAAAGGTGACATTTGGTTAATATTAGCTAACATTTGTTGCTTGAATCGGGGAGGAGTTCAATGTCTTTAATGTACTCGGGTTAATTCCTGCAAACAGTTGCCCACAGGTGTGGGATTTCCATGATAGCAAGCACAAAATTGTGAATCTCAAACACTGACACCTACACAGGGAAACATCTGCCTTTATGCGCAGAACCTCTGGGATTTTCCCATCAAACCCAGCCTGCTTCCTAACACCTCTATGGAAAAAGATGATGAAAATAGAAATCTTTCAGAAAATCAGATTATTTAGTTGTTATTTAGTTTAATCTCGTTTAGAGATACAGCACAGAATCTGAGTCCGCGCCGACCAGCGATCCCCGCATATTAACACTATCTTACCTACACGCACTAGGGACAATCTACACTTATATCAAGCCAATTAACCTACAAACCTGTATGTCTTTGGAATGTGGGAGGAAACCGAAGATCTCAGCGAAAACCCACATGGTCATGGGGATAATGCACAAACAGCACCCATAGTCAGGATCGAACCGGTCCTCCGGTGCTGCAAGCGCTGTAAGGCAGCAAACTCTACCAATGTGCCACCCGTTATAGAACTAGTAATTTCATGATTGGGATTGTGGCAAGCATTGATCAAATCACAACATTTAAGGGGGTTTAATCACATTCTTAGCGTACTGCACCAACAGTGGGAAAATAGTGTTTCAAATATAATTGAGCATAATGACTCACAGAACAATTTAGTCTAAAGATTCTGATTATATTATTGTCATGTGCACCAGGATGCAATGAAATTCCTTGCTCACATGAAGCTCAGGGGACAGTTTACACACAGTAATGATAAATACAACAACAAATACAACGGAGAGTGCAAAACAAGAATAGTGCAAGACAGTGCAATATGATACAGCAAAAAAGCGCAGAGGATCAAAAAAGCCTTGAAATCTGGGCTGGCTCAGTAGTTTGGTGGGAATCTGTGTCTTTGGATAACCAGGGCTCCATTGTTTTCTTGACTTGCTAAATCAGATCCTATAATATTTAATAGTGGCTGTCATGGCTGCTGTCCGAGTTGACACTTCTGTTTGAATACCACTAAACTAGATTATTGGTGGTGGTTTACCATGAGTACATTGGCTGCTACTTGTGCTTTGTGACGGCAGTGGCTACGCTCAATGCTGAGCTCTGGGATCATGGATGGTATTAAATAAATATAGATCTTTATTTCTTTATCGTCAGTGAGCATAATCAAACCCTATGAAAGGAATAGCTCTCGTGCAGTTGAGGAATCATGGTGGAATCTGCCTTCCCTTTTGAAACAGCATGAGCGTGGAGAGAAACTGATCAAATGGTGCCAGCACAACAACCTGGCTCACAACATCAGTAAGATTGTCGACTTTGGTAGGGGAAGTATGAGGACCAACAATCCTGTTCATATCAATAGGACGATGGTGGAGAGGGTCAATAACTTGAAATTCCTGGGCTTGCATATTTCTGAAGATCTTTCCTGGACCCAGCACACGATGCAATTATAAAGAAGGCACATCAGCGACTCTATTTCCTGAGAAGATTATGGAGATGTCGATGAGGATTCTCCTAAACCTCTACAGGTGCACGGTAGAGAGCATTCTGCCTGGTTGCATCGCGGCCTGGTTTGGCAACTTGAACATCCAGGAGCGAAAAAGACTACAAAAAGTTGTTACCACTGCCCAGTCCATCACCAGCTTTGACCTCCCCACCATCGAAGGGATCTATTGTAGTCGCTGCCTCAAAAAGGCAGCCAAAATCATCAAGGACCCACACCATCCTGGCCACACACTCATCTCACCATTGCCACCAGAAGCCTGAAAACTGTAACGTCCAGGTTAAGGAACAGCTTCTTCCATACAGCCATCAGGCTATTAAACACAACAACGAATAAGCTCTGAGCTCTGTACTGCAAAAGACTATATTATTATTTGTTATTTGCATGTTATTTGTTATTTATTGAACTTTTTCTTTTTTTTCCTCTTCCCTCGTTATGTATTATATTTACATATTCACATATTCTGTTGTGCTGCAGCAAGTAAGAATTTCATTGTCCCATGCGGGACATATGACAATAAAACAATCTTGACTTGTCTCTCGACTCTCCTCCTGGTGGGAGAGTGAAGGTAACTGGAGTGTAATATCCTAAAGTGGAGGATCCTTGAGATCGCCAATCAATTTCCAGGCTGTAACATCATCTGATCAATGTGGCAATGGAGATATTCCCCAATCTCAGACTTGTGAGGGAAAATAATAAGCGTCCTATTCCTAATAGGAAATTTGCAAAGTTGTTTTAGAGAAGCATACAAGGATCGACCATGATTAGCTTTTGTGGAACTGTGCCCATGTGTGAATCAGCAGCTTCAACATGGAGAGAAAAATAAATATAGAGCTTTGACAATGCGTTTTGGAGTTTTATTGATATTTAATTTGATTGACTGCTGCTTCAACAGGTTTTGTGGTCACTCGTGGAAAGGAGCCCTTTAAGCAAAGCAATGGGCATTTTACAACTCATGGGGGCACATTTTGACTGTTGAAGACTCACCTCAATCTACTATCCAGTTTGGCAACTGATCCTGGGGCAAGACTGTGGATGTAGATTCCTGGTGTGCCATTCTCTAACGCAAGGCAACAGACTCCAATCCCCAACCCGACACCAGGCTCTGAAATATGGAATGGGATACTTTATTGTCACATGTGATTAGGCACATTGAAATTCTTTGCTTGCATACCCAAGGTTGACAAATAGTGGCCACCTACGGCGCTGACAAAGTTACAAAGCATGCCGGCTCCTCTTTTGTTCTTCCCCCTCCCCCAGTCCCCACCCCAACGCCAACGCCAAGTCCTCCATTGTCCACTGTTCTCCCCCCTCACCCCCCCCCCCCCCTCCTCCTTCCACACTGCCCATTGTCCAAATAAAGCAATACACAGGTAGCAGGTTTAAAGTGGGACCCGGTAGTTTAGTTCAGGTAACTCACAGTAGATTTAATGTGACACAGATTAGCCACAGGATACCATAAACATAATTTTAAAAGCATTCAGCAAGAATTGCCATCATTTCGTATTGGTTCTCACCCAATTCCCACCAGTGATGTTCAGTTTAATTTAAAATACATTAAACACTGTCAACCCATTAAACAAAGTTAAACATTTTAAACGGCCGCATGTCCTATAATGTTGGTTTTACAGGAAGTTGTCTCTCATCCCTTCACACTTAACAGTTGTATTGCATTTAAGATTAGATTAGATTAGATTATTTAATGACCACACAGTCAAGTTGGTGGAGTTCAGGTTCAGTACAGGATGTTACAAGGTAGGCTGATTCCCACCAAACATAACATAAAACACAACATCATACAATATACAGTACATGCATGGGGAGGATATGTGCTGTTATAGTGTGTTCAGAATTCGGATTGCGTGTGGGTAAAAACTGTTTTTAAATCGAGATGTCTTGGCGGACAGTGAGCTGTAGCGCCTTCCTGATGGCAGCAGGTGGAAGATGTGGTGTGCTGGGTGGGAGGGATCAGAGATGATTTTCTTCACCCTTGACACAGACCGTTTGTGATGGAGTGATTCTATTGATGGGAGGGGAGTGCTGATGATTTTGGATGCTTTGTGAACTATGCGTTGTAATTTATTACGGGAGTGAGTGTCTAAACTGCTGAACCAGACTGTAATTGATGAAGTGAGCATGCTTTGGATGATGGCTGTGTAGAATTTGATTAGGAGGCGTTTCCTTACTCTAAACTTCTTGAGCTGGCGGAGGAAGAAGAGTCTCTGGTTGGCTTTTTTGTAGATGTGATTTGTATTAGTAGTAGTATTGTATTAAATGTAACTATTCTTTACATTTGTCCTTTTCTTTGCAATTCACAAAGCAAATGAAGAAAGCATTTCATTGAAATAAACTTATTTTGCATCCTGAAAATATATACCATCCAGCGAATCAATGTTTTAAACTAAAAGCAAAATAATGCAGATATGAACATCTGAAAGTTAAGCAGCGAATGATAGGGATACTCAGCAAATCAGGTAGCGTCTGTGGAGAAAGAAACTCAGTTGAGATTTCAGGTTGATGGACTTACATAAGAGTGGACATATTTTAAAAGACCGCCTATGGAATTAGTGAGTTGGTGAATGGTAGAATATAAACATGGTTACATGCTTAAGGACAGAAGGTAGTATTCAATGGAAGCTGCTTTGTATAGGATTCACTTGTAGATGGAGTCCCTAAGCTGAATGTGCTGATCATATTCAACATTTTACCAATGTTTTGGATGAAGGCATAATGAATGTGAGCAGCATTTAATTACATGGATGAAATATATCCGATGAAATTGGATGAAAGCCAATTTAAATGTACTGGGTCCATGTGTGATATATGCCCTTGTCAGCGAATCAGTATGTTTTAGTCTGTGTCCTTTCAGACATGTTTACAATGTACAGTATTATAAGTCGTCAAAGTAAACTTCATTTTTTAAACAACATGAATGGAGATGGACATGACAGCAAGTAGGGTGTTAGGATGTACTCTTAGCAATACTGTACAAATTTGGGATTCTTTGTTTAGAATACCGAGTCCAGTTAAGGTCCTGAAACAGTAAGGGATATTGAAATCAGAAGATGCCACTGGAATGTAACCTTGTTTTATTAGTCTCTCCCATTGGAGTAAGCTCATTAAAAAAAAACTTTTTTCTTAGAATAATCATTGGTGTCAGTATTTAGAGGGAGCAAGGTCAGATTTTAGCAGTAATGGTAACCTGGAAATATTGGATGTCATACTGAAATTAATGCATGGGTCTCATTCGCCATTGTTTGCCATTTTCAACTTGGCAGATGACCTGATCCAAAGGATTGCTGGTTTTGGACAGAAAGATCTAATCTTGGGATTGGAGAGGAGGATGAAATGACAAAAATAGGAAGTGGGTTGGGGAGCGAGATTATAATCAAGGAGACACAAGGCGGTGGAGGCCAAGCCAGTGGATATTTTTAAAGCAGACGTACAGGTGCAGAAGTTAGGAGGAGAAGGCAGGAGAATGGGGTTAGGAAGGAGTGATACATCAGCCATGATTGAATGGCGGAGTAGACTTGATGGGCCTAATTCTACTCCTATTCCTTATGACCTTTTGACTCCGAGGAAACTATTTCCTGACCATCTTCTTAAGAGTAGGATAGTTGGCCCAGAAAATGATGGAATCAATAAATTTGTGGTCAATAGATAGTAAAATAATTCTCCTGAATTTTATTCAGGAGGGCATTAGGCTTTTTTCTCTCTCTGCTTTTGGGATTTGTTGAAAAATTGAGAAGGGCTGAGAGTAAATAAAGGCTGCAGAATACCCGATTGGATCAGGTTGAGCGAAACAACTTTTACCAGTTCGGTGTTTATTAGGAATTTTAAGAACATAACACTGATGTTTAATAATATATAATAAAAAGGCACTGCGGATTTTCTCTGGAGAAAATGGATTGGTTACGTTTCAGGTCAGGACCCTTCTTTAGCCCAAAACATCACCTATTCATTTTCTCCGTAAATGCTGCCTGACAACCTGAGTTACTCTAGCTTTTTGTGTCTAACGCTGAGATGTTTGTTGGTCCTCCCAGCATGTACTCCAATCATGTGTCGTCTGCTGAGGTGTAAAACCCTCCTTTATATCTTTCATATAAATGGTGCAATGGAAGCATTCTCCAAATATTTAATAATTCTCCACATATTTAAAGGGAATTTGTGTATGGTCAATAATAACGTTGAAGTAAAGTGTCTTCAAGTTTCACAGTTATCACACAAGTGTGTGCAGGTTTTTTTTTAAGTCCAACAGTTCATAATGTCATTATAGGAGAATTAGGTCATTTGGCCCATCAAGTCTACTCCGCCATTCAATCATGGCTGATCTATCTCTCCCTCCTAACCCCATTCTCCTGCCTTCTCCCCATAACCTCTGACACGTGTACTAATCAATAATTTTTCTGTGAAAAATTCATATATAGTGGCACCTTTCAGGAATTTTTGACACCTGATTATTGTGACTCCCTGCCTATTATTGCAATAAATAGAAAACTGGGGAGAAGGTGTGGTGGGGGCCAGTGTCGGAGCTTGAATTCCCAGTATTTGCCCTAGCAAACAATACTCAACGATACATTTGCATTCAAAAAGGTAAACCTTATGTACTCTTCAGTTATTTGTCCACTGTTAGCATAAGCTTCTGAATAAATCTTAATTCTATCGCACAGGTTCTGCTGCAAAGTGAAGCCAACATCAGACTTAAGAAGGGTCCCGACCTGAAAGGTCACCTATCCATGTTCTCCAGAGATGCTGCCTGATCCACTCAGTTACTCCAGCCATGTGTGTCCTTATTTCTAAACTATCTGCAGTTCTCTGTTTCTCTATTATTTTGACCATGCAGGGAAGGGTTAAACAACACAGTTTCTTCTACTTTCCAGAATAAGATGGTTAAATACTATTGGTGGCTGCATTTGCCTCCGTATTCATCTCCTCTGCGCCTTCCTTCTTTTGCTAGAGCTGATATTAATTTTGCTTGTTCCCTGTGCAGTGGCCTTACCTTTCTTCAATGTCACCTCCATTATGATTCGATCCTTTGGTCCTGGCCCCCTGCGAGAATTGTCCCCCTCTTCTGAGCCTGGTATTGGAGTTCCACCACTGATATTGGAATTGGGAGAGCTGGACCGGCTCATCAGTGTGGGAGTGGGACATGGAGTGAGGCTGGGGCTGCGCAACCTGGTACGAACGGTCAGGGTCACAACTCCTTTTCTCAGTTGCTGTCAGGAACAAATTAAATCAAAGCATCAACAGATGAATAAGTAGTTACATTTTAACGATAAACTTTGTAAGTGTTCCTAATTGATCAGCTGTAAGGATAAAGGGGAAATCTTTAAGGATAAAGGGGAAATCTTTTAGGACTGAGATGAGAAAAACAATTTTCACACAGAGAGTAGTGAATCTCTGGAATTCTCTGCCACAGAAGGTAGTTGAGGCCAGTTCATTGGCTATATTTAAGAGGGAGTTAGATGTGGCCCTTGTGGCTAAAGGGATCAGGGGGTATGGAGAGAAAGCAGGTACGGGATACTGAGTTGGATGATCAGCCATGATCATATTGAATGGCGGTGCAGGCTCGAAGGTCCGAATGGCCTACTCCTGCACCTATTTTCTAAGTTTCTATGTTTCTAATAAGCAAAGATTTGCTTTTAAATAGCACATTCAAAATAGAGCTTTACATCAATGTTATATTGATATATAACATGGGTCCTTGGGCATAAATATATTTCCTGATATGGATGGAAAGCAGATATCCTAATAAAACAATAAGTCTAATAGTCTAGGAGCTGGAAGTCGGACTATATAAATATTTATTTTATTTCACAAAATTTCCAGACAGTCTACTTAAAAACTAAAATTGCCTGGTTAATCATTTTTCCCTTCAGACTAATCATACAAGCTTGTGCTTTTGTGAAATGCCAGTCATCATTCAGTATGGTAATGACTTAAGAGTTAAGACATACAGAATAGTGAAAGGCTTGGATAGAATGGATGTGGAGAAGATGTTTCCACTAGTGGGAGAGTCTATGACTAGAGGTCATAGCCTCAGAATTAAAGGACGTTCTTTTAGGAAGGAGACAAAGATAAATTTATTTGGTCAGAGGGTGGTGAATCTGTGGAATTCTTTGCCACAGAAGGCTGTGTAGTCCAAGTCTGGATATTTTTAATGTAGATTCGTAATTAGTACAGGTGTCAGAGGTTATGGGGGAAAGGCAGGAGAATGGAGTTAGGAGGGAGAGATAGATCAGCCATGATTGATTGGCAGAGTACACTTAATGGGCTGAATGGCCAAATTCTGCTCCTATCAACAACAACAACAACAATCAGTTTATTCGTCACATTGCACATAAAGTGCAAGTGAAATGAATTTGCCAGCAGCGGTACAATGAATAAGAACACACACAAAAACACAATAAAAATTTAACACAAACATCCACCACAGCATTCATCATTGTGGTGGAAGGCACAAAATTTGGCCAGTCCTCCTCCATTTCCCCCCGTGGTCGGGACCTCAACCCTCCGCAGCCGCCGCTGCGGGCGTCCAGATGTACAGACAGGTAAAAAGTCCAGGTAAGTCCAGAATCGGCTCTTCCCCACTGGAGACCGCGGCTTCAAGTTGGTGTAGGCCGCAGGCCGGCGGCCGAAGATTTAAAGTTCCCGCCGCGCCGCATCCAGAAGCACTGCAGACCGCAGGGCCGGCGGTCGGAGCTCCAGGGGTCCCTGGCGAGGGACCCCACTCCCGATGGTAAGTCGTCGCCGCCGCCGCGGTAGAAGTAGGCCGCGGGCCGGCAGTGGTGGCTTCTTCTCTTCCCGGGTCCCCAACGAGGGATCCCAGGCTGCGGACGCTGCGCCAGCTTCAGGCTGCCGCGGGCCAACGACATGGAGCACTTCCCTCCGGCGAGGGCTCGCCCGCTCCACGCCGAGAGTCCACGCTGCGCCCGCAGCTGAAGACCCGGGTGCGTCTCCGGGAAAGGCCGCACCGATCCTCGATGTTAGGCCATGGGGGAGGCGACATGGAAAAAGTCGCCTCTCCGTGGAGGAGGCGACCGAAGCGGTTTCCCCCTTACCCCCCCACACACAAGACACCCAAAGAAACATTAAAAACATACATTAAAACATACTAAAAAAACAAAAAAAGTAGAAAAAAACGGACACGCTGCTGACAGGGCTGCTGGCTTGCAGCGCCCCCACCGACCTTCCAGGGACCCTTATGGCCTTATGTTTTATATTCTACCTGATACTTTACCTTAAAGGTCTGTATGGCTTGTTGATGCGTTAGTCCTTGCAGAGATTCCCCATTAACTTCTAGAATTTCATCTCCTGTTGAATGCAGTACACATCTATCAATCATCAAATTATTTTATCCTTTTATCAGGACAACATTTATCATTTGTGATTAATTTTAAAATGCTTTTCTAAAAATAATATCCAGGCACACAAATGAGAAATGAATGAAAACCAAAAGGTTGTGAAATTTACTTCAAGAAACAAAGTCACAGGTGAAACTATTAAGTAAATAATGGATAACATTTATTCATTACGGGACACAAAGTGCTGGAGTAACAGCAAGTCAGGCAACATCTCTGGGGAACATGGATAGGTGACGTTTCAGGTCAAAACACTTCTTCAGACGCAAAGGGTGACATTTTGGGTCGACATCCACTTCAGACTGATATGTGATGTTTTGGGTCAAGATCCTTCTTCAGACTGACACGTGACATTTCGGGTCGAGACCCTTCTTCGATGTTTCAACATTTATTTATTACTGTTAGTTGTCTTCACATTGAGTATAGTCTCCATGGTGTAGTTTGGCTCCACAATCATACCAAATGAGACATACCAAATTTCAGTTTGGCAGCTGAAAGCAAAGTCCATGAGTTCCATGGATCAGCAGCAGCAAAGTGCATCACTGCAACCTCCTGTCCTGCAATATCTGTCACTCCATCGTGACTGTCACACCAAGGATCAACTCCCATTTCATGAGCAATGGGGAAAACAAGCCAGAATCAGCATCAGACACGCCTTCAACACCTCATGGCAATACCCCCGATC
Organism: Amblyraja radiata; assembly: GCF_010909765.2. NCBI lineage: Eukaryota > Metazoa > Chordata > Chondrichthyes > Rajiformes > Rajidae > Amblyraja > Amblyraja radiata. Next base: position 141,150,717 of record NC_045956.1, read on the forward strand.
CAGACTTGAGCTCCTGATGGAATATTTAAGAGAACGCAAGAACATCCACACCACATGCGTAGTTTAGTGCATGGATGTTTGTTGAACTGACCGCTGCATAAGATGCTCCCTTAATCCCATTATTCTGGCCTCAGCAACAATAGCAGCAGAAATAGAATGCTTCAAACATATTTGGGCAGGCTCATGGATATGTTTATATTAAGATTTAGGCTTATAATTATCACATGTGAAAACAGAGTTAAAAACTTTATTTTTAACGCTATCCAATGGATCAGGTCCTATATGAATATAGATTGTTTCTAAAACCCACTCATCCTGGATCAATATATGTTGCAACAATGCAAACTGTCTTTTTGATTTTTGAACTTTTTTTTAAAACCAGTTATCCAGTATCTAATTTTTCCCATATTTTCAGCATTCTGCCAGGATGCATTCCTCAACCCTGGCTGACTCTGATCTATTCTTTTGAATTCCATCCTAATCTGGATACTGCAGCATTAATAACTTTTGTTTTGTTGCCTTCTGCTTGATTCATAGTAAAGCTAACTTAATTATTCCCTCAGTGGGTCAACAGAATTTGTGGGTGAGAACAACTGTCAGCAGGCCATTTCCCACTTCATTTGGGCCCCTGGATCAGTCTACTGTCCTATAGTTACCTCGCCAGACATCTATTTTCTAGTGTACACAAAAATGCTGGAGAAACTCAGCGGGTGCAGCAGCATCTATGGAGCGAAGGAAATAGGCAAAGTTTCGGGCCGAAACCCTTCCGGGTTTCGGCCCGAAACTTTGCCTATTTCCTTCGCTCCATAGATGCTGCTGCACCCGCTGAGTTTCTCCAGCATTTTTGTGTACCTTCGATTTTCCAGCATCTGCAGTTCCTTCTTAAACACATCTATTTTCTAGTTGTGGCCTACAAAAGCAACATTGCTCACCACAGCACTTCTAGCCTTAAATTCAGACCCTCTCATATTATCTTCTTCCCGTTAAAGGAACTCATCTATTTAATTTTGTTTGCAATGGCTGTGTAGGTACCTGAACTTCCTCCATGCCCATATATGTGCACATATCTGTTGCAGCTATACACAAATGTCAATGCTATTTTGTTTCTTGTCCTTCCACTTTTTTCCCTCTTCTCTCTCAATCATGATATTCATACCGTCTTTAGTTCCTTATCTTTATTTGTGGGCGTTGAGGGTGGTTGGTGGGTAAGTTACTAAACCAAACGCCTGTTGTTTAACTCTACGATGGGTGTCCAAATCCCACCACGGAAGAGAAGGAATCTAATCTGGAATTAAAAATCTAGTAATCATAAATACTGTGTCTCTAGTTCATTCATGTTCCTCAAGGAAGGAATTTAGCAATTCTTACCTATGTGATACTCAAGAAACACCAATGGTTAACTCATAATTGCCAACTGAACGGTCCAACAGATCACTGAGTTCTCAGGGCAGCTAGAGATGAATGGTGTCATAGTTTATCCCTTTATCCTATGACCATGACTATTACTAAACTGTCCAACCAAGGAAACATCCTCAATCATCTACACTGACAATCCCGCTCAGAATCCTTTGTTCCTCTCATTCATCTAAACTCCAGAGAGTGTAGTGCCATTCTGCTTCATCATTTTTGCTTTGGACAATCCAATTGATCACAGGAATTAATCTAGTAAACCACTGCTACAGAGATGGTATATTCTTCAATGAATAAGGAAACATGAACTGGTGCAGGCATTATAAACTTCTGCCATTCTCTATCCACTGACAGTGGAGACCAATATTACACCTGCCTACTGTACCTATGTGTTAAATTCTTATGGCTCTTGTATAAAAACTCACCAATTTTTGACCACAAACAATTTAATACAATCTTACATTATATAAATAATTGTATTAGATTGTTAAATACCAATATTCAAATAGCTCCAAAGCAGCTATAAAAAATGGATGATGCTTCAGCTGAGGATACTTCATTTAAACCTTTTATATGAAATATGTAGATTAGTGGGGTTGGTCTATCTCATCAATCTATATAACATGATTTTTCATATCTGAGCGGCACGGTGGCGCAGCAGTAGATTTACTGCATTATGGCGTTTGCAGCGCCGGAGACACATGTTCAATCCCGAGTTTGTACGTTCTCCCCGTGACCGTGTGGGTTTTCTCCGAGATTTTCAGTTTTCCTCCCACACCAAAGAAGTACATGTACGTAGACAAATTGGTTTGGTAAATGTAAAAATTTTCCCTAGTGTGTGTAGGTTAGTGTTAATATGCGGGGATCGCTAGTCAGCGTGGACTCAGTAGGCCGAAGGGCCTGTTTCCGCGCTGTATCGCTAAATTAAAATGTATCGGGTAATGCAATTTTGGATTCAGGCATTAAATGAACCTATCAGTACATGAAAGTCCAGATGGAAACATAACTTTGCCAAATGTGTTCCATAATTGTTGAAGTCCTGTACACAGTGGTCTTTTGGCATTTGTATAGGACATACTCGTATCGGAAGGTTAGATCGCATGGGATCCAGGAAGAGCTTGCTAACTGGAAACTAAATTGGTTTCATGGAAGGAAGCAGAGGGAGGTGGTAGAAGGATGTCATTAAGCATTTCTTATAGGAAGGATGTCATTAAGCTAGAGAGAGTGCAGAGAATATTTATGAAGATGTTGCCAGGACTTGACGGGTGATTTGTAGCGAGAGGTTGGGCAGGCTAGGACTTTATTCCTTGGAGAGCAGGTGGCTGAGGTGTGACCTTAGAGAGGTGTAGAAAATCATGAGGAGAACAGATAGGTGAATGCACAGAGTCTGTTACACAGAACAGGGGAATCAACGAGCAGGGGACATGTGTTTATTGTGAGAGGGGAAAAATTCAATATGAACCTGAGGGGCAACATTTTCACTCATAGTGGAATGAGCTGCCAGACAAGGTAGTTGAGGTGAGTCCAATAAGAAAATTTAAAAGACACTTGGACAGGCTTAGAGTGATGTGGACCAAATGGCTGCAAATACGACTAGCTTAAATGGAGCATCACGATTGGCATAATTGAATTTGATCAGAGGGCGTATTTCAATGATGTATGACTCTATCCTCCAGTGTTCTGGCACCTCACCTGTGGCTAAAGATGATGCAAAATATGATAAAAGCCCCTCATAACCAGAAACGTATTGATTTAGCACCCTTTTGCGATCCACCTCCAAATCTGTACTCCTAATTCCCACTGACTATTGAACATATCGGGAGGCCTATAGTAAAACTCCAAAAATGTGATGGTCCCTTTCTAATCCTATAGTTCTATCCATATAGCCTCTTTGTCCACTCTCTAGGATAGCTTCCCTATGTACTATTGCAACACTCTGCCTGATCATCATCCCCTCTGCATCTCACTCTATCATGCTTGAAACGTCTATACCCAGTTCATTGCCCTGCCAGTCCTGCCCTTTCCAGTTACTTTTCTGATTGCAACAATATCATAATCACATGTGCTGATTTTACCTGTGAGTCTCCCTGCAATAAACTAAATAATTTTCCTGAGTTCTGCCCTCACTTCCATTTCCTGATTCAGAGCTATTTTTGGGATGTTGCTTAAATCCTCTAAAGTGAAGGTTAATGAAGGAACAATTAATTATCCTTTCTATTGGGCTTGGCTCAATGCTCTCTTTGTTAACTCCTCCTATTGAAATACATTCTTACTATCTGCTAAATTTCTGGCTGGTTCTTTCACATACTGTCATTTAATTTCATTTATTTTATTCTTACAGTCATCCATTGCTGCTTTTATTTTGATAATAGTTCTGTTGAAGTGGAACTCACTTTGGTTCTTTTTGGGGTTTTTTGGCATGATATTTCACCATAATTGTATTACATAATTCAATAGCTTTATTTGTCATATAAGCAATAAATATTGTATTGTATTGTATTGTAAGAAACTGCACAGTGAAATTCTTTTTGCATATATTACACATGCGGGCACCGCCGTTTTTGGCGCCATTATTCAAAGTCCAAAGTCCTGTCGGCCCATCTGCCCCTCTTTGTGTACCAGGGGCGCCGGTTCAAACTAGAACTGGACCATGCTCCTTATGTCCGATGGCTCCAGCTCCCTCCTGCTAACCAGTGCCAGAAAAATGAATAACTTTGTCTTGTACTAATTAATAATACATTTCCCATGGTTAAATCTTCACCATCAGTTTAAAGTCTCTTGGGTTCAGAAGGGTTTGAGTAATTAATTTATGGAATCATGCATGCGGATAAGTTGATCATGATATCATGTTCGGCACAGACATTGTGGGGCAAAGGGCCTGTTCCTAAACTGTACTATTTTATGTTCTCTGCAATTTTGGTGGAAGGAATTACACCTAAGGTGCAAGTAAAGTTTTTTATAAAATCAGTTATCTAGAACATATAATTCTCACTGCATCTGTCCATCTATAAAGAATTATTCGTTCAGAAATGTAATTTATATGAATACATAAACAAGATAATAAAACAACGTACAAAATGTAAATGGCCTTAAAGAGTGACATAATAAACTTTATTCTAATGTTCATGCAAATTATTCGATAAAAACATTCAAGTTAGTGAATGCTTCAAGACATTTCATCCTCATAATCATTTAATAATGAAACATAATTTCAAGAAGACCTTGCCATCGCTAGATATCAAAACAAGCTATTCACATTTCCTCTTTCCTAAGTAAATTGTTTGAGTAGTTGAGGGTTTTTTTCCCCACAGTGATGATAGTTCTAACTCTGAAAACAGACACTGGGTATGTACTCTCAAAGGTTTTCAACATCAATTAAAACATCCGCGAGACTTGCTTGTAATTTCCCGAATGGTAAGTATTCTGTTTTATTAGATTTGCTTGATGAGTAAAAGATGCTAAATTAAAGCACAACAGCAAACTAAATCTTGAATTGGACAGAACTGCGCTGAATTTGGCTCATTGCAAAGATTTACTGCTTGCCCACACCTACCAGGGGCAAAAACAGAGGGCTGAACTCTAAAGTAAATGTGAGGTCATAAGATTTGGTTCAATACCTTGGTCACCGGATCAACCTATGAAGATATAGTTTCATGTTACATCATGGATTCTTTAAAACCTGAACTTTTTTCCGAACAACTGCTGATATCCATTTTCAATCTATCTACAAAAACTCAAAACCAAAACTGTGCAGAGCCATCACTGGTCTGAGATATGGTAAATCCTTGGAAATTTCAGCACAAGTAAATATCTTGCAAGGCTATTCCTGACCTTAAATTAGATATTTATAATGAACTTTAATTTCGTAACTAATTTTTATACACCTAAATAAGCCTCAGAGATTGAGATCTTAGTCAACCTCCCAAATATTTAAGTTCATCCTACCTTCTCTGTTTAAGGCATTTGCTGATGGGACTACAAATAAAATGCCCCTGCACAATCACAACCATATTTTTAAGTTGGAAACAATTTTGCTGGTTCGTATAAAACAGATGTTGGATACATGCCTCACCCAATGGTAAATTAATTGGAAATCTAATAATGGTAAGAGCAATTGAACAGTAATTAGTTGAAATTTAGAATGGCTCTTAGTTTTGGCAATTAACATGAGTTTGAAAGAATCAGACCTTCCTTCAATCTCCCATCAGCCGCAGCTGCTCCGTTTGGGAAAATGGTTTTAACAAATATTCCCATCCGTCCTCGGGCAGAATCCTGGCCACCAACTATGCTGAAACCAAGACCCTGTAAAATACAGTTAACATAGAATAATTAAGATGACACAATTTATTCAACTTATTCTGATAAATGCATTGCAATCTTTCATGAAAGAAATATTCTTCAGCAATTATTTTTACCAAGGTGGATTGAATATACAGATAATACCATGTCATAGAGTCATAGAGTCTTATAGCATAGTAACAGGCCCTTTGGCCCAACTTGCCCACACTGGTCAATATGTCCCATCTACACTAGTCCCGCCTGCCTGCATTTGGCCCATATCTCTCTAAACCTGTCCTATCCATGTACCCGTCTCAATGTTTCTTAAACATTACAATAGTCCCTGCCTCAACTACCTCCAGCAGGTCATTCAATACACCTACCACCCTTTGCATGAAAAAGTTACCCCTCAGGCTCCTATTAAATCTTTCCCCCCCTCATCTTAAACCCATGTCTTCTGGTTTTCGATTCCCCTACTTTGGGCCAGAGACTCTGTGTATCTACCTGATCTTTTCCTCTCATGATTTTGTATACCTCGATAAAGTCACCCCTCATCTTCCTGCACTCCAAGGAATAGTCATAGCTGCTCAACTTCTCCCTTTAGCTCAGGCCCTCAAGTCCTGACAATATCCTCATAAATGTTCTCTTCACCCTTTCCAGCTGGACAACATCTTTCCTATAACATGGTGCCCAAAATGGAAAAAACCCAAAATCGGCCTCACTAATGTCTTATACAACTGCAACATGACCTCCCATCGTTTATACTCAATACTCTGACTGATGAAGGCCGATGCGCCAAATGCCTTTTTGACCACCCGATCTACCTGTGATGCCACTTTCAGCAAACTATGTACCTCTACTCCTAGATCCCTCTGTTCTACAACACTCCCCAGAGCCCTAATGTTCACTGTGTAAGTTCTGCCCGTGTTAGTGCTCCCAAAATATAACACCTCACATTTCTCTGTATGTGTTTAATTAACAAGGTGTTCAAAACGTTATTCCAGAAACTACTGTGTGTTCAATGCTTAAGGGTCATTCGTAATTAGGCTAAAGAGTCAAGAATTTTTAATTGCCATATGTACTGGCAAAGGAACAACGACATTCTTACTTGTTGCAGTTTTACAAGCCTATTTACAATAAAACACAAATAATATAAAATTGGCAATAATATGAGAAATTAGTAATCAGTACTATGTAACCAGCCCATAATAGTGCAACCAAAACAAAGTCCATAGTAGATCACAGTTGGTGAGGTAGTGTTGTGGTTGGTATTGTGCAGTGTTCAGCAGTCTAATGGTCTCTGAGGAGAAACCGTTCTTGAACACGATGGTGGTGGTGGTTTTCAAGTTCCTCTACATCACCTTTCCATGTTCTCCAGAGATGTTGCTTGACCCGCTGTTACTCCAGCACTTTGTGTCTTTTCTTGTAAACCAGCATCTGCAGTTCTCTGTTTCTATAAGGAAGTGTCAAAACTTTTGACACATGTGAGTATTACCATAGGAGTCTCCTACTTCCCCTTACTGATTCACCAAAGCTTTGCCATGGCCAAAGTGCATTGGAATACATTTCATTTGCCTGGATGAATGCAGTTCCAACAACTCTCAAGCAGGTTGACACCGGAGCACAAGAAAGTTTGCTCGACTGGTTCCTCATCAATCATAAACATTCACCCCTACTACTTCTACAATTTCCGTCTACCAATACACTCTTCCACATAGCAGAGCTGGTCCTTACCCTCAACAACTTCTCCTACGACTCCTCCTACTTCCTCCAAATCCTAGGCGTGGCTATGGGCCCCAGCTATGCCTGCCTCTTTGTAGGGTACGTCGAACAATCACTGTTCCAGGCGTACACTGGCCCTATCCCCGAACTCTACCTCCGCTACATTGATGACTGCATCAGTACTGCCACCTGCACCCATGCAGAACTCACTGACTTCATCAACTTCACGACTAATTTCCATCCTGCACTCAAATTCACTTGGACCATTTCTCTACCGTTTCTGGATCTCACCGTCTCCATCACAGGAGGCAGACCATTGACCAACATCCACTATAAACCCACTGACTCCCATGGCTATCTAGACTACACTTCTTCCCACCCTGCTTCCTGTAAAGTCTCTATCCCCTACTCCCAATTCCTCTGTCAACGCTGCATCTGTGCCCAGGATGAGGCTTTCCATACGGGATCATTGGAGATGTCCTCATTCTTTAGGAAACGGGGGTTCCCTTCTTCCATTATAGAGGAAGCTCTCACTAGGGTCTCCTCGATATCCTGCAGCTCCGCTCTTGCTCCTCCTCCTCCCATTCGCAACAAGGACATAGTCCTCACCTTCCACCCCATCGGCCATCACATACATCATATAATCCTCCAACACTTTCGCCACCTCCAGTGGGATCCCACTACTGGCATCATCTTCCCATCTTCACCCCTTTCTGCTTTCCGCAGAGACCGTTATCTCTGCATCTCCCCGGTCAACTTGTCCCTTCCCACCCAAACCACCCCTCCCAAAGTACTTTCCCCTGCAGCCGTAGGAGATGCAACACCTGTCCCTTTACCTCCCCCCTTGACTCCATCCAAAGACCCCAACAGTCTTTTCAGGTGAGGCACTTGCCCCTCCACCAACCTCATTTACTGTATCCGCTTTTCCAGGTGTCAACTTCTGTACATCGGCGAGACCAAGTGCAGGCTTGGCGATCATTTCGCTGAACACCTCCACTCAGTCCACCTTAACCTACCTGATCTCCCAGTTGCTCAGAACTTTAACCTCCCTCTCATTCCCAATCTGACCTTTCTGTCCTGGGCCTCCTCCATTGTCAGAGTGAGGTCCAGCGCAAATTGGAGGAACAGCACCTCATATTTTGCTTGGGTAGTTTACACCCCAGCGGTATGAACATTGACTTCTCTAACTTCAAATAGCCCTTGCTTTCCCTCTCTCTCCATCCCCTCCCCAGTTCTCCCAGCAGTCTTACTGTCTCTGACTACATTCTATCTGTGTCACGCCCACTCCCCTGACATCAGTCTGAAGAAGGGTCTCGACCCGGAACGTCACCCATTCCTTCTCTCCAGAGATGCTGCCTGTCCCGCTGAGTTACTACCCCTTCTACAATCTCCTTAACATAACTGCAGTGTAGAAGCAAGGAACTGCAGATGCTGAATTGCACAAAAAGGCACATAGCGCTAGATTAACTCAGCGGACCAGGCAGCGTCTCTGGAGAACATGGATAGGTGACATTTCGGATTGGGATCCTTCTTCTGACCCAATAACTGCAGAATACCATCTAAAGTATGCACTGCAGTTACACATCTAGACTATTTCAACATTTCCTAAATCTCAAGGTCTACCATCCAGGAAGACAAAAAAAACATGGAAATATTAACTAAATAATCGTGCCCAAGTCACACTTCATCCTTAAATCTTTCAAGCAAGATTCCCCTCATGAAATCTTTACGGAAGATTTATCGTCATATTTTAATTTCTTTAAATAGTTAAAAACTTACAAAGTGTTTTGACAGATCACACGTGATTTCAGGTCCTTGCGAATGTAAAAGATGTTCATTAATTATTAATAATAGCAGGGGTTTTGACAGCTGGTGAAGTTTGAAGTAGACCTTACAGGCTGTCAGAGCACTTTGAGTGTAATCAGCCATTTCCACCCAGGCAGCGCTACACTGCGCATCACCATGACAACCTGCTGGGAGCTGGGCTCACTGTGGGTCTGCATCCACATTTACGGTGGGATGGCTTGGATCGTGAGGATGTGGAGCGGATGTTTCCACTAGTGGGAGAGTCTAGGACTAGAGGTCATAGCCACAGAATTAAAGAAAGTTCTTTTAGGAAGGAGGGCGAGAAATTTAATTAGTCAGAGGGTGGTGAATCTGTGGAATTCTTTGCCACAGAAGGCTGTGGAGGCCAAGTCAGTGGATATTTTTAAGGCAGAGATAGATTGTTGATTAGTGCAGGTGTCAGAGGTTATGGGGAGAAGGCAGGAGAATGGGGTTAGGAGGGAGAGATAGATCAGCCATGATTGAATGGCTGTAGACTTGATGGACCGAATGGCCTAATTCTACTCCTATTCCTTATGACCTTATGCACTCTCCGGGCAAGTTGGGAGCAATCCTGTAGCAGCAGCAGCAGACCTGCCCTCTAATGTGCCACTGCAGATCTGTGGTGCAATTACAAAATCAGAGGAAAGGAATCAAAAGATTCCAGGTATTATTTAACACAGTTATTACTGAGTGGAAAAAATTTGTGGTTTATGCTCTTGTGTTTTGTACCACCCTCAAGAAAGAGAGAGCAGTAATTTGTAAAGAGGAATTTTTAATGTTCTTTAAAGGGGTTAACTGAATGTTTGAAAGTTATTTGCCTGCCCCTGAGATTCCGAAGTGTAACATAAAATAAATACGTTCACAAGGTACATTTTTTGTCTCACATTAATGGATCAATATTTCATTATAATTAAAGAGACCAGTGGATATGGACATATAGCAGGAGCAAGATGCTAAATTTGGATGTTCAGCCATGATTGTACGTATGTTACAATACTTACCTTCAGTGGCGCTGCAGTTCTGCCACTGGCCGTGTGCGCGACTTTGGCGCCTTTGAGGGGGGGGGGGGATTTTTATTTGACTCCAGTGCTGAAGAATTGTTCCGACTGCCGTTCTGTGAATTTTTTTAAAACCGCGGGACAATGTCAACGCTGGAGTAAAATAAAAATCCGCTTCTAATACCGTCAACGCCGACAACGGGACGGATCTCCCGTACCGGACAGCAAAAGGTATGCCGTTTATTTTACATATAAACGTGCTTCTTAGGATCACCTTAATCCAAATTTTACGTTGCGAAAAGGTGATTTAGGCCCCATACGCACCGGCAGTGTTTTTCCTGCCGATATGGGGTTTAAATTCACCGCAACCGCAACGTTCCAATCGATCGCGTTCCACAAAATCCCACTCGCAAGATAATAATAATAATAATAATAATGGATGGGATTTATACAGCGCCTTTCTAATACTCAAGGCGCTTTACATCGCATTATTCATTCACTCCTCAGTCACACTCGGTGGTGGTAAGCTACTTCTGTAGCCACAGCTGCCCTGGGGCAGACTGACGGAAGCGTGGCTGCCATTCTGCGCCTATGGCCCCTCCGACCACCACCAAGCACTCACACACACACACACATTCACACACAGGCAAAGGTGGGTGAAGTGTCTTGCCCAAGGACACAACGACAGTACACACTCCAAGCAGGATTCGAACCGGCCACCTTCAGGTTGCCAGCCGAACACTTAGCCCATTGTGCCATCTGTCGTCCCAAAGATGATTAAAATGGCCATTAATTTACGGGAATTAAACACTAAATTCCTTCCATTTGGCCTATAAATTCATGACAATGAGATTTTAAAATCATGTTAAATTGTGAATTCGTGTGTGAATGTTATTTGGACACTTAGGCTATTTAAAAATGTTAAATTTTTCTTAAGAAATGGATAGATGTTTAGATCTAGGAATTGAATTTTGTAATTAGCTACAATCAGGTAACTAACTAATTATATGTTTTAATTTCAGGTCATCTAAGTAAGATTGTTTCATATTTGTTTCAGAATGCTTCAATCTATAATAACTGAAATTTTCATTCAGTTATCTTAATTTTTAAGAAAGTTATGGGCTTTTGACTGTCCTCGATCACAGTGTTAAGTCAATGGAAAAGCAATAGGGAACAAGATGCTAATTTCCGAATGGAAGGATATGGGTCACAAGCAGGAGAAGTTGGCATTATGTTCAGCACAAACATTGTGCGTTGAAGATTGCTCTGTTGTTCTATGTTCTATGTAACTCCAAAATGGTTCTGATTCCTTGAACATTGGCCGAGTACGAGGTAGATTCATTTTACACAATATACTGGATCTCTTAATGCCTGCTGGAAAATTGGGCTCCAGCTTTGCAGGTGGATTTTCATTTTCCTACCATCTTCTTGTTAGAAATTATAGTTCTTATTTTCTCACAGAACAACCAGGTTTTACTAAGCCTGTTTTCTCTAAAAATCATTCGGGTTGAAGAACCAAAACTCAAATTGCAATTTTCGTCCCTGACTAAAAGTTGCGACCTCACGTGTCGGGACATATTTGCTCCTGGAGGTTAACGTTATTGTCACTTTCACCTTCCTATCCATGCTGCTGCTGCTGCTGCTGCTGAAAATGATCTCTCATAACTCACAGTCTGTTACCAACTGCTGTATGAGAAAGTCAACCAACCTATCTACTCGAGAAGGTAAGACTTTATTTTGCTGACAAAACTTTGTGCCTTAAGCTGACAAGAGCAGACAGAACAGGTACCAGTATTTGCCTTTACTCCATGCTTTGCCAAAGTGCAGGCATTGGTACTCTGAACTAATGTCATTGGAGACACCACCCAGAGAACCTCATGATGGAGCAACTGGTTATATCTCAATAGACGATAGACACAAAATAATAATAATAATAATAATAATAAATACTTTATTGATCCCCTCAGGGAAATTCAGATGTCCAGAAGCTCCCAACCAACAAACCCACAGATTCAAAACGAACGCAGACAGAAAATACATAGAATACAATGTGGACACTACCTGAGAGCAATAAATACTTAAAAAGACCAATAATTAACAGTTAAAAATTAATAATTGCAAAATGCATCCCCCTACAGCCTAGCGGTCCGAATTATAAAATCTAATGGCTGCAGGGGTGAAGGATCTCCTGAACCGCTCCGTTCTACAGGGCAGGGAGAGGAGCCGGTTGTTGTTCCGAGTGCTCTTTTGACTCTCCAGAATTATATGGAGGGGATGCCCGGGGTTTTTCAGGATGACCTGCACCTTGTGCCTCATACGCCTCTCAAGCACCTCCATCCCAGAGTCTACTCTCCCCTCCAGCACTGAGCTAGCTCGTTTAACCAGTTTGACCAGCTTCCTATTGTTTTTTGCACTAATGCTGTTGCCCCAGCAGACAACAGCGTAGAAAATAACGCTTGCAACCACTGTGTTGTAAAACATGTGCAGCATATCCTTACACACATTGAAGGATTTGAGGAAAAAGAGTCTGCTCTGGCCTTTTTTGTAGAGGGAGTCAGAGTTGACAGACCAGTCCAGTTTGTTGTCAAGGTGCACTCCAAGGTATTTATATGTCTGCACCACAGCAATGTCAGCCCCTGCAGCGTTGACCGGCTGAAGGGGGAACTTGGACCTGCCAAAGTTAACCACCATCTCTTTAGTCTTTGTTGTGTTCAGGGTGAGACAGTTCTCTTCACTCCAGGCACAAAAGGCACTGGTCAAGTTCCTGTATTCCTCCTCCTGCCCGTTCCTTACACATGCCACAATCGCTGTATCATCTGAATATTTCTGTACGTGGCATGTGTCAGACTTATAGTTAAAGTCTGCTGTGTACAGGGTGAAGAGGAACGGGGCCAGAACCGTTCCCTGTGGGGCTCCAACATTGCACACCACTGTGCCAGAGACACTGTCCCCCAGCTTGACAAACTGTGGTCGACCCGTCAGGTAGTCGTATATCCAGGAGATAAATGTGGAATCCACCCCCATCTTCTTAAGCTTGTCATTCAGAATCAGGGGTTGGATGGTGTTGAACGCACTTGAAAAGTCGAAGAACATAATCCTCACATAGCCACCGGGTTTGTCCAAAAAGGAGTAGATCCGGTGCAGCATGTAGAGGACTGCGTCATCCACCCCAATGTTCTCCTGGTATGCAAACTGTAGTGGGTCGAGTGCGTGCTGGACTTGTGGTCTCAGGAGACGAATGAGTAGCCGCTCCATTGTTTTCATGATATGGGATGTAAGGGCCACCGGTCTGTAGTCGTTGATCTCGGTCGGCCGCCCTGCTTTGGGAACCGGCACGAGACATGATGTTTTCCACAGACCTGGTACCCGCCCTGACTGGAGGCTCAGGTTGAAAATGGTCTGGAGCGGCTCCGCCAGCTGAGCCGCACAGTCTTTTAGTAGCCTGGGACATACACCATCAGGGCCAGCTGCTTTACCAGGGCGCAACCTCCTCAGCTCAGCTCTCACCTCGTCCGCCGTGAAGAACAGTTGAGGAGATGCCGGCATAGGAGGTGCTGCAGCTGTGGTGTTGGGGGGGCTGCCTCGTGGAGGTGATGGTGGGGGAGAGGCTGCACCTGTAGAGGTGGGAGGGGATACCAGATCAAACCTGTTATAGAACAGGTTAAACTCATTGGCCTTGTCCACGTCTCCTGACGGCTGGCTTCTCTTCTCCTTGAAGCCAGTGATGGTCTTCATTCCTCTCCACACCTCTTTGATGTTGTTGTACTGCAGTTTCTTCTCCAGCTTCGTTTTATAGTCCCCTTTTGCCTGCTTCATACTCCTTTTCAAGTGGTGCTGTACCCTCTTGATTTTTTCCCGATCACCAACCTTGAAAGCCTCCTTTTTCTTGTTTAGGAGGCTCTTGATGTTGCTTGTAATCCAAGGTTTGTTATTGGGAAAGCAACAAACAGTTCTTACTGGCACAACAACATCCCTACAGAAGTTGATGTAGTCCGTTATGCATCCAGCCATCCTGTCGATGTCCATACAGCTGTTGGAGTAACTCAGTGTAACTCAAGTTGGAGTAACTCAAATGGTGGAGTAACTCAGCGGGACAAGGAATGGGAGAGAAGGAATGGGTGATGTTTCGGGTCGAGTCCCTTCTTCAGTAGGGTCATCTCAATAGGGTCTCTATACCTCCTTAAACAAGGAACATGCTGCCTGCAGGCACCATTCTTCATCAACCTGTGCAGGTCTTTCTGACCCAACTGGAGGTGCTTTCTCAAACCCTCCCACCATTAGCGCACTCATTCATTTAGTGAGTGAAGCTGGAAATGTGTTACTTGTATTACTGCATGCTCCATTAACAGCTAGTTGTGGAGATTATACCTGTTAAGCTAAACACTGGCAGCTGCAGGAAGTACCAGGCAGCATAGTAGCACAGCTGTGAATCTAACGTCGGGTACCGTCTGTGTGGAGTTTGCACATTCTTCCTGTGACCGCATGGGGTTCCTCTGAATGCTCCAGTTTCCTCCCACATCCCAAAGACATGTGGGTTTGTAGGATAATTGGCCTCTGTAAATTGCCCCTAGGCAGTGGATGCAAAAGTGGGATAAAATAGACCCAGTGTGAATGGGTGATTGATATGGGCTTGGTGGGCTGCAGGGCCTGTTTCCCTGCTGTATCTTTCCATCAATCAATCATTAGATTAACAGAGAAGGCTACACTGAAAAAGACAGCGTGAGTTTCAGCATATCAAAGCTTTCATTCAAAGCCAAATATTGTGGATTTCATAACTTCCCTTTTGGGATTCAGGGAAAACTTCAATATTTTTCTTATTTTTGAATCTAGCCAGATGGAGTACAAAGTTGTACAATTTTGTACTCTCTCGATCTTTACATGTTGCTGGTTACGTTTTCAAAGTAAGAATGTGTGAGGGACTAATGCATTGTCTCTGGAAGATCAATGGGTTTCTGCTTCATCTTATTTTCTCATAGGGTGACCACAATTGGAGAAGTTGATTTGCACTCTCAAATATTTTTGTTTATCTTTTGAAAAAAACATAATGAATTCTGGCAGAAGTCCAAACTGAAGTTCCTCACATTGAAAACTATTAAAAAGCTTTGTGTGTGTGCAGTTAAGCAAGCACCAGGCATCCAATCCCTGTTCTCAGTTAAATTGGGCCAAACGTATACACATTTTTCTGGGCTGAGGGAAAATCAACTCAACATGCTTCCTTGAGGAAGGAGATGAGCAACATTCCAACTTCAAAGTCAAAAGAAAACTTGCATTTGGCTGTACATCTGGAAATTTAAAAGTGTTTTACATTAAAGACAACCTTTCATTCCTTGAAGTACAAAACACTGTAATGAGATAAAAATTAAGGCAGAACAAAGACCATACAAAATATTTGGATAGAAATAATAAGAGGAACAAAAGTAGTCTTGGATTGTGTGGAATGCTTACCTTTCCTTGTCCTTTCATTAGAACAATGTTGGAGATGATTGAAGGCTGGGCGAGTCGCCATGGTGATTCCACTTGGACTGTACTTAAGGAACGTGCTGACTTTTTAATAATTTGGTACTCCTGTAAATTATATACAAAGAACAAGGTAGCATGAGGTAGCATCAACCTAAGACGAGAATTGAGAATCTCTGGAAGCTCACTCAACCAAAGCAGTGTACAGACAACAGTTATAGATTCCCAACTCAAGAATGGTCCACAATAGTACAGTTTTATAAAATCAATGTCTAATCACAATGCTTCATGTAATGCAAGCATAGTTCAGCAACAAGAGCAGCCAAATCAACATGCTCCTCATTGTCATAATTATCTATCCATTAGGTTTGGCAATGACAATTCATGTAGAGACACCGTGCCAGTATTTAATATGTACCCCAATGCTCAAGTAATGAACCCTAAAGTCCAGCCTTAAATGGTGCTTTTAACTCCCTGATGATAAAGTCCAGTTTCTGTTGTGATTTTATCCAATTCATGAATGTCACTGGGAACGATGGCAATCTGTTTCCCCACAAATTACTTGCCATGAATCCATGGCGGAGCCTACTAATTGAATGGCACAAACATTCTGTTGTAAATTTGATGAAAAGGGCAATGTATTAATCATATGTCAAATTATAGCCTTCCCACAGGAGAACAGATGAAATTAACTAAAATATAGTTGCAATCATATTACGGTCCACTTTGGTCTGCTTCATCACTCGACAAGAATATAATTGATCTGAACTTTGATCTCAGCTTCACTTCCTTCGCTGATCCCTATAACCTTTGATTATTTTAAGTAGACTTGATTTGTTCAAAATACTTCAGACTTGAATATATTTAATTAGCAAGAAGCATCTGCAGGCATCCAGCGGCAGAGAATTCCCAAGAAGATAATATTCCTCCTCCTTTGAATCTTCATTGTACTAATAAATCTGGATGTGTAGGAAGGAACTGCAGATGCTGGTTTAAACCGAAGAGACACAAAATGCTGGATTAATTCAGCGGGACAGGCAGCATCTCTGGAGAGAAGGAATGGGTGACGTTTCAGGTCGAGAACCTTCTTCAAATTCAGTTTCCTCTTATGCACAAATTGTCACTCTTGGATGCAAATTTAAAAGATCCAGAGAGGAAATATTAGACAAAATTATTACCCAGTGTGTAAGATAAACACAGTGAGGAACTAATAACATACTTGTCTGGGCCCGACTGCATCAAGCTGCTGGGGCAAGGAATGTTTCCGTCCTCCTCGTGGCTTTTCTGATGTTTCGCTACTTGTTTCACCATTTTCCACAATCAGCTCATCATCTTCTCCAACAGATTCCAAGCGACTCACTCCACCTGTTGAGACATAGACAGTGCCATTCAGATGCTTGATTGACAAATAATCCAATATCTTAAACGTCCTCTTATCTTCAGCACTCTGTAGTTGTAATGCATTCCACCTACAAGATACATTGCACTACCTTGCCAAGGTTTCTTGATAGCACCTCCTAAACACATGACTACTTCCCAACAGGCCGCACGGCAGAAGGCATCCCGCCAGGCCGCAGCTGAGGACCGGGAATGCGGCTGGAGGCGTTTAGCAAGGAACCATGGGTGGTATCGATGTGCCGAGGGAAGCCCGGAGTTCGTTCAGCATCGGAAAACTCAGAATGGAGGCTGGATGGGAATGGAGGCGGCTGAACAAGCACGGGAGGCAGCAGAGCCCAGCGGCAGGGGCCTGGGTTGGACGGAGCCCAGCGGCAGGGGCCTGGGTTGGACGGCCATTATGTGGCGACTATTAGCACACTTTGGTTATCCAAGCAAAGAATTTCACTGTGACTTATCACATGACAATAAAGTATTCAATTCAATTCTCATCTAGGACAAATGTAGCAGGTGCATGGAAAATTACCAGCTGCAATGTTTCCAACTCTCACATTATCTTAACTTTAAAACATATTGATCTTCCTTCATCATAGCCTGGTCTCAGTTGTGCGGCTCATTGTCAAAACACCATTGTGGGTTCCTTCGCCACAGAGAGTATAGAGTTCAGGAACGTGGCTCACCACCATTATTTTAAGGCAATGAGAGAGGCATTAAACATTGGCCCTGAATAACCACATCATATTTAGTATACAATGTGTAAAATCAACAAAATAATTATACGATTAAGACATTGCAGTTATATAATTAAGACCTTATATATGGAATTATACGATTAAGACATTGTAGCCTCCAATTTCCGATAATGACACAGCTGGTCAGCCATTGAATATCAAGGGTGGATGGTCAAACCTTCTCTTGTTAGACATTAACTGGCATATATGTGGTGTGAATGTTAGTTATCACCTAGTAGCACATGTCTGAACATTATATAGGCCTTGCTGCATTCTGGGATGCACTGCTTCATTGGCTGAGGAGTTGCAAATGGAATTGAACATTGAGGTGGATGAACAATAGGGACCTGGCGTGGGGGAGAATGCCATGAGGGAGGGGAAAGAGCAAAGGTAGACTTGGCGCGGGATACTTTGTAACTTTGTAAGTGTTCTTTATGTGGCGACTATTGCATATCTTGGGTATGCAAGCAAAGAATTTCACTGTATGCGACAATAAAGTCACATACTTGCTGCATGTGACAATGTATTCATTCATCTCTTTGAAAAATTTAAGATTTCTTTATATCTTATATCATCTTTCATACTCTAAGCACTTATGAGTATTTTGGTTTTAAAAGATTATGAAGAATATTTAAATTACATAAAAGTCTGAGCTTGACCACTTCCTGTTGTTCTATAAAACCCGGAAGAGTTGAGTCAGTCTCTGCAAGATGGGGGAGCGAGAGAGTCACGTCTCTCAGTCTGAGCTGTGAATAACACTGAACACGTCTACTAAACTGTGAGTGGTTTTACTGTCCTGTCAGTGCCCTTAATGTGGTTTGAAAATATGGTTTGGAAATGCTAAAGCTGTGTTGCCTTTGGTTTGGAAATGCTAAAGCTCTGTTGCCTTTGGTTTGGAAATGCTAAAGCTGTGTGGCCTTTGTTTTGCAAATGCTGAAGCTGTGTTGCCTAATTAAAGTTGCCTTGCCTAATTGAAAGGTTGGTTTGAGAATGCTTTGCCTAATTGAAAAGTTGATTTGAGAATGCCTTACCTAATTGAAAAGTTGATTTGAGAATGCAAAAGTTGCCTTGCCTAATTGAAAAGTTGGTTTGAGAATGCAAAAGTTGCCTTGCCTAATTGAAAAGTTGGTTTGAGAATGCCAAAGTTGCCTTGCCTAATTGAAAAGTTGATTTGAGAATGCCTTGCCTAATTGAAAAGTTGGTTTGAGAATGCTAAAGTTGCCTTGCCGTCTCTATAATTAAAAGTTTAATCTTGACCACTTCCTGTTTGCACAGTATATTGATTTTAGAAAAAACACTGCCACTTACGGCTGTGATTTTTGCATCTTACTCAGTCCCCCTCTGCTGCGCAGGACAAGAGGATTTTTCCCATTGATGAAAAATAAAAGAGTTATTAGAGTTTAAATAATGTTGCAATTCTCTCTCCTGTCAATCACGGCATGAAGGCCACGCCCCTTCTGGTGGGAGGGCCTATAAAACCCAGTAGTGTGGGCGCGGGTCAGTCCCTGTCTTTAGTGGCCTTGCACCCTGCTTGAAATGGTATGAAACTGCACTTGAATTTGGTGGCCTTGCACCCTGCTTGAAATGGTGTTTCCTGCTGCACCCTGCTTCAGCCCACAACACCCATACTAGCGCTCCACAAAGCCCCCCCTCCCCTCCCCTCCCTCCTCAACACTGGCCACCAATATTGGAATTGGTGGAGAGGTGGAATATTGTGTTGGGGGATCAGCCCTCCCGTATGATGCTGGGACCCAATGGGTCCGACTTAGTCTAGTGTGTTAAAACCTGTCAGTTAACAGGAAAATGATGGACTTATAGTGACGCAAGGAACTAAATGCCTACCTTGTGATCGACTTCTTAATTTCATTAGACTACCTCCTGGAATTGGACTTCGACAACTTAGCAGAGGTGATTCCATTCGCTCATGTTCTCCTTTTGCAGTGTCTGAAACCTGCAATTGACCAAAAGTACAGTCTAGTTTCAGTAAAAACACTGAATCAAGCACTTGAAACTACATTTTCTTTGATGAAAAGCACATTACAGTTCAACTATCCCACCGTGGGTTTGATTCTTGTATCTGCCTGTTCAAGCCCTCGCTCAGACAGAGACACTCCAGAAGTTCGCGCAGTCCCAAGTGCTCTCCCAGAAGATTGACGCTGGACCTCGTGGTAGCAAACTTTTATATGTCCCGGGACCTCGAGGGGCCGAACCACATGGGGGTGGTCTCTTAATAACCCAATTACAGATATCGATTAACCCCATACATTACAGACATTTCCCTAACCCAATAATACAACAGCTCAATACATTGTATTCAAACCGGACTTCATAAGGAAGCCAAATTAGAAAAATTTACCCTGATCACTGGAACTCTCCTTCATGCTCGAGGGAAGTTCCCAAATACTCGCGGCCTCAGCTAGGTCACGGAAAATTTTTCAGCATGTTGAAAAACTTTCTGTGAGTAATATATGGTCGGCATGGTTCTTTTTAACTCGAAGTGCAGTGGAGTGGGGTCGCTATTTAGTTGCAGGCAGTCGAGGTCAGCCGTGGGCAATCTCCTTCACTGACCGGGCATTTTGATTGGCTCATTGGAGTTTTCAGGGCCGGCAGGTAAAATGCCCGCTAAACTTTATTATACTTTATTATACTTCTTAAAAGTGTCTCCACCCCTTCTCTCCACTTCTCTTCCCCCCCCCCTCTCTAAAGGACTTACCTTACACTGTGCAGCCGTCTTTAACATTCTTCTGCATCGCGAGTGCGCATTTCAGACAGCGATCCCCCACTTTCCCTGGTCCCCGCCGTGTGTGTGCGTGTGCGTGCGCGTGCATTTGTGTGTGTGTGTGTGTGCAGTCGGTCAATCCAGCTCGCGGTTTCAACGCGGACAGTCGATCCAGCTAGAGGTTTTCCAGACGAGTGCCCTCGAGCTTGAAGGTCGAAGACACTCTTCTTAACTCGCGGATTAGGTCGCCACATTGGTACAACCCCTTCAAATTGCATTTGGAGTATTGTGAGCAGTTTTGGGCCCCATATCTGAGGAAGGATGTGCTGGTGTTGGAGAGGGTCCACAGGAGGTTTAACATTGGGTTAAGATATGATAAGCATTTGAAGGCACTGGACAAGTACTCGCTGGAGTTGATGTTGAAGGATGAGGGGGTATCTCATTGAAACTTACCAAAGAGTGAAAGACTGCATAGAGTGAATGTGAATGTGAAGTGGTGGTCTCGGAGCAGAGGTCATAGTCTCAGAATAAAAGAACGTATCTTTAGAAAGGAGTTAAAGAGGCAAGTCTTTAGTCAGAGGGTGGTGAATCTGTGGAATTAATTGAAATAGACGGCTGTGGAGGCCAAGTCAATGGATATTTTTACGGCAGAGATTGACAAATTCTTGATTAGTAAGGGTGTCAGAGGTTGTGGGGAGAAGGCAGGAGATTGGGGTTGATAGGGAAAGATAGATCAGCCATGATTGAATGGCGGGGTATATTTGATGGGCAGAATGGCCTAATTCTTCTCCTAGAACTTATGAAATTCATGTATACATTAAAAATTTGCACCTCATAATATTCTATTGTACACATTAAATCTATATATAATAATTTTTTTTGGTATACTGAAAATGGCACTTAAGTATTCAATGTGCTAAATATAATATTAACAGCGAAGGCCAAAAACACATGCACAACAGGCTTCAGAGGCCTCTTGTTACCTCATAAATACTTTAAATCACAGCTGCTAGAGTGATTGCCAATGATGGCAATATTCTGTTTCCCATTTTATACATAGAAACATAGAAAATAGTTGCAGGAGGAGGCCATTTAGCCCTTCGAGCCAGCACTGCCATTCATTGTCATCATGGCTGATCATCCACAACAGCTCCAGCGAGTACAGGCCCAGTGCCGTCAAACAGAGGGTAGTGGAGGCCAAATCACTGGATGGATTTAAGAGAGAGTTAGATAGAGCTCTAGGGGCTATTGGAATCAAGGGATATGGGGAGAAGGCAGGCACGGGTTATTGATTGGGGACGATCAGCCATGATCGCAATGAATGGCGGTGCTGGCTCGAAGGGCCAAATGGCCTCCTCCTGCACCTATTTTCTATGTTTCTATGTAGTAACCCATGCCTGCCTTTTCCCTATATCCCTCGATTCCGCTAGCCCCTAGAGCTCTATCTAACTCTCTTTTAAATTCATCCAGTGAATTGGCCTCTACTGCCTTCTGTGGCAGAGAATTCCACAAACTCACAACTCTCTGGGTGAAAAGGTTTCTTCTCATCTCAGTTTTAAATGGGCTCCCTTTATTCTTAGACTGTGGCCCTTGGTTCTGGACTCCCCAACATTTTGAATACGTTTCCTGCATCTAGCTTGTCCAGTCCTTTTATAATTTTATACGTTCTATAAGAAAACCTCTCATCCTTCTAAATTCCAGTGAATACAAGCCCAGTCTTTCCAAATGTTCTTCATATGACAGTCCTGCCATCGCGGGGTTTAACCTACGGTGCACTGCCTCAATAGCAAGGATGTCCTTCCTCAAATTAGGAGACCAAAACTGCACACAATACTCCAGATGTGGTCTCACCAGGGCCCTGTACAACTGCATGAGGACCTCTTTGCTCCTATACTCTAATTATACTTTATTCCTATACATCTAATTAATAATCTGTTAACAACCACTTCCTGAATCCCAGGAGTTTCCTATGTGGCAAAAAGATTCTAAAATTCATTAAATTGTAATATCCTCTTTATTCTATTACTTCCAGAAAACTTTTCAGTAAGTTTATCTGGACCATTCTGCTTTTCACACTTTAGACTGGTTTGGTTTCTCTGAATTTATAATTGCGTAGTCCCATATCATCGGTTTTGAACATTATGCCAGAAAGCCAACAGACCAGACGGTCTCAGTGGCAACTAACATGATGGAAAACAGATCAAGATTTTCATAGACTTGAATCACCACAGATTTTATGCTTCTATATGAATCACCACAGATTTTGTACGTGAAAGCACCAGTCTTCATCCAGGTATATTGGTCATCTCATAGAGATAGTTATGTTAGTAGAAATTCCTTCTCCCTGCTCCCACCAGAAACACAGGTCCAATCCTAACGTCAGATAATGTCTTGTCTTGTGATCACTTGGTTTCCCCCAGGGTAGTCAAATTTCCTTCCACATCCCAAAGGTTCATGGTTTGATAGGTTCAATGGCCACTGCAAATTATCCCTTCTATGTTGTGAGTAGTAGAATCAAAATGGAGATTATAGAAATGTCGGAATAATAAAAGTCGGGTTAGTCCAAAAGGGTGGTTGATGATCAGCATGGTCTTGGAGGCTGAAGGGCGTGTTTCCATGCTGTCTATCTCAATTGCTCTATAACTCACCAGACATATAGTCAACTCTTCTCCCTTTTTAACATTGCAAAGAGATAGTCCCCTTTGTAACTAACTGGCCTTTCCTTCCATCTCATCTACCACTACCCATTGCACGGCAGTTTCACAGGCAACAGCAAGAATGCAAGACCTGTCCTTTCATCTCTTCCCTCCTCCCTTTTATGGATCCAAACACTTTTCCAGGTGAAGAAGTGATTCACATTCACGTTCACTTATTCCAAACTGTTCTTAGTGTTCTCAATGTGTTTCCCTCTACTCTGGAGAAACTGATTATAGGCCAGTTGATGGATTGTGGAAAACCTATTCTCAGAGGTGGTGCTGGGTTTCCAGTTGCCCATCACTTTAATTGATCAAGCCACTCCAATTCTGAGCTTTATTTTTGCAGCCTCCTGTGCTTTATCAATGAGGCCCATTGCAAGTTCGAGGACCAACATCTAGTCTTTTGCCTGGGCACATTGTAACTACAAGACACAATGTCAATTCTCCAACTTTACATAACTCATCCGTTCTTTCTGTTGAATATGCGGAAACATGCGAGTTAAAAGCAAATTATTATTATTGAGATGGAATGAGACTACATAAAATGCAGAGCAAAGTGATCTGGGAATCCCAGTTCATGAAACACAAAATGTTTGTGAACAGGTAGAACAATTATTTAGGAAGACTGATGGAATATTGGGTTTTATTGCATATAGTGTCACCCATTTCAGGCAAAGATAAGATTTTCTCTGAAGGTTCTGAATGTTTGAAATTCTTAACCTAAACAGCTGTGGAAGCAGTGTTATTGGACACATGCAAGACAGTGATTGACAGACATTTAAATTGCAAGGGCTAACTGTGTTCTCCTGCTCATGTTTTCATGAGTTCTTCAGTTGAATTTAATTTGATGATTACAATGATCCATTGTCAAAAAAACACAATTAAGGGGGACAATGAAAGTTATTCATTATTAAAAAAAACTGTTCAGTTCTAAATTAATCTAATTTATTAGAGAATGTCATCATGGCCATGTTCCAAAAAGGCAGTGGTGTGAAATATCTTGCATGTGCAGAAGCTTGAGGAACATGATACCCCCAGTGCACCAAAAGACTTGTAAGACAGCTAGTACACATGAGGAATCCAATAAAAATTATAGCAACAGGAGTAATAATATGTATACACATTCATTTCTTGTCTTTGCATTGGTACTCAACATACACTATATCCAGATAACATATTAATTTCTCAGGTAGACAAATGCTGGAGAAACTCAGCGGGTGAGGCAGCATCTATGGAGCGAAGGAATAGGTGACGTTTCGGGTCAAGACCCTTCTTCAGACTGATGTGGAGGTGAGGGGGGCGGGAAGAAGAAAGGAAGAGGCAGAGACAGTGGGCTTTGGGAGAGCTGGGAAGAGGAGGGGAAGGAGGAAGAAAGCAAGGACTACCTAAAATTGGAGGTCAATGTTCATACCGCTGGGGTGTAAACTACCCAAGCGAAATATGAGGTGCTGCTCCTCCAATTTGCGGTGGGACTCACTCTGGCCATGGAGGAGGCCCAGGACAGAAAGGTCGGATACGGAATGGGAGGGGGATTGAAGTGCTGGGCCACTGGGAGATCAGGTTGGTTAGTGAAAACCGAGTGGAGGTGTTGGGCGAAGCGATCGCCAAGCCTACGCTTGGTCTCACCGATGTAGAGCAGCTGACACCTAGAGCAGCGGATGCAATAGACGAGGTTGGAGGAGATTCAGGCGAACCTCTGCCGCACCTGGAAAGACAGCTTGGGTCCTTGGATGGAGTCAAGGGCGGGAGGAAAAGCGACAAGTGTAGTAATTTATTAATTTCTCAGGATCAGTGGTGTTTCTCTAACTGCCTGTGCCAGGGTTAGCACCAACTATTCCTCCCTCCTTACTCTGCCATGGCTGCCTTTGGACTCTGTTGACCCTGCACAGGCTCCAGGATCTGTTACGTCGGGACGTTTACAGACATTCCTCTGGTCCAGCTAAACTTGAACATTCATTATTTTGACAGGCCTAGTTTAAACAGCATAACAAAGTTGTTAAAACACCAAGCTGTACGAATTCATGAACCAATTCTACTTCCACATATTTGGTGACACTTCAGGCACATGCTTTAAAGTAAAACATCTTATACTTGTATACATCACTCAACACTCACAGTTTCCTGACCATGGTGCATATGGCAGCTGTGTGAGGCAGCACCACTTTCTGGTTTTACGTTTTCTTTATTTTCCGTCGGAGATGGGGAATTATCAACAACGGCGAAATTTGTGACCAAATCAGGTAAACTCGTCGAGGGATACTTCTGGAAATTGATCTCAGATTCATCCTGCAAGAGAACGAGACAGGAAATGGAAACATTTAAAGGATGGATTTTGATTCTGCTTAGATTTGAGCACTTAAGCAATCTCTGGAGTAAAATCATCAGCCTTGAGAGTAATGAATTAAGCCAATAGCAACCCCAATACATTCTTGAACATCTGCTCAAAATAAATAGTCAATCCTGGGTGAGATGTTCCCCAACTCTAACCCCACCCCCAATGTACATATATGTCATCCCAATAAGGAATCACTTCAAGCAAGCAAAAGTCAGCAACTGCAGGGTTTGTGAGAAAATACAAAGGCTTTCAAATCCAGTATTTTCCACTACAGTAACTATATTTGACTCCCTCCAATTTACGCTCTGAATTTACTGAATACAGCAGTTCTGAATTTTCTTCCCGTGTCTCTGCTAACCTCTAATCACTTTACTGCTTCATTTCTTTGAAATCAATGCTTTCCACTCTGTTTCCTCATCCCCTTGAAATCAAGGTATAGTCCACATTTTCAACTCTCTCCGATTACATTCTGCATCCGAAATGTGGATCAACTAATTTCCCTTTCCATTCCTTTCTTCTATAATCTATAAATTTCACAAACCAAAACTTATTTCTCAATTTACCTTTGCTGTTCCCCATTTACCTCTCCTGGTACTGCCAAACAACAGATCTCTTGGCCTTTCAATTAGATGCAGAGATGTAGAAACTTTTAAAATGATCTGATTCACTACAAGACAGAGGTATTAAAAAAAAACACGGTTTGAAATCCAAGCCAAATATATGATGCGTTGTTCCTCCAATTTGCACTGGGGCTCACTGACAATGGAGGAGGCCCAAGACAGAAAGGTCAGATTGGGAATTGGAGGGGGAGTTGAAGTGCTCAGCCACCAGGAGATCAGGTAAGTTACGACGGACTGAGCGGAGGTGTTCAGCGAAATGATTGCCGAGCCTGCGCATGGTCTCGCCGATATACAGGAGTCCACACCTGGAACAGCGGATACAGTAAATGAGGTTGGAGGAGGTGCAAGTGAACTTCTGTCTCACCTGGAAAGACTGTTTGGGTCCATGGTTGGAGTCAAAGGGACAGGTGTTGCATCTCCTGTGGTTGCAGGGGAAAGTACCTGGGGAGGGGGTGGTTTGGGTGGCAAGGGACGAGTTGACCAGGGAGTTTCGGAGGGAATGGTCTGCGGAAAGCAGAAAGGGGTGAAGATGGGAAGATGTGGCCAGTGGTGGGATCCCGTTGGAGGTGACGAAAATGTTGGAGGATTATATGCTGTTTGCTTAAGGGGTTGGACAGGCTAGATGCAGGAAGATTATTCCCGATGTTGGGGAAGTCCAGAACAAAGGGTCAGTTTAAGGATAAGAGGGAAGTCTTTTAGGACCGAGATGAGGAAATCATTTTTTACACAGAGAGTGGTGAATCTGTGGAATTCTCTGCCACAGAAGGTAGTTGAGGCCAGTTCATTGGCTATATTTAAGAGGGAGTTAGATGTGGCCCTTGTGGCTAAAGGGATCAGGGGGTATGGAGAGAAGGCAGGGATGGGGTACTGAGTTGGATGATCAGCCATGATCATATTGAATGGCGGTGCAGGCTCGAAGGGCCGAATGGCCTACTCCTGCACCTATTTTCTATGTTTCTATGCGTCGGCTGATGGGGTGGAAGGTGAGGACAAGGGGGACTCTATCCTTGTTACGAATGGGAAGAGGGGGAGTAAGTGGAGCTGCGGGATATCGAGGAGACCCGAGTGAGAGCCTTTCTATATCCTAAAGAATGAGGACATCTCCAATGCCCTGGTATTGAACACCTCATCCTGGGCGCAGATGCGGCGTAGACGGAGGAATTGGTAGTAGACGATGGAGTCTTTACAGGAAGCAGGGTGGAAAGAAGTGTAGTCTAGATAGCTGCAAGAAGCAATGAAACACATACCCTGCTCGCAACAACAAGCTGTACAAGTCCTGCTGCTGACCGAAGTAAGGCAACTGCCTCTTGGTGTGAGAGTCCAACCAGTGAATGTCCATTAATCATTAGCAGCTCATCACCAGATTTCAATCTTCCATCCCTGGTGGAGGAAATATGAAAAAGCAATGCTTTCAAACAAATGAAGTTGGTGAACTATCATCGTATCCCTACTAATTCACAAAAAACAATGCACTGACTGGAGTCACTTTGGAACATCTAGAGGTTGGAGAAAGCACCATTTCCACACTTAGGCTTCCTTTTAAAACATTTAGAAGCAAAACAAACAGCCACCTCCAGCAATAGCCATCATGCAATTTGTGGTACTAACTGTGCACATTGACTGAAAATTGAATGGATACATGATCGAGTTGTAGGATTCAAACGGATAGGATTATAATGTGGACATTAAAGATACATGTCTAGAAATGTGTTTGGGTTGGATTTTCAAACAGAAGCTGCTTACTATACACTTCCAGATAGCAACAGACCTGTGCTCTCACATCAGAAAAATATGTGAAAGTAATGCAACAATAGCAAAAAATTTCAATTATCCAGATAGAAATTTAGAAAAGGAATTGCACGAGCCAAGGTGAATAAAGAATTTACAAAATACACACGCAAAATGATTCATTCTGTATATTTCTGGACTAATGAGGAAGCATTATGCTTTTGGTTCTAGAGATGGATAAAGGACAGTTGAGATGAAAGCGGTCAGAGAGTAATTAGTTTTAAGACCGTTATAAGACAGCTCCCTATCAAAAGAAATCCATGAGCATATATAATAGGAAGTGAATCAATTTCAATAGTTGGAGAAAAGATCGTGCAATTGGACTAAAGATAAAGATTGCCACTTAAACAATAAATTAAATTGCATTCTTTATGATGGAGAGTGTTCTGGGTCAAGACAAGGTACATTCCCAAAAGTAGAAGGGAAAGTCAAGGAAACCAAAATTGGGAAGCAAAATATGAAGTTTACGAAGGGCTGAATAGCCTCCTCCTGCACCTATTTTCTATGTTTCTATGAATGAATAAGTTTATGAATGTTTATTTGCCAAGTATGTACACATACATGGAATTTGCCTTGATGCACAGAAAAAGGTCAAAGGTCCAAGAGTGAGCTGGGACGTGAGTGGAAGAAACATACTAAACATCTGAAAAAAAACTTAACAAGAGCAATTGGACAGAGAGAAGACAAATGGACAAGTTAAGAGCTGTTGCTGAATCCTGAAACCAAAACAGAACACTGAATTGCCCTGCTGAACAGGTAGTGTCTGCGGAATAAAAAACTGATGCCATTATACATATGTAACCGAGTTAAATACATACAGAATCATATGACAAGGAAACAGGCCTTTAAGCTTACTGTGCGCAGGGGGTCACCATCACCACGGGATGTCAGGGGTCACCATGGGGGGCGGGGGGGGGGGGGGGGGGGGGAGAACAATGGAGGACCCGGCGTGGTAGACCACTGGGGGGGGGGGGGGGGGGGGGGTGGCGTGGGAAGAACAAATTTATGTGGCGACTTATTTGCATACTTTGGGTATGCAAGCATAGAATTTCACTGTGCCTTGACACATGTGACAATAAAGTATTCCATTCCATTCCAAATACCTATCTATACTTATCCCACATTCTCGCACTTGACCCGTAGCCTGTAGGCCATGGAATTTTAAATGCTCATCTAAACACTTCTTAAATATTGTGATTGCTCCATGGCAGTGGCTCTGAATTTCTAGCGCTCTTTAAGTGAAAAAAAAGCTCTCTCAAATACCTTCTAAACCTCTTACCTTGTGCCCTCTGGTTATAAACTTATCAGGTCTTATCTGTGCCCCTGGTAATTTTGAATGCCTCAATCAGGTATCTACACACCAAAAACAAGAACCAACCTGTCCAGTCATAGCTGAAATTCTCCATCTCAGGCAAAATGGAAAGATATTCTTACAGCAGAACTAGTCAGATCTAACAGAAACATGGAAAATAAATACCAGAAATTGTCAAATTTAATATCATTCCTCGGGCTGCCTCGTGCCTATTCCTCATGGTGACATTGGGTTTAGTTTGAATAGTTAATAGAGGAGACCAGTTTATGAGCACCATTTAGCAGAACACTTCAGTCTGCAACCCCCTGCCCTCTTTGCAACGGGTTGGCCATACAGCACCAGAGACCCAGGTTCGATCCCGACTACGGGTGCTATCTGTACGGTGTTTGTACGTTCTCCCCGTGAACTCTGTGGGTTTTCTACGAGATCTTTGGTTTCCTCCTACACTCCAAAGACTTACTGGTTTGTAGGTTAATTGGCTTGGTGTAAATGTAAATTGTTCCTAGTGTGTGTAGGATAGTGTTAACATGTGGGGATCGCTGGTCGGTGCGGACTCGGTGGGCTGATGGGCCTGCTTACGCACTGTATCTCTCGGGCCCATTTCTGACCCGTATCTCTCAACTAAATTTAAAATTGTTTCACTTTCCCAGTTCTGTTGAAGGGTCTGCAACCTGAAATGTTAACACTGTTTCTGCGTGCACGGATGCTGTTTGGTGATTTTCAGATTCACGTCTCTGGAACAACCAACAACTCTGTATCATAACTACGTTTACAGACACATTCCTCTGAGTCACTGTTTCCTCTCACCATTTTATAAAT
Source organism: Amblyraja radiata (assembly GCF_010909765.2). Classification (NCBI taxonomy): domain Eukaryota; kingdom Metazoa; phylum Chordata; class Chondrichthyes; order Rajiformes; family Rajidae; genus Amblyraja; species Amblyraja radiata. The sequence goes on from NC_045956.1 coordinate 141,180,824, forward strand.
ATTTAAAATCTAATTTTGTATTTATTCTGAATAAACAGTAACGGCAAATTATTTTATCAAGAAATTACATAAGAAATGATTGGACCTTTATCTATCTTGGCTCCGACATTTAACTTCTTATTGCTTTGCCCAACCCTTGCACAAAACATGCAATAGTTTGCTGCACATGGCTCCTTGTTTAGTTTAGAGATACAGTGTGAAAACAGGCCCTTCGGCCCACCGAGTCGATCACTATAACCAGTATACTAGTTCTATCCTACACACTTGGGACAATTTACAGAAGCCAATTAACTTACAAGCCTGCACGTTTGGGATGTGGGAGGAAACCGGAGCACCAAGAGCAAACCCACACGGTCACAGGGAGAACATACAAACTCCGTACAGAGAGCACCCATAGTCAGGAACGAGCCCAGGTCTCTGGCTCGGTAAGGCAACAAATCTACTGCTGTTTAAGAAAGAGCTGCAGATGCTGGAAAATTCGAAGGTAGACAAAAAGCTGGAGAAACTCAGCAGGTGAGGCAGCATCTATGGAGCGAAGGAATGGGTGACGTTTTGGGTCGAGACCCCTCTTCAGACTGATGTGGGGGGGGCAGGGAGAGGAAAGGAAGAGGCGGGGACAGTGGGCTGCAGGAGAGCTAAGGTCAGTCCGCATTAACCAACCTGATCTCCCGGTAGCTCAACGCTTCAACTCCCCCCTTCCATTACGAATCTGACCTTTCTGTCCTGGGCCTCCTCCATGGCCAGAGTGAGTCCCACCGCAAATTGGAGGAGCAGCACCTCATATTTCGTTTGGGTAGTTTACACCCCAGCGGTATGAACATTGACCTCCAATTTCAGGTAGTCCCTGCTTTCTCCCTCCTTCCCCTCCCCTCCCCAGTTCTCCCACAGCCCACTGTCTCCGCCTCTTACTTTCCTCTTTCTGCACCCCCCCCTCCCACCCCTATATCAGTCTGCAGAAGGGTCTCAACCCGAAACGTCACCTATTCCTTCGCTCCATAGATGCTGCCTCACCCGCTGAGTTTCTCCAGCTTTTTGTCTACTCTACTGCTGTGCTACGCTTGTTCACAATGATGTATACTGGATTGAATTGAAAATCAAAATTCACCCTAGTTTGTGCAGTTCACAGTAGGTTAAATAATTTCAAACTTTTATTGGAGTCCTTCACCTGCCGAGGCTGATAATATGACTACACTTTCACTGTATTCTTTTACTTTTTGTAAATGTTCAGTCAGTTAAAATGAATTGTTATAATAGAAAATACATGCTTTCTTTTGAGAAGCTTGAAGTTAAGATGATGGTACTAAGGTCTTGAAGATCTTGTAAAACACATCATTGTGCTAAACTGTGGTGCTCATCGAAGATTAGTTGTCAGGTTTCCTGAGGCCCAGAAAATCACAAATTTGAAGATCCCATTGAACCCAAGTTAATATTATGTGCAAAAATCAGACTGCTGGAGGAACTCAAACGGTTCAAGCAGCAACTGTGGAAAGAGATAAACAGGTGACGTTTCGAGTCGGGACCCTACTTTGACTGATCAGATGCTGTCTCACCCATTGAGCTCCCCCAGTCCTTTGTTTTTTTTTCCCTTACGATTCCAGCATCTGCAGTCTCTCGTGTCTCTGGCATAATATTATATACACCACATGCCAAATTTCTGCCTTTCAAATTAAGGATTTATGGTGGCTTGTGATAGGATATTGTCTGCAGTTCTGGTTGCCCCATTATAGGAAAGATGTGGAGGCTTTAGATGGGGTGTAGAGGAGGTTTATGAATGCTGCCTGGATTAGAGGGATTCAGCTATAGAGAGAGGTTAGATAGTCTTGGAATGCTGCCTGGATTAGAGGGATTCAGCAACAGAGAGAGGTTAGAGAGTCTTGGATTATTTTCTCTGGAATTTTGGAGGTTGATAGACGTATAGAAAATGATGAGGCATAGATAGACAGAACCTTTTTCCCCCAGGGTGGAAATGTCCAACACTAGAGGGCATAGCTATAATGCAAGAGGGAGAAAATTTAATGGAAATGTGCAGGGCAAGTTTTTTTTGTACACAGGGAGTACTGGTGCCTGGAACACATTGCCAGGGGGTGTTGGTGGAGTCAGATACGATAATGAGGCTTTTAGATAGGCACATGGAAGTGCATGGAAAAGAGGGATATGGATCATGTACATACAGATGAGATCAGTTTAACTAGGCATCACGATTGGCACAAATATTGAGGACCAAAGGGCCTGTTTCTGTGCTGCACTGTTCTATATTCTATGTTCTATTTCTTTACACACTGCATCTCCATTGTATCCTTAATCACACGATAAGCAATTTTCTAATCCCAACAGGTTTGGCAGCATTGGCAGTGAACTCGAACAATTTGATTAAGAAGGAACTGCAGATGCTGGAAAATCGAAGGTACACAAAAATGCTGGAGAAACTCAGCGGGTGCAGCAGCATCTATGGAGCGAAGGAAATAGGCAACGTTTCGGCCCGAAACATTGCCTATTTCCTTCGCTCCATAGATGCTGCTGCACCCGCTGAGTTTCTCCAGCATTTTTGTGTACCTTCGAACAATTTGATTATGGCTAGGAAATACATGAAGGGTTGCATGAATGAGCTCCACTCTGCGGTAGAAACCATCCCATTCAATTCAGAAATTTGGCAGATTCTATCAGTGCTTCACAGTGGGTTAAATAATTCCAAACTTTTATTGGAGTCCTTCACCAGCCGAAGCTGATAATATGACTACACTTTCACTGCATTCTTTTACTTTTTGTAAATGTTGTCAGTTAAAATGAATTGTTATAATAGAAAATAAATGCTTTCTTTTGAGAAGCTTGAAGTTAAAATGATGGCTTTAGTTGGATGGAATAGGCTATGTAGTAATGTCTCAGGTTAGAACACCTGAGAATTTATAATATTTCCTATATTTTAATTACAAAAACAAAGTAGGATTTTAAAAAGTCCAAATAATTAAATGAATAATGCTGTTCTGAAAATCAAACACTACAAATCTTCCAGAGTTCTTTCAGACTGAAGAAGGGCCTCGACCCGAAACGTCACCCATTGCTTCTCTCCAGAGATGCTGCCGGTCCCGCTGAGTTACTCCTGCATTTTGTGTCCATCTTCAAATGGCGTCACGTGCTCCAGACGGCTGTGAGGACGCATGAAGACACGCGCGACCTTCGCGGGACCGTCGCGCCTCCACGCGACGACGAGGTCGCGTGATTAGCCTGCCAAGGACACGCAAGTTGGACAGGGCCTTTAGGGATTGGACACGCTAGAGACAGGAAACATGTTCCCGATGTTGGGGGAGTCCAGAACCAGGGGCCACTGTTTAAGAATAAGGGATAAGCCATTTAGAACGGAGATGAGGAAAAAACTTTTTCATTCAGAAAGTTTTGTCTGTAGAATTCTCTGCCTCAGAAGGAGGTGGAGACCAGTTCACTGGATGCTTTCAAGAGAGAGTTAGATAGAGCTCTTAAAGGTAGCGGAGTCAGGGGATATGGGGAGAAGGCAGGAACGGGGTACTGATTGTGGATGATCAGCCATGATCACATTGAATGGCAGTGCTGGTTTGAAGAGCCGAATGGCCTACTCCAGCACCTGTTGTCTATTGACATTGGTTACATTTGCATTGTCAATCATATTTTTCATGTTACCCTTTGTTTAATAGCCAAGAAAAGTTGAAGCATTTAGCAAAGGTCAATGTGAGCTTGTTAATTGATTTCCTGTTTGATTTAAAGAGCAGTTTGACTCTCATGGATTGTCTTGACTACAAGGTAATGACTAATCTCCTGGATGAAAACAGAATAAGATCAAAACTGTTGTCTGCAAATCTCAGGGGGAACGAATCTGAAACAGATTTCAATCTTACTCACGCTGATGCATCAATGCTCTAGTTACGGATTGCTGAACCGACTAAGTGTGCCCTTTTCAAATGGACGCGGCACTATTTAAAACTTCAGAAGCAATGTTATCACTTAAAATAACATCATTAAAAGAGAAAGAGGTTAAAATTTAACTTAGGAGTCCCTGCTTTTTTTGGCTATTGCTTGACCTCTCATGGGTCAAAGGTGGTATGTGCAGTTTGTATGCACGATTTTGCTAAAGTCATGCCAATACCATCTGGCAGATGCCCACTAAACTCCTGCGGGAAGTTTGCAAAGTGGGCTGATCACAACATTGTTACAGTGCAAATTGATGTTTGGACATTGGCATTTAGCTCAATATTCCAGTGAAATCCCTCTCCTAAATAAAGACAGCTAATCATCTTGACCCATCCATCAGTGCTATTTAAAGAAATCTCAAATACTTCTGAGATATTTTTTGCTTTTCTTTCAGTCCTGCCCTGGTGCTTTCTGCAATAGGTTCAGGTTACAAAAGTCTACAGGGAGTGGTGCAACAGGTGCTGGAAAACATTTTGTTTACGTCAATGCTGAAGCGTAAGCCTTTTACTCCCCGCTGGGGTGGATTAATAAGCATTCCCTTGTAATGAAGAATGTGCAACGAGAACACTGCAAGACAAGATACTGCAAGAGGGAGAAGCATTGCAGCAGCAGGTCTTGTTTGCCAACAATTGTTTAACTGCATCAGCAAACACAGAAGCACAGGAGCGGAGCCAACAGGAGTCAAGGCAAGCTGGGACACGAGAAGCAGAATTCTGGATTTCTCTACATTTATAGAGGATGGAACTTGAGGCCAGCTGGGAATGTGCCGCTCTAGTCAAGGCCTGAGGTAACAAAGCCATGGATTATGGTTTCAGCAACAGATGACCTTAGGCGGGGTTGGAATCAAGAGATGTGACAGAGGCACAAATTGACAGATTTGGTGATGGAACAGAAAGTTAGGTTTCGTATAGTTTACAGATACAGCGTGGGAACACCGTGTCCATGTCGACAACGATCGCCCATACACTAGTTCTATCCTACACACTAGGGACAATTTACGGGAGCCAATTAACCTACAAACCTGCACATCTTTGTAATGTGGGAGGAAACCAGAGCACCCGGAGAAAACCCATGCGGTCACAGAGAGAACATATAAATTCCGTACAGATAGCATTGTACATCGGGGACGGCATGGTGGCACAGTGGCAGAGTTGTAGAGTTGTTGCCTTACAGCGCTTGCAGCTCCAGAGACCAGGATTCAATCCCGACTACGGGTGCTGTCCGTACGTAGTTTGAACGTTGGGTTTTGTTCTCCCCGTGACTGCGTACATGGGTTTTCTCCGAGATCTTTGGTTTTCTCCAAAAGACGTATAGGTTTGTAGGTAAATTGGCTTGGTATAAGTGCAAATTGTCCCTAGTATGTGTAGGATAGTGTTAATGTACAGGGATCGCTGGTCAGTGCGGACTCAGTGGGATGAAGGGACTGTTTCCGCACAGTATCTCTAAAACTACAAAAATGTTCCTATAGTCAGGGTCGAAACCGGGTTTCTGGTGCTGGAAGCCAGCAACTCTACCGCTGTGCTACCCAGATATGTGATCCAAAGCTCAGCTTAGGTTCAGACAATAATAAAGTACTTTGACAAATTAGATACAGTTGGTTTTAGGCAGAGCTGGGCTTCATTAATGGGCATATATAAATGGAAAGTGTGCAATCAAGCGGCTGATGGGCAACATGTAAATGAAATATGGGTGGGGGGGGGGGGGGGGGGGGGAAGGGTTAAGATTTGTATAATCAGCGGCGCCGGAGACCTGGATTCGATCCCAACTACGGAGATGGATGGAGTCTGTACGGTGTTTGTACGTTCTACCGTGATCACATGGGTTTTCTCTGAGATCTTCGTTTTTCTCCCACACTGCAAAGATTAATTGGCTTCAGCTCCCTATACTTGCAGGCATTCCACCTGCAGGGATCTGAAGGCAAGCAGCAACTCTGGCACTATCTCATCGTACCGTGGACCCAGATCACTTCCTCCATCAGGCTATCAGCAGAGAGCAGAGGCCACCCCGACTGAAGTCCCGTCACCCCTTTGCTCCACATGGAAAACAACTCCTAGCATCCATCCAGCCAACTGAGACAAAAGCACATTGGATAGCCACCAAGTGGTCACAGGAGTGGAAGGCAACCTCATCTCCATTACACAGCTACATCTCTTCACCAGATAAAAGCTGTCCAGCGTCTGACCTCCCCAGAGGAGCATGGGTGAAGCTCAACAGACCTCGTACTGGAGTTGGGCGTTTCAATGCCAGCATGTGGAGACGGGGGCTCCGACAGAGCCCAGCCTGTGAATGCGGAGCAGAACAAGACAGCCAACCATGTCATCTCTGGGTGCCCGCTATACCACCCACCAAATGGAGCTCAGGGCCTGGCAGACATTGACGCAGGGACAACAACCTGGCTGCTCAACACCCGGCTTGAGATGTAACTATTCCTTTGGTTTATGTTTCATTCGCAAGAAGAAGATCTCTGAACTGAAAAGATCCTTGTGAGACAACAGTGCGGATAAATAAGTTCAAATGATTCCCTGGCCAGGGCTGGGTGTTCTGGGAACATTCCCTCTTTGAGCAGCAGCAAGGAAATTCATGCAAGACATTTGCGCTTAACTCGGGACCTATTCACAAAGGTCTTCCCCACTAAATGTACGACCTGCTCCACCCATCTCTCTTTAAGGTTTGCAGGGTAAGTTTAACTGTTGCTAGCCATTAATAAGATTGGCCATTGCTGATACGTTCAGTCAATGAATAGTATAGGCTGAATGCCACAATTAATGCTTCAAATAAACCAGCTGTAATGCCTTTGTACCACTGACTAAACATTAATTAGTTTGCATTCTGAAAGCTGCATCTATTTATCTGATCAATGCAAACCGTTGGAACCTCAGTGCAATAACTGCCTGCTATGTTTCTTCAATTAATGAGTCACTACTTTTAATTGTACCTTTTTGGTTGTCGAGGTTGTCCTGATGTTATGAAAGATACTACATAAATACCACAATACACACGTTGAGGATTCTAATTGCCTCAGAAAACAAAATCACATCACAATTATGTTGCAAAACATAAAGTAAATTTACTGTGTTTTCTCGTAAACAGTTTTGTACATATTTTGAAATGGACAATCCAATAAGTATTACAGCAGCATGCTCATGTATCAATCAATTGACAACTTAGTCTTGTATGTGACATGCTACTAATTACCTTTGTGCTGATCCTCCTTCTTCCACAGATGTAATGATGATGCCATGGGGAGAACGTTTGGATCCCCGGCCTCCTGTGATCTGAATGCCCAGTCCATCTGAACCTTTAACCATGTGCATTTTCCAAATCTGGCAGCCTTCCCGCTGCAGGGTGAGGGTTTGTGGGGCGGAAGCATTAGGTGAATATTATTCCACAATAGATAAATATTAATGGCAATGCATATAAATTAAATAAAAACATGTATATTGTCTAGAATGTAGAAACAAGCAACTGCAGATGCTGGTTCCGAAGCATCTCAGGATTGATAGCGATGTCTGTTTCCCAGGCAAGTGGCATGCTTTCTAACATTAAAGTAAGATTGATTGATTGAAAGGCACAGCGTAGAAACAGACCCTTCAAACCACTGAGTCCATCAATCACCTGTTCACTGTGATGGCTCGATTGTAATCATGTACTGCTGACTGGATAGCACACAGCCAAAGCTTTTCACTATGTTTCTTTACACGTGACAATAAACTAAACAGAACAGAACATTATGTTATCCCAGTTTTGCACACACTCCCTACACACTAGGGAATATTTTCATGGGACAAGTAACCTACAAATCCGCACGTCTTTGGAATGTGGGAGGAAACTGGAGCAGCAGGAGGTCGTCCATACGGTCACAGGGATAACATGCAAACTCCACAGAGATAACAGGATCTAACCCGGGTCTCTGGCGCTGTGAAGCAGCAGCTCTACCAGCTGCGTCACCATGCTGCTCCTTCATATATCATTTCTCCTTCGTTTCATAAAAAAAGTCAATATGCTCGTTAGACTTTTGAAGGAAATCAACTTTAAAAATTTGAAACTGAAGCTTCTCCATACTGATGAATCACCATCATAGTTCATGTTACAGATAATGGCAAAAAGTGACTCAAAACTCAAGTTACAGAAACTCCAAATTTAAGGGACACTTTCAGACAGAGCTTACATAACCGAAGATAGACACAAAAGCATTAGGTGAATATTATTCCACAGTAGATAAATATTAATGGCAATGCGTATCTATCTATATCTATCTATATATCTATATCTATCTATCTTTATCTATATCTATCTATCTCTATCTATATCTATATCACTAAAACTCTCATCTTGTTTGTGATTCTGTCTAAGTGCCTGCCCATGTGCTCCCGGAACTACGCCAAAACGGTACACAATACCACCACAATTTTTAGACCACCTTACTCACAATTGTCTTGTGGTGTGTTTTTTTAATCAAGTTTTGTTCAGATTGATGTCATATATTACAAGTTGTTCACATTTTTAACTTTACAAAATCCAGTTTGAGAAAAAAATCACTTCAAGCTGCAGTGGCAGTTAGCAGCTATGACGTCACAATGGGAGCTCATTTACACAAACTGCTCATCAACAGTGTTCCACCCAGTGCAATGAGAGATTTGTTATACTGTTGTAAGGAGAGGGGACAAGGAGAAATGTTATTTAAACATTGTGTTTAGTGAGGGAGTGGGATTACGGGAGAGGGGAGGAGTGGGGAAGCAGGGAGATAGAGGGAGAGGGGGGTAGGGATGGGAGAGGGGTTATGGAGGGAGGGAGGGAGTGACTAAGGGTAGGGGAAAGAAGAGGGAGGGAGAAGTGAGGAAGGGAGTGGAGGAGGGGAGGAGGAGAGGGGAGAGAAGAGGGAGGGTGAAGGGGAGGGAGTGTTGGGAGATGATGGGGAATGGAGGAGGATAGGGGTAGGAAGAGAAATGGCGAGGCGTAGTTGGGGAGGGTTGCCATGACTCGTGTCACAACGGGGATCTCAGGTATCACAACGGGAACCCGTCGGCCACGCCTGCGCAGTTGGAGGCTATGGGTGAGAGGTGGAATATTGCATTTGGGGATCAGTCCTCCCGTGTGACAGGGACCCAATGGGTCCTGCGTGTCTGCGTGTCTTTCTGTGAGTCATGCACTGAATTAAACCAAAATGGTAAAAAATAGCACTACAATGGACCACCTTACTCACCATTGTCCTGTGGCGTGTTGTGTCAAGTTGTGTTCAGATTGATGGTATATTTTACAAGTTATTCACATTTAAAACTTTACGAAAAATTACTTGAAGTTGCAGTTAGCAGCTATGATGTCACAATAGGATCTCATTTACATAAACTGCCTACTTAACTTTTCACTGTAAAAAATCAATTGCACTTGCTGGCCCTGTACGTTACAATGCAAATCACAGGACCCCGAGTCCTGGCAGCAAGTGCAATTGGATTTTTTAAAAGTGAAAAGTCAATTTTTTAAAGTTTAAAGAGAGGGAGGGTGAAGAGGAGGGGGAGGGAGTGCTGGGGATAAGAGGACATGAGCCGCTACTGCGCAGTCGGGGGCTATGGGTGAGTGGTGGAATATTGCGTTGGGGGAACGGGTTGCTTTGGGGGAACAGATGAGTGGTGGAATATTGCTTTAGGGGAATGAGTTGCGTTGGAGGACCAGGCCTCCCATATGACAGGGACCCAACGGGTCCCACTTGGCCTAGTAATTAAATTAAAAACATGTATATTGTCTAGGATGGAGAAACAAGCAACTGCAAATGTTAGTCCCGAATCTTCTAAAGCATCTCAGGATTGATAGCGATGTCTGTTTATTACTAGATTAGTCTGAAGAAGATTATGTCTATTCTGTAGGAAGAAACTGCAGAATCTGAAGGAGGGTCTCGACCCAAAACGTTACCCATTCCTTCTCTCCAGAGATGCTCCCTGTCCCGCTGAGTTACTCCAGCTTTTTGTAACTATGTCTATTGTTTTATTAATTCGATTATCGGTTGTGGCTGGAATAATTGGCATTTATTGCCCATCTCTAGATTTCCACCAACAAGAGTCATACGGTTATCCAATCATACATTGTGGAAACCAGGCACGTGCCGTCAGGGTAGGCAAGGTAGGCAGTGCCTACCCCGACTAAAATTATAAAATGATAATTATTAAATATAAATAGTAAAGGCATGGGAGAATCGATCTCTTAGGTAGGCATAATTCTCCGTGCCTTTCATGCGCAGTACACGTAATACGCGAAGGTCTGTGCTGCTCACGTGCCATCGACGCTGCTTCAAGCCGTCAATTTCAAGGGGAGCTGAAGGCAGCTGAAATTCTGCCTTTGCACCGTGGACTGTGTACTGCCCATGCGCAGCGCAAGTTTCTTGACGGGTTTTTCAAACATGGATTGTCATTATCTTAAGAGTATCTTAAGAAACAAAGAGAGAAGAATGGAGTTCGTGTGCAAATAATTTGGGAAGTAGATTTCTTTGAGCTATATGTTTTTAAATACCGTATTTCCCGGCAATGAAGACGCTATTTTTTACCTAAAAATAAGGCACGAAAATGTACCTGCATCTTGGAGGCCGAAGGTTAGGTTGTTAGCCAAGAAAGATAGACTTGGCTATCCCTCAGTACAGCAACATCAAGAACGATGTTGCTGTACTGAGGGATAGCCAAGTCTATCCCTCATTGCTAGCAGCTGAATGGGAAGAGGCTGTAATAGGACAGTGCTGCCGGGGGGGGGGGGAGTTCCTTTCACAGCGTGTGGGGAGTCTGGCCTGGAGTAAAGCTGCGGGGAGGGCAGGAGAATTGAGAAGAAGGGGGTCGGGGATCATGCCAGCAACCAGCTCAAGAGCTGGTCAGCGGGCGATGGATAACAGGACAGCGGGTGGTGGAGCTTACTCCATATGTCAGTGCATGTCAGTGCGAGTAACCTCAATTGGTCCCCTGTTCGCGCTGACACAGGAGTAAGCTCCACTGCCCGCTGTCCAGTTATCCATCACCCGCTGACCCGCTCAGCTCTATGATCTTTGATCTTGAGCTGGTCCCCTCAATTGTTTTGAGTCGAGACCCTTCGGAAGAGGCGGAGACAGTGGGCTGAGGGAGAGCTGAGAAAAGGCAATGTTTCTTCTTCCCGCCCGCCCCACCCTCACATCAGTCTGAAGAAGGGTCTCGTCCCGAAACGTTGCCTATTTCCTTCGCTCCAAAATGCTGCCTCACCCGCTGAGTTTCTCCAGCATTTTTGTCTACATTAATATTGTTGGTGGTTGAGGTACAAAGGTTAAAAGCCAGGCTTGCTCCCATCTGCCACAGGCATTTACAAATTTCAAAATGACTATCACTGGTGTTGCAGCAACAAATCGCACAGCTATTAAATGACCTCAAACTAACTTGGAGCATCGGGAGATAATTGCCCCTCCTTAATGTCAGGTTGATAGCACAATGGCAGTTGCGGACAGTGTGGATTAGATTTCAGATAATCTCATTGGCAGGTAGACTTTCATCTTGTGATGGTTCAACCAAGTAATACTATATTTGAGATGCTTTAAAAGGAAATCCCATCATTAACCCGACTATCAGTTTAAGATCCAAAGAAGACAGCTCTGTGTGATCCACAGATGGCTTCTGTAGCTTTCAGTTCCATTTGGGAACAATAGTTTCTTTTGCAATAAAATCCTGTACAGATGTGTAGCAGGTTGCAAATGTAAGAAGAGCATAGATTTTACCAAGTCCAAAAGAATAGGAAATTTGTAAGAGGGTGATTTCACTATAACATTTGAATAGGTTTTGCTGTTAATTTTTTTGCTTTAACTTTAAACTTCATTTACAGAGTTAATCTGTGGTAAACAAGCTATCTGCCAGATTCACATAAAATCAAGTAATCATCAAGAAACGATTATTTGGCAATTATCATCCGCTGAATCATTGCCACAGAAGGCTGTGGAGGCCGTCAATGGATATTTTTTAATGCAGATATTGATAGATTCTTGATTAGTACAGGTGTCAGGGGTTATGGGGAGAAGGAATGAGCATGGGGTTGAATGGCATAGGCTTGATGGTCCGAGTGGCCTAATTCTGCTCCTATCACTTATGAACTTATGAATCTGAACATGGGCTGCCGATAGTGTAAACCTATGGGGGCTTTGCAGAAAAAGCACAGTTTTATTTCAGTGCATCTTCCACCAAATATAAAGAACTGGACTTTAGAGAAGCAGGAGGATCGCAAGAAAATGGCTCGAAGGGCCGAACAGTCAACTCCTGCACCTATTTTCTATGTTTCTATGTAAAATATGAGCAGGAGTAGACCACCGAGGGTTGGCAGCCTGCCTGCCAGCACGGATCAGCCATAGACCACAGCTGATCTATGCTGGGCTCAACTCCTGTTCTCTGTCTGCTCCCCATAATACTCAATTCCTCAATTTTTCATATTTTTATCTATCAACAGCTTAAATACATCCAATGATCAAATCTCCACCACCCCCAGTGGCAGAGAATTCCAGAGATTCACTACCTTTTGAGACAAGAAATGTCTACATTGTTAAGTTTTAAATGACTGACGCCATATTTTGTAGCTATCGCTCCCTATTCAAGGGCATCTTCAACCTCGTGCTATGCAGTCTGAGGTTCCTACCTGCTTCCAAAGGTCATTATTCCAAGAAGAGCAAGGTGACCCGCCTCAGTGCCTCAATGGCTACCATCCAGTCGCACTTCCTTCACCGTAATGACAGGTTGATAATGACACAATTCAACTTCTGCCTCAGAAATGACCTGGATCCCCATATATTTGCCTTTCACCACAACAGTTTAACAGCTATCTTCTCACTGGTTTTCAACTCTGCTGTGGACCATCTGGATAACAGAAACACACATGTCAGACACATTGTCCACCACTCTGTGTTCCACATGATCATCTCCTCCGAGCTCCAAGACGTGGCTTCTATAACTTCCTTTGCAACCGGATCCTTGATGTCCTTGTAACTCAGACAGCATGGATCAGCAATTAGGAAGGAATGGCAGATGCTGATTTTTCTTGATCTTTATTCTCTTTGTCCTCTTTTCATACATTACACTTCCTTATCTACACACTTCCTTATCGATGTACCACCCACTCCCCTGACATCAGTCTGAAGAAGGGCCTCGACCCGAAACGTCACCCATTCCTTCTCTCCAGAGATGCTGCCTGTCCCGCTGAGTTACTCCAGCATTTTGTGTCTACCTTGGATCAGTAATGACATTGCCTCCTCAATGACCATTAACATAGGTGCATGTCAAGGCTGCATGCTTAGCCCTCTCTTCTACTCCGTTTACACCCATGACTTGTGTGGCTCAGCACAGCTCCAATGCCATCTATAAGTTCACCAACACCACCACCGAATCACAGCTGGTGATGAGTCAGCCTTTAGGAGAGAGTTAGAGTACCTGGTTGACTGTTGCCTCAACAATAATCCCTCTCTAACATCACCGAGGCTAAGGGCCTTGATGGTAATAATGTATCGTTTTTTCACTGACTGGACAGCATGCAACAACAAAAAAGCTTTTCACTGTACCTTGGTACATGTGACAATAATAAACTCAACAACTAATATTCTGAGCAATTTTGGGCACCATATCTGAGGAAGGATGTGCTGGCTCTGGAGAGGGTCCAGAGGAGGTTTAAAACAATGATATCAGGAATGAGTAGGTTCACCTATGATGAGCGTTTGTCAGCACTGGCCCAGTACTCACTGAAGTTTAGAAGAATGAGGGGGGACCTCATTGAAACATATAGAATAGTGAAAGGCTTTGATAGAGTGGACGTGGAGAAGATGTTTCCACCAGTGGAAGAGTCTAGGACTAGAGGTCATAGCCTCAGAATTAAAGGAAGTTCTTTTAGGAAGGAGATGAGGAGACATTTATTTAGTCAGAGGGTGGTGAATCTGTGGAATTCTTTGCTACAGAAGGCTGTGGAGGTCAAGTCAGTGGATATTTTTAACACAGAGATAGATAGATTGTTGATTAGTACAGGTGTCAGAGGTTATGGGGAGAAGGCAGGAGAATGGGGTTAGAAGGGAGAGAGATATGCCATGATTGAATGGTGGAGTAGACTTGATGGGCCAAGTGGCCTAATTCTACTCCTGTCAGTTATGACCTTATCATACTTAAGAAATGGGAAGTCGGGAGGTTAAATGCCAGTTTTCATCAGTGAGTCAGTGGTGGAGAGAGTTAGCAGCTTGAAATTCTTGTCCGTTAACAACAGATGACCTGTCCTGGGCTCAGCATATAGATGTGATCATGAAGAAGGTGCACCTGCTCCTCTAACTTCTTACAAGTTTTAAGAGATTCAGCACATCTCCGTACACTGTAACAAGCTTCCATTCTATGACTCTTTGAGATGTACTTAGAAAATACCCTGTCTGGTGCGGCTGTTCCAACCCAGAGGAATGCAAGAGGCTGCAGTGAATGATGGAAAGTACATGACCTCACACATCCCTCATTAAACTCCATTTGTCTGGTTTTCCCCCAATCATCAATCTTTCTCAAGCCCATTGCAGACTAATAATATCCTCGGAAGAGAGATATGGTTCATAACAAAAAAATATTCAGGGTTTCTATAGATATTCAACAATGAGGAGTTAACCAAGTATTGGACCGATAGAAAATGAGCCTAGGAAATTAATAATTGAAAACAAGGATATAACCAGTGAATCTAATCCCGTAGTTTGCATGAGGATACAAGTTACATCACAGAAATAAAAGTGGGAATTGCAAGGAAGAGAGGATATCAGGAAAATTACAATTACCTCAGCAAAATTGTTTGAAATAGGTTACGAGTTATCAGTTTTAATTGACTTCATCCAAGTCAGATATTTGATGTGGAAAGTTCCCTAGATTCTGGGAAGATTCCTTTAGATTGGAAAATGGAAAACATACTTCCTTTATTCAAAAAGGGAGAGACACAGAAATCAGGAAACCACAGGCCAATTAGCTCAACATCTGTCTTGCACAAACTCCAATTATAATTTTGTTATTCTGTTTCGCTACAGCTGTGGTGCTGGGAACAGAAAGATTGATGAAAGTAGTATCAGTGTTTGCAAAGGGTAGTCAGTTTTAGATCAGTCAATAGACAATAGGTGCAGGAGTTGGCCATTCGGCCCTTTGAGCCAGCACCGCCATTCACTGTGATCATGGCTGATCATCCACAATCTGTACCCCGTTCCTGCCTTCTCCCCATATCCCTCGTCTCCGGTTATGTTTAACAACTCTATCTAATGGGCCTGTCCCACTTACGCGACTTCTTCAGCGACTGCCGGCACCCGCCATAGGTCGCCGAAAATGTTCAACATGTTGAAAATTCAGCGGCGATCAGAAAGACGCTACGAGTCTTTGGGTGACTGAGCAGACTACTCACAACCATACAGGCGACAATCTGGCGACATGTAGCTGGGCGAAGCCTGTATGGTCATGAGTAGTCGCCCAAAGAGTCGTACCTTGTACTGGTCGCCGCTGGATTTTCAACATGTTGAAAATTTTCGGAGACCCGCGGCGATTATGACGGGTGCCGGCAAGTCGCCCAAAAAAATTGCGTAAGTGGGATTGGCACTTAACTCTCTCTTGAAAGCATCCAGAGAATCGGCCTCCATTGCCTTCTGAGGCAGAGCATTCCACAGATTCACAACTCTCTGGGTGAAAAAGTTTTTCCTCATCTCCGTTCTAAATGGTCTACCCATTTATTCTTAAACTGTGACCTCTGGTTCTGCACTCCGCCAACATCAGGAACACGTTTCCTGCCTTAGGCATGTCCAACCCCTTAATAATCTTATACCTTTCAATGAGATCTCATCTCTTCCTAAATTCCAGTGTATACAAGCCCAGTCGCTCCATTCTTTCAACATATGACAGTCCAACCATCCCGTGAATTAACCTTGCGAACCTACACTGCACTCCCTCAATAGCAAGAATGTCCTTCCTCAAATTTGGAGACCAAAACTGCACGCAATATCCAGGTGTGGTCTCATCAGGGCCCTGTACAACTGCAGAAGGACCTCTTTGCTACTATTCTCAACTCCTGTTGTTATTAAGGCCAACATGCCATTTGCTTTCTTCACTGCCTGCTGTACCTGCATGCTTACTTTCAGTGACTGATGTACAAGGACACCCAGATCTCGTTGTACTTCCCCTTTTCCTAACTTCACACCATTCAGATAATAATCTGCCTTCCTGTTCTTGCCACCAAAGTGGATAACCTCACATTTATCCACATTAAACTGCATCTGCCATGCATCTGCACACTCTCGCAACCTGTTCAAGTCACCCTGCATCCTCATAGCATCCTCTTCACAGTTCACACTGCCACCTAGCTTTGTGTCATCTACAAATTTGCTAATGTTATTTTTTATCCCTTCATCTAACTTATTAATGTATATTGTAAATAGCTGCGGTCCCAGGACCAAGCCTTGCGGTACCCCACTAGTCACTGCCTGTCATTCTGAAAGGGACCCGTTAATCCCTATTCTTTGTTTCTTGTCTGCCAACAAATCACCAACAAAAAACCTTGTCAAAGACTTTCCGAAAGTCCAGGTACACTACATCCACTGGCTCTCCCTTGTCCATTTTCCTAGTTACATTTTCAAAAAATTCCAGATGATTAGTCAAGCTTGATTTCACCTTCATAAATCCATGCTGACTCAGACCGATCATGTTACTGCTATCCAAATGTGCCGCCATTTCATCTTTTATAATTGACTCCAGCATCTTCCCCACCACCGATGTCAGGCTAACTGGTCTATAATTCCCTGTTTTCTCTCTCCAGCCTTTCTTAAAATGTGGGATAACATTAGCTACCCTCCAATCCACAGGAACTGATCCTGAATCTATAGAATATTGGAAAATGATCACCAATGCGTCCACGATTTCTTGAGCACCTCCTTAGGTACATGTGCTCCTCGACCTGCGATGGGGTTACGTTCCGATAAACCCATTGTAAATCGAAAATATCGTAAGTTGAAAACGTATTTAATACAATTTGCTCACGTGACCGGAGGTGAGCTGCGGCTCGCTGCCGTTGCCCAGCGTTTGTACCATTGTAAAGTCGAAATATCGTAAGTCGAAGCATCGTAAATCGGGGAGCATCTGCACCCTGGGATGCAGACCATCCGGCCCTGGGGATTTATCAGCCTTCAGTCCCATCAGTCTACCCAACACCATTTCCTGCCTAATGTGGATTTCCTTCAGTTCCTTCATCACCCTGGGTCCTCTGGCCACTAGTACATCTGGGAGATTGGTTCTGTCTTCACGAAGGAAGACACAAACAAAGTACCTGTTCATCTCAACTGCCATTTCCTTGTTCCCCATAATAAATTCACCTTTTTCTGTCGTAGGCAAAATAGTTTCAAAAACATTGAGGGATGCCGTGTATCAGTGGTTAGAGAAACAGAAGTTAATCAATGACAGTTGGCAAGGATTTAGGGAAAGATAATGTCATTCCACCTTAACTGCATTTTCGAGGTTGTATGAGGTGCGTTAACGATAAGAGAACACTTGATCTTATGCACATGCATTTTATCAAGGCATTTGAGACACCCAGCATCTCGACTAAAAACGTTTCCCACCCATGTTCTCCAGAAATGCTGCCTGACCCACTGAGTTACTTCAGCACTTTTGTGTTCTATGGAAAATCCCAGCATCTGCAGTTCCTTGTGCCATTATTTTACTGCTCCACTGCAAAATCTCCTCAGTGCTTTCTATTTGCAGAAACCCTTAGAAAATGTCTTACATTTCCGTGGTCGGCTTGTGAAGTGGAATATGGAAACCCCAGCGCACAGAAGTGGAGTCTGCTGGAGGCTTATTCTATTACTTCCACAAAACGTTTCAGTAAGTTTATCTGGAACAATCTGCGTTTCAAAGTTTAGACTGGTTTGGATTCTCTGAATTGATAATTGCAAAGTCCTATATCATCTGTTTCAACAAGAAGCCAGAAAGCCAACAGACCAGGTTGAAATGTGCATTATTTTCAATGGCTAAAATTTAATTGGGGTTTTGTGAAAAGACTGCAACTAATTGGCTCAGGGAGATGGTCAAAATCTAAACGATTTGGGGTATTTATGAAAGACTTGCTATGGGGAATAAAATTTCATACAATTGTCGAGCTAATCATATTTTCAGTTGTTTTATAAAATAATTTAGAACCAAAAGAAACGCCAAGGATTTTATTGGTGCAAATGTACATTCTTTACTGGGAGTAGTAAATAAGAAGTCCAGCTGCAGCTTGCATGTGAGATTTATATAAACTACCTGAAATTCCAGAGGTATGGTGCAGGTTTCTTGCTGCAACCCTGTTTGGAGAACTTCAAGCATACTGGGAACAGCTGCTTCCACCAAATTTAAGACATTTCCTGAGGATACTGTCAGCCTCACAGTGACCTTCATTGTGAAGGGTAGGACAATAGACAATCGGTGCAGGAGTAGGCCATTCGGCCCTTCGAGCCAGCACCGCCATTCAATGTGATCATGGCTGATCATCCCAATCAGTACCCCGTTCCTGCCTTCTCCCCCATATCCCCTGACTCAGCTATCTTCAAGAGCCCTATCTGGCTCATGTCAGGGTATTTTACAAAAAATAGATTGCCCAAATTATTTTGCATTTAACTTACACTATCAAAACAGATGTATATATTTTCTTTAAATTCCCACTGAGGAACTAATTCTATGATGCCTTGCTAACAGCCTCGAAACACGACATACCTGGTTGGACAGAGCATTTAAAATATATCCACACATCACAACTCAGCTACGACAAGTGTACATTTATGGCAATAAAATGCTTGATATTTCTCTTAGTTGTAATATTTTGATTTTGAAAATTCTTGAGTAAAACTGGAAATGATTTTGAAAAATTATTTGGATTACTTCTACAATTATAACAAACACCACAAATCTATTAAATTGATTGTGATGAAAAATCATTGACCTGAAAGATTGACAATTTCTCTCTACAGGGAGGGTGGGGGAGCTGAAAGCAATAATTTAAAAAAACACAGACAAATTACAGCCAAGAACAGATTACCCCAGGCAGGGTTGTTCCCCGATAGGCCGATTGTTGGCTGGGGCGGTGGATTTACAAAAGGACTTTTAGTGGTGGAAGGGGGTGGTGGTGTGGGGAGGGGGGGGGGGGGGGGGGGGCAGAGGGGCATGGGGTTGGTGAGTGAGAGGGAGGAGTTGGGGTGGGTGTGTATTTGTAGAAGCTACCTAAAATTAGAGAATTCAATGGTCATACCGCTGGGTTGTAAACTACCCAAACAAAATATGATGTCCCTCCAATTTACATGTGGCCTCACTATTCACCATTTGCGATGTCTTAGGTCGGCATGGTGGCATAGCTACTGCCTTACAGAGCCAGAGACCCGGGTTCAATCCTAACTACGGGTGCTTGTCTGTGCGGAGTTTGTACGTTCTTCCTGTGACCTGCGTGGGTTTTCTCCAAGATCTTCGGTTTCCTCCCACACTCCAAAGACGTACAGGTTTGTAGGTTAACTGGCTTGGTGTAAATGTAAAAATTGTCCCTACTGTGTGTAGGATAGCGTTAATTTGCTGGGATCGCTGGTCGGTGCGGACTCGGTGGGCCAAATGCCTGTTTCTGCGCTGTATCTCTCTACTAAACTAATCTAATGTATTTCAGAAGATATTAAACATTTTTTTAGTCCTCCAGAAGGAACAAGCACAAAACTACATTTTATATGCACTGCCAAAAAAAACTCAGGAGAGTCGAATAACAAGGTGGTGCAAGTACACTAGCCGTCTATTTCTTGGCACATCATGAAATCAGACTTCAAACCGGTGCCAAGGGCATTTACTCTTTATGCCAACCATAAGAACTAAGTGAAATGAGTTTGTGTAACCAAATCCAGACACATAAAGGAAAACGGCCAAAGAAAAAAAATCTATCCAAGTTTTTTGAAGATTTGGCCAAAAAGAATTGGGACAGACCTGCAGACGTATATTTGGATTTCAATAAGGCATCTGATAAGGTTCCACATGGTAGGCTGCTCTGGAAGGTTGGATTGCATGGGATCCAAGGAGAGATAGCCGACATGATTGAAAATTGGAAAGAAGCACAGAGCAGAAGAAGGTTGCTTCGCAGACTGGATGTCTGTGGCCAGTGGTGTGCCTCAGGGTTCGGTGCTTGGACTACTACTGTTTGACATCTACATCAATGATTTGGATGAGTATGTAGAAAGCGTGATTGGTAAGTTTGTAGATTACACTAAAGTGGGTGATATTGTAGATAGTGAAGGTGGTTGACAAAAACTGCACGTGATTTTGATCGGTTGGACAGGTGGACTGAGGAGTGATGGATCGAGTTTAATACAGAGAAGTGCAAGGTGTTGCATTTTGGTAAGACTATGGGGCATCTAGATGTGCAGGTGCACAGTTCCTTGGAAGTAGTGACACAAGTAGATAGGGTGGTCAAGGACGCTTTCGGCACGATGGCCTTCATTAGTCTAAGTATTGAGTAGAGGCCATGTTACATTTGTACAGGACATTGATGAGGTGACATTTGGAGCATTGCGTTCAATTTTGGTCACTGTCATAGCAAAGATGTTTTTAAGCTGGAAAGGATGCAGAGAAGATTTACGAGAATGTTGTCAGGACTAGAGGACCTGAGCTGCAGGACTAGGTTGGGGAGGTAGTACTTTATTCCTTGGAGGGGTGATTTTATGCAGGTGTATAAGATCATGGGAGTATTAGATAGAGTAAATGCAGTGTATTTTACCCAGAGTAGAGGAAGCAAGAACCAGAGGACATGGGTTTAAAGTGAGAGGGGGAAGATTTTATAGACACGAGAGGCAACTTGTTTTTACACATAGGGTGGTAAGTATATGAAATGAGCTGCCGGAGGAGGTAATTGAGGCAGATACTATCACGATGATTAAAAAACATTTGGACAGGTACATGGATAGTATATGTTTGGAGGGATTGGACCAAACACAGGCAGATGGGGCATGTTGGTCGGTGTGGGCAAGTTGGGCTGAGGATCCTGTTTCTACACTGTATGACTCCAACTAAATATTGAGGGCACTGAAAATGGAATCAAAATGGCTTGGAACTTGAAGTGGTGCATTTTTAAAGATTTATCAGCTTCCATCCAGTAGTAAATGCCAACCATTTACAATGTGCTAAAACTGTACATATTGACCACAGCAGGTCCTTGTAAATAGTGAGAAACAGATGTGTGCTACTGTGGATTTAATCACATTACCATCATTTTTAAACAAATGCCAAGATACTGCTTCCATTCATATTATGCTTTTATGGCCATTAAACACCTTAGAACATAGTTCAGGACAAATTATATTTGAAGATCAATTTCTCCAGTATAGAGCTAACCTTTCACAGATGACACTGCCATTGTGGGCCGGATATTAAATAATTCTGAAACGGAGTACAGGAAGGAGATTGAGAACCTGGTGTTGGGACAACAACCTTTCTCTCAACGTCAGCAAGACGAAGGAGATAGTGATCGACTTCAGGACGTGAAGCGGTACACATACCCCAGTTTGCATTGATGGTGCCAAAGTAGAGATGGATGAAAATGTCAATATCCTAGGAGTCAATATGACCAACAACTTCTCCTGGACCACCCATATTGAAGCAACGACGAAGAAAGCACACCAACGCCTCTACTTCCTTGAGGCCCTGTCCCACTTTCCCGAGTTACTCACGAACACTCCCGAGTTTTCCCCTTGATTCGAATTCGGAGAATTACGGTAATAGCCATTCGTAGGTACTCGGGGCTATTTATTTAAACTCGTGGACATTTATCAACATATTGAAAAAACGTCCCGACTTACCTGATGCCCCGAGTTCCTATGGCTGGCATTACGAGCCGCTACAAAACACCTACGAACTCCTACGGCCTCCTACGAGCTCGCTACCGACATTCCCTGAGTTCGAATCAAGGGGAAAACTCAGGAGAGTTTGTGAGTAACTCGGGGAAAGTGGGACAGGGCCTTAAGAATGCATAGGAAGTTTGGCATGACCCCATACAACTCTCACCAACTTCTACAGTTGCACCATAGAAAGCATTTTATCAGGATGCATCGCAGCTTGGTTTGGGAACAGCACCATCCAAAACCGCAAGAAATTGCAACGAATTGTGGACGCAGCCCAGACCATCACACAAACCAACCTCCCTTCTATTGAAGCTCGACACAATGTGCTGGTGTAACTCAGCGGTACAGGCAGCATCTCTGGAGAGGAATGGGTGAAGTTTCAGACCCGAAAATGCATCTATTAGATGGAGATGGTAATTTTGATCCCTACTGACTTACTGCCATTCTGAAGGTAATAAACAGATTGAATTTTACCTCAATCAAGGGTCCCGACCCAAAACATTGCCTCTCCAATCCCTGCACAGATACTGCCTGACCCACTGAGTTCCTCCAGCACTTCTGCTTGAGTTTGATGGCTTTCTAAATGCTGACCGTAACAAGACAAGTTTTTGGTTCCGCTCCTTCTGCTGTGCAAGGATGTACTCAAACACTGCAGCTGCCTTCAGTCCCATCTTATCTTTCATTGACATTCAGCTTGAGACCAGTGGTAGAGAACACAGTCACAAGAGCCTGCAGATGCTGGAATACGGAGACAAAATACATACTGCTGGCGGGACTCAGCGGGTCGCAGAGTCATGCTGTAACGGCTATAGGGTGAAGTAGGGCAGTATCGCTGGGAAACCATTCCCTCCCCGACATGCTCGATACATTCTACGCTTGCTTTGAACAGAAGACGTCAAACAGCCCAGCCAGCGTCGGTACCCAGTCACTGCCACAGATGGAAGGTCATCCATTCCTTCTCTCCAGGGACGCTGCCTATCCCGCTGAGTTACTCCAGCATTTTGTGCCTCTTTGGTGTAAACCAGCATCTGCAGTTTGTTCCTACCTCTCCCTTCTATTGACTCCATTTATACCTCATGCTGCCTCGGCAAGGACGAGTCACACCCTAGCCACTCCCTCTTCACCCCTCTCCCATCAGGCAAAAGGTAAAGAAGTGTGAAAACGCACACCACAGGATGCGGGGACATTTTCTTCCCAGCTGTCATCAGGCAGCTGAATCATCCTACCACAACCTGAGAGCAGTGTAAAACTACTACTATCTAACTCTTTGATGACTCTTGGACTATCCTTAATCAAGCTTTGCAGGCTTTACCTTGCACTAAGCGTTATTCCCTTATCATGTATCTATACACTGTAAATGGATCGATTGTAATCATGTATTGTCTTTCTGCTGACTAGTTAGCACACAACAAAAGCTTTCACTTGACCTCGATACAAGTGACAATAAGCTGAACTAAACTAAGCTAAACTAAACTGAATCTTTCTGAAGCTTCAGTCTGAAGAAGGGTTTCGGCCCGAAACGTCGCCTATTTTCTTCGCTCCATAGATGCTGCTGCACCCGCTGAGTTTCCCCAGCAATTTTGTGTACCTTTCTGAAGCTCAGCTCTTGATAGCATCTGGCAATTCCCAAAAAAAAGGATTAAAGATAAACAACAGGAAAATCCGAAGGGAATTAATAAATAATGCATATTGGAAATGGAGGGGAATAAAACGCCATTTGAACGGGTGGGTCAGTTTGAGATCGTAGGTCATGGATTTAACCTCCGGAAAAATACATGATGAATGAGCAGCATTTTATCTCAATTATGTGGGCACAACGCCTGGCATTAGTCATCATCTACAAAACATGCCTTAAATTGCTTTACAATCGTAAGAATAGGTCTTACCAGCACCAAGAAAGAAATTATTTCCTTAAAGATCCATCATAACAGGAGTCTTTTTCTCCACCAAACTTAAAACACCACTGTATAATGCCATAATTATACAAATAAATTGGAGACACAAGAGACTGCAGATGCTGGATTCAGGAACAACAAACAATTTGCTGGAGGAGCCCAGAGAGCTAAATAATATTGATGCAGAGAAAGGTATTGTCGGCATTCAGGGCCAATGGATGGTTTTGACCATAAACATCAACAATTCCCCATCACCCCACAAGTGCTGCTCGGCCCACAGAGTTCCAGCAGAATGTTTATACAGATAGATTGTTTGAATAATAGTGAACATACAAAATGTCAACTTGTCTCCATAATGCACAGCAACAAAATACATCCTTGGGTGCTTAGATACCAGGAGATCCCATCACTAGGCTGAACAAATTCTGTGTTTCTGCTTCTCAGACTGCTGTCAGGTATTACTTGTCACTTAGATCTAAGTTTGAAGAATATACCCTACAAAATGCAATAGGAATTTCATTTGCAGGTGATATGGTGATGCTGAGTGTTAGGACAATAGGATGCAATGCTTTTCAGGCTGTGAGAAGACTTGATTTGATTCCTGCTTCACTCAATATGAACAAAGTTCAGCAGAAGCTCCAGCAGGGGGCAGGAGAAATAACTTTCTGTGCTTGGGCAATTAGACGAAGAAAGGTGATAATCATTTTATAAAGTGAGCTCTCACTGGCATATGCTGACACTGTCAAACAAGAGGCACCAGCACTCAACATGGGAATAGCAGCATGCTGGGACCTCAATACACAGGAAGCTAATAACTCAGTGGGTCAGGCTGCATCTCTGGAGAAAGGGAATGGGTGACGTTTCGGGTTGAGACCCTTCTTCAGACTGAAGAAGTCTGAAGAAGGGTCTCGACCTGAAACGTCACCCATTCCTTCTCTCCAGAGATGCTGCCTGTCCCGCTGAGTTACTTCAGCATTTTGTGTCTATCTTCGTTTTAAACCAGCATCTGCAGTTCCTTCCTACACACAGGAAGCTAATCACAGATATCTCAGATCTACTGAAGTGGAACTTAGCAGTGATTCTCCAGCATTTCCACTGGAAAATTGCAGTCAGGTTGGATCCTACTCAAGGTTCGAGATCTCAGGATCTGAGATCCCTTTGACTTCAATGGGTAGGAATGCAGATTAGACAGAGTACATTGAGAAGATCAGCGCAGAATGGAGAACAACACAAATCAAAAGAGGCAAAAGCCTCTTTGGCATTATACCCCTTCAATGATGATAAAGAACTGCAATTGTAAAGACATGCCACATGTTTTAAAGATGTGTCCTCCAAAGAAATCAATCACTATTCAAAAAATGAGTTAAACTTTTCCTCCTAACAAAATATGATAACCTTCTCTACAAAGGCATTTTGCATCAGTCCCATATAAAGAAAGTATATTTAACAGAAGGTAACACCAAATGCCATCTGTGACTGGTGGGACAGGGGCAGGCACACATCTTAAATGATTAAAAGGTGAAACCTTTGACTGAGATTCACAATGGTTTTGTTAATGCTTATGTCCATAAATGGGCAATTCCCAAGTGAAGGCTGTAAAGTAATGTTATCACTCAGTAGGGGCCTGTGTGCTACACAGCTGGATTCCTCAGGGTTTGCTCAGATTTTCCAGATGTCACAAGTAAACATCATGGACTTTCTTATATCAATGGGAGAAATTGGTCGCCAGAAGAAAGGTAAGTAAAAGTTTATATTAGTTGAGTAGGTTAATCGAATATGTTAATCGTTTAATTCATTGCATGTTTTAAAAGTGTTTTAACTGATTTTTGGTGTTTTTAACTTTTAGGAGGTCTGATTAGTAGAGAATGCTGTTGAATGTCAAAGACACTCGTAAACATTTAATTTAAACAGGAGGTTTAACAGCTGACAAGACAGGGATTATGGTTCTGTGCTAACGAAGGCCTTGCCTATAGGCATGGGTTATAAGGTCATAAGTGATAGGAGCAGAATTGGTTCGTTCAGCCCATCAAGACTACTCCGCCATTCAATCATGGCTGATCTATCTCTTCCTCCTAACCCCATTCTCCTGCCTCCTCCCCATAACCCCCGACACCCGTACTAATCAAGTATCGATCTATCTCTGCCTTAAAAATATCCATTGACTTGGCCTCCACATTCGTTCTGCGCAAAGAATTCCACAGATTTACCACCCTGTGACCAATGAAATTTCTCCTCATCTCCTTCCTAAAGGAACGTCCTTTAATCCTGAGGCTGTGCCCTCTAGTCCGAGGTGGACAATGAATTCAAGATGAAACAGACAGTGCATGGCGCAGACAATCAATTTAGTTGAGATAGCAGCGGTTCTGCACCCACAGTTTAATTTGTTAATTATTTAGTTCATGCAATTAAGTGATTAAGAAATAAAAATATATAAATATTGAAATTAAACAAGGACACTCAAATAAATATTTGAACCCATTGCCACTGTGGATATTCTCCAAAAGGAGAGTGTAGACTATGTTACCTGAGTGGAGTGTTCACTCTGCTTAGAGTCCCTTTTCCCAGTTTCTGAAAGTCTAGTTCTGAAGTGTACTTTTGATAGAGCGGAAGTCCCATTGGGAAGCTGCTTTTCTATATCCTGATCATCAGTGGCAATGTTGGCTTTGTGGGTACAATCTGTGTCCACTGCTTCCATTTTTGTACATTCAGGCTCCAAGGACACGTGATATCCATTCTCGTGCTCAGAGTCGTGACTCTCCCGGCTGTCTCTGTTAAGTGAGGAGCGGGAAACAACACCAAACTTTCGAGTCCGTTTGCCATTTTGCGTGGGGCTTCGACTTGGATCAGAGCTTGTGCTTGTGCTGGGTTCAACTTTGGTGCCGTTAGAAGGAGGAGGAGGAGCTTTGCGTTTGATCCGACGGAGCATGATCAGGTAGACACATCCGCCATTCCAGCACTGGTCAGCCAGGTAACTGTAATACAAGCAGAGTGGCTTCATCAAATAAATGTTTGCATCCAGAATAAACTAGGAGAAGCATTCTGTATTGTAATGAGATTAAATCCCTCCTTACGCAAATATAGCAGAACGTTCTATTTTGTGCCCATATTGATGTTACAGCCACAGAAATGTTTTACCTCACATGCATGTGTCACAATATCTGTCCTCTCACAATTCATTTCAGTCATTTAGAAGGGATTTGCGCATTTATTTGATGATTAATGGGTAGAAATACTTAAAGAGCATGCACTCACATTCTTGCCTCATGTTCACAATGTGTTACGTCAGCCATGGTGAGAAAGATGCATCTGTTCAATAACAAAAGTGCACTACATAGATCTTTAACATTGTTAAATGCTTGATGACACTTCAGGGATGCATTATTTGGCAGTCACATCACATAATAGGAAAATCTTAGTCAACAAATCTTAAAAAAGGCTGAAGAGGCAATATCAACCATTGGCTTGCTCATACCTGTTCAGCTGTAGAAGAATTTTTGGATATTTCAAAATTGAGCATTTTCCCTCCTGTGATTTTCCTGCCTCAGGCTTAACAATCCGCAGTTCTTGCAACCTGTCTCACAGCTACTGTTCTTATCTCTGGCCTTTGTTCCAAACACTTGCCTGTCGAACCACCCCTCTGTGCCGACCCATTACCTGCCACACTTTGTCCTGGCTCTCCCCTTTTTCCACACGTACACACAAACACGTACGTATACACGTACACACACACGTACACACAGTCTGAAGAAGGGTCTCAACCCGAAACGTCACCTATCATGTTTTCCAGAATTGCTGCCTGACCTTTCACCCCCTTTCTTGTCTGTGTGGCTCAGCCATTCATCTAGTAACTGAGACATTAGAACTAAAACATCAAGGTATTTGTATCGGTCCGTCACAATTTCAACCACTTTATAAAATTCCACTTATCACCATGTGTGCTAAGTTTATAAAAAGTAATCCTGTACCAGTTGAAAGAAGCTGATGGCTGTACAGGCCAATTAATTGTTCACCAAAATCTGCAAACAATTATCTTCAAAAGTCGTAAATACTCCTGCATGCCTTGCCATTTCCTCTTTTAATGGCAGTTATCTTAAACTCCAACTGAACAGCCAAACATATTATGATTACCTTATCAGTACAGCAGCCACAGGATCTCACATAGTTTCTGATTTGGGGTCACAATATGATTTGCACGATAACAATGTATTATGTTTAATTTTTCACAGCCACCAAGCCAACACTTTGAAGACCGTCAAAATGACCGTCCCAGTTAAGTCAGTAGAACAACAACCCAGCAGCTTTTACAACACGTGTTTGATCTGCTCAACTCGGTTAGTCCAGGCACAAATAAGCCCCTTGAACAAAACTCTCACAATTTGGGAACTCAACCAACCAAGTTCCATTGACTAGGTTGTAAGTCTCAACTCTGTAAATAAAATAAAATCTAGGATAGCATTAAAACAAATCAGAATTGATTTTTCTTTTCATATAGAAAATTGTAAAAATGTTTTCTTTCTACAAAATCTGAAACAATCCAATCACAATCAATAAATATAGCAAATGAAACAAGCAATTCTAAACAATGAAATGATGCAATGAATAAATAATGCAATGAATAAAGAGGGGTCTCGATGACATTTAGTGGGGAAATTGGAGTGCCCGTTCTGGATTAAAAACCAGTAGTACTTAAGTAGGTTTAAGGTGAAGGGGGAATGATTTAATAGGAACCTAGGGCTAACTTTTTCACACAATGGTGTGGATGTATGGAACAAACTGCCAGAAGAGGTAGTTGAGGCATCCCAACATTTAAGAAGTAGTTAGACATGGATTGGACAGGTTTGGAGGGATATGGACTAAATGCTGGCAGGTGGGACTGGTGTAGCTGGGACATGTTGGCCAGTGTGGGCAAGTAGGGCCAAGGGCCTGTTTCCACACTGTATCACTCTATGACTCTCTATGACTCTACTGACTATTTCCCAATTGATGAGAGATATGGTACTAGAGGTACGAGTTGATGAAACATAAAATGTACACCGTGCTTTCATCAGAATACCAAATGCAGATATTATCTCAGCAACTAAAAACATGTGGACATGCAAGGAGAGACAGTGAGTTAGTCATACAATGCAAATGAGATAATGTGCATAACTCAAGACATAAAGACACCCAAATCACTAGATTCAGCAAATAAACTCACTGAGGGATTCAACAGGACTAAGTGGGTCAGTCAGCATCAAATCAAATCAAAATCAAAATCAAATACGTTTTATTGTCATTGCACAGCAACTGTACAACAAAATTTCAGTGCATCTCCTTCAGTGGTATACAATAGAAGACACGGGATAAAAGATTAAAAGAACAAAAACAAAAGCATCTGTGGAAGGAAATCTTCCCTCCAACCTGGATTGTAAAACTAGTTCTACAAACTGCACAATGAAGAGGACATTGAAAGAGTGGTGTTTTGGGTTGGGACTCCTCTAAAGAAATGGCTTGCAGCCCAAAACACCATCTGTCCATTTCGCTCGATGGATGCTGCCCGATCTGCTGATTCCTCCAGCAGTTTAACTTATTCACTCTATGAACTTATTTTTCTTTTGGTTTGGATTTTCAACATTTGCAAGTATTTTAAAGAAATACCGAAAAAGCACCAGTGAGTCCCATAAAAAAAAAATCACACTTAAACAAAACTTGGATATTATTCAGATTATAGTGGATGAGGTCAACTCTTCAATCAAGTCCACACATACACAGTGTAGTCGCCAAAATTGCTGCGCCTAGCCACAATTTTCACTGCAACTGTATCGATTACCTTTAGCACCGACTTCTGCCCATCAGAAAGCCAGTACACCTCAGAGTACATAATTACACATAGTGCACCAGATTTTACATATTTGCCATGTTTTAACATTGGTGATCCAATGATTCCTACTGTAGGAGGTCCTTGTACTCCGTGTTTAGAGGTTCTGCGTCAAACATAGCCATAGGGCTAGTTTGTGACCTGTAGTATCATGCTCCTGGTACAGTCCAGGCTAATACTGCAGACTCCATACAATCAAGTGACAACAGATCAGTTTAGGACATCGTTCATTCTAAAAATAACCAGCTACATATTTGCGCATCATTTATCTAATATTGGCAACTATCCATGATAAACATGTACTGTGCAAGTGATTGTCAGTGCACCCCAGTGATACTGTTAATTAGAACTTCATCAGCATATTTTAATATTTTTTTCTGTATATTCCTTGTATGTTATTTATGCCTTGGCTGTGGAAACATTTCAACAGTCTTCCCAAAAACTTTTGAACTATTATTACATTTGTAATACGCCAGCCAGCACGGCACCTCCAAAGGCCAGAAATCTTCTCCATCGAACTGAAAGATTAGATTAAATATTTTCAAACTGAAATTAAATATACCAGATGGCTTACTAAGGCCGTCTGATGCCTGATATCAGCTTCTGTCTCTATCTGCCTGGAGATGCTGTCCGTGTCATACACTGTACCTGTGGAAATGAGGGATAAGTGATAGAATAATCATTAATTCTGTTCCCTCCTCAGAGAAAAAGGCCCCTTCATTATTATTCACACTACATTAAAAGTTTAATCCTCAAAAGAAATACTGACAGGCGCAAAGGATCTCTTCATTAGAGATTTGTCCAATAAACTTTTTAATGGATTGAAAATTGACCCCAGATGACTAATAATGAAATAAATATTGATTAAGCTACGACAACATAGAACTTAACAGCACAGGAACAGGACCTTTGGCCACAATGTCCATGCAGAACATGTTGCCAAGTTAAACGAATCTCCTCAGCCCACACCAGATCCATATCCCTCCATTCACTGTATATCCAAGTGCATATCTGAAAGCCCCTTCAACGCAACTATCGTATCTGCGTCTCCCACCACCCCGGCAGCTCGTTCCAGGCACCCACCATCCTCTGTGTAAAAAACCTGCCCCATACATCCCCTTTATACTTTGCCCCTCTCAGCTTAAAGCATTGCCCTCTAGTCTAACATTTGACCTTGGGAAAATGTTTCTGACTGTTTACCCTATATACTTCTAACAGGTCTTCCCTCAGCCTCTGATGCTTCAGAGAAAACAATCCAAGTTTGTACAATCACTCCTTGTAGCTAATACACTCTAATCCAGGCAACATTCTGGTAAACCTCATCTGCACCTTCTGGGGCAACCAGAATTGCAAACTATACACCAAACATGACCCAACCAAAGGCCTATGCATCTTCAACATGACTTTTTAACTCTTGCATACAATCATGGCGAACGCACCCCCCTTATTTCCCCCCAGAGTAATAAAAAAAATCTTGCCACCACCCCGCACCGCCCCCCCCCGCTCAGACCCGCCGTTTAGGCCCGTCCGCACCCCCCCCCCCCCCACTCAGACCCTCCGTTCAGGCCCGTCCGCAATCCCCCCCCCCCCCGCTCAGCTCCGCCGTTCAGGCCCGCCCGCACCCCCACTCATGCCACCCCCTTCGTAGGGGCCTGTACAATGCCACAATTTTGGCAATATGCCTTCTTTATAACTCGTGTGCGTGTGTGTGTGTGTGTGTGTGTGTGTGTGTGTGTGTGTGTGTGTGTGTGTGTGTGTGTGTGTGTGTGTGTGTGTGTGTGTGTGTGTGTGTGTATATTTATATATGCCATTTCTTCACCCATTTCTGTAGCTGATCTATGTCCACTGTATGTTTTGACAAGCTTCCTTACTGTCAATCACTCCACTTTGGTGTTGTCTGCAGACTTACCAACATATCTATTTTTACATCTAAGGCATTTATATATATCTCAAACAAAGGAGGTCCCAGTACAATCCCTGTGGAGCTCCACTGATCACAGTCCTCCAGGCTTCCACCACAACCCTATCTTCTATGAGTAGTCTCACAGAAAACCTATAATCTAAATGCTTCCAACCTTGTGGTGGCCTAAAGTTCACATTTAGTATGTTTTTCTTGAATCTATGCAGAAAGGGAAACTACTGGGAAGATGTCTAGGAAAGAACTGTAGACATTTTGTTGTAAAAAGGCTGGAATAACTAAGCGGGCTAGGCGGAGAATAGGAATAGGTGACGTTTCGGGTCGAGACCCTTTTTTCTACAAATGCTGATACACAGACGATACACACAAAATGCTGAAGTAACTCAGCGGGTCAGGCAGCATCTCTGGAGAATAGGAATAGGTGACTTTTCGAGGTTCCATAATGACCTCAAGCTCGAATAGCCTCCAGCCATGGGAAAGAGTATATTAAAACATCCTTAAAAATATCCTTTCTTGAGGCGTAATCCTCAACAAGAAAGTTTGTGTTTATCAACAAGTTAAGAAATGGCACCTAAATTTCAAATGAAGATAAATTCCACTTTATGAACCATTCACATTTCCAAGTGTGCATCCCTTTGTTCATCTTCTACTGTAAAATAATAAAAATAACCAGTCTGTTAGGTATGTCAACCCAGTCAGCCACTGTATTTTATTACAACTTCCTTTATATGCATGAGGCAATCCAAGAAACTTGCTACTCTATTCCACGGATATTTTCAGCTAGCCAATCACTTAGAATGATTATACCTTAGCTAGGTATGAGCAGGGTTATTATTTTCAGACAAATGCAAACCCTATTCGGCAACTCAATTACTCTCTGATGCAGAAGGAAAAGGCAGAGGAAATGGTTTTATTTTTTTAATTAAGAACATGATCAGATTAATGTTAGAAGACGTTTCACTGCCAAGTGGGTTAGTCTGGATTACAGTGATGAAACATTATATATATATATATACACATTTGCAAACACTCTATGTACTGCAACATGAGAAAAGGATATGCTTGCAAAACAGAAGCCACTATGAAAAGGAAACCACACTACAACAACAGAAGCCTGAAAAATACCCACCATAATGTTGTCTGCAGTGGCGATAAAGAGAGGTGGCCGTCACAGCATTAATTCAAGTGAGCTGCCATAGAATAGAAGGAGAACAATCCACTTTTACAGCTTTTACACATCAAGAACAAAAGACTAATATTCAAATACATTCGCCATTCAATGAGTTTCCATGGCAACTTGGAGAACATTATGCCCCAAGCTGAATTTTAAAACCTGTTGAACTTCTTGCAGATTTATGGTGACATGTTGCTTTTACAAAGTAATGACTATTATGTGAACAGTAAGTGGTAACGTATGGCTGTTATTGAGATGTACAATTTGTGGCAAAAATATCATACAATTGAGGTGGGAGAATGTAATTTTGACAGGAACTAGTTGTGCATTGGTCAAGCTAATTGATTCTGCAATAAAATCATCACCAAATACACACAATTGTTAGTTTACAGTAGTTTAGTTTGTTGCCGTGTACAGTGTGAAGCTTTTTGTGGCAGAGGAAAGACTATATGTGATTACAATCGAGCCGTCCACAGTGAACGGATACAGGATAAAGGGAACAACGTATGGTGCAAAATAAAGTCCAGTAAAGTCTAATTAAAGATAGTCTCAAATGTGGTGGATAGTAGCTCAGCACCGCTATTTGTGAAATGGATGAAAAAATTTAAATGCAGATGCTGGAAATCTGAAATAAAGATAGTAAATGCTTGAAAAATAAGCTTTGTTTGTGTTTTTATACAATGTTAATAATAATAATAATAATAATAATAATAAATACTTTATTGATCCCCTCAGGGAAATTCAGATGTCCAGAAGCCCCCAACCAACAAACCCACAGATTTAAAACGAACGCAGACAGAATACAATGTGGACACTACCTGAGAGCAATAAATACTTAAAAAGACCAATAATTAACAGTTAAAAATTAAAAATTGCAAAATGCATCCCCCTACAGCCGAATTATAAAATCTAATGGCTGCGGGGGTGAAGGATCTCCTGAACCGCTCCGTTCTACAGGGCAGGAAGAGGAGCCGGTTGTTGTTCCGAGTGCTCTTTTGACTCTCCAGAATTACATGGAGGGGATGCCCGGGGTTTTTCAGGATGACCTGCACCTTGTGCCTCATACGCCTCTCAAGCACATCCATCCCAGAGTCTACTCTCCCCTCCAGCACTGAGCTAGCTCATTTAACCAGTTTCTTGTTGTTTTTTGCACTAATGCTGTTGCCCCAGCAGACAACAGCGTAGAAAATAACACTTGCAACCACCGTGTTGTAAAACATGTGCAGCATATCATTACACACATTGAAGGATTTGAGCCTTCTGAGGAAAAAGAGTCTGCTCTGGCCTTTTTTGTAGAGGGAGTCAGAGTTGACAGACCAATGTTAAAGGATTTGTGAGTACTATTTGCAAGAAAGAAATATTCACATTTATGTAGCACCATTCACAACATTCCAAAGCTCTTTATAGACAATGTTTTATTTTGAAGTATAGTTTTGGTTGTCATATAAAAAGCAAAGCAACCAATATGCACACATGCAGATATACACATTAATTACTTCACAATGGATATTACACCTATGATGACTTAAAATGAGGGATGGCGAGAAAGATTTCTCAATGGTAAGTAATTCACTGATTATAATTGAGAATAATAATCAGTGGCACAATAGCCACAACAGACTGTTTTCTGTAAAAAGATTGTCTCAAAATGTCTAAACATAGAAAACCATCCAGCACAGGAACAGGCCCTTCATCCCAATGTTTGCCGAGTTAACCTGATTTTATCTGCCTATACATCATCCAGATCCCTCAGATGCTGCCTGTCCCACTGAGTTTTGTGTCTCAGATGCTGCCTGTCCAGCATTTTGTGTCTACCTTCGATTTAAACCAGCATCCACAATCCTTTCCTACATATCCATATCCCTCTATTCCCTACACTTTCATGTCCCTATCTAAAAGTCTCTTAAATGCCATTATCGTATCTGCCTCCACCACCACCCCAAGCAATGTGTTCCAGGTCCCCGCCACTCTCTTTGTGTAAAGATAAATTGCTCCACACATCTCCATTAAACTTTCGCCCTCACACCTCATAGCTATGCCCTCTCGTGTTGGACATTTCCACCCTGGCAAAAAGATTCTGACTGTCTACCTTATTTATGCCTCATAATTTTATATACATCTATCATAGAAACATAGAAATTAGGTGCAGGAGTAGGCCATTCGGCCCTTCGAGCCTGCACCGCCATTCAATATGATCATGGCTGATCATCCAACTCAGTATCCCGTACCTGCCTTCTCTCCATACCCTCTGATCCCTTTAGCCACAAGGGCCACATCTAACTCCCTCTTAAATATAGCCAATTAACTGGCCCAACTACCCTCTATGGCAGAGAGTTCCAGAGATTCACCACTCTCTGTGTGAAAAAAGTTTTTCTCATCTCGGTTTTAAAGGATTTCCCCCTTATCCTTAAGCTGTGACCCCTTGTCCTGGACTTCCCCAACATCGGGAACAATCTTCCTGCATCTAGCCTGTCCAACCCCTTAAGAATTTTGTAGGTTTCTATAAGTTCCCCTCTCAATCTCCTAAATTCTAGAGAGTATAAACCAAGTCTATCCAATCTTTCTTCATAAGACAGTCCTGACATCCCAGGAATCAGTCTGGTGAACCTTCTCTGCACTCCCTCTATGGCAATAATGTCCTTCCTCAGATTTGGAGACCAAAACTGTACGCAATACTCCAGGTGTGGTCTCACCAAGACCCTGTACAACTGCAGTAGAACCTCCCTGCTCCTATACTCAAATCCTTTTTCTATGAAAGCTAACATACCATTCGCTTTCTTCACTGCCTGCTGCACCTGCATGCCTACTTTCAATGACTGGTGTACCATGACACCCAGGTCTCGCTGCATCTCCCCTTTTCCTAATCGGCCACCATTTAGATAATAGTCTGCTTTCCTGTTTTTGCCACCAAAATGGATAACCTCACATTTATCCACATTATACTGCATCTGCCAAACATTTGCCCACTCACCCAGCCTATCCAAGTCACCTTGCAGTCTCCTAGCATCCTCCTCACAGCTAACACTGCCCCCCAGCTTAGTGTCATCCGCAAACTTGGAGATATTGCCTTCAATTCCCTCATCCAGATCATTAATATATATTGTAAATAGCTGGGGTCCCAGCACTGAGCCTTGCGGTACCCCACTAGTCACTGCCCGCCATTGTGAAAAGGACCCGTTTACTCCTACTCTTTGCTTCCTGTTTGCCAGCCAGTTCTCTATCCACATCAATACTGAACCCCCAATGCCGTGTGCTTTAAGTTTGTATACTAATCTCTTATGTGGGACCTTGTCGAAAGCCTTCTGGAAGTCCAGATACACCACATCCACTGGTTCTCCCCTATCCACGCTACTAGTTACATCCTCGAAAAATTCTATAAGATTCGTCAGTCTCGCCTCAAACTGATGTTCCAGAGAAAAATCTCCAAGTCTATCCAACCTCTCTCTGTAGATGAAACCATCTAATCCAGGCAACATTGTGGTAAACCTCCTAAACTGCAGTAATTAATGGACCTATATTCTTGCTGTCCAGTTTCTCTTTGGAATGCTAATGGTCATGGCCACCGCCCATAATTTTATGACGGCGGCATAATATTGGGCTGCTTCTTCCCACTTTCATCTGCTGGCCAATTGTGAGCTTCCTAGCACATTCAGGAGCTGCTCGAATAGCAAATAAACTGAAGAGCCAGGAGTTGGAATCTCAATTGCTCTGACGTGGCACTGTTGTGTGAGCTTTCCACTCACTACTGGTCTTGAAAGCAGCAGTCATAAATTAAGGTTAAATGTTTCGAATATTAGATTGGCAACATTGGGAGTTTGTCATTGCTAAAGAATTCTAACAAGGGGCAGTGTGGGAATGGCTGAAACCAGAATGGTTCATGTCAAGGCTGATGTTAAATAGTTTGTTTTTCTCTTGCTGATGTCTGCTACTGCTTATTATCAAAAGGAACTTTACTGCAACGGAAGGCTTGACTAATGCTGAGATATCAAGCCTGTGGATGGTTGCCCAGCAATCTGGCTCCCAACAATCTGCTTGGAAATAGCTCAATGTCAATCCCAGTACAATAAAATTAACCTTTCACAATCACGGCACATGCAGGGTTGCTTTTCCTCTCAGCATTGGACACAACACTTGCATAAAATCACTTACATGCTCGTTGAAGGGATTTTATTCTTATTTAAATCTGCATTTCTGCAAAGGGTCTCGGCCCCAAACATCACCAATCCATGTTCTCAAGAGATCCTGCCAAGTTACTCCAGCACTCTGTGTCACATTCTGTAAACCAATCTGTACAATGGTCATCTGATCAATCCTGACTCCATAGTTTCCCCAAGTATCCAGTCTGCACATTTCTGCAACTCACTGCTCTCCATTTTGAAATCAGGACCATCACAATATATTTACACCTGTAAGAGTCTCAGAATTGCTTTGTTCCAAATCAGGATCCTAGTCCCTTTCTCTCTGCACAATCTGGAGACTTCTAAATTCCAACACAGCAACATCTAACCGGTCTGGAGAAGGGTCTCAACCCAAAACGTCACCTAATCCTTTTCTTCAGGGATGCTGCCGGACCCGCTGAATTACTCCAGCATTCTGTGTCTATCTTCAGTGGAAACCAGCATCTGCAGTTCCTTCCTAAACATCCAACCATCATTTGATGATTGTCCTCACATTTTCTCCTATTAACTACAGTCATGATGAGGTACAGTAGATTTATTAGGTGTGGCAAAATTCTTAAAATATTATCCTCTTTTCTAGCCTAAAAGCATGAGATTATTTGACAACAATATCAGCAATAATAGATTCCTTTAGTAGAAAGTGTTCTTTGTGCAATGTGGATCTCCTGCTCATTCTGGTGTTAGTAATAAGAATAAAATGTTCCTGTTTTGATTTTCATTATATATGGCAGGAAATAAGATATTTTAGAAATGCCGTTAACTTTAATGAATGGAAGCCCAAGAAATATTTTGATATTATCTGTTAAAGTCAACATTGCACATTTTGTAACCAATCCAGATACTGCGATTGTTAAAATACTTATTGATGGTTCTGGCAAAACTATTCTTGGAGATTGCATTTCCTTTTCTATTTCACTGGTAGGGGACAAAGAACATAGATTGGTACATCACAAGAACAGTCCATTGGCCCACAAAGTGCCAAAATAAGACAATTTCTTGTCTCCCTGTACATAATCCATGTCCCACCATTCCCTGCATATCCGAAGGTTTCCTCAAGGCCATTATCATATCTGCCTCAACCAGCACCCATGACAGTGCGTTCCAGCAACTCACCACCCTCTGTGTAAAGAGGTTACTCTGCACATCCCCTTAAAGCTATGCCCTTTATTATTTGATTTTTACATCCTGGGGAAAATGTTCTGGCTGTCTACCGTATCTGTGTCTACGCTTCAGCACATAAGGGATGCATCCAATATGTATTTTTAACCACCTTATCCTGTGTGGTTATAAACTTCTCGGTTCTTTCACATCACTCATTATTCCCCCATTTACTATATTGTATATTAATTCCATATGTTGTTGCACCACCCAAAATCCATTAACTTGGAGTTCTCTGGATTAAATTCCATTTGATATTTCCATTTACTGTCCAAATGACTGGACTAACCATATGTCTTGTACATTCAATCTTTCCTCCTCACTGTCAACTACATGGCCAAATTTTGCATCACCTGCAAAGGCCCCCTATATCTGTACCTAATAAACATTGCAAAAGTAAAGGGCTGTTTTGCTCCTGGAGTCCCATACAGCTCCACTGGTAACAGTCCTCCAATCACTTTGGATGGTAGAATTGGTGCTTATAATCTCCTGGTATCTGATTCAGAAACATAAATATTGTCCTGCTGTGATTCTTACCAAAACATTCTCAAATGTAATAATCACCCTTCTGCACAACACAATCTGTATGAGACTTTGCCTCAATCTTCAGCACAACATTATCTTCAAGGTGTTAATATTAAAGTGCATTCTTTCGAAGTCAAAGTCAAAGTCAAATGTATTCATCACATGCACCTGAAGATGCAGTGAAATGAATTTAGAGACAGTGCTAATAATGTACTTCAAAGCAAAACTATTTTTCTATCATGACTGGGGAAATTTAAATGTGCCGGTGTACAGTACTGATAGAGCATTGATTTTCTTTCTTAATGTGTAACAATCATTACCACAGTAAAATGGCATGGAAAAACAGTAGTATCAATACCACCATATTAGGCACCATCATGATGGCACCAGAAATTCATTTCACTTGCACTTTATGTGCAAGTGACGAATAAAACTGATATTGATTAATTTATTGATATTGATGGGATAATCGGTTGGAAAAAGGTGTAAGAAATGAACAAAAACATTTACACTTGCATTCGTGAGAATCAGCAATTTTCAGAAGGTTGTGAACCAAGTATCGACAGAAAAAGGCAGGAAAATCAAGGAATTAAGAAACTGACAGTTAACCTTTTGAGATACAAACACTGGGAGGCAATCAAGAAAAGGAGTGATCCAGCAGTGGTGTAATCTAAACCTTTTTTTAAAGGCCAGCATGCAGTCAGCACAAATCAGACTAAGTATACCAGCTTAGATGATTTTTACATCTACCAGGACTAGAAGGTTTCTTTTGAAATAATGAATTTATGCCAGTGCCCTTACATATCAGCTGCAAGAATGTTTTTGAAGTGGGAGGTCAGGACTAGTGGCAGGACATCAGCATTTATACCAGGCAGCCATAAAGAATATCACAACCCTTCACTTCGGGTGTGGTTGGGTGGTAACAAGCAGAGGGGAGTTGTTTAAAAAACTTCTTGTACGAGGTCACTATTGCCTTGCACTTTCATTGAATTAAAAAACTATTAATTAATTTGTGAACACCAATTCAGTCTTACCAACTATTCAGGATTGTATTTATCCCAATGGCTGCAGTTGATGACAAAGCCTTTTATTAAAAAAATACCTCTATCAATTGAATAATTGAACCAAACTAAGATTTCATGGCCCTGGTTTTTCCTTTCCTTTTGTTTGCACAAAACTCCTTTGTGTTATTTGGCAGGTTGAATTCATCATCAGTAAGATTTATTCCTCCAACCACTGATTATTTCTTAATTTCAATAGGTATTCACTACAGACTGGCCTCCAAGCATTTCCTATTAGCACTGCATCAGCTGTAGTTATTCCTGAGTGCAACAGAGTTCCACGCAGAGCTGAAACTGCTGTTATAGCCTCAGCACAAGAAGAATAAAATCCCACTAACTTCAATGAGGGTCACAGATGCAGTAATTGAGTTAGGTCAGCATTGTATACGTGATCCTCAACAAAGCATCGCATACACTGTTTGATCTGCCAGGGGAGGGCACCATGCATCAGTGGATAGCCAAAACTTTTACTCAGCGAGGGAGCGGAGGAAACAATGGACTGAAAGCTCCCCCAATTGCTTGTTCATTAAAGGCCATGGCAAATGCACCACCAGAACCGCCAGACCAAAAACATTCCATTTAGTTTCAATTTCTAATCTTCCTTGTTATTTAGAGTCATACAGCATGGAAACTTGCCCATGCCCATCTACCCTATTCCTATCTGCCCACATTTGGCCCACATCCCTCTAAACCTTTCCTATCCATGTACCTCTCCAAATGCCTTATAAATGTTGTTATAGTACCTGCCTCAACTACCCCTCTGCCGCTTGTTCCATACACCCACGAACCTCTGTATCACTAACCGCTCACATCTGGCAGTGCTCTCTGTCTGAACCAGGGGGCCATGGAGTGTTTTTGAAAGTGGGGAAGCTGAGCGATCACTGAGCACTGGCCTTGGGGGTACCCAGCGAGGGAGTGGAGCAACTGAGTGGGGGGAGGGTGTGGGACATGTCCCCCCTCCCATAGTAGGGACTTGTCCCCCCTCCCACGGTAGGGACTTTTTGAAATTTGATGTATTAAAATCATGTTTTAGTGCATTGTAGAAGTGTGATTTCAATGTTTTTTGTTTGAAGTATTTTTAAGAGGGAACTTTTTAAGGGGTAACATTTTTGGGTGTATGGAACAATCTGCCAGAGGAGGTAGTTGAGGCAGGGATTATCCCAACATTTAAGAAACAGTTAGATTGATACATGGATAGGATAGGTTTGGAGGGACCAAAAGCAGGTGGCGTAGCTGTGACATGTTGGCGGGTGTGGGCAAGTTGTGCCGAAGGGCCTGTTTTCACACTGTATCACTCTATGACTACATTATACCTCCACCATGCATGAATGCTTCAAAATCAAGTGGTCGAGTTTTATTGCCATATACTCACGCATAGAAACATAGAAAATAGGTGTAGGAATAGGCCGTTCGGCCCTTCGAACCAGCATTACCATTCAATACGATCATGGCTGTTCGTCTAAAATCAGTACCTCTTTCCTGTTTTTTCCCCATATCCCGTGATTTCACGAGCCCCAAGAGCTAAATGCAACACTCTCTTGAAAACATCCAGTGAATTGGCCTCCACTGCCTTCTGTGGCAGAGAATTCCACAGATGCACAACTCATTGCGCGAAGAAAGTTTGTCCTTATCTCAATCCTAACTAGCCTACCCTTTATTCTTAAACTGTGACCCTTGGTTCTGAACACCCCCAACATCAGGAACATTTTTCCTGCAGTTACAGTAAGTGAAAATCTAGCAGGCAAGCAGGATGCTGTCTCCAACCACCCCCATTTGAAGGCCACTATCTTCCACCATTTCTACTCAATGCTTGGTACTTACTTCCAGCAGCCACTGGTTGTCCTCCAGGATGCACTGAGCTGCAGCCTGATCCATGGCGAACACCTGGGCGAATTCGGTACAGAGGCTCTCACGGCAGCTGCGCTACGCTTCCGATGCCACTGACGGCCCGGGACTCTTGCACTGAGGCTGTTCCATGGCCGGAGCTGCAGCGAGTGACTCACCAGCCCGGCAAACACTCGCCAGCCCCGGCTCCCGGCCGCATCTGTCCCCGCCACTGCTTCTGCTTCCCTCAGCCCTGGCTCTCTAGCACCCATGGCCCATGCAGTTGATATGAGTTTTGAAATTTTCGTTGATCACAGAATTTCTCACGACAGAGCATGAGAAATCTGCGATCAGCTTGAGCGTGAGAATTTGTCGAAATGCGTGATTCTCAGGCTCAATGCGTGAGAGTTGGCAGCCCTACTATTAAATCTTTCCCCTCTCACCCGCCACATTTGACTGTGGCTTGGATGTCATCATGACTGGGCAACAATATGTACCAACAGATTAGGAAGAAGGGAATGGAGGGGGGGGGGGGGGGGGGATCATGTTTTTTACCCTTGACTCCAGTTACTCCCATAATGTTGAATGAGGATTGGACTATGATGCAAAGCTTTTGCAAATGCTAGCAGGCAGGATTAGACCAATGTTGCCCCCACCCCCCTCCCATCTATCCATAGTATTGGCAGCACTGCATATGGTGCAAGAAAACCTCCTGTGGTTTAAGTTGTGAATGCTTAAGCATGACTGGATAACTTTGTCCAGTCCTTAGGTTTATGTTAGCATTTTAAAGCTGTCTGTTTTTTTGTCCTGAATCTTTAGTGATAACCTTGTTCCACATCATAAACCTAAACATAAACACTTGCACAATTCTGGGGTTGCCAGAAAGCAGACAGAAATTGCATCAGAAAACTATAGAAATATAGAATTATTTCTGACCAAGAAAAGTCAGCTAAGTTAAGGACAGAATTTAAACATATGCTGACCTTGTAGATATAATATACTGCCTTGGATGTTAGGAATACAAAAGTATTAAATATCAGAAGAATTATTTTTTATTAAAAAAATCATTTATTGATTCAGCCATCATATATTGGCCCATTCTTAGGAAAGTGAACCAAAATGTCACACGCATGACCAGAAGTCATCACAAAGCGATACATTAAAAAAAATATTGAGGAGATTAATCTTATCCATTGCTATTTTCCTACCTACAGAACTATAATGTATATCTGCTATAGATATGAACATTCTATCTTTTTAAAATTCAGTTTGTAAAATACTTCCGTGTGATGTCACACACGTGACCTGTCGTATTTTATGTTGGACCCTAAACAAACATTGTCAGCATCACATATAAAAAATTTACTTGATAAACTGAAAAAAAAGAATTATTTCTTCAGTACAAAACAATATACCTGTAATGCTTTCAGAATTAGAAGATCTGTATTCCACAAATTTTCATCTTTTTGGTCAAACTAAGAATGGGCCTATTAATTAGAAAGCAGCTTTGCTATTTGTGCAGAATTACTTTCCATCTGTGTCTGAAGAATCAATAATAAAATGAGGGAAAGCTAATTTATCAGATGCATTCAATTCAGGAGCCAAAATTGTAATTTGAATTTCTTTTCACATTGATTATGCTAGTTGCAGAGGAGGATGAATAAGATGCGTTGGCATAGTGGGGCGGCACAGTGGCACAGCGATGGAGTTGCTGCCTTAAGGGCCAGTCCCACGAGCATGCGACTGCATGCGGCAAGCGCGACCTAACGTGGTCGCTTGAGCCGTACGGCCTCGCGGGGCCGGTCCCACTTCGATTGCCGGAGCCGTATGGAGTTGTGCGGAGCTGGTCCCGACATTGCGCGGGGCTCCGAAAAACTGACACTGTTCAAAAATTCCGCGCGGTAACGGCCTGCCGGCTCGCAGCCGCCTCGACGGACATACGCAGCGTCTTGACGCCGGACGCAGCATCTTGACGCTGTACCTCACGTGCGAACTTCCCGCGGACTTCGCTCGAACTTCACGTCACTCACTCAACCTCCGCGCGGCCCCCGCTTCCGGTTTGGTCGCGCTTGCCGCATGCAGGTCGCATGCTTGTGGGACAGGCCCTTTACAGTGCTAGAGACCCAGGTTCAGTACTGACTATGGAGGCTGCCTGTATGGAGTTTGTACATCCTCCCTGTGATCCCGTGGACTTTCTCTGGGTGCTATGGTTTCCTCCAACATTTCAAAGAAGCACAGATTTGTGGGCTTCTGTAAATTGCCCCCAGTATGTAGGATAGAAGTAGTGTACAGGTGATTGCTGGTCGGCGAGAACTCAGTTTCCACGCTGTATCTCAATGCTAAACTAAAACTAAACTAAAGATGGTTTGCTGACTTAGCAGGATCAGATACCATCAAAAGCAGCAGCTTCTGCAGCTGCCTTCGGAAGACGTGTCTTTGCCGGCAACAATATAAACATTCCTGTCAAAGTCGGGAGCAGCCATATATTCTGAGAGCCATGTTTCTCAGCAGACTGCGCACCCTCTCCAATCACAAGTGCTGGTACTGCATCTAGATTTTAAAAGCCAGTAGCAAAGGAAATTCCCAACATTTTTTTGACCTGTTGGTTGATGTAAGAAATAGCAGCCCCATAGCTCCGGGTGTTCAGTGAATTCCTGGCCTCAGCAAATTAGAGGATATACGGTTAAAGTGCACATTGTCAAATTTTATTAAAGAGTACTTTTATACATTTTATGGGCCTGTCCCACTTAGGCAATGTTTTGGGCGACTGCC
The DNA here is from genome assembly GCF_010909765.2 of Amblyraja radiata. NCBI lineage: Eukaryota > Metazoa > Chordata > Chondrichthyes > Rajiformes > Rajidae > Amblyraja > Amblyraja radiata. Next base: position 141,224,985 of record NC_045956.1, read on the forward strand.
GCAAAGTTTTCAACATTTTGAAAATTATTCAGCGGCAGTGGCAACAATTTTTGCCGTCGTAGATTGTTGTAGGTGTTGTCATAGGTGCTGTCGTAGGTTGTCGCCAGGTGCCGTAGGTATATTCCATTACAACTAGTCCCTGGCAGTCGCCTAAAGAGTCGCCTAAGTGGGACAGGCTCAATAGTTCAAGTTCAAGTTCAAGTGAGTTTATTGTCATGTGTCCCTGTATAGGACAGTGAAATTCTTGCTTTGCTTAAGCACACAGAAAATAGTAGGCATTTACTACAAAACAGATAAATGTGTCCATATACCATGATATAAATATATACACACATGAATAAATAAACTGGTAGTGCAAATAACAGAAAGTGGTTGCTAATAATCAGAGTTTTGTCCGAGCCAGGTTTAATAGCCTGATGGCTGAGGGGAAGTAGCTATTCCTGAACCTGGTTGTTGCAGTCTTCAGGCTCCTGTACCTTCTACCTGAAGGTAGCAGGGAGATGAGTGTGTGGCCAGGATGGTGTGGGTCTTTGATGCCGAAAGCAATAGTTTCATCATGTAGAAATTACAGCTGTGTGTATACATAGTCCCCCCAATTCAGGCACCATAATGTTTGGGACACATGGCTTCACAGGTGTTTGTAATTGCTCAGGTGCGTTTAATTGCCTCCTTAATGCAGGTATAAGAGAGCTCTCAGCACCTAGTCTTTCCTCCAGTCTTTCCGTCACCTTTGTAAAATTTATTGCTGTTTATCAACATGAGAACCAAAGTTGTGCCAATGAAAGTCATAGATGCCATTATGAGACTGAGAAACAAGAATAAAGCTGTTAGAGACATCAGCCAAACCTTAGGCTTACCAAAATCACATGTTTGGAACATCATTAAGAAGAAAGAGAGCACTGGTGAGCTGACTAATCGCAAAGGGACTGGCAGGCCAAGGAAGACATCCACAGCTGATGACAGAAGAATTCTCTCTATAATAAAGAAAAAAGCCCTAAACATCCGTCCAACAGATGAGAAACACTCTTCAGGAGTCAGGTGTGGATTTGTCAATGACCACTGTCCGCAGAAGACTTCATGAACAGAAATACAGAGGCTACACTGCAAGATGCAAACCACTGGTTAGCCACAAAAGTAGGATGGCCAGGTTACAGTTTGCCAAGGACTTAAAAGAGCAACCGCAGTTCTGGTAAAAGGTCTTGTGGACAGATGAGACAAAGATTAACTTATATCAGAGTGATGGCAAGAGCAAAGTATGGAGGAGAGAAGGAACTGCCCAAGATCCAAAGCATACCACCTCATCTGTGAACCATGGTGGTGCGGGTGTTATGACCTGGGCATGTATGGCTGCTGAAGGTACTGGCTCACTTATCTTCATTGATGATACAACTGCTGATGGTGTTAGCAAAATGAATTCTGAAGTGTTTAGACACATCCTATCTGCTCAAGTTCAAACAAATGCCTCAAAACACATTGACTGGCAGTTCATTATACTGAAAGACAATGATCCCAAACATACTGCTAAAGCAACAAATGAGTTTTTCAAAACTAAAAAATGGTCAATTCTTGAGTGGCCAAGTCAATCACCCGATCTGAACCCAATTGTGCATGCCTTTTATATGCTGAAGAGAAAACTGAAGGGGACTAGCCCCAAAAACAAGCATAAGCTAAAGATTGCTGCAATACAGGCCTGGCAGAGCATCACCAGAGAAGACACCCAGCAACTGGTGATGTCCATGAATTGCAGACTTCAAGCAGTCATTGCATGCAAAGGATATGCAACAAAATACTAAACATGACTACTTTCATTTACATGACATTGCTGTCCCAAACATTATGGTGCCCTGAAATGTGGGGACTATGTATAAACACAGCTGTAATTTCTACATGGTGAAACAAAAATGTATAAAAATGGCCTTTATTAAAATCTGACAATATGCACTTTAACCACATGTGATTTTTTCTATTACAAATCTCAAATTGTGGAGTACAGAAGCAAATAAATAAATGATGGGTCTTTGTCCCAAACATTATGGAGCGCACTGTACTTACAGGAGTTGAGCAGAAACTGCTACTTATTTCAATTCTTCTGCAGAAGAGCAGGGGGGCCCTACAGCTCTTAAAAGCCAGTTGTTTGAGGCGATTCTGAATGCAGTTGCTTGCCTGGGACAGTCCCAGAAAATACCTTGGCAGGTCAAAGCATCATTTACATTTCACTTGAAGACTCTCAACCTGGTTCAGCCAAGGTCTTCCATGAATGTATAGAAGAAGCACATGTCAAATACAAGCAGGACAGAGAACTGATCCCATTGCCCTTCCATACCCCAGCACCCAAAAGAACAGAGGGAAATAAGCTCAAGGAAACCTGACCCATGAAGTTGCCTTTCATGTAACGTCAGCCAAATATGAAGATTCATTTCACGTTTGCCAAGCAAAGGTCCCCATTTGTTAAGTAATTAATTATGTAGAAATCAGGCTTTATCTGTGTCCACACATTTGAGGTTTCAGGTCGACTGAAAATTCATGGAATCATACCATCATGTATTGCAGAAATGGGCTCCTTGGCCCACCAATTTCATGCTGACCTATCTGTCTATCTACATGAATCCCATATGCCCACATTAGGATCATATCCGTGTCTGTCTAAATGCCTCTTAAACATAACAATTGTATCTGTTCATCCAGATCCTCTGGAAGTGAGTTCCAGATATCTACCTCTCTCTATATAAATATCCTTACCCCTCATATCCCCTTTAAAATCCTTTCCCCAATCAATTTCCTTTCGTTTACCAGATTCTTAACAAATGGGTAAAAGGTGTTGACTATCTACCTAATGGCGTCTCTCTTGACTGTATACATGTTTTTGTCAGGTCATTCCTCAGTCTCCTTTACTCATAGGAAAAAAGGGAAAACAAGCTCAGCCTATCCAATCTCTCCCCATAACTAAAGGTTTCCCATCCAGTTAAGATCCTAGTAAGCAAAGAGTGACACACAGTGCTTTAGTAACTCAGCGGGTCAGGCAGCATCTCTAGAGAACGTGGATAGGTGACATTTTGGGTTGACTACTTTGTGTCAACGTCCTGGTGACTTTCCTCTGCACATCCTAGATGTGGAACTGGATTCAGACAGAAATGGACGTCACAATTATAGAAATAACAAATATAAAACCGTGGAAAAGCAGGAGTAGGTCATTCAGCCCTCGAGTCTGATCCACTACTTAATAAGATTCTTGGCTGGTCTGAATGTAGTCATAACTCTGCATTCCTGGCTAATTGCAGTTACTTTTCACCACATTACTTTTATTAAGAATATTTACCTCTACCTAAAAATGTTCAAAAACATTGCTTCACCATTCTTCTGAGAGAGCGCCAAAGATTTTTGGGCAACCTGAGAGAAAAAAAGTTCATTTAATCTCGGTCTAAAACAGGGAACTGCTTATTTTTAAACAATGATCTCTTTTTAAATTCATCTTTGAGAAGAAACATTTTCGCCACATCCACCCTGTCAAGCTCAATCAGGATGTGCTGGTGAACTTCTACCGCTGCACCATCGAGAGCATCCTTACCAACTGTATCACAGTATGGTATGGCAACTGCTCTGTCTCCAACCGGAAAGCACTGCAGAGGGTGATGAAAACTGCCCAACGCATCACCGGTTCCTCGCTCCCCTCCATTGAGTCTGTCCAAAGCAAGCGTTGTCTGCGGAGGGCGCTCAGCATCGCCAAGGACTGCTCTCACCCCAACCATGGACTGTTTACCCTCCTACCATCCGGGAGGCGCTACAGGTCTCTCCGTTGCCAGACCAGCAGGTCCAGGAACAGCTTCTTCCCTGCAGCTGTCACACTACTCAACAATGTACCTCAGTGACTGCCAATCACCCCCCCCCCCCTCGGCACTCCTCCCACAGGAAAATACACTATGTCTGTATGCATGTAAATAGATTTATTTATTGAAATCATATTCTATGTCGCTCTTCCAGGGAGATGCTAACTGCATTTTGTTGTCTCTGTATTGTACGCTGACAATGACAATTAAAGTTGAATCTGAATCTGAATTCAATCAACAATCACCTCTCATTCTTCAGTCACAAAGCCTGGCCAGTTCAATCATTCCCGAGACAATGCCTCCATTCCAGGTGTTAGACTCGTAAATATCTATGAACTCTTTCCAATTGATTAATATCTTTCCTTAAATGAGGAGATTATAGAGCAATGTCAAATGAAACTGAAGCATAACCTACATTTGTATTCAACTCCCATTGCAATAAACAACAACATTGCTAGCTTTCCCAATTACTAGCTATAAGGATCTTTCCTCAATTAAAAAGAGGGTTAGATTTCTGAGGAAACATTGATTATGTACCGTATCTCCCGCTCACAGCGAACCCTTAACTTCTGTCATGGATGGCAAGTAAAGTCTGAGACTAGACCATCTCCTCCCAGTGAGGATGTAGTAAATCAAATGCAAACTAAGCTTGTTGTGACAAGCTAAGACACACAACATAAAGGCTCTTGCTGACAGATGGCAGACACAGGTGCTCGAGTGGTTTCTTTCTACTTTAAAGTAATTGTACAGTAAAACTCTGACAATCTACCTGTTTTTTCCAGAAAACCTGATGTTTCAGCATTTGGCCGATCTTGTTGTTTCCAATTCTCCACTGAAGTCTTCATTTTTCATCCTGACAACTTACTTAGACACCTATCACTGTATAATTTGGCAAACGTACTTGTAACAGAGCCTACTGTGCACTACTCCCAAAGAGGTATTTCTGCGCCAATGTTTACTGCATCCAAATCCCAGTGGCCTTCTGTTGTTCTCTTGTCACATTGTCAGAATGAGTGAAGCTGAAGGCTTGCACCTCCCAAACCCACAACCTTAATCTACAGAGACAAGGATAACAGCTAAACTCCTGCAAGCTCTCGCCCAAACCACGTGCCTATTTTGACTTGAAATATGTTCCCACTCCTTCATCCCTGCTGTGACTTTATCTTGGAAGTCTTGACCCTACAGCTTCTTAGAACAAAATATCCACAGTAGGTCTGCACAGAAGATCCACAAAAGCAAATTAAAGATAAAGGACAAATGCTGATCTTACCTGCGATGCCCACATTACGTTCATGATATAGGGGCAGAATTAGGCCATTCGATTAATCAAGTCTACTCGGCCATTCAATATTTCCCCCTCAACCCCAGTCTCTTGCCTTCTCCACATAACCCCTGACACCCTTAAGGGCCTGTCCCACTTGGGCGACCTAATCTGCGAATTTAGAAGAGTTTGCCCTGGACTCAAACTCGCAGCATGGTCGTCACAAGGTCCTTGGAGGTCGCTGGAACTCTCCTTCATGCTCGAGGGAAGTTCCTGAATACTCGCGGCCTCAGCTAGGTCACGGAAAAATTTTCAGCATATTGAAACATTTTCCGCGAGTAAAGAGGGGGAGGTCGTTGCAGCTCGCAGTTCGGTCAATGCAGCTCGCAGTTTCAACGCAGCCGGTCGATCCAGCTCGAGGCTTTCCAGGAGAGTGCCCTCGAGCTTGAAGGTCGAAGACACTCTTCTGGACTCGCGGATTAGGATGCCCAAGTGGGACAGGCCCTTTAATAATCAAGTATCTGTCAATCCCCGCCTTCAAATATATCGATTGACTTGGCCTCCACAGCAGTCTGTAGCAATGAATTCCACAGATTCACCGCCTTCTGATTAAAGAAATTCCTCTTCACCCCTTTTCAAAAGATACGTCCTTTTATTTTGAGGCTATGGATTCACATGTACCGAGGTAGAGTGAAAGGCTTTTGTTGCATGCTAACCAGTCAGTGGAAAGATGCTTATCTAGCATGTATCTAAGTGCTTACGTATAGTGAGTGATACTTGTACTGAACTCTATACAAAAATGAATTTAATTGTACACGTGTACATGAAGTACTTACCACCAGCGGCGCCGTACGATGGCTGCTCCGCTGGCAGTCTGTTTTTTCATCTTTTTTTATTTTTAGTGTTTGTCAAAAGTTTGTTTTAATGTTCTCTTATGTGGGGGGAGGGGGGAGGGGATTGGGGGAAACCTTGTTTGTTACCTTGCCGGAGATGTGATTAATTTTCTGATCACATTCTCCGGGCGTTCTGCGGCCGTCCATCAATGGAGTTGGAGGCCTCCTCGGATTGTTGTGAGCCCCACCGGACTTAACATTGGAGCTGATCCCTTGCCTGGGATCGCTCCAACCGCGGTCTGCGGACTTACCATCAAGAGCTCACAGTCTTGGGAGAGGTCGAGTCGGGAAGCTCCAATGACGCAGAAGGTTCGACCAGCCCCGACGCGAGGTTCGATCGCCCGGCGCGGGGGAATTGACACCCCCCTCCGATGCGGGAGCTGATCGCCTCGACGTGGAGGGCCCGAATGCCTCCAGCTATGGGAGTCAAGATCGTTCTATCAACGGAGGGCTCGAGGCCCTCGACCGAGGAAGAACTAAGGGAAGGGACTTGAACTTTATTTCACCTTCCATCACAGTGAGGAATGTGTAGGAGTCACTGTGGTGGATGTTCATGTTAAAATGTGTTTTGGGTGTTCTGTTGCTTTTTATGTGTATGACTGACTTGGTAAATGAAATTCTTCGTATGTTGCAAAATATACTTGGCAAATAAAGTACTATTCTGATTCTGACGTGACAAATATAGTGCCATACCATACAATCAAGCTATTCACAGTGTACAGATACATGATAAGGCAATAACGTTTAGTACAAGATCAGGCCAGTAAAGTCCGATTAAAGATAGTCCAAGGGTCACCAATGAGGTCGATAATAGGCCACCTCTTTATAGCCTGGGCAGCTGCTTGGAAAAAGTGAAGCAGCTTATTTAGTCATGTGAGCAGTCCCATGAGGTCAACAACATCGTAATGCTATTTTAGAATTAAAATCTCTTCAGTGTTTACTTTATCCAAAGAGCTGGGACAGAGTTGACAAACAGTAAACTGGTAGGTTTCAAGTTACTTTTCTGAGAACAAGTGTAAAGCAGACTGACCCTCTCGTTTGCATTGGACCTCCAACCCCACCGCATATGCTTTGTGATCAACACGACGTTACAGAGCTACCTGGTCTCTCAATGTTGTGGCAGCCTGGGTGAGCAGTGCAGAACCCACCTACTGCTTACAGCATATGCGTATCAACAGTCAGAATGGATGAGGGCTGTGAAATCCAAGGGATCACAGCCATAATTCCCACTCTGCTAGTCAAACCCTGCTGGAGAAGGGATGAAGAAAGCATGCACATTCACAAGAATAAAACTGGTCATAATGTCAACGTTCGACAACCAGAAGGAATATTGTCTGGAAGAGGCACCAGCAGGCATTTGAAAATAAATCTGGATCTTCAGAACTGGAAATGAGAAAATGCAGATAAATTGCTCAGTTGGAAAATAAATGACCACTGTTTTCTAATTACTGCAATTAGAATTATGTATGCTAAGAAATAAAACAAATTTAAATGTAACAGTACTGAAACTAATTGGGTCTACAATTAGAACAGGGAACAAAGTACACCACAAGAACAGAACACTTCAGCCCACAATGTCCAAGTCGAACATGATAGCAGGACCATCACTTGTCTCCCTGCATGTAACCTATATCTCTTCATTCCCTGCAAATCCATCAGAAGTCATTTAAATGCCACCTGCTTCTATTTAAATTGCATCTGTTTCAACCACCACCCCTGTCAAGCATTCCAGTCACTCACAAATCTCTGTGTAAAATTACTTGTCCCGCACATTTCCTTTAAACTTTTCCTCTAAAACCTTAAAGTAATTCCCTCTAGTATTTCATATTTCTATCTTGGGATAAAGATTCTGACTGTGTGCCCTATCTGTGCCTCTCATAATTTTATCTACTTCTATCAGCAACCCACAACCCCTGACATTCCAGAGAAAATAATCCAGGATTGCCCAACCTCTCCCTTTAAAATTGTATAATGAATTCCTGACGTTTATACTCAATGCACAGACTTATAAAGGCAAGCATACTATATGTCTTTTTCACCACTCTATCTACTTGTGTTGCCATCTTCAGAGATTAATGGACTTTGACCCCGATATCCCTCTGTAAATCAATGTGGTTACGGGTCATGCCATTAATTGTATATTTTCCCCTTGTATTTGACCTCCCGAAATGCAACGCCTCATACTTGGAGCCATTTCTCCACCCATTTCTGTAACTGATCTATATCCCGCTGTATACTTCGATAGCCTTTCTCACAGTCAGTGATCCCAGCAATCTTGGTGTCATCTTCAAACCTACTGACCAACCTGTCTATAATTGTGCAATATTTTGTCCTTTAAAGCACATCAATCTAAATTCCCAAAGAGTGATTGACTTTTAATTACGTCCCTGGGACAGGGAGAAAATGTAAATATCAAAATAATAGAAAAGTTATAAATTTATCATTTTTGCAAAATACTATTCACCAGATTCATGACTATGAAAGTCTGAACTTTCACAAGCACATAAATCAATAGGTTGTAATATTGCCCGTGGTTCTTCATCCATTAACTCCTTTTAAACCTGAAACTCTCTTCCATCATTACATCGATTACAGAAATAGGCTGCATCACACTTGGAGAAGCACAAATCTTGGATTCTTAGAGCAGCTTGTATTGGAGCTTACCAGGGAGAAGGCAATTCTGGATTTAGTGTTATGCAATGAACCAGATTTGATAAAGGAACTTGAGGTTAATGAGCCAGTAGGAGGTAGTGACCATAATATGGTCAGGTTTAATCTACAATTGGAGAGGGAGACGGGTACGCTACAGTTGAATAAAAGGTTCTATGCGGCCATGAGGGAGGAGCTGGCCAAAGTTGACTGGAAAGATACTTTTGAATAGATTTAAGGGATGACAGTGGAACAACAATGGCAGGTATTTCTAGGAATAATACAGAAGGTGCAGGACCAGTTCATTCCCAGGAGGAAGAAAGATTCCAAGGGGAGTAAGCAGCGATCGTAGCTGACAAGGGACGTCAGGGACAGTATAAAAATTAAAGAGAAGTACAACGTAGCAAAGACAAGCGGGAAGCAAGAGGATTGGGTAATGTTTAAAGAGCAACAGAAGATAACTAAAAAGACAATACGGGGAAAAAAGATGAGGTATGAAGGTAAGCTAGCCAAGAATATAAAGCAGGATAGTAAACGCTTCTTTAGGTATGTGAAGAGGAAAAAATTAGTTAAGACCAAAGTTGGACCCTTGAAGACTGAAAAAGGTGAATTAATTATGGGGAACAAGGAACAGGCAGATGAGTTGAACAGGTACTTTGGATCCATCTTCACTAAGGAGGACACAAACAATCTTCCTGATAAAGTAGTGGCCAGAGGATCTGGGGTGACGGAGGAACTGAAGAAAATTCACATTAGGCAGGAAATGGTGTTGGGTAGATTGATGGGACTGAAGTCTGATAAATCCCCAGGGCTTGATGGGCTGCATCCCAGGGTACTTAAGGAAGTGGCTCTAGAAATTGTGGATGCATTGGTGATAATTTTCCAATCTTTTATAGATTCAGGATCAGTTCCTGTGGATTGGAGGGTAGCTAATGTTATCCCACTTTTTAAGAATGGCAGGAGAGAGAAAACAGGGAATTATAGACCAGTTAGCTTGATATCGGTGGTGGGGAAGATGCAGGAGTCAATTATAAAAGATGAAATAGCGGCACATTTGGATAGCAGTAACAGGATCGGTCCGAGTCAGCATGGATTTATGAAGGGGAAATCATGCTTGACTAATCTTCTGGAATTTTTTGAGGATGTAACTCAGAAAATGGACAAGGGAGAGTCAGTGGATGTAGTGTACCTGGACTTTCAGAAAGCATTTGATAAAGTCCCACATAGGAGATTAGTGGGCAAAATTAGGGCACATGGTATTGGGTGTAGAGTGGTGACATGGATAGAAAATTGGTTGGCAGACAGGAAACCAAGAGTAAGGATTAAAGGGTCCCTTTCAAAATGGCAGGCAGTGACTAGTGGGGTACCGCAAGGCTCGGTGCTGGGACAGCAGCTATTTACAATATACATCAATGATTTGGATGAAGGGATTCAAAGTAACATTAGCAAATTTGCAGATGACACAAAGCTGGGTGGCAGTGTGAACTGTGAGGAGGATGCTATGAGAATGCAGGGTGACATGGACAGGTTGGGGGAGTGGGCAGATGCTTGGCAGATGAAGTTTAATGCAGATAAATGTGAGGCTATCCACTTTGGTAGCAAAAACAGGAAGGCAGATTACTATCTAAATGGCGTCAAGTTGGGAAAAGGGGAAGTACAACGGGATCTGGGGGTCCTTGTTCATCAGTCTATGAAAGTAAGCATGCAGGTACAGCAGGCAGTGAAGAAAGTGAATGGCATGTTGGTCTTTATAACAAGAGTCGTCGAGTATAGGAGCAAAGAGGTTCTTCTGCAGTTGTACACAGCCCTAATGAGACCACACCTGGAGTATTGTGTGCAGTTTTGGTCCCCTAATTTGAGGAAGTACATTCTTGCTATTGAGGGAGTGCGGCGTAGGTTTACAAGGTTAATTCCTGGGATGGTGGGACTGTCATATGCTGAGCGAATGGAGCAGCTGGGCTTGTACACTCTGGAGTTTAGAAGGATGAGAGGCAATCTTATTGAAACATATACGATTGTTAAAGGTTTGGACATGCTAGAGGCAGGAAACCCGATGTTGGGGGAGTCCAGAACCAGGGGCTCAGTTTAAGAATAAGGGGTAAGCCATTTAGAACAGAGACGAGGAAACACTTTTTCTCACAGAGAGTTGTGAGTCTGTGGAATTCTCTGCCTCAGAGGGTGGTGGAGGCCGGTTCTCTAGTTGCTTTCAAGAGAGAGCTTGATAGGGCTCTTAAAGATATGGGGAGTAGGCAGGAGCGAGGTACTGATTGGGGATGATCCGCCATGATCACATTGAATGGCGGTGCTGGCTCGAAGGGCCGAATGGCCTCCTCCTGCACCTATTGTCTATCCTGGAACAAAAGTGCAGAGATATATCAGACTGAGCCACTCATTTGAGGAAGAGTGTACGAGAGGTTACATTACAATGCCGTTGTTGCATCTAGTCAAGACTAATTGAATGTATTCATGTACAGCCTCCGAAAATGGCAGAAGAATTTTCTGCACAGTTCCTGTTTTGTACATTTACTCACTTGAATAAAGTCTATTTTGATTTATTTTTTAATCTATTCAAGAACACTATTCTGATGAATTATGAAATACTGCACAACATATTAGGCTTACAATCATATTATAAACACATGACATCATAATGCATCGTCCCAACACATATAAGTGTCATCAAAGTGATGAAAACGATACATGGTTTATTTTAAATCTTCCCTTTTCTATTGGGTCAAAGAAAGGACTATTCAGGAATTTACATGCAAACACAGTTGGAGAGCACTTAGCTGGTTAAAGGTGGCACAGGGATTGCTTAAAAATGTGAGAACCTGAATTGTGGAAAATTGCTTTGGCCTCGTCAATCCTTCTGGTTACTTCAAAAAACTCGATCAGGTTTGTATGACAAGATTTTCCATGTACCTTGAAGAAGGATTGACGAGGCCAAAGCTGTGGACATTGTCTATATGATCTTCAGAAAGGAATTTCATATTGTTCCACATGGTAGGCTGCTCTTAGGTCTCATGGGATCCAGGGAGAGCTAGCCGACTTGATAAAGAATTAGCTTCATGGAAGGAAGCAGAGGGTGATGATGGAAGCTTGTTTTTCAGTTTTTTTCTTTGCTTATGGACTAAAAAATTGTAACTCCCCAAATGTAGTCAAATATCTTCAACTGAGATGAATGGGCAAGTGTTTTCCATGTTTTACATCTAGAGAGAAGGAACTTAGGTACTGCGAAGAGAGCCCAGCTGGAGAAACTGTAAATCTCTGAATCTTTATCTTTAAAGACATTAAAAAAATAATCCATTGATCTTGAAATCACCCCGTGTTCCTGTCAAATGCAACATAAATCTCAAGAATTCAAATGCAATTTCAAGAGCTGAAATGGTGGTGTCTGTATGTATGGTGTGTGTCTGCAAGTGTGTAACTAGCATTAATGAGCAAAAGGATTTTGCTTCATTGTCTTTCATGTCTTATTGAACTGAACTTTGTTGACTTCCACCATAGTGAAGAATGCTGTGGTGGATGTTTATGTTAAATTCTATTGTGTATTGTGTGTTCTTTTTTCAACTGTATGGCAACATGACAAATTCATTTCACTGTACCTTAGTTGGTGCATGTGACGAATAAATTTGACTTCTGATTTTGACATTGTGAACAGCTGATAATGTTCAATAAAGGATTTTCCGAGCCTTGTGAGCCTGAGATAAAACTCGTTAATTATTTTTAAGGAGACATTTCATTTTGCAACTAGAATACGCTGCAGCAACAATAAAATAAATAAGGCAGTTGCATCGGTGAGAAAGAAAATTTCATCCTTCGCATTGTCACATGAGATTGTGGATTAATAAAGTCTGGTATATGAATGAGGGTCTGAGTGTTATAACATTTTCATATAATAAACTTTCAGATGAATGCAGTCTTAAAGTTCATGGAGTTCGACAACTCTCCTATTACAATTTCAGCAGAAGATGAAAGAATAAAGCGGATCACCAAGGGAGACCCAATTATAGAGGAATACTGCCATTTTTCTCAGCTTGTAATCGGAATTGTAACTTCCATCCCCCCTGCTATGAAACAATGGACTGTGGAGAAAGAATGGGACAACATATTCCCAAACCAGAATAGCTCAATCCTGATTCTAGATTAGGACCTGCAATACCAATGGCAGCCCTTTTTACCAAAATAAACGAGAAAATAACAACTTCCACCAAGGGCAGCATGGCTGTGCAATGGGCGGCACGGCGACACTGCGATAGAGGTGCTGCCTGAGCGCCAGAGACCTGGGTTCGATCCTGACTACGGGTGCTGTCTGTACGGAGTTTGAATGCTCTCCCCGTGACAGAATTGGTTTTCCTTGGGTGCTCTGGTTTCCTCCCGCACTCCAAAGATGTACAGGTTTGTAGGTTAATTGGCTTTGGTTAAATTGTAAATTGTTCCTACTGTGTAGGATTGTGTTAGTACTAGTGTATGGGGATAGCTCTTCGGCGCGGACTCAGTGGGCCGAAGGGCAGTTTCCGTGTTGTGTCTCTAAACCTAAACCCAACATCACTTTCTGGAGGAGGCCAATGAAGGATTAGGCCCAGGGCATGGCATGACTTTAGGAAACAAAAGCTGCAAGTAAGTCTTTTGTATTTCTGTTTGGGATTGTAGAGGATTGGGACCAGCAAAGAATGAACCTAACATTTCAGATGTTCTGTGTTGGATCAGCAGCACAGTTTCCAGGCTCTGGAATTAAAAATGAGTGAGTTAAATGCCCCCGTCTGCTCCTAAGGTCTCAAATTTATCACAGACAAGAGAGAACTTTTCCCCAATTACCTTTAATACAACTTTATTGGGGGTTCAGGAAAGAAGGCTTGCAGTAAAATATTAATTGAGGCCATTTATGCTACAAATTAGCATGAATATGCTCAATTACCAGCAATGAGGCTGTACTTCTTCCATTCATTTCTTACTGTCGAGTGAAAACAGCACAGAACATTCTGACCATGGAGAATGGGTAAGTGAACCAACAAACCATTTTGTACAAGCAACATGAGTGATTTATTTTGCCCAATCTGTAACCTTAGTTAGCCTTGGCTATGTTAAATTCTAGTGAGGTTGTGATAAGGGATGGATGATTGGAGAGGAAGAGAATTAGATTGATGGATATGTTTATAGGAAGTCGAAGAAGCAGATGTAATTCTGATATAATGGTTTGAGTTGTAAATCTCCCTTGTGTTCTGCCTTGTACATGAGATTGGAAATCCAACTTCCAGATAGCAGGAAAGGGGCTACAAATTAGAATTGAGTTGTATCTGGCACCAAACACTTAAGTTGACAGATTTACAACCCATGTATGCTTAGGTTGGGAGATGTGTGTGTGTTTTGAACTTAGAAACTGTAAATTCGGCAAACTCATATAATTAATGTTTTAAATACATATGTAATAGTATTGTAAAATGTGTAAAGTTGTAGTGAAACAATTTATGAAATGTATTGTCTTAGTAGGAATGTAAACATTAGACTTGTAGAAATTGTTTAGATTTATAGAAATATCTTTCTTCTTGGTATGGAAAGTGTGTATGACTTGTGATCATTGTATTACATATGTATCTTATATTTTGAGGAGTAATTAAGCCTACTGAGGTTTTGCTATGTTGAAATAAAATAATTCTAAAGCAAAGTTATACCACAGGCAAACAAAGGTTGTAATGAGGCCAGGGAAGGGGGATCATGTGACCGATGTTATAAATCACCAGAAGGACTCAGATGATTGGTTACTAGCTTGTCATACCCTCTGTATCTGAAATGTCTAATACCTATATAAATGACATGAGTTCTATCAAAGTTACTCTTCTCTAGACCCGCCCCAGAGCATCAGCTCTGTGTTGGAAGGTTCAGAGACTAGTCTGAGCTGAATAAAGAATCAATTTCAACAGCTACAAGTGTTTGAGTCAAGTTGAGTTTAGATTGACGAAAGAACTCAGTTTAACATTGGTGTTGTGAATCCTGTGAAATATTCGTAACTTTAATTTTTCTTATGTGAGATATGAACAAAAACAAAGTGTGGGAGGGTCATAGAAACAGCTGTTATGGGAGAGCGAACAGGCACGGGAAGAGCTGGCCTTAATGACTGACAATAGACAATAGGTGCAGGAGTAGGCCGTTTGGCCCCAAGTCAGCACCCCCATTCAATATGATCATGCCTTACTCATCCACAATCAGTACCCCATTCCTGCCTTTTGCCATATCCCCTGACTCCGCTATCTTTAAGAGCTCTATCTAACTCTCTCTTAAAAGCATCCAGAGAACCGGCCTCCACCGACCGCCCTCCGAGGCTGAGAATTCCACACTCACAACTCTTTGTGTGAAAAAGTATTTCCTCATCTCTGCTCTAAATGGCTTACCCGTTATTCTTAAACTGTGGCCCCTGATTCTGGACTCGCCCAACATCGGGAACATTTCCTGCCTCTAGCGTGTCCAAGCCCTTAATAATCTTATATGTTTTAATAAGATACCCGCTCATCCTTCTAAATTCCACAGTATACAAGCCCAACCGCTCCATTCTATCAACATATGACAGTCCTGTCATCCCAGGAATTAACCTCGTGAACCTACGCTGTACTCCCTCAATAGCAAGAATGTCCTGCATCCGCTCAGTGCTTCCAGCGCTGCTCCATAGGAGCAGAATTAGGCCATTCGGCCTATTTAGTGTACTCCGCCATTCAATCCCTCCTAAACTCTCTGCCTTCTCCCGATAACGCTCGACCCCCTATACTAATCAAGAGTCTATCTCTCCCTTAAAAATATGCATTGACTTGGTCTCCACAGCTTTCTCTGGCATGAATTCCACAGATTCGCCACCTTCTGACTAAAGAAATTCCTCCTCATCTCCTTCGTAAAGAGAAGAATTTAGCTCCTGAAGAGTTAGGTTTGGCCTAGCTCCCGATTGTTTCAGCTTGTTTGTAAGTACAGGGGTCCATAAGTGAGGTGTTCATACACAGAGCGGTGATGTAAACTAAACTCTCTCAATTAAGTAATTTTACTTAACGACTAAATATTCACATCCACTAGTGCAGAGGATCTTAAAGATTCACATCCACTTGATAATGAAATTTCTCCTCACTCCAATTATCGAAAGCCAAAGTCTTAACTCAAGAATAACTGCGGACTCATCCGCCAGACTAAACATCCTTTGTGTATTTATCCCATTAAGCACCTTAAGGGAATTTAACGTGTTTCAATAATTTCTTATTTTTCTAAACTTTAAAAAATTTGGACCAAGTTGACTTATTCTCACCCCTTGGGATAAGATCCATCCGCTCCACCCAGCACACAGATTAATCTAATCAACTTCATCTAATAAACATCAGTCTGAGCCGCACCTTTCTATTTTGTCGGTTAAGCTATGATCTTATAAAGACCCTATATCATTACACCAGGACTCCTTGACTTTTATATTGCAACCTCTTGGTGATAAAGATTATTATTTTATTTACTATCCTAGTTGGTTGATGCACCTGCATGTTAAATTTCTTGCGTAGGAAAATCCAGACACCTTTGAATAACATTGAACAAAGTGCAAATATTCTTCTTTTCAATGTTTCTACTTTTACATTTCTCAGTTTTATATTCCACCCATCATATTCCTGCCCAGTCGCATAATCTGCTCGCGTGGCTTATTGGCATCCTGCCCCTTCCGCTATCAAGAAGCCACGGTTTCCAGTTTAATGGCACCTTTCCTATAGCAGGGTGACCAACACCGAACATAATTTTTCAAGCGTGGCCTCACCATAAGCATGGGGAAAGATTTAAGTGGGTGATTAGAAGGGCCGAAAGGTACCACAGAATGGCCCTTGCGATTCAGATTAAAGAGATTCCCATGGAATTTTGTTCCTACCAAGGAGGACGGTAGACTGCTCAAGGATAAAGGAGGGAATTTGCACATGGAAAGAATCAAAATGCTGGAGAACATAGATAGGCGATGTTTTGGGTTGGAACCCCGCCTCTCACTGATTGCAGGGGTGGGGGGGGGGGTGGGGGAAACTGGAAAAGAGGAGGGGCTGGACAAGCGTGGTCAGTAATAGGTGAACACAGGCGAAGGAGATTTTTTGATAGGCGGATTGTTGGACAAAGACCAGGGATGAAGAGACGGGTGCGGGCCCTTAAGGCATAAAGAGTTGTGAATAGTTAAGCTCGGAGATAGAAACGTTGCAAATTATTTAGCCGTTGGAAACCGTGCCAGTGGAGTGGGAGGGGGAGGTGAGAAAACGGAGCAAGGTCAACCAGGTTCAGGGCAAGGGAAGGGGGAGCACAAAAGAAATGGGTGGAGGGGATGATAGGGGTGAAGGGGGAGATTAGTTCTCAGCCTCAGAATAAAAGGACATACCTTTAGTAAAGAGATGAGAAGGAATATCTTGAGTCAGATGGTGGTGCATCTGTGGAATTCATTGCCACAGATGGCTGTGGAGGCCAAGTCAATGGATATTTTTAAGGCAGAGATTGACAGACTTTTGATTTGTAAAGGTGTCGGAGGTTATGGGGTGAAGGCAGGAGAATGGGGTTGAGAAAGATAGATCAGCCATGATTGAATGGCAGAGTAGACTTGATAGGTCGAATGGCCTTATTCTGCTCCTGGAACTTATGAACATGAATTAGTTACCTAAAATTGGAGAATTCAATGTTTATACCATTGAGTTGTAAGCTACCCAAGTGCTGTTCCTCTACTCTGCCTATGGCTTCACTCTGGCAATGGAGGCCCAGATCAAAAAGGCCCATATGGGAATGGGAATGGGAAGGGGAGTTTAAATGGTTAGCAACCAGAAGATCCAGTAGGCCTTGGTGGACCAAGCATTAGTGATTGGCGAAACAGTCAAGCTTATCTCTGTGTCCTGTTAACATATCTTTGTTGATATATTCCAGCATTTCTCTTATAACTGATGTCAGGCTAAGAGGCCATACTCTCCTGTTAACCTTCCAATTCTCCTCTTATTATTTTTATAACCAATAAAGCCAAAATAAATAAAGCAAAATTGGTAGAGATGTGAAATAGGCTAACAAATCACCATTACCTCATTTGCACTTTCGCACAAAATCCATCCCAGTCAATTTCACTGGCTCACGACAGATTTCAATCCGTGCTGAGGGCATTGCATGCCACAGTTTGTCGTGCGGATGAAATCAGTTGATTGACAAAAGCATGTATACAGCTCTGTGAGCATGAAACACTGAATGAGAGAGAACACACGAGAAATAAGTAGCCTGGAGGGAACACTGCAAGGTGAACATGACGAGGCACTCAATGGAACAATGAAGAGATGAAGGGAATGACACAACAGTCTGCTTCGGCTTGCATCACTTGTTCAAGTGTAAGTAAACAAACTGATTTTGTTCTGCTTCTCTTCCTTTTAGCAATTAAGAAGTTGTTGTTTAACTTGAAGCATACTTTCTTTGATTCTGTTAGGAACTAGGAATTTACATTTGATTCTTTCAAATACTTTTCAGCAAAAGTCATTTGTAAATTCTCCTTAAATGAGCTGCATTTTCCTCTTTTTCCTCTAACCATTGAGAAACATGACTGTTCAAGTCATTTTTTATCATTCTGAAGACTTGGACATATTGGAGAAACATAGAAACAAAGAACTGCAGATGCTAGTCAATACACAAAAGGACACAAAGTGCTGGCGTAACTCCGCAGGTCAGGCAGCATCTCTGGAGAACATGGATAGGTGACCTTTCGGGTCGAGACCCTTCTTCACACTGATATTGGACTTTTGTGTTCTTTTCAAAATGCCCCAAAATTCTTCACTTTTGTGGTGTGGTCATTCTGTAATATAAGAAAAAGACAATGCATCTCTCCATTGATGCCAATCATATACCTTCTTCATTACAAAGAATCGTATAGGATGGAAGATCATTCAGCCCAACTAGTCCATGCGCCAATAAAAATCCTTCCATATTAACCCCATCGACCAGCACTTGGTCCACAGTCCTCTATGCCTAAGCAATTTAAATGGTTCATTTTGATACTCCTAAATGCTGTCAGCAACCCAGTTTCAACCATTCAGTTCATTCCAGGAACTGAAATGTCCCCTCAAATCCTCTCTGAATCTGTTTCCCCATAATCTAAACGAATGTCCTCTAGTTGTATCTACCTCTGATATGTGGGAATGTTTCCTGCAGCCAATAAACAATGTGGAATGATTGGATTTCAAAGTCCTCTCTGAGACTGCGAATCTATCATATACAGCGAGGCACTCTCACTTCGAATCTTCTCCTGCACCTGTAGAAGTTTGAGATTTAGTTATTTAGTACCCCATGGCAAATGTTAGTATCTCATGGCAAACTTCTACTACTTTGCGGAAACAAACTGCCTCACAGAACAGGACGCTATTAGTCTATCTGATGATTTCCCCCACATGGTGAGCTCCATGCATCTCTGAAAAAATAGGCTGAACGCAGTCTGAAGAAGGGTCCTTACCCAAAACGTCGCCTATGCATGTTGTTCAGAGATGTTAACCCACTGAGTTCTCCAGCACTTTGTGTATTTTAAAGTCAAACAGCATGGAAACAGACCCTTTGGCCCAACTTGCCCACGACAACGGAAATGTCCCATCTACACTAGTCCCACCTGCCCGTGTTTGGCCCATGTCCCTCTAAACCTTTCCTATCCATGTACTTGTCCAAATGTCTTGTAAATGGTGTTATAGTACTGACAGCTCGTTTGCTGAACAGTTATTCTGTGCAAGCAGAAAGGAAGCAACAATTGGAATCTGAAGGTTAGCACTGGGATGAAAAGTTCAAACACCTAAACTTCTGATTAGCTAATTATATTGTGGCATTGTGTGTGAAGAAGGATCTCAACTTGAAACGTCACCTATTCCTTTTCTCCAGAGATGCTGCCTGACCTGCTGAATAATCTCCAGCTTTGTGTCTATCTTCGGTTTAAACCAACAACTGCAGTTCCTTCCTACACATATGTTGTGGCATTAACAGACGTAGCAGGAGGCTAGCTCATTACAGCAGCCTTGATACAAATGATATTCAGCTGGAAACAAAGGCGTCAGAAAATATACCTGAAAGTAGTTTGTACAAATTCACTTTCACAACCTGGAGGATCAGATGCGACACAAGAGACCATATAGATGCTGAAATCTGGAGCAACAAACAATATGCTGGAAGAACTCAGCCAGTCAAGCAGGTGGGGGGAGGGGGAAGGAATTGTCGGTATTTCAAATAGTGGCCTGGAGTAAGGCTCCAGACCCGAATCGTTGCCTATCCATTTCCCTCTTCAGGTGTTGCCTGACCGGCCCGCTGAGTTCTTCCCGCAGATTGCTTAGAGCATTAGGCAATCTGTATAAAATGGAATGCATCAGTCAGGCTGCACAAAAATGAGTCATTCATTTTTCACAAAAGTTAAAGCCTACATGATCTGCATTTCTTGAATGCATAACTTGAATCAAAAGTAAACTGTTTAGGATTATCCAGCAAACAGCTCACCAAGATTATCCATCAAGTAACTGAACCGTAAGAGTCAGCAAAGTCCAAAGATCAATTCAAGATTTAGTTGAGTTAGTTGTTCATTAACCCGTGCATGTGCAGAAATGTCCTTCTCATTTCAGTCCTAAATAACCTAACCATTCTTCTGAGATAGTGAAGCCTTATTCAATGCTCCTCAACCAAGGGAAATATCTTCTCTGCATTCATCCCATCAAGCCGTTAGGACCACCACAATTAGAGGGGGGGGGGGGGATACAAATCCCTATTGATTATGAAGCCACAAGTTGCAGGTGCTGCACTTTTTTTTGCTAACTATTGATTATTAAAACCAATGACTACAAACGATGAGAGAGCTGATTGAATATTGTGGCCTCCACTATCCTCAAGGGCAGATAATTCCAGAGGCTCACTGCTCTCTGAGAGGTTTAGGTTCATCAGATTAGTTAATAACGTATATAAACAAAATTAAGTTTAACTCAAGTACAATAGGTGGAGCAAAAGGGAAGATACAGAGTGCAGAATATAGTTCTCAGCATTGTAGCGATCAGTTCCATCGACAAAGTCCAATGTCCACAATGGAGAAGAGGTGACTCAGACAGCAGCCAAGCTTCCTAAAGTTGATAGCCAGCTCCTTCCACGTCTACATTGAAGAGGTTACTGTCCTGACACCATGTTATTAAGTTCTCCATGAGAGGAAATTCCCATGCATCTCATTTCTAAATGACTGGCTCCTTATTTTGTAACATGTCCCCTTGTTCATGATTCTGCAACTGTTGGAAACATCCCAACATCTGTGCACATCAGATTTTATCCATTTGGAAAAGACCACTCTCATTCTTCAAAACTCCACTACGGGCATAAACTGTTCAGTGTGGCATCTCCAATACCAACAACTTTACTAAAACCTCCCTTTTGTTGAACTGCAATTCCCTCCCAATGAAAGCCAACATACTATTTGCCTTCTATACAACCTCTTGGGCGTGCCTGTTAATTTGGTGTGATTTATGCACCAAAATGCTCAATCTTCATTAGTCCATTTCATTCTTTTGTGATGCCGGACGAGTAATTGTAGCCACTACTCACGCTGATAGCTTCACACAAGTGAGATGAAGTATGCAATGCACAAAAACAGAGAAAGCAAGATGACAGATCTATAGCCAAATAACTGATTCATTTTCAGCAAACACGAATAAGCACCCGAGGGAAAGTTTCCTTGAACAGTGCTTTGTTTTTTTTTAAATCTTAAAAAAAATGTTTTAGGTCTGTTAATGCTTTCAAATAACTTTGTTCAAGGAGTACCAAGGAAACTGAAAACATTAGATATTATCAGCTAGGGCAGTCCATGACTCAAATTTAAAATCTGTAGCCTCTTATTTTCATAAAATCATAAGGCATAGGAGCATATTTAAATCATTAAGCCCCATCTAATCTGTTCTCTGCCATTCGATCATGGTTGATCTATTTGTCCCTCTTAATCCATTCTCCTGCTTTCTCCCCATAACCTTTGTTAATGAAGAACTTTAAAAAGACCCAACTGGTTCCAAGGTATCAATATTTACCAAACTTCTTTGCTGCCGTGTGCTGGGGCAGCAGGGCAAAGGCCGCGGACACCAATAGGAATAACAAACTCATCAGGAAGGCTGGGTCCATCCTGGGGGCGGAGTTGGATTCATGGGTGGTTGGTCTTGGAGGGGAGGATGCCCCTCAAACTGTGGAGCATCCTGGACAATACAGCTCACCCCCTCCATGACACACTGGTCAATCTGAGGAGTACCTTCAGCCACAGAGTGGTTCCACCAAGACACTGGACAGAACGCCACAGGAGATCCTTCTTCCCTGTGGCTATCAAACTGTACAACTCCTCCCCCTTCTGTCATGGGTAGACTGAGACTGACTCCCATCCCCGCTCCCCAATCTTTGCACATCCCCAATCCTTTCCACTTGTCACTTTAATTTCATGTTTCCTATATTTTGTGTTTTTATGACAGTTGGCAGATCAATTTCCCCCCTGGGATAAATAAAGTTGTATCGTATTGTTATGAGACATTGATTGCAGTGAGTTAAGATCACAGGGAGCTCAACGAACTGCAGTCATTTTGGAGGAAGATGGACGAGATGTCATTGGGGCAGTACGGTAACAATGTGAGAACTGGACAAACTGCAAAACCCCCTGTACACTCTTCCAATGGGGAAGTGAGGGGTGGTGCGGGTGGAATTGAGGTGACAGAGACCTTTCTGGGTCCGGAGGAAACGGATTTGCAACTGCTGCGCCACACACAGTCTGCAAAGGTGCATTTTGGGAGATTTGAAGTCCAGCTGGCTCTTTGTAAGGGCCAGTTTTCCCCAAAGTCAGGGAAACCCCACCAACATCAGCTAAAAACCAAAACCTTGATAAAATGAAGACACACAACCTCCTCAGATGCCTTCAATTAACCATGTTTTCGAGAGAAGACTTATCGCCCAATTCCTGCTCCTGCCACTGAAATGCATTGGGGTTTAGTTCAAATTTTTATCTTGCATCTAAATTCCCTTCCAAATAAATCCACCCGCTTTGAGGTTAAAGTTACGAGTGTGACATGTGCCAACGTAGCCATTGTCTATCGAAGTAGTGATTTAAGTCAGCATAATTATGCCCCTGTCCCACTTACGAAACCTGAACGGAAACCTCTGGAGACTTTGCGCCCCACCCAAGGTTTCCGTGCGGTTACCGGAGGTTGCAGGTAGTGGAAGCAGGTAGGGAGACTGACAAAAACCTCCGGGAACCGCACAGAAACCAAAGTCTCCAGAGGTTTCCATTCAGGTTTCCTAAGTGGGACAGGGGCATAACTCTCAGCACTCTTGGAGTGGGAAGGAGGTGGGAGGCATGGTTGAAACACGCTACTCTGAATAATACCGTAACCCCTCATCAGACCAGCAATTACCATCACCAATCACACATGAACATCGTCCATACATTAGTAGCTAACTGATGCTGATCCCAGCGGAGAATCATGTCTTCAGACTCAGAGCAGAAAATTGAAACATATTGTGGCATAATAATTTGGCATTTTCTGAGTATATTTGTTTAAAATGCTCCAAGCCACAACTGACTGTAGGGTTGAGGAGCAGCGGGGAGTGGCAAACAAATTATGTTTCGGAATCTAAAATGAGCAGCAGCGGTCCAGGGCATCAAAGTGATCTGCTGGGAATGAGTTATTCGCATTGTGCAAAGTTGCCAGAACAGAGCCTTGAACTTAAGAAAAACACAATTTCAAAATTGGTTTATCTGAAGAATAATTTATTTAAGTCTAAAGCCTGCAGTTCAGAAAAGAATGCAAAGAATTTCCTGCCATGAAAATATGATTGGACCAAGAACCACTGAATGAAAGAGCAGAACACTCGGACAAGTCCAAATGTTTTGTTATGAACAAATATTTACTCGTTTTAAATTTAACCACAAACTAGAAGAAACAGTTATAAATGAAAGTTGCTGTCCAACTCAACATGTGGAACAATCACTAGAATGAACAAGAGCATGGGGGCGACACAGTGTGGGGGTAGCAGGGGCTGGTGAGCCAAATGTGAGGCACAGGCCAAATAAACCATGATTTGGCCCATCAACACTGCGCTTCAGCCCACTGTGCACCCACTCATCCCGTGTAAAAAACCTGCCTTAGCTTCAAACACTCCAGCAAAAACAATCCAAGTTTCACATGGCCCTGTCCCCAAACTCCATTACATCTTTATCTCAGTGTTACCTCCTGCACCCATGTAGAACTCATGGACTTCATCAACTTCACCACCAATTTCCATCACCAGTCTGAAGAAGAGTCTCGACCCGAAACGTCACCTATTCCTTCTCTCCAGAGATGCTGCCTGCCCCGCTGAGTTACTCCAGCTTTGTGTCTATCCAAGTTTGTCCAGTCTCTCCCAATTCTCTTCAAACCAGGCATCATCCTGGTGAAGGAAGGAACTGCGGATACTGGTTTACACCAAAGATAGACACAAAATGCTGGAGTAACTCAGTGGGACAGGCAGCATCTATGGAAAGAAGGAAGGAAGGAAGGAAACATCACCTATTCCTTCTCTCCAGAGATGCTGCCTGTCCCACTGAGCTACTCCAGCATTTTGTGTCTAACATCCTGGTGAACTTCTTCTGCACCCTCTCCAAATCCTCTTGCAGCCCATGATCTTTCTGTACATCAATGCTATTAAGGAATTTGCCACTTACATTACTGAGGCTTGAACAGCAATTTTACTGCAACGAGAAAACAAACTGGAAGCCACAAGAGACAAGAGGTGGAAAGCTCGAGTTTATGCTTTGTGCTCCCATCTACATCATCCAACCACAATACAGTCTGAACAGAGTGATTAACAACATTCTTTCAAGTCCTCAGCAACAACCATCAAGCTGTGCTACAATTAGAAAAGCAGCAAGGAGTGAGAACCCAAAGTCAGGCACAAATGTACAGTTGTTAAGTGCAAAGTTCAGTGTAAAAGATTCTGCAATGCCACAAATGACACTCATTTCCTCAGGCCAGATTTTCAAAACCACAATAATATTGTCACAGCAATAGGAAGAAGTTGTTAAACCTTGTCGACAATACTGAATAAACACCAATCAGGACATCAGTGAATGGAATCCATCCCTCTTTAAAGACATCACTAACTCTGGCACCACAGCTTATATATTATATATCAAACATATATAAAGTATATATATAGTATAATATATATATACACACTATATTAAAACCAGTTAAATATCTTACAAACTAAACAAACCAGGCAAGGGTGGGTCCAACTACAAATGTGCGCATTGTGGCCACATGTGGCAGGCAGACACATAATTGAAGATATTGGATGTAGGGATGATTTACTAAGCCCGACTGAGGCTGGAAGCTGTGGCATAGCCAATGTTTTACATCGTTGCAACATGAGATCCGAATTATTTTTACTCAATGAAAGTGCCGGGGTAACGCAGCGGGTCAGGCAGCATCCCTGGAGAACATGGATAGGTGACGTTTCGGGTTGGGACCCTTCTTCAGACTATTTCAAGGGGAAGGGAAAGAAAACTGGGAGAAAGGAGTGGCAGGACAAAACATGAGAGGTAATAGGTTGATGCTAGTTTTCTTCAGTAATGTTGGTACTGGAGGAAGCTCCTCTATCCAAACCCAACTCTTAATGCCGCAGATAGACACAAAAAGCTGGAGTAACTCAGCGGGTCAGACAGCACCTCTGGAGAAAAGGAATATGTGCCGTTTCGGGTCGACACCCTTCTTCAAACTCAGAGTCAGGGAAAAAGGAAACAAGAGATATAGATGGTGATATAGAGAGATATAGAACAAATGAATGAAAGATATGCAAAAAGTAACAATAATAAAGGACAGGCCATTATTAGCTGTGGTCAAACGAAATACGAGTTGCTGTTCCTCCAATTTGCGTTTGACTTCACTGACAATGGAGGAGGCCCAGGACAGAAAGGACAATGTGGGAACGTGAAGGAAACTGGGAGATCAGGCAGGCCCAGGCAGACTGAGCAAAGGCAGCGTGGTCAACTATACATGCAGGAGAGGTCCACAGATGGAACCAGCTACAAAATCCAGGGATGCTGCAAGAGAGAGGGGAGATGCTGAAAGAAGGCTCCTGGTGATATAAATTAATCTCGTATAAAGACATGAAGGTGGTTTTGCCTGGGTAATGGTCCACAAGAACGTTCCTTTGTAAACTTTCCATGTTATTCAAATATTATACCTATTTTGTTCTTGAAGGGATCAGCAACACTGCATGGGGAAATCAGTTGTTTTCAGAAATTCTGCCATATTTGATGCTCTTAAAGAGGGTTCGCAGCACAGAAATCAGATATGGAACATTAGATATGTCCAGTGATGACATTTATATTCCAAATGATCCCACTTCTACTTTCCTTTTCTAACCCATCAAAATATTTATATCTTCTTTATTCCAACTTCCCTTTAAAGATCCCTTTGCCATTGCCTCAATTATATCACTGATGGAAATTCCTCACCATCATCAGTCAATAGTCGCAGGAGTAGGCCATTCGGCCCTTCGAGCCAGCACCGCCATTTAATGTGATCATGGCTGATCATACCCAATCAGTACCCCGCTCCTGCCTTCTCCCCATATCCCCTGACTCCGCTATTTTTAAGAGCCCCATCTAGCTCTCGTTTGAAAGCATCCAGAGTCTTTGAAACAAAGTTTCTCCTGAATCCACATTAGTGGACTTATTGGTTACTCTGTATCTTTTTCATAATTTGGACATGAGAACTGCTAGAGATGCACTCCACGAAAGATCAAACCATTATTTTTAACGCATTGAACATCTCGTGGTGCTACTGAAAGGGTAATGGCCATGATGGTCAGTGATTCAATAGAGACCCACCAGGTAACTGCAGGTGTGGGTCAGCAAATCCCTGACGTTTACATTTGGGCATTGCAATGCAGAAGCTGCAACTGAGCTTGACACAGGCACAGTCCAGAGACAGAACAAAAGGCACACAGCAATCCCTCCAGCTGTATACCAACATGGTCGTCACGAGTGATCTGACCCCTCTCACTTGGATTGGATTACCAATTTGAATTGAATCAAAAAGGAAAATCCATGTGAGTGAAAATCATTTTCATTAGTATTTGACAAATTTAAAGCTTTTAATTAATTTCAAGCACTTGGGAGGCTTGTAAATAAGTATTATTTTAATGTATTTTAAAGCTGTTAAATGTCTTTGATTTTCTGACATTAAAATATTTATAGCTACAAAGGCCTTTGACAGCTGCCAAAAGGCCATCAGGTACATCTGGTGCAAAAGTCAATGTTTCTGAATTACATCCCACCGTTTTTGCACTTACCCATTATGTTATTGCAATTGTGCGTCCTTTTGAAAATCACATGGTGGTCTTGAGCACTATAATGTAGGCAGGAACTTCCACAAGAGCAGAAGATGTTCCGTACAGTTTGGAGAGATGACAATCCTAATCATAAATCCTGAAGAATTACACCAGAGGGAAAGCAACTTGCAAAAGCAACTGGGTTTTATAAATGATGGGGCAAAGCAGACACTGAAGTCTTATAGGAATGAATGCAAGTTAGTCTCTCCTGAACATGAGCTCATTTAGGCCAGTCAGACAATTTAAATCAGGCATCACACAGCTGGACACAAACCGAAGCCACCAGTCTCAGACAACAAGTACTGAGAAAGAACTGGAACTAGCTTCAATGTTTCTGGCCAGAAAGGGAAACTTTAAGCCAGAGCTTTGCTTGTGATTGCTCTCCAGTAATCTCTGCTGGTTGGGAGACAATCAGGCTTGGCTTCAACAACTCCTGTTGTTAAAATATCTGTCATGGCTTTGTCTAGGTCCACCGTGAGATGCAGCCTCGCCAACTTGTCCCTTTCTTCTTTGTTGTTTTTATTCTGTTTTATTTGTATGTTTTAGTTCATCTTTAGTTTTTGTATTATGTGGGGGGTGGGGGAAACTTTTTTTATCTCGTTCTTCGACGGAGATGCGATTTTTTCCGTACGGAAAAACCGCACGGAAACCTTGGGTGGGGCGCAAAGTCTCCAGAGGTTTCCGTTCAGGTTTCCTAAGTGGGACAGGGGCATGAAACACAGCATCTCTAGAAGACAAGGATAGGTGACTTTTCGGGTCAAGAACCTTCTTCAGGCTGATTGTGGTTGGGGGGGGGGTGAACAAAGCTGGAAAAGAGGGGGGGGGGGGGGTTGGCGGGACAAGGTTGAGCAAGTGGTAGGTGCATACAGCTGAGGGGGGTGGTTTAGATTGGCAGATGAGTTGCTAAAGGCTAGAGATAATAAGGAGACAAGAGCATGCATGATAAGGTGAGAACGGGCGTGAAATGTGAAGCCAGAGGAAGGGGAAGTATTAAATTAAATTCATCGGCTAATGCAGTTATAGTATCTCAAGGGAAAGGCAAGAAAATTGAAGCATTGTGCTCGGACAGGGATCAAATGGAATTCTGCCGTTTCTGTCAGTTGAGACATTGGGATTTTATCTTAAACGTGGAGTCAGCCAGGATGACCGACGACAGGTAGGAGCTGTAATCAGCAAGTCATCCTGGATCCCAGGGGACTATTCAAATAGAAAATTGTAAAACGGATTGAGAAACATAACACTTCTATCTATTTTGTACTAAATAATGACCATTTGCTGAAAATACAGAGCACAATCCTACAAAGATTGAAAGAAAGATGAAAATTTCCAGAAAAACAAATTACAAATAGGAATGTGACAAGAATAGAAAATACAAAATGGGAGGGCACTATGAAAACAATATTATACCTTTAAAAAGCAGCAAACCATTGGCAGTCACGGTGGCGCAGTGGTAGAGTTACTGCCGTACAGCAAAATGCAGTGCTGGAGACCCGGGTTCGATCCAGACTACAGGCGCTGTCTGTACGGAGTTTGTACATTTCTCCCCGTGACCTGCGTAGGTTTTCTCCAAGATCTTCAGTTTCCTCCCACATTCCAAAGACGTACAGGTTTGTAGGTTAATTGGCTTGATAAATGTAAAATTTGTCCAGTATAAAATTGTCTAACTTCCAGTATAGTGGACTCTTCGGAAGGTACAAGGTAAAAGGTACAAGGAACAACTCAAACAATGGAGCACTAATAAGTGAACCCTTTAACAGCATACTAAAGCCAAAACTGTCCTCATGGCCATGTGTGTTTTAACAACTATCATTTTTCATTTGTGATTGTCATTTTGAAGCATTATTTCACTTCAAAAGTATTTCATCAACTGTGAAGTGCTTTGGCACAGTGCAAAATATGCACTCAATTGCAAATATTTGGATAAAAGAGATCCAATGCAATTTAAAAAATGGGCGAATCCAGATTACATAAAACATTAGTTTCACAGAAGAGAATTTTATTCTCAAAGCACAACTAAATATCCTCACCATCTCCCATACTAAAATGTGTAAGCTTTTCCACCTGAAACTATTTTTCTCATCTATTTGTGTAGTCAGCATAAACCAAAACAGTGCACATCCTGTCGCAATGCTAGTTTTTTATTTTTCAGTTGCTAATTTACACTGAATTAAGTGTTCTCCACGCACAAACTTCCCCTGTCATAAGACACAATGTGCCTCAAACAGAATGGTATTGTTTGCCCTCCCTGAAACCAATAGTCTCCTTGAATGGGTATAATTTACATTTATTCTCAGCCTGTGTGAATTTGGCATCAAAGATGGAGGGAGACATTTTTCACTTCTATCAACGTTGAATTACTTCCAGTTGCAGCCTGCAGACTGATTAAATACAGCTGTAAATTTGGAATCAATTCAAATATACATCTGTGCAATAACTGAGAATTTAGATTATAATTTCCTGGAGTTACAACTCGCACAGAATTGAATAGGTAACACAGACATTCTACAGAAGGGACTGCTTCATCACATATCATAATCGTAGGTCATCATGGACTGTTCCACAAATATCCCTGAAACATTTCAATATAGGGAAACGGGAAAAAAAGGCCAACTACTTCCAGTGCTAATTTACCGTGAAGATGACAATTATATCCAGATCCTATACCCAACCTTTAAGAAACATTTAGACAACATTTGAGAAACATTTAGACAGATACATGGATAGGACAGGTTGAGAGGGATATGGGCCTAATGCACGCAGGTGGGACTAATGTAACTATGACATGTTGGCTGGTGTGGGCCAGTTGGGCCAAAAAGCCTGTTTCCATACTGTGATAGCCCTGTCCCATGGTACGAGTTCATTCCAAGAGCTCTCCCGAGTTTGCCCTGATTCGAACTCGGAGATTTACGGTAATGGCCACTCGTCGGTACTTGGGGCTCTCGTGGACATTTTTCAACATGTTGAAAAATCTTCACAAGTCTTCCCGTGCTTACCTGCCGTTAGCAAGTCTTCCCGAGTACCTGCCGTTAGCGTTACGAGCCGCTAAGTGACGTCCCCGAGCTCCAACGCACCCACTGCGTTCATTCTCCGCGCTTACCACGAGTTTGATTTTTTTTAAACTCGGGAGAGCTCTTGGAATGACCTCGTACCGTGGGACAGGGCTTTAAGACTATGTTTTTGGTAACTGGACAGTGAAAGTCCACTTCAGATACAGTCAAATTACAAAATCCTCCTATTCTCAAAATTTCACAAGGATTTAGAAAGTATGTTCTTATATATTTTTTAATATATCCCATTAAAAAAACTATTAGTAATTCATTATCAATGGACAATAATGTTTACCCAATATTGATTTTCCAGTGATAAATTTCAACTATTGTTTTATTGAGAAGTCTGTAGCAAATACTTCAATCACGTGGTGGTGTTAATTTTAACAAACACAATTGAAATGCAATTTGGAGGAGAAGACATGTGATAGTCGCCACTTTGGTTTGTGTCACTCAGGAAATTTGACTGGGCATGAACCAAGCTTGTCCATCAAGTACTTGGTAAATAATGTTGTTACCTCTGCCATGCTCCATTTGCGATGCTATGGGGAAAGTCAGTCGAAATTGTATCAGCATTGCTAGTACTGTGAGGACTTCCATGTTTCCATTGCACAGTGCCAACTAAAGCAAGTGCCAGGCGTAATTTCTATCATGTGGTCACACCCATTGAGTATAGAAGTTGGGAGGTCATGTTGCAGTTATGCAAGACGATGGCGAGGCCACATTTAGAGTATTGTGTTTCGTTTTAGGAAAGATGTTGTCAAGCTGAAAAGGGTGCAGAGATTTAGTTTAAAGATACATCGTGGAACCAGGCCCTTCGGCCCATCGAGTCCGCTCCGACCAGATATCCCTTTACACTAGCCCTACCCTACACACGAGGGAGAATTCACAATTTTCACAGAAGCCAATTAACCTACAAACCGCTAATTCTTTGAAGCGTGGGAGGAAACCAGAGCACCCAGGGAAAACCCACACAGTCACAGGGAGAATGTACTAACGTGCTGAAGGACTGCGCTGACCAGCTGGCTGGAGTCTGTACGAGGATTTTCAACCAGTCTCTGGCCCAGTCCACTGTTCCACCCTGTCTGAAGTCCGCAACCATAGTCCCCTTGCCCAAAAAACCCCACATTTCCAGCCTCAACGACTACCGGCCAGTCGCACTCACACCAGTGGTGATGAAGTGTTTTGAAAAACTGGTCCGGTGTCATATCACATCACTCCTGCC
Organism: Amblyraja radiata; assembly: GCF_010909765.2. NCBI lineage: Eukaryota > Metazoa > Chordata > Chondrichthyes > Rajiformes > Rajidae > Amblyraja > Amblyraja radiata. The sequence continues at coordinate 141,256,250 of NC_045956.1, forward strand.
CCGAAGCTTTGACCCCCACCAGTTTGCGTACAGAGCGAATAGATCTACAGAGGACGCTGTAGCCACAGCTCTCCATGCTGCACTGTCCCACCTGGAGCAGCGGGGGAGCTACGTGCGGACGCTCTTTGTGGACTACAGCTCTGCCTTTAATACCATCCTTCCCCACAAACTGGTGGACAAACTGGGGGACTTGGGACTTCCACACTCCACCTGCATGTGGATAAATAGCTTCCTGTCGGGTCGCAGCCAGAGAGTCAGAGTGGGCCATCACACATCCACGGCCCTCAGCCTCAGTACCGGCTCTCCACAGGGCTGCGTGCTGAGCCCCCTGCTCTACACCATCTACACACATGACTGCACCCCCGCCCACCACAGCAACACCATTGTCAAATTTGCGGATGACACTACGGTGGTGGGACTCATCTCCGGGGGGGACGAGTACGCCTACCGGGATGAGGCGGAGCAGCTGACAGTGTGGTGTGGAGAAAATAACCTGCTCCTCAACACCTTAAAGACAAAGGAAATAATAATAGACTTCAGAAAGAATAAAACGGACATGGTACCATTAATTATCAGAGGGGACTGTGTGGAGAGGGTGGCGGATTTCCGCTTCCTGGGAATCCATATTGAGGAGGACCTGACGTGGAGCGTGAACACCTCTGCGCTGCTGAAAAAGGTCCAGCAGAGACTGCACTTCCTGAGGGTGCTCAGGAAGAATAACATCACTCAGAGACTGCTGCTGTCCTTTTATCGGTGCTCCATTGAGAGCATCCTAACATACTGTGTATGCGTATGGTACACCAGCTGCACAGCGGCTCAGAGGAAAGCGCTCCAGAGGGCCATTGACAACGCCCAGAGGATTGTCGGCTGCCCTCTCCTTACCTTGGAGGACTTACACAGTTCCCGCTGCATCAAAAAATCCCAGAGTATTATAAAGGACATTTCCCACCCCGGACACTCCCTGTTTGAACTGTTACCGTCAGGCAGACGGTACAGATCTACAAGGACAAGGACAAACAGACTTAAAAACAGTTTTTACCCCACTGCTATAAAGGCACTAAATGTAGCCGCCAAGGAACGCAGGGGCGATACATACTAAGAGACTGTGAAATCGACAGAAGGATGTAGGGCTGGGTGTTTATGCGTGCTATTTTCATGATATTTATTTTAGTTGTTTATCTTTTTTAAATATTTTACCTTGTATGTATCGTTAGCTTTTAGAAATGTTTGAATGGTGCACTGACTGGCTGACATTTTACAATTTCGTTGTACATGGTTCATGTTACAATGACAATAAAGAAACTATTCTATATTCTATTCTATTCTAACCCTGTACGGAGAGCACTCGTAGTCAGGATTGAATCTGGGTCTCAGGGTCTGTAAGTCCCCACCTGTACCGCTGTGGCACTGTACCATTTACAAGAATGTTGCCATGACTCGAGGGTTGAGCTATAAGGAAAGGTTGAGCAGGCTAGGACTCTATTCCCTGGAACATAGGAGCATGAGGGTTATATAGGGAGTACAAAATTGTGAGAGGAATATTTCAGGTAAATGCACAGAGTCTCTTGCCCAGAGCAGTGGAATCGAGAACCATAGGTTTAAGGTGTAGGGTGAAAGATTTAATAGGGACCCGAGAGATTACTTTTTAACCAAAAGGGTGGTGGGTATATGGAACGAGCTGTCGGAGGTGCTTGTCGAGGCAGGTATTTTGCAAATTTTAAGAAATATTTGGGCAGGTAGGAAGGTTTTGAGGGATATGGGCCAAACATAGGCAGGTGAGATTAGTGTAGATGGGACTTGTTGGTTGATGTGGGCAAGTTGGGCCAAAAGGCCTGTTTCCACACTGTATGCCTCTACGACTTATGGTCGCAACCACCTCTCTCCCCCACCATGAAACTCATTTCCCCCATCCCCCATATCTGCTCTTCTCTGTAGCTCCCCTCAACTTCAGCCCCAATCCTCTGATCATGACTTTGCTCACTCTCCAAACCCCCTCTAATCATTGACTCATCCCAAACTGCTCCACTCCATTTGAAGCACCAACCACCACCCTTCACTCTCCTCCACTGACTGCCCACATCTAGCCATGAAGCAAAATGGTCCATTTCCTGCGCTCTGCAGTACCTGATGGGAGTGCAATGCCAGTTCAACATTGCCACAAGTTCTTAAAAAGTTGTTGGCATGCAACATTCACAAAGCATGCATTTGGCTTACCACATTATCCAAGCTTATGATTCAAAGCTGAAACAGAACTTTGAGTAGTTACCATGTGATTACATTTCTAAGTTTGAGCTGTTTCAAAGGGACAATAGTCAACAAGTGCATTCAGCAATATCATATTTTTGTTATTTATGAAGGAAAACTCTTTGGTTTTATTCTGTCACATGATTTTTTAACACCACAAAATAAATTAATAATCAGTTATTCTTCTGTTAAAAACATCACTAATAGTTTTGCAAAGGGTTAAAGATGGGTCAGAAGTATTTAAAATGACAACTGCATTATTTTTGTCTTTTCATATGCTTTGTAAATATATTTATGTCATAGAAACAGAAAATAGGTGCAGGAGTAGGCCATTCGGCCCCTCGAACCAGCACTGCCATTCAATACGATCATGGCTAACCATCCAAAATCAGTACCCCTTTCATGCTTTCTCCCCATATCCCTTGAATTTGTGTGCATCAGTTGAAGTCATTGGAGAATAACCTTACAAAATAATAGAAATTGCTGGAAACATTACATGGAAACAAATTAGTCACAGGCATAGAAATAACGTTTCAGCTTGATGACCTCTCAAAATCTTACAAAATTATACCTAGCTGACACATTATTTGTGCAACATTCATATCTTTCCACAATTAGTTCTGCAGAAATCACCTCTGCTAAACATGTTCAATCACTTAAACTGAATCATTCACCACCTTACTTGACAATGTAAAGAGGTGAGTGACTTGACATGAACACAAATTTGCTTAACAGCTTTCTATTGCAGGGAACAATTTCAAGCAAGTTATTTACAGACGACTGATGCATACGTGATGTTTTATTTTCTCAGTAAAGTAAGAGAATTTTTCAATCTTAAATCATTAGAAATATGACCTTATAGAATAAGACCTTAAGAAATAAGATCTTATCATTTAAAAATAAATTGGATAGGTATATGGATGGGAAAGGAATGGAGGGTTATGGTCTGAGTGCACGTAGATGGGACTAGGGGAAAATAAGTGTTTGGCACGGACTTGTAGGGCCGAGATGGCCTGTTTCCGTGCTGAAATTGTTATATGGTTATATGGTTAAGACCAGCTCCGTCCAATATAGATCAGTGGATTCAATGTCAATAATCAGGAAGGATAGACAGAAAGGAAAAGGAGGTAGGGTGGCTTTGCTAGTTAAAGCGGAGATTAATGCAAGAGCAAGGAGAGACATTAGCTTGGATGCCTTTATAAATTCTCCTGTCTCTGATTGTAAGGGACCTACATTTGTTTCCACTAATCTTTTCCGTTTTTGTACTCCCTGCAAGCTTTCTTACATGCTCAGTATGGTAGAACTGCGAAATAGTCAAGGGCAGAAAACATTTGTTGGAGTTGTATACAGACCTCCAAACAGCAGTAGGGAGGTTGGGGATAGCATCAAGCGGGAAATTAGAGATACGTGTAGCAAAGGTACAGCAGTTATCATGCATGACTTTAATCTAGGGATGTTTTTTTTAATCAATATGAAGAAGAAACGACTAGAGGACAGGCCATCCTAGACTGGGTATTGTGTAATGAGGAAGGATTAGCTAGCGATCTTGTTGTGCAGAGCCCCTTGGGCCAAAGATCCTATAGCGGGGCAAGATAGTCCACTCGACGAAAAAGACGTAGTACGGTCATGGGCAGATTCATGGGTAATTTAAGGCCCCATTTCTGTATCCGGCTTCCGTCTCCGCGCCAAAGATCCCATAGGATAATAGTGCGGAGACGGAAGCCGGTTACAGAAACATCCTCGTAAAAATAAAGGTTATTTGGTAAAAATCTTCTCCTCATTGCAGAATTTAAATTTATTAACACAAACTGTTCCCCCGCAACGTTAATTATACTGCGTGTCGGGTCGGGTCCGGTTACAGAAATGGATGAAAAAAAGGCCCACGTTCCGTTCCACAGCGTACTACACGTCAGCCCATTGCATTTAGCAGGAGTGGTCTATCTTGCTCCGCTATAGGATCTTTGCCTTGGGCAACAGTGACCATAATATGGTGGAATTCTACATTAGGATGGAGAGTGACACGGTTAATTCAGAGACTAGGGTCCTGAACTTGAAGGAGACTTTCAAGCTACGACGGAAATTGGCTAGGATAGCCAGGCAAATTATACTTAAAGGGTTGATGGTAGAGATGCAATGGCAAAGATTTAAAGACCGCATGGATGAACTCCAAAAATTGTTCATTCGTGTCTGGTGAAAAAATAAAACTGGGAAGGCGGCCCAACCGTAGCTAACGAGGGAAATCAAGGATAGTGTTAAATCCAAGGAAAAGACATAAATTGGACAGAGGAAGCAGCAAACCAGAGGACTGGGAGAAATTTAGAACACAGAGAAGGATAAATGGGTTAATTAAGAGAGGGTGGGGGGGGGGAGAGCATGTCAGAAAGTTTGCAGGGAGTACAAAAACTGACTCTAAAAGCTTCTTTACATATGTAAAAATGAAAAGATTAGTGAAAACAAATGTAGGTCCCTTACAATCAGAGACAGGAGAATTTATAAAGGAAAACATGTCCCCCATGGCACATCCCTCCCATGCTTTGAGAGGTGGGAGACAATCCCCCCCCCACCCCCCCCCCCCCATGTTTTGTAATCCAGATTTTGAAATTCGGTGAAAATAATCTATTAAAATCTCTGCTTTCCACGAGGCAGTGGGGGTGTCACTGTTAAGCCCTTGTTAAATGTATCTATTAACATCGTATTAACACGATGTGTCACCAATTGTGTTTTGACCTTCAAGTATTACTGAAGGTATTCACGGAGAATTTCTTAAAGCTGTCTGATGCGGGTACAATTACCATTTTAACTAATTGGATGTATTGGTGGATGGGAAAGATTTAAACGGGTATCGGATTTAAACGGGTCAGGTCATTAAGGGCTCCGGTCAAATGGGTTTCCTGGCTGGCTTGCAGGTAAATTCCTCATTCACAGTCACTCACATTATTTAGTATTTTTTTCCCATCTCTCTCACTCCCCCCTCCAAGGTTGGTTCTGTTTGCCTTTATTTGCTTCAGTTTTATTTGTTTAAGTGTTATTCATCACATTGTGATCCAATGTAGCTTTTGAAAGATTCAAGCGGGTATCAGACACTGTCTAAGGCTGAACCGGCCCGTTTGCGGGGCTTTTCATCGCCCGGCGCGGCTTAAAATCAAACTGCTGCATCGAGGCGATCGAGGCTCCCGATGTTGAAGCTCCTACCGGCCGATTTTATGCCGCAATGGGCGATGAAAGGCCCCGCGAACAGGTCGGTTCAAGCCCCACGATTCAGGGTGGATGAAGCTGCTGTTGCTGGAGTTCTGAGTCGTTCACCAACCAGGTCAGCTCCCAATGTTACCATCCACAGGGCCCACGGCCGAAGCCTCGTGTGTGTGTGCATGCGTGCACGGCCACCGAGAAGCCATGCCCCCAAATTGTGCCCCCCCCCCATGTTTTGATAGCGATTTCCGCCCGTGCTCGAGTCGATTATTAAAGATGTTATAGCAGTGCATTTGGAAAGCTGTGACAGGACCGGTCAGAGTCAGCATGGATTTATGAAGGGGAAATCATGCTCGACTAATCTGGAAATTTTTGAGGATGTAACAAGTAGAATGGATAAGGGAGAGCCAGCGGATGTGGTGTATCTGAACTTTCAAAAAGCCTTTGACAAGGTCCCACACAAGAGATTAGTGTGCAAAATTAGAGCACATGGTATTGGCATGGATAGAGAACTGGTTGGCAGACAGGAAGCAAAGAGTAGGAATTAACGGGTCCTTTTCAGAAGGGCAGGCAGTGACTAGCGAGGTGCCGCAAGGCTCAGTGCTGTGGCCCCAGTTATTTACAATTTAGACGACAAAATTAAATGTAACATATCGAAGTTTGTGGATGACGCAAAGCTGGGTGGCAATGTGAGCAGCGAGGAAGATGCTATGAGGCTGCAGGGTGACTTAGATAGGTTGGGGGGAGTGTGCAGATGCAGTGTAATGAGGATAAATGTGAGGTTATCCACTTTGGTGGCAAGAACGGGAAGGCAGATTATTATCTGAATGGTGTCAGATTAAGAGAAGGAGGGGTGCAACGAGACCTGGGTGTGCTTGTACATCAGTCACTAAGTAAACATGCAGGTACAGCAAGCAGTGAAGAAAGCTAATAGCATGTTGGCCTTCATTGCAAGAAGATTTGAGTTTAGAAGCAAGGTGGTCCTACTGCAGTTGTACAGGGCCCTGGTGAGAATGCACCTGGAGTATTGTGTGCAATTTTGGTCTCCTCATTTGAGGAAGGACATTATTGCTATTGTGAGAGTGCAACGTAGGTTCACCAGGTTAATTCCCAGATTGGCCAGACTGACATATGATGAAAGAATGGGTTGACTGGGCTTGTATTCACTGTAATTTTCGAAGGATGAGAGGGAATCTTACAGAAACATGTAAAATTCTTCAGGGATTTGATAGGCTAGATGCAGGAAAAATGTTCCCGATGTTGGGCGAGTCTAGAACCAGGGGTCTTAGCTTAAAAATAAGGGCTTAGGGCATTTAGGACTGATAATGAGGCCTTTTTTTCTTCAACCAGAGAGTTGTAAATCTGTGGAATTCTCCGCCACAGAAGGCAGTGGAGGCCAATTCACTGGATGTTTTCAAGAGAGAGCTAGATTTAGCTCTTAGGGCTATAGGAATCAAGGGATATGGGGGAAAGGCAGGACCAGTGTACTGATTTTAGATGATCAGCCATGATCGTACTGAATCACAGTACTGGCTCGAAGGGCCGAACGGCCTACTCCTGCACCTATTTTTCTGTGTTTTTACGTTCAGTTTAGTGTCACGTGTACCAAAGTACAGCAAAATGCTTTTTGTTGAGTGCAACCAGTCAGCAGAAAGACAATTACAATCGACCCAGTTACAGTGTATAGATACATAAGGGAATAATGTTTTGTGCAAGGTAAAACCAGCAAGTCCAGTCAAGAATAGACCGAGGGTCATCAAAGAGGTGGATAGTAGTTCAGCACTGCTCGCTAGTTATGGTCGGATGATTTAGTTGCCTGATAACAGCTGGGAAGAAACTGTCCCCAATCAGGAAACTGTTTGGTAGTTTCCATTCAATGTATACATTTGATTCGGGTCATGGCACTAAAGTTGTGGCTTTTATCTTTCAAAACAATTGTTCCCATTATTGTTTTCATCCTTGCCTATATTCTTGAAGGAGCTTCATAGTGCTGGTGCACAATTCCTTGGACAATGGGCAACCTTCTTGTCCCTTTGGCCATGTAGACTAGTGCCACAATTGGCCCTGATAGACCACATGATAAGATAGAGTCAAGATCAAACCCCACAGTATTTAACAGTGTGCCTTATGCACTCACCAGCTAATTTTCATTTAAACTTTTAATACAAAAAGAAAATTCCCCACAAATCTGAGAATTCCCCACAAGCCAAGACAGATACAGTCATGAAGTTTGTAGGAAGGAACTGCAGACGCTGGTTTAAATCAAAAATAGACACAAAATACTGGAGTAACTCAGCGGGACAGGCAGCATTTCTGGAGAGGATATGGAATGGATAATGTTTTGGGTCGAGGCCCTTCTTCAGACTGGAATGGGTGACGTTTCGGGTTGATACCCTTCTTCAGACTGTTAAGAATTTCCACTCTTCACATAACTTCCAGTTACATAATCAAATGTCACAAATAGCAATCAAATGCGTAAATCTTCTACAATTTAATTGAGGCTGATAGTAGGTCATCAACTGTTGATCAAGATCTACTAAAGTGGGATACTAGGTAATGTGCTTTTCACCAGAAAATCCCATCTTGGCTGAATTGTTTGGAATCATTTTATGCTTTGGGAAACTCAAGGACAAGTTTGCAGCTCTGTTGCTTGCAATTCTCAAGAGAGTGCAACCGGCATACGGTACAACTAGCACAGCAATTGACAGAGCAGCAGCCCCGGCAGGACATAAGCTACGAAGCTGCATCTGTGGCTAGGAAAATATATCAGAGAAGGGTCTCAAGATCCACCAGGGCAGGGAAAAGTGCCTGGGAGAGCTTGGTGAGAGGCCTCGCATTGACCATTCCCTTCTAAGAGGTAGGCCAAATCAGTCGAGTGAAGCCCAGTGTTATGCTCTCCCTCTGCTGGTGTTATAGGGTACTCACCTGTTTCTGTTTTCTCCTGAGTGCAGGCGTGGCTGTGAGTCAGGAATCACGGGATTAAAGGCTCCTGTACCCGATTGGCCAAGCTGCATCATGTGACTCATCCGAAGCTTAAAGGCTCCTGTACCCAATTGGCCAAGCTGCATCATGTGACTCATCTGAAGCTTAAATACCAGAGTCTCCCAGGATTCTCTCTCTTCTTCGTAGACCCTGACTTGTGAGCAGCCTGCTGGTGTGAGCTGAGGAAGGCCTGGCCACATGGCATAGAACTTTGTGTACTTTCACCATTACTTGTTAACAAATATTGAATTGGGACGGATAAGGGCTGACCTTAGTGTTTTCGTGTATTTTGTTTCAGGGTTATATCTCTTGAGGCAGGTTTTAGAGTCTCCGGTTCGACAGTCCATCAGGGCTGGCTGGAGCACTATTAAATTGTTTGTCAGTCCATCCATATCCCTGACTGGGTTGTTTGAATCAGGTTTGGGTTTTGTGTTCCATTGAATAATTAAAACTATTTTTGAACTTGAACCTGGTTTTTGAATTATGTTACGCGGCTCTGAAGTACCTGCATTCGGGAGTCGTAACACCCAGTGGCAGGTGAACCACCACGGTCCACAGGGTATCAGCACCCCAGGCGAAGCTCAACCAAGTACTGTCCCAACGGATACGAGTCCAGAGCCCAACCAGCCACAGTCAGCGGTAGAGAGGAAGATGGAATGAAAAAAGCTGAATGGAGCAGTCACTGACTGTGGCTGAAGAGAAAAGATGCTGTCTGGGCTGCCACGTGACCATCTAGAGGCTAACCATAAGACACACACCCAGGTCTGATCATCCTGCGGTGAGCCTGCCTCGACTGAGGGTGTCTTGTGATAAAAGGCCGAAACACCCAGTGACGTTGAGGTACACAACTGAAGATGTGTCTGATTGGTAGCAAAATCACCTAGTGGTCATCCCCAAGAATACCAGATGTCAATTGTAGTGAAAACCTCTAGTGATTGTAACATCCAGTCCTACTAATCAAAATTCTTCAGACATTTTTCATCTCTTACAAAAGCCAGCGATTTTCGATCAATGGAATTCCTCAAAGGGTTTTCTGTCGAATGCAGAAATATTCGAGCGGTGTTAAAATTAGACTTCCCAGATACTTTTAATACCTTTGTCTATACTTTAATATTCAAAGTAAGAAAAAGAGAAAGATCGAATGAGAATAATTTGCCGGCTCCCAGACAAAGTTATAAAAGGGGGCAAGCAAAACCAAATGTTGTTGCTTTTAAAGGGGCTTTCGCTTCAAAACTGAAATAACTGACAATCATAAATTTCTCAAACATGTGCAGGATAGCCTTTTCCAGCAATATAAATCACAGAATCAATGAGGAATAGATTCAGCTAATTGGCTAACAGAATGAAAATGTTTACATAAATGCATCATTACTGGACAAAGGTCAATGAATGCTCGAAAGGAGCAACTATGATTCTAGACATGGATACTGTTGCTCTCCATGCATCGGGACAGATGCTTAGAAATTATGCACATTGTGTGCTACAGTTAGTTAGTTGTAGTGCCAAATTTGAAGTCAACAAAAATCTGAAAAATGCAGTTTGTTTGCTTTCAGAAGCTTTTAGGAGATTTGTAAAGTTTAAGAGACATTAAGCCCTAACCAGATTTTTCACAGAATACTGCATGTTCAGGAGGAAGGAACAGCAATATCTAAATTATTACAATGAACACAATGGTGGGGAGGAGGGGCGGCGGGAAGATAGCGGTGGGTTGCAGAGGATTGGAGCAGCAAGGCATTAAATCAAGAAAGTCGGTGGAAATCTAGGGGGATGGATGAATCAGGCAGGTGGCGGAATATTGAGGTAGAAGAGGGGGATCGAAGTTCGGAAGCTTTCTAAGCTAAGGAGTAGCCCGATCATCTTTTGGTCCAGTCGATGAATGTGTTCTGTACATCCAGCAAGTCACTGCCCACACTCTCCCCATACAACCACTTCTATTGGCCAAATTACGTTGATTATAAGGATAGAACGTAGAAACAATGAACTACAGATACTGGTTCACAAAAAAAGACACAAAGTGTTGAAATAACAGCAGGTCAGGCAGCATCTCTGGTGAACACGGATAGTCCATCACACAATGCGGTACCACCCCCCATCAACTCCATTTATCCTTCACATTACCTTGTTAAAGCAACCTCCATAATCAGGAAATACTCATAACCTGATCATTCACTTTAATCCCCTCTACTATTAGGTAGAAGTTACAAAAGCTTGAAAGCACGTACTCTAGAACAGTTCCTTCCCTGCTGTTATCAGACTTTTGAATGGATGTCTCATATGCTACAAATGAATTTCCGATCTTCCAAACAACCTTGTTGGAAGCCTTGCCCTTTTTGTTTTTTAAACCTGCATTTTGTCTGTAGGTGTAACACTATATTGTGCACTATGTTTCCTTTCCCCTTTTGCGCTACTTGATGGTCGCATGTTTGATGCGATTTGCCTGGATACCACACAAAACAATTTATCTCCATATCTCATTACACATGGCATTAATAAAACAAATCCCTTTTCCAATAATTTATTTCAAGTTTCAGGCACCCTTGTCATATTCAGTGTAAGAGTCACGAGAGGAGGAATATCTACAGTAGAGAGCAGAATTAACAAGTAGACTTATCAGAAAATTAATCCTGAGGAAGACTTGCCCACATAATAAATAACATCCTATTGTTGCAAGATTCACTATTTAATTAAGATTAGTTAAGTTTCAGGCATAGAGAAAGGAGACAATTAGCCATCCAGCTCGTCCTGGGATTTATTCAATGATACCAAGAAAGCTAATCAAATAAACCAAAGTGCAAACAGATTCTAATTATGACTCTTAATCCTACAGCCATTTCCCTCACCCGACTACTGAAATCACAGCCAAACTGTTTGGCAACGGTTATTTGTCAAGCATGAAGAATGGTCAATTGGGCAAAGTACAATAAGCTTCTGCAGTCTATAGAAATGTCAAAGAATAGAGAGCAAATTTGTGACAACTCTGATTCAGATTTGTTTATTGTCATTCACACCAGTATGTCATAATATTCCTTGTTCACATTATGCTCATGAAGTAAACAGAATACATGGTACTGATCGATAGAACAATAGATACGAGGAATGCAAAACAAAGGTTCAAACGTTATGAAAGTATTACAGTATTATGCAAAGATCGTAGCACGATGTACCAAAAAAATCCAAAGTACATTTATGAAATAACCAAATGGTGTAGCATTTAGGCCAAGCATAAGGGTAGCACCTCTGAGAAGGGTGTGTGAAAGAGGTGATGGAAGATGGAATACTTTGTTACATGTGACTAGGCCCAGTGAAATTCTTTGCTTGCATACCCAATGTATACAAATAGCAACCACCCACGGCGCTGATGAAGTTACAAAGCACTCCGACGACTCCTTTTGTTCTCACTGAACACTTGCGCTCTGGTCCACCAAGGCCTACAGGATCTCCCGGTTACTAAGCATTTGAACTCCTGTTCCCATTCCCATATAGACTTTTCTGTCGTGGGATACCTCCACTGCCAGAGTGAGGCCACACGCAAACTGGAGGAAGAACACCTCGCATTCCGCACGGGTAGTTTAAAACAACTGTCTGAACATTAAATATTGCCTCCCCTGTACCCCAGCAGGACACCCACCTATTTCTCCCCTCTACTCACCCCTCTTCCCCACCCCCACCACTTTCTTCCCTGCGGTTTTACAATCCATAACTATTCAAATCTGTCTTGCGGCTTCATTCCTTTCTTATCTCTGGCCTTTGTTCCAACCATCTGCCTATGAACCGTTCCACCCCACCCGACCCCCAACCCCACCCGCCTATGTCTACCTATTACCTGCCACACTTTGTTCTGCGTCTCCCATCTTCCTTCTCTCCTTCAATCAGTTGGAAGAATAGTCTTGACCCAAAACATTACCTATCCATATTCTCCAGGGATGCTGCCCGATCCACTTAGTTACCCCAGCACTTTGTGTCCTTTTGTGTATTAACCAGCATCTGCTGTTCTTTGTTTCTGCACGATGACAAAGATGGACTGGATGAGAGGAAGTGACGGGTATGGATCACAGGAGAAATGCTGAAAATATTTTTCACCCAGAGTGTTGTTCGGGTGCGGACATGGGACTTGAAAATGGGGATTAGGTTATACAATTCTGGTAGGTTAATTGGCCATTGTAATTTGCCTCGAGTGCAACTAGGTGGCAGGAGAGTGTGGTCAACTTGATGAGCATTCACATGAGAACATGTTACAAGAGGTAAGACACAAAATGCAGGAGTAACTCAGCAGCACAAGCAGCATACAACCCAGTGGCATGAATATTGCTTTCTCTAACTTCAAGTAACCTTTGTTTTCCCTCTCTCTCCATCCCTCCCCGATGCTAGTTCTCTGACTAGTTTCACTGTTCTCCTGCTTAAATTATACTGTATGCCTCGTTGTCACCTTCCCCTCCGCTAACAATGAACCATTCTACATTTTCCTTGAGCTTCATCCGCTTTGACCTCTCGTTTTCACACCTCACCCTTCCACATCTCTATGCCTCCTCTCCCCTGACTCAGTCTGAAGAAAGGTCTCGACCCGAAACGTCAGCATTTTCTTTCTCTCCAGAGATGCTGCCCGTCCCGCCAAGTTACTCCAGTATTTTGTGTCTATCTTCGGTGTAAGCCAGCACCTGCAGTTCCTTCCTATACACGAAGCAAGTGTGGGAATTCCTCAATGGGAAGGCTTTGAGATGCTCCATTGTATAAACGTGACAATTAACTAAATTCAAACTCAAAAACTCAAGCTCTACTTTGTGAGGAAAATATTAGAAAAAAGTAAGAAAGGTAAGGGATTAAAAACCTGGAGGGTGAAGCATGGGCACAAGAGACAAATGGTGAGAAGAGCTAGCAGTAGGTAGATTTACAGCTGCTTGATGGCACAAAAAGCAGAGAAGGTGCACCAGGAGTGGGCTAGGTGGGGCAGAAGTATTAATAACTAGTTGCTGGATGATGCACAGACAGTCTTCTGACAAAACAAGTCCAGGCATATTGGAGATCCTGACATTTGCAGGAAGTCAGATTTCATGCACATACATGGCCAGACATAACTTTAAAGAGATAAGCCATTCACGGAGCACGTCTGGAAAATTTTCCTTTGTGGGAGATATTGATGAGGAGTATTGCACAAGTGTCAGAGTGATAGTGTGTGGAAACAGGCCCAACTCTCCCACACTGCCAAGAATGTCCCAGCTACACTAGTCCCACTTGCCTGCGCTTGGTCCATATCCCTCCAAACCTGTCCTAACCATGTACCTGTCTAATTGTTTCTTAAACAATGGTTTATTCCCAGCCTCAACTACCACCTCTGGCAGCTTGTTTCATACACCCACCACCCTTTGTGTGAAAATATTACCCCTTGGATTCCAATTAAATCTTTTCCCCTTCACGAACCCGTCCTCTGGTTCTTGATTCCCCTATTCTGAACGAAAGACTGTGGGGTCTCGACTCGACCTTGAAGGAACCATGCACCTGTACTCCTAGATCCCTCTGCTCTACAACACTACCCAGAGGCCTATCATTTACTGTGTAGGTCCTGCCCTTTTTTTCGACGTCCCCAAATGCAACACCTCACATTTTTCTGTATTAAATTCCATCAACCCTTCCTCCGCCCACCTGGCCAACCGATCTAGATCCTGCTACAATCGTTCACAACCATCTTCACTATCTGCAAAACCATTCAATTTTGTATCATCAGCAAACTTGCTCATCTTGCCATGTATGTTCTCATCCAAATCAGTGATGTAGATGACAAACAGTAACGGGCCCAGCACCGAACCACTAGTCACAGGCCTCCAGTCCGAGAAGCAATCTTCTACCATCATCCTCTGCTTCCTTCCATGGAGCCAATTTGCTATCCATTCAGCTATCTCTCCTTGGATCCCTTTAACAGTGATCTTTCACCATAAAATGTCACTCTGTGTTTATTATCTAATTATAGAGGAGGGTGAACAATGTTGACTTGACCGCATTATGCTACCATCAGCAGCTGTATCAACCATGAAGATAAGTGAGCCAGTTCCTTCAGCAGCCATACATGCCCAGGTCATAACACCGTTTCACAGATGAGGTGGTATGCTTTGGATCTTGGGCAGTTCCTTCTCTCCTCTATTTTGCTTTTCCCATTACTCTTATATAAGTTAATCTTCATCTCATCTGACCACAAGACCTTTTTCCAAAACTGTGGTTGCTCTTTTAAGTACTTCTTGGCAAACTGTAACCTGGCCATCCTATTTTTGCGGCTAACCAGTGGTTTGCATCTTGCAGTGTAGCCTCTGCATTTCTGTTCATGAAGTCTTCTGCGGACAGTGGTCATTGAAAAATCCACATCTGCTCCTGAAGAGCGTTTCTGATCTGTCGGACGGGTGTTTGGGGATTTTTCTTTATAGAGAGAATTCTTCTGTCATCAGCTGTGGAGGTCTTCCTTGGCCTGCCAGTCCCTTTGCGATTAGTAAGCTCACCAGTGCTCCCTTTCTTCTTAATGATGTTCCAAACAGTTGATTTTGGTAAGCCTAGTGGTTGGCTGATGTCTCTAACAGTTTTATTCTTGTTTCTCAGTCTCATAATGGCATCTATGACTTTCATTGGCACAACTTTGGTCCTCATGTTGATAAACAGCAATAAAAGTTTCCAAAGGTGATGGAAAGACTGGAGGAAAGACTAGGTGCTGAGAGATTTCTTATACCTGCATTAAGGAGGCTATTAAACTCACCTGATCAATTACAAATGCCTGTGAAGCCATGTGTCCCAAACATTATGGTGCCCTGAAATGGGGGGACTATTTATAAACACAGCTGTAATTTCGATATGATGAAACCAAAATGTATAAAAATGGCCTTTAATAAAATCTGACAATGTGCACTTTAACCATATGTGATTTTTTTTCCATTACAAATCTCAAATTGTGGAGTACAGAGGCAAATAAATAAATGATGGGTCGTTGTCCCAAACATTATGTATCTACCTGTATGCCTAGATCCCCCTGCTCTACAACCCCCTGCAGAGCCCTACCTTTCCCTGTGTAAAACTGTTATGGTATTTGTGAAAGGGAAGACAACCCCGCTCTTTTGTTATGCAGTGAAATTATCATCCGCTGACATGAGAAGGGATTGTCCTGATTCACTAATGAAGAAATGCATGAAGAGAATTAAATAACCATTGAGATCGTGCTCAACACAGGTATAATCCACTCGATATAGAGCTGGTAAATGAAGATGTTAATCATTGCTGAAGTCAACTCTCTTTCTTAATCCAGGCACCTGCATATCTCAAAATGATGAAGGACCCACCTACTCAATTTAAAGTGTCAAGCTAATTTCTTCTGCTTGTTGCTGTGATTCTGCATGTGTGTGGGTGTTTATTATTGTTCCTTGCCGCTGCAAAAAAAAAAGTACAGGGTGTGGTGTGGCAGGTGCACAAGAACTTTTTGCTGACAACAATACTTCTGCACGCATTAGTTGCTTCCAAATTAGTCACCATTCTTGGAACCCTGCAGGACGGGGAGAATGAGCAAAGGCCACAGAAAACAGGGGAAACTATTGAACAGGAATCAGGAGGGAAGGAGGTCTCTTGACAGGCACGGTGGTCTGCTTGGGTGCAAAATTAAAAACTGACCCAAACATTACAAGATCACAACCCATCTAGAACCAGCTTTGGCCAGTGTACTCCAAGTGCTGGAGTAACTCAGCGGGTTTCCAGCTTTTCAAGAACATGGATAGGCCATGTTTCAAGTTGGGACCTTTCTTCAGCCCAACCGGTCTCTGGTCTTCAGGGAATGAGCAACGGCAGCTCGGTGGGGTCCCCCCTTCCAGACCGCGGTCGCCGGGTTCTCAGAGTGCTGGTCGACGAGTGTCCGCAACGGGTTTTCCGTTCGGCCGCACTCTGCGCCGGCTTCCCTGTTGGCTGCGGTTCTCTGGACAGCCTTCAACTGCACACAGCACCCTGTGCACTCAAGGGGCTGCTTTGATTAGATTTGTCCTACATTTTAAGGACAAGTCAGTATGGACAAGAATGGCGAGGAACATATAATGAAAAGCTTGCTTACTTACACAGACACATAGACTCATACAACACTGCTTTAAAAGTAGTAAATGATTTTATTGAATTTTTAGACAATAAGCAACATTGTGCAGCCCTTTTCGTTGACCTATCAAAGGCTTTCGATACTGTGGATCATGCCTTATTGTTACAAAGACTATGCAGCATCGGTTTGTCTGATCAAGCTGTCTGTTGGTTTAAAAACTATCTATCAGGCAGATCCCAGTGTGTTCGAGCAGAAGGTATTACTTCTAGCTCTCTTAATGTATCCAAGGGTGTGCCACAGGGATCGGTTCTAGGACCTTTATTATTTACTATTTATATTAATAGTCTAGATCATAAAGCTCCGAACGCAAATTTTCACTTTTATGCTGACGACACATGTGATATATTGCTCTGCGTCTACCCCAAATCAGGCTCTCTGTCAGCTCCAAACTGCTTTTAACACTGTGCAACGTAACCTGTGTGATTTAAAACTTGTTTTAAATGCTGACAAGACAAAGCTCATGCTGTTCACTAAAGCTAAATCAAAGCCCTCGGACCTCCCTCCTATCACCACTTTGCAGGGCTCTGTGATTGAATTTGTGTCTCAATATAAATATCTAGGAATTATAATTGACGATTCTCTCTCTTTTAAACCTCATATCCAGCAACGTGAAAAAACTAAAGATAAAATTAGGTTTTTACTTTAGAAACAAATCTTGTTTTTCTTTTGAAGCCAAAAAAAGACGTTGCTGCAACGTTTATGTCTGTGTTGGACTATGGTGATGTTTTATATATGAATGCATCTTCAAAATGCCTAGAGTCTTTGGACACGGTCTACCACGGAGCACTGAGATTTGTTACTAATTTTAAAACCCTCACGCACCACTGCTCTTTGTATGCTCAAGTTGGATGGTTTGCCCTGTCCACCCGCAGACTCCATCATTGGCATATCCTTATTTATTAGACTATCCTCGGTGTTCTTCCTTCATACCTGCAGAAGTATGCAATTCGAAAAAGCACAGGAACTTATCAGCTCCTCTCTGAGGACTTGTTCTTACTAACTGTACCTAAAGTCCGTACTGAACTGGGGAAAAGGGCATTTAGTTATGCTGCTCCCTTCGTATGGAACCAACTGCAGAATGAACTGAAACTTAAGGAGCTGGTTTCTATAAACAGATTTAAATCCCTTCTTAATTATGTTGAAACGGGTTCTTCTGTCTGTACATGCTTTGTTTGATGATGTTCTGACTGTGACTCTATTTATATGTTCACTGTTGTTTTTAAATTATTGTCTGTAACTGTGGAACTGTGCTGCTGCCTGTCTTGGCCAGGACTCCCTTGTAAAAGAGATTTTTAATCTCAATGAGACTTCTCCTGGTTAAATAAAGGTTAAATTAAAAAAATAAAAAAAATAGAACAAAACATAAAGAAGGGTCTCGACCCGAAACGTCACCCATTCCTTCTCTCCAGAAAAGCTGCCCGTCCCGCTGAGTTACTCCAGCATTTTGTGTCTATCTTCAGTTTAAATCAGCATGTGCAGTTCCTTCCGACACAGAACATTAATTATGCTAGACAGTGAAAATGAAAGACTTCAAAAACAAGACGTGTGCGGGGATCGCTGATCAATAGAAAACAAATCCACCATAGTGCAAGAAGTGATCTATAGGGTTTCATTGTTGAGACAAGATTAAGGTTGTGCAGATCGGCTCCAGAACCTGATGGATGTGGCAGAGAAACAGTTCCTGATCTGGTGGTGTGGGACTTTTACCTCTTGCCTGATGGTAGTTTAGTTTAGTGATACAGCGCAGAAACTGGCCCTTCGGCCCACCGAGTCAGCACCAACCAGCGATCCCCGCACATTAACAATACCCTACACACACACGGGACAATTTTTACATTTATACTAAACCAATTAACCTACAAACCTTTACGTCTTTGGAGTGTGGGAGGAAGCTAAAGATCTCAGAGAAAACCCAGGCAGGTAACGGGGACAACGTACAAACTCCAAACAGACAGCACCCGTGGTCAGGATTGAACCCGGGTCTCTGACACTGTAAGGCAGTTGCTCTACCACTATGCCACCGTGCTGCCCAAAGCAGCAAGAAGATGGCAGTGCCCAGACTGTGGGGATCTTGAGCTTTCTTGATGCTGCTTGCTTGAGCCAGTGGCTCATGTAGATGCTTTTGACAATGGGAGGGCTGTGCCATGACAAAACATATTGGTTGTTTTCCAGATTGTTGGCTGGATACCAATGTTTTGTAATTGTACTGGGGCAGTTTGACTGGAAGAATGATTTATTCTGGAACTATTTTCTTTAGACACAACATATCTATGTTTTCCTATCCTATAGAATCTGCTAGTTAGCTATCACATGGTGTGAATCAATTTGGCCAAAGACAATGGGAATCTCAGGAGTAAGTCGAGATTCACAAGGTTAATTCCCGAGATGACAGTACTGTCATATGCTGAGAGAATGGAGCGGCTGGGCTTGTATACACTGGAATTTAGAAGGATGAGAGGGTATCTTATTGAAACATATAAGATTATTAAGGGCTTGGACACGCTAGAGGCAGGAAACAAGTTCCCGATGTTGGGGGAGTCCAGAACCAAGGGGCCACAGTTTAAGAATAAGGGGTAAGCCATTTAAAATAGAGATGAGGAAACACTTTTTCTCACAGAGAGTGTCTGTGGAATTCTCTGCCTCAGAGGGCAGAGGCCGGTTCTCTGGATACTTTCAAGAGAGCTAGATAGGGCTCTTAAAGATAGCAGAGTCAGGGGATATGGGGAGAAGGCAGGAACGGGGTACTGACTGTGGATGATCAGCCATGATCACATTGAATGGCGGTGCTGGCACGAAGGGCCGAATGGCCTACTCCTGCACCTATTGACTGATGATGGTGAGGAATTTCCATCAGTGATATAATTGAGGCAATGGGATCTTTAAAGGGAAGTTGGAATAAAGAAGAGAGAAATATTTTGATGGGTTATTGTGATGTAGAAACAAGGAACTGCAGATGCTGGTTTACAAAAGACAAAGTGCCAGAGTAACTCTGACGTTTCCATCTAAATGTTGTAAATGTTTCAACAATGTCCTTTGTACTTGCATGCAGAGCCCTCCGCATCCTTTGAAGATGATGATGCACTCAAAGTCTCCTTCTACTGGTTCTTTCACTGTCAACCAACATTCACAACTGCATGTGGCAGAACATTCAAGCTTTCACTGCATTTCAATCCTTATCAAAATACTGGGCTTTAGAATCACTTCTAACTTTGCTTTTGTTCTGGATGTGTACTCTACATACCTAGAGAATCCTGCCCTCACTATGCATACATAGAAAGAGTGGAAATTAATGTCCAGTTATAGTCAGTAATTTAGTATGCGCTGGTGTAATTCAGCAGGTCAGGCAGCATCCTTGGTGAAAATGGATAGGTGATGTTTCAGGTGACATTTTTGTAAATCAACATCTGTGATTCCTTTAATCTTCAATAGATTTTTCTGCACTACAAGAATGTTAAATTTAACAAAATAGTGGAGGATATGATATCATACACAAGGTATTTGTTGCACATGAGCCTTCATTCTAATAAATACATATTCCGTATTCTGCGTTGACTAGACATGGCCATGCCCACATTCCCAGGCCTGCTCCCATGTATGTTCCACTACTTAATCCACACAAGCTGAACATAATCAGTTTTATTAGGTACAAGTCACATGGATACAAAGAACAAGAGTCAATTTCTGCAGTGTCGTTGCAGCCTTCTTCACCCACAGTACAAGTCTCCAAACTGGCAACAATATGAATTAACCATTTACTTCCAATTTTTCAACAAAGTATGACAAGTAGCCAACTCCGTTCAGCTACCAGTTTTTCTCCAAGAATTAAACAGCTGCACAAGGAACAAAAACAGAGCTAGTGGCCAAACCATTTCTAACAAATACTCTATTTCCCTCCTGAGAATACGATGTAGAAGCTAACAATCGTCAAACCGATTACAATCAACTATGTTTCATTGACCCCCTCAGGCGAAAGCAAAGTAACTGCGGCTCTCATGGTCAATTCAGATGGTTCCACAGGAATGTTCTCAATCATGTGAATATTGTGGTGAATTAGTTCCCAGAGTACTCCCGAGCTACAGTGAAATACTGCACGTTCAAGTTACTTTAAATAGCTCTCCCAATCAGCATCAACAAAAATATGCAATTGGAAATTACACTAGAATCTAATTCATTTTATTTTATTTCTGGAGTTAAATGATATTATTTCATATTAAAATTTATTTTCTGTGATTTCTAGTCATTCAAATCTTATGTTATTTGAAAAGAATTGCAAAATAGCAATGGGAATCAAGAAAACGCCGTAAACTATTCCGATAAACCACACATCAAATAAGGTTGAACGAGTTATCTTCTTTTAAAGTGGTAGATGTAGATCTTAATATATTAACAAGATTGCCATCAAAATCCCAGTCAGAAATGTCAGTACCTAGTAAAAGTTATAGGGCAATAACTATGAAAAAAATTTAAAAGGCTAAGAAAATAGCTGGAATCAAAGGACAATGATAAACAACTGAAATGGTGTGAAAATTGGTTCCCAATTTCAGACAAGGTTTTGATTTTAGTGGAACCTCCATTCCTACAAGTACAAGCATGACTCATCATGTCAGAGGAGACAGAATTTTCACAATGGAAACTTCCATGTCACTTATCATTATCCTCCTAAGCACTGCACAAAATAATGTAAAAGTGATTATTTAGTGCTCATCAAATTGAAGTTTCTGCATAAAAGTGGACACACTTCAAAAGACCACCGAGTTTGTGCCAGGTTTGATGCCTTGATTTTCAAACATGCTTTCCATACTATAAGTCATCGGCTGAAGTTGGGGTGGTTATGAAGTAAAGGCAGAACATCAAAAAGTTTTTCATTTGTCCTGCACTCTTACCTTGACATCATCTTTTCTCCCTGATTTTGGTCACAAACAGCTCATCTTTACCATGGACTTACCATCTCTCCACACCGCCATGCCACATTAAGAGGGTATGTGGAGCACTCAGCTTATTCATTAAACAGACTTTTACATGAATGGACTTGACCTCACTGTTGACAAAACTGTTGTTAGTCTGAAGAAGGGTCTTGACCAAAAACATCACCCATTTCTTCTCTCCATAAATGCTGCCTGTCCCGCTGAGTTACTCCAGCATTGTGCGTCTACCCTCATTGTTGACACCTTCAACTCACCGTCTCTAGATCATCCGTGTAGCTATGGGAACACATATGGGCCCAAGCTATGTATGTCATTTTGTGGGCTATACAAAACAGCCTTTGTTTCATTCCTACTCAACCTCTTCCCTCGGTTCTTCATATGGTACATTAATGATTACGTCAGTGCAGACCACTTGGACAATAAGTATGCACACATTACTGTTGGTTCAGTGACTATAACTTGGCATTCTACACCACCATTCCCTCCAAACATATCAAACCCAGGGTCTTTGCACATCCCTTGGTAACTGGATCCATGACTTCCTCATCAACACATCACAATCGGTACAAAGGCAACAACACTTCTTCCTCAATAACCATCAGCACCGGAGCATCTCAAGGCTGTGTGCTCAGTCCCCTGCTCTGCTCACTTTGTACACATGACTGCATAGCTGAACACAGTTCCAACTTCATCTTTACATTTGCTAATGGCACCACCATTGTTGAACAAATTATGGGTCATGATGAGTCAGAGTACAGGAGGGAGATCAAACGTTTGATTAAATGGTGCCTGGACAACAACCTTGCTCTCAACATCTGTTATGACCAAGGAGCTGATTGATGGCTTCAGAAGATGAAGGCCGAGGATCCACAAATCTGTCTTCATCGACAGATTAGTGGTGGAGAGAGTCAACAACTTCAAGTTCCTGGGCATATCTCTGAAGATCTGTCCTGGGTCCAGCACTTTGAAGCAATCAAAAAGAAAAAAGAAAATAATTTATGCAATCATAAAATAAATTCATTAGTAAACCATGGAGTAAAACTTTACATGGCTGACTTTGTTTTATTTTGCCAGCAAGATGGTTATTCAGATATTAAGATCTATACCAGCACATCTGGATAAAGTTAAATCCTTCCACACAAAACTGAAATGCAATGAAAGCTTGGTGAATGAATGTTACATTCCCTCTAATCAACTAACAGCAATTAAAATGCAATCCACGAGAATAGATTCTGGTACATTGACCTTTGTGCACAGTTGATCTATTAAATCTGTTTTCAATGAATCAGCTGCCAATGCTTATCCAGCTTCCGCTTCCAATGGTGGCCTCTCAGAGTTCCAATTACATTGACAAGTCTCTTGGTAACTCTGTTCAAACAGATGTACAAACAGATACAAAGTTTCATCCACAAACATCACAATGATCCAGGCTTATTCAAAAATAATTTCAATGTCTTGATAGAAATGTTCATTGAACATTTTTACAAAGTTTAGTTTAGGCGTACAGTATGGAAACAGGATTGTGCCCATACTTACCACTAATCCTCACATTAGTTCGATGTTATCTCACTTTCTCATTCACTCCCGATACACCACAGGCAATTTTACAGAAGCCTTCAAACCTGCATGTCCTTGACATTTGGGAGGAAACCAGAGTACCCATAGGAAGCCCACGCAGTCACAGAGGGAACATGCTAACTCCACACAGAGAGCATCCAACCTCAGTATCGAATCCAGGTCTGGCAATGGGGCAGCAGCTCTGCCAGTTGCTTCACTGTGCCATCCTTAATGTTTGGTGCACAGGCTTGCTAATTCTCACAGGCATTCCCTTCATCTCATACTTGCACCACGAGCATTAAAATTCTCAAATTACATTTATGACTCACTGCATCGAAAGCCAGTTTTGTATCTGAAAGTACAGGTGTAGACATTACTTAATGACAACCTGCTGCTTGCATGGCAACAAAGTGGAAAACCACTTTGCCAATAACTAACCCGTTTTTTTTGTACTTGCTAAAGTGATCAGCGCCAGGCAACTGACATTTAGATAATGTAAAAACAGCGGGACAGGCAGCATTTCTGGGTGACGTTTCGGGTCGAGACCCTTCTTCAGATTTAGATAAATGAGACAGGTTCTTGCAGTTGGGGTTGCAGTTGCTAGGTTCCCCCAAAAAGATTGACCAATGCCAGTGACTGAAAAGTGCAGAGATCAGAAATTACCAAACTGCCAAGAAGTTGCAGGTCAACACCTAGGGTTGGTTGTTTACTTCATTGGCCTTACTCCATTGGACATGATCCTGCTTAAAGCAAGTTTTCACGCAAGCCAGGACTCAGTAGCTGGCTGGTGCTATCAGCTTCCTGATGGATTAAATTATTGGCTGCCCTACAAATGTTTGCAAGGGTCTACAGAAATCTACAAGCGTAACTTCCTTCATGATTTTGCACTTTATCCTACTTTTTGTCATTCTCTTCCAAGCCACAAGATTCTATTGGATCAGCAAGCACCCGTTGCAAACTACAAGCGCCATGCCTCGTATTTAACCATGGAGCCTAGATGCCTGTCCTGTCCTGAACGCACTCCACACAAACTCAATATTTTACCAAGAGTCAACATACAAACATTACACAACACCAGTGTGTACGTTTAGAGTCTGTACTATACATCTCAAAATCATACAGAATGGTGCTGAGCCATTGAGGCTATAGCACCACTGCTTTTCTCCCTTTCAAGGTATTATAATATAATTGCCCAAAGCCTTGGTAAAATAGACCAATAATTCCTTGAAAACAACCTACAATAATAATGTACTCTTTATCAGCCTGTTGGATGGACTGACTTCAACAGACTGATAAAAGTACATTTATATATTAGATTCCTTCAACAGACTGACTATCTACATTTACAATGGAAGGGATTTGAGTCAGCTGTGAGATTACAGTAGCTAGATTGGTAGAAAAATCACCGATAAGGAAGAAAACTACTTTATCAGCTGTTTTACAACAGTAGATCGGTGTTCGAATACCTGCCTCATGCAATTATTTGCTTGCATCTGTGATTTAACCTGACATTCCAACTGGTATAACCAAAGGTGACTAATTTGCTACTATTAACAGCTGTGCACTGACCCTTCAAAATTCAGAACATTTTTCCATACATTCAGCGAGTGCTACTTCACATCTTTATTACATCAGAAGATTAAAGCAATTCTAAAACTCACAGTTGTTATTGCAATGCTTGTGTAGCTATCCAATACTAATCCCTGTATCACCCACTATTAACAGTTTGCAACTTGAGCAAGGCCTATTGAACTTGACTTGGTTTTCTGTAATTTAACCCATCATTTAACTTTACTAATCTATTTCCCCAATGCCATGAGCTCACAGCTCTGTAGGGACAATGCATTTTACGAGATATCCAAAGAGGACAGGAATAGATTAACGCACTGCTGCACTGATTGCATCGGCCTCTACAGCAAGGTGGTCAGGGACAGGATAAATAATGGTATCAATATCAACCCTCAATGAGCAAGAGATAGTTTGTCGAGTTGGATGTACATATCAAAACACATAATTTCATGGTGGTAGTTAGAATAGCAGGGCACTTTTATAGAGAAGATAGACACAAAAAACTGTGGTAACTCGGGGAGAGGAAGAGTCTGAAGAAGGGTCTCAGCCCAAAACGTCATCTATTCCTTTTCTCCAGAGATACTGTCTGACCCGCTGAATTACTCCAACATTTTGTGTGTGTCTTCGGTTTAAAACAGAATATACAGTTCCTTCCTACACAATTTAATATATAAATCACTTTCACAATGTAAATAAAAGCACAAATTACATTTAACAAGATCAAGAAACATGGGAGCTAATTGCGAATGGGGTCAGATGACTGATGTCCCATCACCATCACCAAGCCTTGATTCTTCCCTCCTTTCCTGCTTGAAGTCCCAAACTCTTCTGATAAGCAGAACCTGGCCCCAACAGTCCATGGATGCAAGAATTCAGAGATGTGATGTAGCCCCATCCATTGACTCAAGTTACATTTCTTGCTGCCTTTGAAAAGCAACCAACATAATCGAAGATTGACACAAAATGCTGGAGTAACTCAGTGGGAAAGGCAGCATCTCCCTTGAGAGAAGGAATGAGTGACATTTCAGGTCGATACCATTCTTCAGACTGAGAGTCAGGGGAGAGAGATATGGAAGGGATAGATGTAGGAAGGAGCTGCAGATGCCGATTTAAACTGAAGAAAGACAAAATGCTGGAGTAACTTAGTGGGGCAGGCAACATCTCTGGAGAAAAGGAATGGGTGACGTTTTGGGTCGAGACCCTTCTTCAGACGGGGCTGAAAGGTCTCGACCCGAAATGTCACCCTTTCCTTCTCTCCCGAAATGCTGCCTGTCCCACTGAGTTACTCCAGCTTTGTGTCTTTCTTTGGAAGGGATAGATCACACACACGTGACAACGGGTCCCACCCAGGTCATGCCTTCATCTCCCTGCTCCCGTCAGGCAGAAGATACACAAGCTTGAAGTGGGCACCATCAGACTCACAAATAGCTTCCCTGCTATTATCATCAACCGACTCCAACTGGTCCAGAACGCAGCCGCCCGACTCATCACCCACACCAAATCCTGGCATCACATCACTCCAGTCCTCAAACAACTTCACTGGCTTCCCGTCTCCCACCGGATCACCTACAAAGCCCTCCATCATCTGCCCCCCCCCCCCATATCTCACTGACCTCCTCTCCCCCTACCAACCCTCACGGTCCCTCAGATCCACATCAGCCGGTCTCCTCTCCATCCACGTCCAACCTCCGCAGTTTTGGGGACAGAGCCTTCTCCAGGGCAGCTCCCAGGCTCTGGAACTCCCTCCCCCAACTGATCCGCAATTCCGTGTCCCTCACCATCTTCCAGTCCCGCCTCAAGACCCATCTCTTCACCTCTGCCGATCCTTAGCCCCACGTCCCCCTCCCTTTTCATCTGTGCATGAATTGCCTCATATTGTGTTTTGAATTGAATTCTGTCTTTAATTTGTGTACTAGTCATGTCTCTACTATTTATTTCATTCCCCTTACATGTTTTTCCTCTACCTGCTAAATTTTTGTAAGGTGTCCTTGAGAATCTTGAAAGACACCCATAAATAAAATTTATTATTATTATTATTATTATTATTATTATTATCAGACTTCGGAACAGTTCCTCCAGTCCTTGGGTACTGTCCGATTCATCTCTACCCCATTACGGATATTGGAACCGATACGTGACAATGCTGCATATCCAGGATTTCCAAGTTTCCTCTGGGTACAACAGTATGCCAGTGTCTGTGAGCCACAGGTAATGGGGCAAAGATTAGATGGTTGCAAATGAAGAAAATAACACCGGGAGCCCGCGGATCCCTGCAGGGAGACCGCTTTTCGGGGCTTCTGCAACGGTGACTTCTCCCGCCCGAGTTGCGGGGTTGAGGATGACCTGGAGCAGGGCCTTACATCGCCTGGCGCGGCTTAAATGGCCGCGGGACTTGTTAGCGCCCGCCGGGGGCTCTAACACCAAGACCCGGAGCGCGGCCTTGCATCACCCGGCGCGGCTTTAATGGCCGCGGGACACTTACCATCGCCCGCCGGGGGCTTTGACTGACATCGGGAGGAGAATGAGGAGCGCAGGGGAGAGATAAGACTTTGCCTTCCATCACAGTGAGGAGGAGATTCACTGTGATGGATGTTTGTGTAAATTGTGTTGTGTCTTGGTTCTTTTTCTTGTGTGTATGACTGCAGAAACCAAATTTTGTTTGAACCTCAATGAGGTTCAAATGACAACAAATAAATTGTATCATTGTATCATTCCATCACTTATAAAGGAGCTATTTTTGGCAAGCTTTAAGCTGTTAACATTACTGAACTTTGAAAAGCTTATGCGTAAAAGTAGATTTCTGATAGAATTATATATGTATTATTTGAGAACAGTGGCTTGGACCTTTTGTAGTCTTGAGGACAACAAAAGACAAAAGACAACAGATTAAAAAAACATGACACTGCAGAAATACACAAGCCAGACAGGACCTGCAAGATGATAATGGTGTAGTTGTAGATTAGAATTACTTCAGAATTTCCCAAAGTCATTTTAGTTTTTCATCATTCAAGTTATTATTTAACTTTTCCAGATGTCTGATTTACAAAATGGTTATATGGATAAATTACATCCTGAACTGAAGCAAAAGTCATAGGACACATTGTGCCAGATTGCATGGATTTTCAGAGAGGTGCCAGAGAGAAACCTCAATCAACGAGAGTGCAAAGGCCAGTTCACTCTTGACTTCTGTACCCAAGCATTACAATATGCTGGCCTGAATGCACTGAAGGACAAATGTGAGTACATTTGGCTATGCAGCTACAAGCTGGAGACAGCTGTGATTTCGAGCATTTATTTAAATTGGATCAATGATCTTCAGTGACTGGTTTCTTCTTAATAGAGTCATAAAGTGATACAGTGTGGAAACAGGCCCAACTTTCCCACACCGGCCAACATGTCCCAGCTACACGAGTCCCACCATGTACCTGTAAAACTGCTTCTTTAACGTTAGAATAGTCCCAACCTCAACTACCTTCTCTGGCAGCTTGTTCCATACAACGACCACCCTTTGTGTGAAAAAGTTACCCCTCAGATTCATATTAAATCTTTTCTACTTCACCTTAAACCTGTCTTCTGGTCTTCGATTCACCTACTCTGGGCAAAAAACTCTGTGCATGTACCCGATCTATGCCTCTCTTGATCTTATACACCTCTATAAGATCAACCCTCTCCTGCACTCCAGGGAATAGAGTCCCAGCCTACTCAACCTTTCGCTATAGCTCAGACCCTCTAGTCCTGGCAACACCCTCATAAATCTTCTCTGTACCCTTTCCAGCTTGACAAATCTTCCCTATAACATGGTGCCCAGAACTGAACACAATACTTTGAATGCATTCTCACCAACGTCTTATACAACTGCAACATGACCTCCCAACTTCTATACTCAATACTCTGACTGATGAAGGTCAATGTGCCAAAAGCTTTTTTGACCACCTTATCTACCTGCAACTCGACCTTCAAGGCACCTGTACTCCTAGATCCCTCTGCTCTGCAACACTCCCCAGAGCCCTACCATTCAATGTGTTAGTCATGCCCTTGCTAGACTTCCCATAATGCAACACTTCTCTATTAAATTCCATCAACCATTCCTCAGCCCACCTGGCCAATCGATCAAGATCCTGCTGCAATGTTTCACAACTATCTTCACTATCCGCAAAACCATCCACTTTTGTATCATTTGCAAACTTGCTAATCTTGCCATATATGTTCTCATCCAAATCATTGATGTAGATGAGATACAGTAACAGGCTCAGCACCGAACTCGAGGCATACTACTGGTCACAGGCCTCCAGTCCGAGAAGTCACCAGCCTCCAGTCCAAAAAACAACCTTCCACCATCACCCTTTGCTTCCTTCCATAAAGCCAATTTTCTATCGATTCAGCTATGAATGCCTTACTGAAATCCATGTATACAACAATCATTTTCACAATAAATTTACAATAAAGACAATTGTCTTTCCGCTGAATGTTTAGCATGCAACAAAAGCTTTTCACTGTACCTCAGTACACATGACAATAAACTAAACTAACTATTGTTTAAGAAAGAACTGCAGATGCTGGAAGAATCGAGGGTAGACAAAAATGCTGGAGAAACTCAGCAGGTGTGGCAGCAGCTATGGAGCGAAGGAATAGGTGACGTTTCGGGTCGAGACCCTTCTTCAGACTAGATCAGCTATGTCTTAAATCTTTTTAAATGGCTGATGTATATCTAACTCTTAAAAAAGGTTCTCCGATTATCAGATATATTTAAAACATATTTGAGGGTCTTTGTGAATTGCAGTCAAAAAATAATTCACGTAGATCAAGGACAGAGACTGAGATAGAGTTGTCTGCCTGAGTTGCCACCCACAACACTCCCAAGTGTCACGGCAACAACAAATGATAATCGGATCAAAGGGGAGGGGTCACAAAATAAATGCAAAGACAGCCCAATAGAACCCAGGTCCAAAATCTTCTTGTTTAAGAAAGAACTGCAGATGCTGGAAAATCTTCTTGTAAGTTTTAAGACACATCATTTAAAAAAAAATATAAGCGGAGACGTTTAGAGAGGGAATTCCAGATTGTTGGTCTTGGAAGTTAATGAACAGCTGCTTAAAATGAGGTAAAGATAATGAGTGAACACAAGATGTCCATGATTGAGGAGCATAGAGTGCCTGGAAATTCACAGGGCAGTAGGGGATTATTCAGTAGTTGTTTATATCAGAGTTAAACGGCTCCAGGAATCTTGATGCATTTGGTTTTCTCTAATTTACATTA
The DNA here is from genome assembly GCF_010909765.2 of Amblyraja radiata. Classification (NCBI taxonomy): domain Eukaryota; kingdom Metazoa; phylum Chordata; class Chondrichthyes; order Rajiformes; family Rajidae; genus Amblyraja; species Amblyraja radiata. Next base: position 141,286,076 of record NC_045956.1, read on the forward strand.
AATTTAACAGGAAGTAAGTATTAGCTGCTCTTTTGCTGGGTGTTATTGACTGAAATTCTTCTGCTGCAGTCAAGTAGAGAAAGGATACATTTTCCTCAACATGAAGTTAAGGCTGGCAGAGTAAAGATTTGTCCCCAGACATTCACCAAATGCTTAAAGAAGCAGTACACTTAAAGAAGTACTACACTTTTTATTCTGCTTCCAAAATGTGGCTACATTCACTTCAAAGGAAATTCAACATGCAACCACTATGTTAAATGCACATTTAGTGCATGCGGATGGGGCTAACGTTTAAAACCAGCTTCTACTAAACTGAGATTGGTATGATAAAATGTATCTTTAACTTTACATAGCAAAACCCACAATACATCTATTATTTGATGGTTGTTCTAAATAGTATGTGTTTACACTCTCAGAACCAACCTGGTCTCCAGCTGCATTGTATTTTGAGAGAAAAACACATCCAGCAATCTGTTTGCCTGGTCTTTTCGCAGTCTTGTTTCTGTAACTTTTTTCCCTCTTTTGTTGGAACCAGATTTTGTTGGCGTTACTGATAGGACTCCACTGAGCCTGGCCGCTTGATTAGTAATCCTGATACAAGTCCTTGATCTTGCTGACTGAATTTCCTGTTTACATAAACTAAATGCAAACTAAGTAGCACGATACGTCACCAAGGCTTTGATACGCAGCATATTATTTTGATAGTTCCCAAATATCCCCCAAACATTGTCAGAACCCGAGCCGACGCTCGCCTTGCTGATGATGCCCTCTTTTTGCAACATTTAAGAGACGGTCCTGCTGCTGCTTAACATCACTGCCCATCATCCAAGGTCATCGATAATCATCCTGACACTGCAGCTACATTAGCCAGGGGCACAAATCAGTTGCCTTTACAATTAATTATATGTATTCTTAAAAAACCAAAGCAAATGCAATATAATGTTTTGAAACCAAGTAACATGTTTTAGAATTTAATAAAAATGTTTATTGGATTTTTTTTAAGCTATGGGCTAAATTGAAGTTTCTGTTCCTTGCTCACATTGCCAGGTGAAAATGGATTTTGCATTCCATGGTGGTTATATTATCACTGTTGCTTTTCTGTAGCCCAGGGTTTGGAGAGGAGAATGAGTCAAAGTCTGGCCATATTTCATGGCTCGCACACTACCATTGAATCTCACACTTGACGTCCAGTATTTCTCATGTTATTGCCAGAACCACTGCATTCTTCATTATCCAGCGCATTGTCACGCACATTCACATACTTACATCTGTGCTAACACTTGCAAATAAATGAGAGTCCGATCAATACTCTGGAATCTCTTTTCTCCACGAGATATTTTCTTGCTCATAGAAACATTTTCAGCAATCAGTGGAAACTCGTGCAAGAGGCAATGGGGCTCAGTCTGAAGAAGTGTCTCGACCCAAAAGACACCCATTCCTTCTCTCCAGAGATGCTGCCTGTCCCACTGAGTTACTCCATCATTTTGTGTCTATCTCCCCCAGTAGATGGGTTGCCGACTTTCACTGCACAATATGCTGATAAATAAATGCCACTCGTACGAGGTGCTGAAGTGCCAGCACTTGAGCTGAAGCACAGTTGCACGAATTGTGAATTGAATTATCTTGGGCTCTTGACCTCTCTGCAAAAACCATGAATGCCTTCACATTTGTTTATGCGCTGAGTCACAACTGCCAGGTGCTGATAACTCCCAATGGCACTGGAGAGTTCTTTATTACTTGTACAATGTCTTAGATTTTAGGTATAACATTAAAACTGTTAAGAATGGAATACAACTTACAACTTCTCAAGATCACCTCCCAGCCTCAATTACTATCTCCACCCTTTTCCTCTTCCAGCTGACTGTTCTCTTCCAATCAACCCCACCTCTCCAAATAAATTTAATGTTCCATTCAAAATAATTTGTCATGCACATGAAGTCCTAAGACCAGTCTCCATGAATGTACTTAAATATTTGTTAGTACAAAAAATCCATTTTATTATTTTGAATTTCTTCTGAACTTTCAATGATACCATTGTTCATTTCCTCAAGACTTCTTGGTGTAACCCTTAAACTGATTACACCAGGGGTGGCCACATCAAATTTTGGGTGAATTTTCAGTAAACTCTTTGATAATTAGATTGCATCTGAACCACATGCAGGCCGAGAGAATCCTGTGCATCCAATAATTGGGAATGAAAATGTGAGATCCTTGAATCACATCTGAAGTTGTGACTGGCAGAGGCAGGTCTGATTCGGCCCGAACTAAGTACTGGGGGAAAACAGTTGTCTAAGACTCGAGTCGAAGGGAGATGAAAAAAAGGATTTGACCTTGTGCTTTGCTTGAACTGGGAAGGAAAGAGGAGAAAATAGGGACCTAGAACGGTGACAATGATTAGTGACAGCAATGAGATAGTAACAAGGGGAGAAATGAAAACTGGAGATCAAGTCCTCAAATCAAAAATTTCAAGGATCACAGAGACAATCACTGAAAATAATGTCATCCTGTGTGTTCTTGGTACAGCATTAACTTAGATTTGTAAGGTATCTTTTAAAAGATGATAATATACCAACATTTCAAGGTGAACTAAGAAACACGAGTGATAGTGTCACAGTATCACACAGCATGGAAAAAGGTCCTTCGGCCCAACTTGCCCCCACTGACCAACATGTCTCATCTCCACTAGTCCCACTTGTCTGTATTTGGCCCATATCCCTCCAACCTTATCCTATCCATGTACCTGTCTAAATCTTTCTAAAATGCCTCAACTACCTCCTCCGGCAGCTCATTCCATACACCCACCCATAAATGAACCTTTGAACCTTTATTTTAAAAAGGTTACCCCTCAGGTTCCTATTAAATCTTTCCTTCCACACCTTAAACCGATGTCCGCTGGTTCTTGATTCCCCAACTCCGGGCAAGAGACTCTGTGCATTGACCCGACTCTTTCCTCTCAAGATTGTACGCCTCTATAAGATCACCCCTCATCCTCCTGTGCTCCAAGGAACAGAGTCCTACCCTGCTCAATCTATCCGTACAACTCAGACCCTCTAGCCCTGGCAACATCCTCATAAATCTTTTTTGCATCCTTCCCAGCAAGCCAACATCTTTCCTATAACATGGTGCCCAAAACTGAACACAATAATCTAAATGCAGCCTCACAAATGTCATATACAACTGCAACATGACCTCCCAACTTCTATACTCAATAGGGGGGTTGCACGAAAGGTCACTGGGTCAGGGATCGAAGTCCCTCACCCTGAGCACAGGATCGCCCCAGGGTTGCGTCCTCAGCCCCCTATTGTACTCCCTGTACACACATGACTGTGTGGCTAGATTCAGCTCCAACTCAATAATTAAGTTTGCTGATGACACTGTGGTGGTGGGCCTGATCTCAGACAACGATGAGAAGGCCTACCGGGAGGAGGTGGCTGATCTAGCACTCTGGTGACAGGATAACACCCTCCTCTTGAACATCAAAAAAACGAAGGAGCTGATCGCGGACTTTAGGAGGGCACATCATCCGAGGACGTACACACCATTGAGGATAAATGGGGATCCTGTGGATAGGGTGAGCTGTTCTGAGGATATGACATGGACATCACATGCCGCAGCACTCGTGAGTAAGGCAAGGCAGCGCCTTTACCACCTCAGGCAACTGAGGAAATTCAGAATGTCTCCGAGGATCCTCCAATGCTTCTACTCAACGGCTGTGGAAAGCATCTTGTCCGGTAATATTACCATCTGGTTTGGGAATTGCTCTGACCAGGGCAAGAAGGGTCTGCAGAGAGTAGTGCGTTCGGCCGAACGCACTATGGGAATTTCACTCGCCCCCCTGCAGGAACTATACATCAGGAGGTGCAACTCCAGAGCCAATAAAATCATGGGAGACCCCTTCCACCCATGCAACGGACTGTTCCAGCTGCTACGGTCAGGCAAACGCCTCTGTTGCCATGCTGTGAGAACGGAGAGGTTGAGAAGGGGTTTCTTCCCAGAGGCCATTCGGACTGTAAATCTCACCAGGATCTTTACTGAACGTTTTTCCTTCCAATATTTAATATGTAAAAGAATATGTGTGTGTTTATGAGTGCGTTTATAGTTTGTTTGTTTGTCTTTTTGCACAAAGTCCGCGAGCATTGCCACTTTTCATTTCACTGCACATCTCGTATGTGTATGTGACCAATACACTTGACTTGACTTGGGTCAGAGGGTTCGACGCACGGAGCCGCTAAATCCATCTGGAGGACATCCGTCACTTCCGGTATATGTTATTAATGCGAAAACGTGTACTTTCCTACCTGTTAAAAACCGCCAAAATGTTGAATTTCTGCGCTGAAAAAAATTGTGGGAGTCGGGGTAAGTGAGAGACATGTACCCGACTTTAGAATTCCAAAAGTGAAGTGAAATGAAGGTATAGAGAAGCGAGAACTGAAGGGACAACAGCAGCTAAAGTGCTTGGTAAACAATGGCCGTGCAGATATCGGAATTGAAAATATTGTGAATGATCGCGTTTGCTCGCTGCATTTCATCAAGTAAGGCATTATTTGTGTTTTTTCTTGATTCCTTTGGTATCTAAAAATTCTCAGAAGTGATAAATCTGGCTGTAAATTTTTCTTCAGATGCGTTTTCATTTTGTATGTAAAAAACAACTTGAGAACCATGGGCGATTTAAAAAAAATACAGCCAGGTTTATCACTTCTGAAACTTTTTAGATGCCAAAAGAATCAAGAAAAACACCTTAGTTGATGAAATGCAGTGAGCAAACGGCCAATGTTCGCCAAGCACTCTGGCTGTTGTTGTCCCTTCAGCTCTCGCTTCTATCTGCCGTCATTTCTCCTCACTTTTGGAATTCTGAAGTAGGCTAAATGTCTCGCACGCTTATCCCGATTTCCATAATTATTTACAGCGCAAAAATTGACAATTTCAGCGGGTTTTAACGGGCCCGCTACGCTGGAAACAATGGTAAATGCCTACCTGCAGTTCATCTTGTGTACTCCACTTGGAGTAGCGTAGCAACAGTACGGGTCATGGGTCGTGACCCGACTGCCGTGAAACCTCCCTATACCCTGGCTGATGGAGGCCAATGAGCCCAAGGCCTTCAGTCCACCCTCTACCTGTGATGCCACTTTCAATGCACTATGTACCTGCACTCCCAGATACCTCTGCTCTACAACACTCACCAGAGCCCCGCCATTTACTGTGGAGGTCCTGCCAATGTTATTCTCAAAGAAAATTTGGCACCGAGCAGTACAAGGTTCAGCAGGCCAAAAACTGGACAAAAAAGATCATAGAGGTTGTTCTAGTGTAGTGAAGAGAGGAGCCAAGGTTTGGGAAGGAATTCCATGGATTACAAATTTGGTGTCTTAAAGTACATTGTTTTTCATGGCATGATCAAAAAGTCACAATTGAAAAGTGGTGCACTCTTGGAGGATGCAGGAGCAGATATGTTTAGAGAGAGGAAGTGGGATATGGTCTTGGAGAGATTTGTAAATGAGGATGGAAATTTTAATATCATGATTTTGCTCAACTGTGAATCAATGCAGGGTAGTATGAATAGAGATAATTGATGTGAAGCACATGGGCATGGATAGGTGCGTTTTCAATCTCAGGTTAAGGGTAGAACAAGAGAGGCGCTGTCCAGAAAAATCCCGAGAAATTTCGCTTTGGTGCTTTACACCCCAGCGGTATGAACATTGACTTCTCCAATGTCAGGTCGTCCTTGCTTTCTCCCTCCTTCCCTCCCAGCTCTCCCATAGCCCACTGTCTCCACCTCTTCCTTTCTTCTACCCCCCCCCCTCCCCCCCCCCCCCCCCCACATCTGAAGAAGGGTGTCGACCCGAAACGTCACCTATTCCTTCGGTCCATAGATGCTGCCTCACCCGCTGAGTTTCTCCAGCATTTTTGTCTATCTTTGCTGTCCAGAAATGTGTGTTGGCATAGTCAAGTCCAGAGGCAATAAAGATCAGCAATAACAACAAACTTGTTAACAAAGATACTTGATAATAGGCTTTGCATGGCACTTTAGCCAAACAGCAAACATGTTATTGCAGTAATTAAAAATTTCCTTCCCACTAATGGCACCAGGTACCTGGAATTATTTGCACATTTGAGAAAAGCAAACTAATATCACAAACCCTTCAATGGTTATTATCAGTTCGGTGAGACCGAGTGGCGAATAAAATATGGCCATTAGCTGCCAAGATTCACCCATGTGTACAAAAGGGATTAATTTACACGATAAATTCACACTCTTCTTGCAGGCAGGTGAACTGCAGGTAGTTGAAGACACACCTCATCACACAAACAATTCATTCAACTCATTGCTAACGCCTGGCAAAGAATGGAAATCAAAGAATGTGCACTTTGTCCAAATATACATAAAATTACTCAATCTCTTCCAACACCTAAATATAGAAAATGCATAAAATTGGCATACACTGTTCATAAAATCACTTTAGAAGACAGGCAGTGGCACTGCATTTCAGTCTGAAATCAACACCTTTTGAGGTGTGATTAAATATAGCTTTGGGAGGGTTCCTTTTACAATAATGTGAGGAAAACTATTGGAGGAAGTCAGTAAAGTTAGCTCCTGATAACATTCCGACAATGGAATTCCATGAACTTTGTTCACTTTCCGTTGTCTCCCCATATATAAAAGCCTCATGAATGTACATTTGCCTAATCCGTTTCCCATTCAGTTAAACAAAATTTCAGATTCCGAGTTCTGAGTAACTCAATTATTCCCAACATCTCAGCCTGAATTTTGTCAGCCCGAGCTATGCCAACCACAAGCTACGTTGTTGTACAAGAAAACAAGAAATAGGAGCGGGCCAAAGGTTTGCAGCTAATTCTGTGCCTTGAATGGTTCCCAGAAGGTATGTAATAATAATAATAATGGATGGGATTTATATAGCGCCTTTCTAATACTCAAGGCGCTTTACATCGCATTATTCATTCACTCCTCAGTCACACTCGGTGGTGGTAAGCTACTTCTGTAGCCACAGCTGCCCTGGGACACACAGGCAAAGGTGGGTGAAGTGTCTTGCCCAAGAACACAACGACAGTATGCACTCCAAGCGGGATTCGAACCGGCCACCTTCCGGTCGCCAGCCGAACACTTGGCCCATTGTGCCATCTGTCGTCCCATGTACTTGTCCCATCCTTGTATGGTCCCATGTCGAAACTGCTATCAATGTTAGTCCTGAATATATAATTAACTACTCACAATGCTGTAGAGTTGTACAGCATTGAAACAGTGTTTGACTCATCAAGTCTGTGCCGGCCACCAAGCAGCCATTTTGCACTAATCCTACCCTAACCCATTTTATTCTTCCCGCATTCCATTTAATGTCCCAGATTCTTTGTCTTGCCTAACCACTTGATCCAGTTTATAGTTGCCAATTAATCTACCAACCTGCATTTTGTTTGGATATTGGAGTAAACCAGAGGACCATGAGGAAACCAACGTGGAGAGAGAGAGAAAGTGCAAACTCCACAGAGGCAGCACCCAGAGTCAAGATTGCATCCGGGTCACTGGAACTGTGAGCAGCAGTTCAATTAGGTTCACCACTTTGCTGCCTCACAACTGCTACAAGTGCTGAATGTTCACAGCCTTGCTAAGGTAGAAGGCATCATATCATGTCCCAGAAGAGTCTAGGTTTTAATTCTGTGAATAGAGTGATCTCAAACATGCCTGAGAATGGCTGTCAGCCTCTACACCACTCAGCCATCAGCAGAAGGCGGATGACAGGGAGAATAGCTGTAGGCAGCAGGAACTGAATAGAACTGTGATGAATATTGTTACTAAACATTAACCGTTACAAAGAATGGATCGACTGGGCTTATCTTCTTAAGCCTCCTTCGGTCATGGCTGACCATGGGTGGGTCTAGGTGCTATTCGCTAAATGGAGGATGCCTGTGGGTGACTTTGTTTAACATGGGGAGACTGACGCACAGACAGCCACCCCACGGTCCTTGACAGATCTGGGTCAGGATCCGGTGGCATGGAGTCCAAGACGACCGGAGACCCTTTTCTGTGACGCTCCACTAAGGTCAGCCAGCCTGTTCCATCATTGAGGTCTTGGTTGGATTGCTCTTAGTCAGAGACCTCCCCCTCGACCTTACTGCCATGGGTGGCCCTACCAGGAGCATAGCTCCAGATGGCATCGCTCACTGGATCTCAGGTCCACATAAGCTTCTCCACCACGACAAGGTGACAACCCACGGGCTTATATTCACGGTAATTTAGAAGGATGAGAGGATATCTCATAGAAACATGTAAAATTCTTAAGGGATTGGACAGGTGAGATGCAGGAAAAAAAGTCCCGATGTTGGGGGAGTCCAGAATCAGGGGGGGGGGTCACAGTTTAAGAATAAGGGATAGGTCATTTAGGACTGAGATGAGGAAAAACATTTTCACCCAGAGAGTTGTGAATCTGTGGAATTCTCTGCCACAGAAGGCAGTGGAGGCCAATTTACTGGATGTATACAAGAGAGAGTTAGATATCGCTCTTAGGGTTAATGGAATCAAGGGATATGGGGAGAGAGCAGGAACGGGCTACTGATTTTCGATAATCAGCCATAATCCTATTGGCTCGAAGGGCCGAATGACCTACTCCTGCACCTATTTTCTATGTTTCTATTACAGAGTTAAGAGCATGGAATGGAGAAAAACAGACGGGGGGGGGGGGGGGGGGGGGGGTCATTGTGGGGGAAAGAAAAGTAAACAAATGTAAATAACTTTTGAAACTTCTGCCAGTTCTGGATCATAACTTCCCCTGCTTGGTCCGCCGATGAAGCTGGAGTTTTGTCCTCAATGCAGGTCATCAATAATCATATTCGTGCCGCTAGAATCCGGTCCAACAGTACAGTGTATATTTAAAACAGGAACCGTTCTAAGGGGTTTCCCAAAAGTCTGGCACAGCAGGTCAAGGAACTGTGCAGAAGTCTATTTACACCAACCAACACCACTTAAACATGAAAAACAACAATAACACAACATTCCCCCCCCCCCCCCCCCCCCGCCCCGCAGTTAACTGCGGAGGAAACTGAAGTAACAATACTACTTGGGCTAATATTGTTCCAAACTAAATCAGTCATACACTTGGAATGATCGGAACCTTTGGGTAAAAGAAGGCACTCTCACTCATGCTTAAAGTTGCCAACTATTTCAAACAGTCCCAAAACTTATCCTTGTACCTGCTGTTTTTTCCGGGAATGTCATGGCTCTTTTCCGCTCAGTTCACTTCAGCATTGACTACTTCCTTGGAATCTCAGTGCAGGGCAGCTGGTGCCCTGAGCTAATCCTCTCCGAGAAGGTTATCATTCTTGCATGGCTGTTAATTAGCGTAATCACCTACTGGCTTTTACTGCGGGAGTTGTTGCAGGAGGAGGCGGCGTGGGTCACCGCTGTCTAAAGTGTGCAGCCCAGCTGCTAACTAACTGACTGTCTGACTGTCGCACTCAGCTCCTCGACAAGAACTCTTCTCTATTTTCCCCGACATCTGCCTGCATGTGCTTTGGCTGCTGGATGCTGCAATCTTATTCGCACTTGGCTGTTTTCTTGCTCGTCACGTGCTGAAGAGAGGAGGTCCCCCCCCCCCTCTCCCTCTCCTTCTTCTGGTGTTTCCTCCCATCTTACATCAATCAGCATCCAGTCCCTCAAGAAAAATGCAGCTCGCCCTCTGGGTTAGTAGAAAAGCTACTTTAAGGGCCACCCAGCTGCAGTCATTTGAACGCCTAATCCGGGCAGTGAAATTGTTTTTAACACACCCATTTAATGCTTCCTGCACAGAGTTAATGGGAACATAAAGAAAACAAAGACTGTTGTGCCTGGAAAGTAAGGTCACACACACAATTCCTGCACAAATTGCATCTTTAAAAATGCCAGAAAAAAAATCACTTTAGTTTAGTTTGTATATTCACAAATTAGATTGAGTGTCCAGCAATGAAATAAGCCATTCAACCCACAGTACTTCGGTATTCATGCTGTTACAATGAACTGCAGATGCTGCTTTACCAAAAAAAAAGGCACAATGTGCAGGAGTAACTCAGTGGGTTAGGCAGTCAGATGTTGCCTGAACTACTCAAAAGCTCGTCAGATATGGAATAGTTCATTTCAGCATTGGAGTCGGATGGAGTCGCTGTAGAAATTGGGCATGGAGAGCAATTAGGGGAGTGAGTTAGGGGGGGAGAGTAGGGGGTGAATTAGGGTAATGCCTCGAGTGACTTTAGGAAGGCTGCAGGAGGTTGTCCCCGGTACACAAAGATGAGAGATGAGAGAGATGACGGTTTAGGGGTTATGCCGGTCGTGGGCGAAGGAGGGGATCAGGAGCCGCTCCGGTAGAAGATCACGCGGGAATCCGGATTTTGAACGATGAAATGGCGCCGAACATGGTGGGGCCAGCATTCTATGCAAAATTAATTTTACTGTGTAACGTTTAATTGCGTATGCGACAATAAATATCCATTGAACCATCACTGAGTTACTCTGAAACGTCACCCATTCCTTCTCTCCAAGGATGCTGCGTGTCCCGCTGAGTTACTCCAGCTTTTTGTGTCGATACACATTATGGGATCCGGTTTTATGGGCTTCATTGTAATGATGCATGTTGGGGCGTGCAAAATAAGCACACAAATGACTGTTGCTGTAGTCATCATTAATTGCTTTTTAGGATCACTTGAATAGACAGCCGGACATCATTTCCCTTCATGAAGTAATAAATAGAGTAATAAAACAGTATTGGAGGTGGGGGACGTTTTTGCATATTTATCAATTTTTGTATCCAAGGTTTGTCATTTCCCACACCCACTACATAGGAATTCTGATCTTTGTCCGAGGCTTCATCGGTTCCAGCCCATTTGCTGCAGAAGTATTCATTTGTTTTAGCCAATGCGTTTACGTTCCTGAGACACTAGTGACGATGATGTTTAAAACTGAGAAGTGAAAACAAGTGGTCAGACTGGATTATCGACAGGCTTCTGACCCTGGTGGTAGGTCGGGTATCTGTAGTTCATACGTTCATAAATGATAGGAGCAGAATTAGGCCATTCGGCCCATCAAGTCTACACTATTCAATCATGGCTGATCCATCTATCCCTCCTAACCCCATAGCCCCTGACACCCGCACTAATCAAAAATCTATCTATCTCTGACTTTAAAATATCTATTGATGGCCTCCACAGCCTTCTGTGGCAAGGAATTCCACAGATTCACCAGCCTCTGACTAAAGAAATTCCTTCTCATCTCCTTGTTAAAGGAACGGGGTGAGAGATTGCAAACTTCACGTGGTCCGCCCTGTTTTAATGAATGCAATCAACCTGGCGTGCCACAATCAAATAAGATCAAATAGAACAAGTTGTCGTAGGCTGTGCACGCCATAAGCAAGAAGAAGTTGTTAAAGGAACGTCCTTTAGTTCTGAAGCTATGACCTCATTTATGTTCAAGAAGGAACTGCAGATGCTGGAAAATCGAAGGTAGACAAAAGAGCTGGAGTCTGAAGAAGGGTTTCGGCCCGAAACGTTGCCTATTTCCTTCACTCCATAGATGCTGCCGCATCCGCTGAGTTTCTCCAGCACTTTTGTCTACCTCATTTATGGTCCTCAGACACTATTGACGATGATGTTTCAAAGGTTGGATACAAGTGGTCAGACTGAATTATTGACGCGCTTCTGATCCTGTTGGGGGTCAGGTACCTGTAGTAGGGCGGCAGGAATGCCTCTGCCAGTGTTGGGTAACCCAAATGTCCAGAACCTCTCTGCAGCGCATTCAAAGGTGGCGAGATATTCACTTAAAGCCTGAGGTGATCGCAAACTCGGTTGGGTTGAATGCCCTGGCCATGGTTGAATGCTTTCCAGGTAACGCTTTCAAACAAGGTTAGAAAACCAGGGCATGAAGAGGGGCTGAATTATATACCCTGATGCCAAATAGGGTGTAATCACACAGATATCAAGAACTCGGCTGTCCTTGCTGGAAGAAATCGCTGCTGATTTTTCCCCCCACTCACGAACAACACAATGTGAACTGCACATTGACAGATGGCCACTGCATTTTGAGCTTACAGATGCAGCTTCATCTGTGCACTATCTGCCTGGAGGTAGGTCAGAGCTGTTCAAGTGAACTCTCAATGGCCATTTGGAGAAGGGTGCAGGGAGGTCAGAGAAATGGTAAGAAGAGGAGGGAAAGTGAACCACAGGGAGAGAAGGATTAAATAGGGCAGCAATGAGTAAAGAGCCCCAGGGCTACAGAGTAGCTCAAGCAATCTCCATGCCTTCATCACATCGAGGACACAGATTGCAGTGTCTTGCCCAGGGGTGTTTTTTGTCAGTGCAAATGAGCAGCATGTGGAATCCAATACAAGGGACTCAGTGATGATAAAAGTTTATATACCATTTAAATCATAGCGGATTCCTGATCAAACATATTAATTGGTCCTTTTTTCACTGTGTCTGAGTAACCAACATTGTAGGCCATGACCTTTTGATCCAATTTCCATTCGTATGCCTGGGACATATGCTCAGCACATTATGCCATCATCATTGCACAAAATAGAACAGGAAAATGACACCACATTCGGATGTGCCGATCCCAATTTTCTGATAAGCATGACTCTGCCAGAAACTGGCACAAATCCTTCAAAATATCCACCAACATTTTATGCAAACCATACACCAAGAAAACATCTGCATTTTATAGGATGTAATGATGAATAGATAGAACAGGAATTTACATGGCGTCATGGAATTGTAAGAATGCAGAGATCTCTGAGGCATCCAGGCCCAACTTATTTCCTGGAAAAAGATGAGGCCTCAGGCTCATGTTCTTCACTGGGAGTCCAGGTGGAAGAAATGGTGAGAATGGGCAAAATTCAGCAATGCTCCATCTACATCACCCAGTAGATACTGGATTACAGAGGCAAAACAGATCCTCGTAACATAGTTGTTTTATACTGTATCTCACTTGACATTTCTTGGTTTGATCAAAGTGTGTGTGCTATTGATATTGGTGTAGCAGAGGGAACTATATGTATCACATGGTATGACTGATATTTTTGCAATAAGAAAGACTGCTTCAAGTTGCTCTAGGGAAGAATAACCTTATCCATTGTTTGGTGGACTTAGCTTAGATCTGTCTGATGTTCAAGCTTGTTACCATACAGAACTCACAGCTAAAAAGAAAAAATACAACATGTGAAACCTTGTGGGGGAGAGAGGGGGGAAGAGAGAGAGGGGGAGAGAGAAGGGAGAGAGATGGGGGAGAGAGGGGGGAGAGAAAACGAGGGGGGAAGAGAGAGGGGGGAAGAGAGAGGGGGGAAGAGAGAGAGGGGGAGAAGAGAGAGAGAGGGAGAGAGAGGGAGAGTGAGGGAGAGAGAGAGGGAGAGGGAGAGACAGAGGGGGAGAGAGAGAGGGGGGAAGTGAGGGGGGAGAGAGAAGGGGGAGAGATGGAGAGGGGGAGAGAGAGGGGGGAGAGAGAGGGGGGGGAGAGAGAGGGGGGAGAGAGAGGGGGGGGGAGAGGGGGGGAGAGAGAGGGTGGGAGTGAGAGAGGGAGGGAGAGAGTGGGGAGGGGAGAGAGGGGGGGAGAGAGAGGGGGGGAGAGAGAGAGGGGTTGAGAGAGAGGGGGAGAGAGAGAGCGGAGAGAGAGGGGGGAGAGAGAGGGGGAGAGAGAGAGGGGGAGAAAGAGGGGGGGAGAGAGGGGAGGAGATAGAGAGAGGAGGGTGTGAGACGGGGGAGAGAGAGGGCAAGAGGGGAGAGAGAGGGAAAGAGGGAGAGAGATATGGATTATTGGACCAAGGTGTCAGAGGGAGTGGTCCCCCGGGAGGCAGAAAGAAGGAGGGGAAGATGTGGCTGAACGTGGGGTCTTGTTGTAGCTCACGAAAATAGCGTAGGGAAGAAGCTGTGTTATCTGCCTTCAGTCCCAACTGTTTATCTAACACCATTTCCTGACTAATGTGGATTCCCTTCAGTTTCTCCCTCCCATTAGATCCTCGGTCCCCTAGTATTTCTGGGAGATTATTTTTCTCTTCCTTGGTGAAGACAGAACCAAAGTACTCGTTTAACCATTCTGCCATTTCCTTGTTTCCCCATTATAAGTTCACCTGTCTCTGATTGTAAGGGACCTACACTTGTCGTCACCAATCTTTTCCTTTTTACATATCTAAAGAAGCTTTTAGAGTCAGTTGTTATATTCCCTGCAAGCTTCATGCTCCTTTCCCCCCCTCTTAATTAACCTGTTTGTCCTCTGTTGAGTTCTAAATTTCTCCCAGTCTGGTTTGCTGCTTCCTATGGCCAATTTATATGCCTCTTACTTGGATTTAACACTATCCTTGATTTCCCTCGTTAGCCATGGATGAGCTGCCTTCCCAGTTTTATTTTTTCACCAGACACGGATGAACAATTTTTGGAGTTCATCCATGTGGTCTTTAAATCTTTGTCATTGCATCTCCACCGTCAACCCTTTTAGTATAATTTGCCCATCTATCCTCGCCAATTTCCGTCTCGTACCTTCAAAGCCTCCTTTCTTCAAGTTCAGGACCCTAGTCTCTGAATTAACCGTGTCACTCTCCATCCTAATGTAGAATTCCACCATATTATGGTCACTGTTGCCCAAGGGGCTCTGCACAACAAGATCGCTAACTAGCCCTTCCTCTTTACACAATACCCAGTCTAGGATGGCCTGCCCTCTAGTCAGTTCTTCTGCATATTGGTTTAAAAAACCCATCCCATATACATTCCAGGAAATCCTCCTCCTCAGCGCCGCTACCAATTAGGTTGGCCCAATCCGGAGGAGGCGCTGTCCTGAACGGCTGCCTGTCCTGCAGCTGTCCGTTTTTTTTCCCCTTCTTTTTTATTATTTTTAGTACGTTGAGTATACAGTCAGGGGGCCTAATCTTTTTATGTGTGGGGGGTGGTGGGGGGGAAGGGGGAAACTGCTTTTCGAGTCCCTACCTGGTCGGAGGGGTTGCCTTCCTCCGAGCAGCGACTTCGACCTGTCCTCGCGGCCTACCAGCGGGTCCTGGAGCGACGTTTCCCTGAGGGGACCTGGCCAGAACATCGGCTTTGGCGGCGGCGCAGAACATCGGCTTTGGCGGCGGCGCAGCGCTGGAGCGCTATTGCGGAGCGGGCGATGCCTTTCCTGGGTCGCCGCGCTGGAACTCCAGTATGCTGGGACCGCCGATAAGAACATTGTGGAGCCGCGGTTCTGTGGAGCGGCTAGCTGTGACGCTGAACGTTACATCCCGGAGCCTGGGATCTCTTGCTGAGATCGCCAGTGTGTGGAGCTCCGTCCGGCGCGGTCTGTTGGCTTGGAAGCCGCAGTCTCCGGTGGGAAGGCGGCCGTTCCTGGCACCCCAAGCCGCTGGGGGTTCTCCCGACGCCGGAGCACCATCACCCGGCGAGAACATCGGGCGCCGTGGCGGCGACTGTGGAAGCCTCAATAGGCCCGACTTTGGGTGGACAAGAGGATGGGGACTGGACTTTGTGCCTTCCCCACAGTGGGAATCACTGTGGGGGGATGTTTTTTATGTTGAACTTCTTTTTGAATGCTATGTTGTATTTTTATTAGTGTGCTGCAAGGACATCAGAATTTCCCCAGAATAAGGGGATTAATAAAGTTTAATCTAATCTAATCTAATCTATATGTAGATTAAAGTCACCCATGATAACCACTGTACATGCATCCCTAATTCCTGCTTGATGCTGTCCCCAACCTCTCTACTGCTGTTTGGTGGCCTGTACACAAATCCAACAAGTGTTTTCTGCCCTTGACTATTTCGCAGTTCTACCCATACCAATTCTACAGCATCCAAGAGAATGTCTCTCCTTGCTATTGCATTAATCTCCTCTTTAACTATGAAGAATTCGAGCATGACGAATTTTCTGACATTGGCTTCATGTCTGAGATTACCTCGCCATCGGGGTAAGGGGCCGGAGAAGACACATCAGTGTCTCCCTTTTGAAATATTTGTGGAACACATTGATTGTATTATTGAATGTTGAGAGTTTTATAATCTCCTTGGGGCAGAGAACTGTGGCTATATTTGAACTGTGGTCATTTTACTATATTTAAGGCTGTGATCGATTTCTAATCAGTAAGAGGATCAAATATTATGGTTAAAGGGCAGGAAAGTGGATGAAGAAAATCGAATCAGCAATGATTCTGTTGAATGGCTTTGAAGACATGAGGGTGTTGAATGGTGTGTTCCTTATCCTACGTGTGTTAATACTCTTGAATTCTGAAACTAATCCCATTGCAATTCCTAAATGGTTTTTGCGCAAAGTGAACATGTAACCACTTGCCTATCCTGCGGTGCTTATTCACAGGGATTTACTTTTATTTGTACTCTGAACAGGTTCCATCTAGTTTTGTCATTTTGGTTCATGGAGGTTCACAAACAGTACATCTAGATATAAAGCGCTGACTCCAACGTCTGTGTCTAACTAATTATCTGGGTCTGGAAGTTATAAGAATCTAATATTGCTCCTGAAGAACAATCTACATCAAGAATGTTTTTTCCTTCTAAATTGTACATATTCTAATTCTGGTGATGATCATTTCTGTCAATTCATATTGTGTACAGGGTGTGGATTCATTAATGTCATGTTCTTCTGGAGTATCCAGTTGATGGTAAGTGCTGTGGAACTGCATGCTTCATTAGTATATAATCTAGTTAAAGCATTGATGCAATATTTTGTAACAAGTAGTTCATGTTGTTACATCCACATGTTACTCAGTATACCCACCACCCATCACTATGCACTAAGGAAGTGTAAGTAATTGAAAATAAATCTTCAATGATAGCCTCGTTCACAGTTTAAGGATAAGGGGGAAATATTTTAGGACCGAGATGAGGAAAACATTTTTCACACAAAGAGTGGTGAATCTGTGGAATTCTCTGCCACAGAAGGTAGTTGAGGCCAGTTCTTTGGCTATATTTAAGAGGGAGTTAGATGTGGCCCTTGTGGCTAAAGGGATCAGGGGGTATGGAGAGAAGGCAGGTACAGGATATTGAGTTGGATGATCAGCCATGATCATACTGAATGGCGGTGCAGGCTCGAAGGGCCGAATGGCCGACTCCTGCACCTATTTTCTATGTTTCTATGTAAATAATTATTTGCTCTTTCAGACCTTTGCAATATCATGTTATCAGGGGAAAATACTGTGATTCTTAATAAATTACAACTGTTTAGTGAACAAAACCTTTGCTGGGCTAAGTATTCCTCTGGGATCAAGGCTATAGGGATGCTATCGTGTACATGCGATACTTCATGTCATGGACACATCCGTATGGAATTTAATAATTTCCCACTAAAACAAGATGTGGTCATTACAATGCTGGGTTGTTGAATCTGCCAAGTTAGAGGCTTTGTTTTTTTGAAGAACGGGACTGGATGAGTTATTTCTATTTAAATTGTGTGCAGAATGTTTTGATAGCAAGTAGCATCTTGCTTGTTGATGACAGTAATCTCCATCATGAAGTTGTTTGTTTGACATGAACCAAAAAACCCCCATTGAATGACGTACAGAATCTCACTAAAAATGTAAAGACTTGTCGGTAAATTGGATGAGGATTGATTAATTCCTGGATTCTGAGAAATAGGGTGTGCAAGATAAATTCTGCACAAGGTTAGCAGAATCACTCTCCAGTTTATTGGGAAGGAAAGGAAAATTAGAATTTACAATTAAGTAAATAATGACCAAACTCTTGTGAGCAATTGCGTCCATGAATAACATGATGTCTCTTGTCGAAACTGTACACCTGTGTGCTTCCAATTTAGAACTTTATTACTTCACTCTGTTTAAATCATTTGAATAGGAATGGGCTAATATTAATTTTAGATTAGATTAGATTAGATATAATTTATTGCCACACAGCCAGGCTGGTGGAAATTTGGGTTGTCTGCAGCGATACAATAATAAAGAACACACAACCACAATAAAACTGTAACACAAACATCCACCACAGCATTCATCACTGTGGTGGAAGGCACAAAATTTGGCCAGTCCTCCTCCATTTCCCCCCCGTGGTCAGGACCAGAGTCCAGAGTCAGTCCAGGATCGTCTCTTCCTCACTTAATTTTAACAATAGAACTAATAATTATTTAGACTCTATTCGTGACATGACAGATATTTGTTCAAACTAAAAGTTTAGAAATATACTGACTTGCCACTTACTGCTGACTAGTCAATATATAGGACACAAAGTTCTGGAGTAACTCAGCAGGTCAGGCAGCATCTGTGGGGGACATGGAAAGATGATGTTTCGGGTCAGGACTATTCTTTGGAACCCAAGTGAGGAAGGGTCTTGACCTGAAACGTTACCCATCCTGAGATGTGCCTGTCCTGCTGCAATACTCCAGCAAGATTCCAGCATCTGCACTATCTTGTGTTTCTAGTTAGTCATAACTGCTCCATCACAAGGTAGATTTGTCACCAGCTAATCCACACCCAATTATGTAATAACACCACTGTGAGCACATTAATCCAAAACATTTTATTAAATGATGAATGTCAATGGGCCCAGCACTGATCTCTGTGGCATCCCACTAGTCACATGCCTATAGTCCGGAAAAGGCTTTTTCCAGGAAATGTGGCTTCCATCCATCTTCCATCGGGAAGAAGGTACAGGAGACTGAAAACTGTAACTTCCAGGTTCAGGAACAGCTTCATCCCTACAGCCACAGGGGAACCCTCACTGTCTGCTTCCTTTACATTTCCTGGTGGTCACCCAACTGCATGCTGCCTGCACCTTAGGTGTGACCACCTCACTAAAACTCCTAAGATGCTCTCAGCATCACAAATGGTCTTCAGAGCTTCCAACTCCAACTCCATGTCCTTGGTGACTTGTCAGAAACTGCAGTTGGGCACACTTTCCATGTCATCACAAGAGGACACTGGAAGTTTCCCTAATATCCAATATCCTGCAGGAGTTTAGTTTAGCTTAGTTTATTATTGTCACGTGTCATGAGGTGGACTGAAAAGCTTTTGTTTGATAATAATGCGGCTTTGAGTGTGGAAGCTTAAGCAATGGGCAGAAGTTATACAACCATAGAAGCTAAGCCTGATCACCTTGGATCAGCAAGAAACCAGGTTGTACAAATATGTAGCATTAATGTATTTTCTGTATTTTGATGTGGGGCAAAGCGCTTCTTGACAGCATGCTTGGACCTGAACCAAGAGGAATTATTTATTCAAGTTAAAGAGAATTCCTTATAAATTCTACCAAGCTATTTCAGATTTCCATTGCTTGCAATGACTAATTGTTTTTTTTAGGATTCAATTGTGCTATGTTCTGGTGAATTACGTAACCATACCATGAAATTTCCTAGATCCTGAGGTATTGGGGAAAACACTTGCCCAGTCACACTTCAAGTCACATTCAAGCTATTTTCTTCAATTTGAGCACTTTCCATTAGGGTAGAGCCAAAGATAGCAACCCTGAACAGGCATCCTGAACCCTAAACAATGGGCAGTTTCATTGCTCTCCTATGATTCCTCTGACCGAGATCAAAAACAAGGACTTAAATTTAGGACTTTCCTGGTGACATGAAGCTAGAGAGATGGTCTGAACTTCTCAATTAATTCTACAATTTCCACTGAGAGAATTGAAGAGTTAGAAAGAGTTTAAAAAAGCAATATTTAATGCAGGAGCATAAATGATAGAAACAAAGAAAATAGGTGCAGGGGGAGGCTATTTGGCCGTTCGAGCCAGCACCGCCATTCATTGTGATCATGGCTGATCATCCACAATCAGTAACCCGTGTCTGCCTTCTCCCCATATCCTTTGATTCTGCTAGCCTCTAGAGCCCCATCTAACTCTCTTTTAAATTCATATAGTGAATTGGCAGAGAATTCCACAAATTCACAACTCTCTGGGTGAAAAAGTTTTTTCTCATCTCAGTTTTGAATGGCATTCCTTTTATTCTTAGACTGTGGCCCCTGGTTCTGGACTCCCCCAACATTGGGTACATTTTTCCTGCATTTAGCTTGTCCAGTCCTTTTATAATTTTATATGTATGATTATATGTTATACATTATTGTATGATTATGCATTATGACTATACGTTATAATCATGATTATATGTTATGATTATGCCATGAATCATAAGAAAAACTCAACTGGCATATGTGTCGCAATAATTTCATATAGAACATAAATAACACATCACAAAGTGCTCTCTACATAAAACTGTTAACATGGTGATGCTCTGGGGTTAAAATAACAGAGAAAAATAATAATGGTAATATTCAATGAGCAAACTGCTTATATAGCTGCGGTGTTTGTACCTTTCACAGGGATCTTTCTGTGACTACACATTTAGCAATGATTTTACAATGATGTCTTTCAACAGTGCATCTTCTAGCAGGGCAAGATATCCTAACACGAAACACTGATTTTGTACAATTGCCTTCACATGAGTAAATCGGATTTCTATCCTATAGGTGCTCTCTTACTTGAAACGCATAACACAGACTATCATGAAACTTTGCAGATTATGATTAATATGATGAGACTGTGAACTGGTGGTAAAATGGATCACGGTGGCACAGCGGTAGAATTGCCACCTTACAGCGCCAGAGACCCGGGTTTAATCCTGACTACAGGTGTTTGTCTGCACAAAATTGGTACGTTTTCCCCATGACCTGCATAGGTTTTCTCTGGAATCTCCAGTTTCCTCCCACTCTCCAAAGATGTACAGGTGTAAGTGTGCGGGGATTCCCGGTCAGCCCAGACTCAGTGGACTGAAGGGCGTGCTTCCGCGCTGTAACTGTAAACTAAACTAAACTAAAGAAAGACACAAAAGGCTGGAGTGACTCAGCGGGTCAGGCAGCATCTCTGGAGAAAAGGAATAAGTGACATTTGGGTCAAGACCATCCTTCTGCTTTCCGGCTCTACAGTCCTCCCTGCACACTTTGTCTGCTCCACTGTGAAATCTCATAGAAACATAGAAAATAGGTGCAGGTGGAGGCCATTTGGCCCTTCGAGTAGGCACCACCATTCATTGTGATCATGGTGAAAAAGTGTTTTCTCATCTCAGTTTTAAATGGCCTCGCCTTTATTCTTAGACAATGCCCCATGGTTCTGGACTACCCCAACATTGGGAACATTTTTCCTGCATCTAGCTTGTCCAGTCCTTTTATTGTTTTACACATTACTATAAGATCCCCTCTCATCTTTCTAAATTCCAGTGAATACAAGCCCAGTCTTTCCAATCTTTCCTCATATGACATTCCCGCCATCCTGGGGATTAACCTCGTGAACCTACACTGCACTGCCTCAATAGTGTCCTTCCTCAAATTAGGAGACCAAAACTGCACACAATACTCCAGATGTGGTCTCACCTGGGCCCTGTACAATTGCAGAAGGACCTCTTTACTCCTATACTCAAATCCTCTCGTTATGAAGGCCAACATGCCATGAGCTTTCTTCACTGCCTGCTGTACCTGCACGCCAACTTTCAGTGATTGGTGTACAAGGACGCCCAGGTCTATTTGCACTTCCCTTTCCTAATCTGATACCATTGAGATAATAATCTGCCTCCTTGTTCTTGCCACCAAAGTGGATAACCTCACATTTATATACATTATACCGCATCTGCCACGCAACTGTCCACTCACCCAACCTGTCCAAGTCACCCAGCAACCTCCTAGCATCCTCTTTGCAGTTCACACTGTCACCCAGCTTTGTGACATTTGCAAATTTGCTGGTGTTACTTTTAATTCCATCATCACTCACTATCGGTGGGGGCGCAGCGAGACGGCTGCCCTACCAGCAGCGTGTTCGTCATTTCTACTTTTTCAGTTTTTTTTAGTGTGTCCAAATGTGTGTTTTAATGTCTCTTGGTGTGTCTTGTGTGGGGGGTGGTGAGGGGGGAAAGGGGGGATCCGTTTTCAGTCGCCTCCTCCACGGAGAGGCGACTTTTTCCATGTTGCCTCCCTCGCGACCTAACACCATGGATTGGTGTGGTCTTCCCGGAGTCGGGCCCGGAGCATCAGCAGCGGGCGCAGCGTGGACATATTTCATCGCGGAGCGGGGCGAACCCATGCCGGGGTCGCCAGAAGGTAGTGCTCCGATCGCTGGCCCACGGACTGTTACAGCCTGAAACCGTGGTCTGTGTAGCTCCTAGCTGCGGGCGCGGCGTCCGGAGCCTGGGATCCCTCTTTGGGGATTCCTGGAGAAGAGCTCCGACAGCCGGCCCACGACCGACAACATCCTGAAGCCGTGGTCTGCGGAGCTTCTAGCCATGGGCGTGGCGTGGATTTACCATCCGGAGTGGGATCCCTCGCCGGGGATCCCTGGAGAAGAGCTCCGACCGCCAGCCTGCGGCCTACAACATCCTGAAGCCGCGATCTCCGGCAAGGAAGCACCGATTCGGGACTTACCTTCCAGACGAGAGGGCCTGTACATCTGGCTGCCCACTGCGGCGACTGCAGAGGTTATTGGCCCCGATCACGGGGGAAAATGGAGGAGGACTGACTATACTTTGTGCCTTCCACCTCAGTGAAGAATGATGTTGTGGATGTTTGTGTTACATTTTTATTATGTACTAGACTAAGTGGGACCCGTTGGGTCCCATGATCACATGGGAGGGCTGGTCCCCCGACGCAATATTCCACCTCTCCACCAATTCCAATAATGGTGGCCAGTGGGGGGGCTTTCTGGAGCGCTGGTATGGGTTCTTGGGGTGGCAGCTCAGTCCCTCAAGCCTGATCTGCTGGCAGCTCACTCACGGCTGGTGGGCTGGCAGTTGACTCATGACTATTCCTTGAAATTCCATTTCAAGCAGGGTGCAAGTCCACCAAATTCAAATCCATGTTCCTACCATTTCAAGCAGGGTTCAAGGCCACCAAATTAAAGTGCAGTTTCTTACCACTATGAGCAGGGTGCAAGGCCACCGAATTCAAGTGCAGTTCCCAACCACTTCAAATAGGGTGTAAGGCCACCGAATTCAAGTGCAGTTTCATACCGCTTTGAGCAGGGTGCAAGGCCACCAAATTCAGTGCAGTTTTGTTCCACTTCAAGCAGGGTCCAAGGCCACCAAATTCAAATGCAGCTTCATACCATTTCATGCAGGGTGAAACCACCATAAAACCACACAAAACACCAAACTCACAGTTCAGTAGACATTCAGTGTGTTCAGTTGATTCACAGCGCAGACAGAGTCAAGACCTCTCCGTCCCCCAGAGACTGCAGAGACTGAGCCACACCCTCACTTCCGGGTTTTATAACACCTCCCCCTCACACCGGAAAAGGTGTGGCTTTCAGGGTGTGATTGACAGGAGAGATTCTCAACATTTTTTAAACACTAATAACACTTTTATTTTTCATTGATGGGAAGAATTCTCTGCACCTGCTCAGCGGAGGGGGGACTGAGTAGGATGGCCAAAAATCACAACCGCAAGTGTAGCGGTTTATCTAAAATCATTATACAGTGCAAACAGGAAGTAAGTGCATTTGCAGTAGTGCCTTTTAACTTCAAGCCAAAGCACCCAAGCCGCCATTTGCAGTAAGTAGTGCCTTTCAACCTCAAGCCAAAGCACCCAAGCCACCATTTGCAGTAAGTAGTTCCTTTCAACTTTAAACCAATGCTCCCAAGCCACCATTTGCAGTAAATAGTGCCTTTCAACCTCATGCCACCATTTGCAGTAAGTAGTGCCTTTCAACTTCAAGCAAAAGCACCCAAGCCACCATTTGCAGTAAGAAGTGCTTCAACTTCAAGCCAAATCACCCGCCACCATTTGCAGTAAGTAGCCTTTCAACTTCAAGCAAAGCACCCAAGCCACCATTTGCAGTAAGTAGTGCTTTTCAACCTTAAGCCAAAGCACCCAAGCCACCATTTGCAGTAAGTAGTGCCTTTCAACTTCAATCCAAAGCACCCGCCACCATTTGCAGTAAGTAGTGCCTTTCAACCTCAAGCAAAGCACCCAAGCCACCATTTGCAGTAAGTAGTGACTTTCAACTACAAGCCAAAGCACCCAAGCCATCATTTGCAGTAAGTAGTGCCTTTCAACTTCAATCCAAAGCACCCGCCATCATTTGCAGTAAGTAGTGCCTTTCAACCTCAAGCCAAAGCACCCAATCCACCATTTGCAGTAAGTAGTGCCTTTCAACCAAGCCAAAACACCCAAGCCACCATTTGCAGTAAGTAGTGCCTTTCAACTTCATGCCACCATTTGCAGTAAGTAGTGCCTTTCAACTTCAAGCCAAAGCATCCAAACAACCATTTGCAGGCAGTGCTTTTTTACTTCAAACAAACCATATTTTCATTTTCAAACCACATTAAGGGTACTCACAGTTGTGTAGACATTTGTTCAGTGTCATTCAGAGCTCAGAGAGACGTGACCCTTGGCTTCATCCATCTTGCAGAGAGTGAGTGAGGCACACCACTTCCCGGTTTTATAGTCCCTCCCCCTCCCTCCAGCAGGTGCAGCAGAGAGAATGGTGATTTTTTTAAACTTCAAGCCAAAGCTCCCAAGCCACCATTTGCAGTAAGTAGTGCATTTTGAACTTTAAACCAAAGCTCCCAAGCCACCATTTGCAGTAAATAGTGCATTTCAACTCTAAGCCTAAGCACCCAAGCCACCATTTGCAGTAAGTAGTGCCTTTCAACTTCATGCCACTATTTGCAGTAAGTAGTGCCTTTCAACTTCAAGCCAAAGCATCCAAACAACCATTTGCAGGCAGTGCCTTTTTACTTCAAACAAACCATATTTTCATTTTCAAACCACATTAAGGGTACTCACAGTTGTGTAGACATTTGTTCAGTGTTATTCAGAGCTCAGAGAGACGTGACCCTTGGCTTCATCCATCTTGCAGAGAGTGAGTGAGGCACACCACTTCCTGGTTTTATAGTCCATCCCCCTCCTTCCAGCAGGGGCAGCAGAGAGAATGGTGAATTGTTTTTAAACATTAATATCTCTCTGATTTGTCATCGATGGGAAAAATCCTCCGCACCTGTAAGGCGGAGGGGGGCTCTGGGCGTGGTGGCCAAAAGTGACGGCCATAGGTGGCGGCGTTCTTTCGGAAATCGCAGCACAGTAGGCCAAAAGCGGTCAAGATCAGAGATTTAGTAATATAGATTGTGTGTTCTTTTTTATTGTACCGCTGTTGGCAAGTTCATTTCACTTGCACTTTATGTGCAATGTGACGAATAAAACTGATTGTATTGTATTGATTGTATTGCTCTCTCCGACCGGAGTTCTTGCTGCACCCCCTCTGTGATTCCTCCTGCTCTCCAGCTCTAAGATCCTCCTTAAACTAAACTAAACCTGTCTCTTCGTACAACCTTTACAAGACAATGCAAAGAGAAACATAATTGCCACACACATTCTAAGAAATACGGTAATTCTCCCTGTCTAGGGAAAAACAGCCAGGTACTATTAAATTCCACAACTATGCTGTCATTAGATGTGGGCCCCTATCACTATATATCACTGCAATACCGCTTAGACCTCCCAGTATGTGAAAATGACTATTGGGTTTGTTAGGCAGTAAAAATAACTTTGTTTCAGCAAATCTGAAAACTAAAACTAAATATGCTGAAGAACAAGCAAGGCATGCCCTCCCAGCAATGTATGGATTCCCATTCTTTAAACTCTGCAAAATATTTAGAATCGTGGTATAGTCAGTGTTAAACTCAACATTACCAATGTTTGTCATGTGATTGATTCCTGTTGAGTTTGCATTCTGTGCATATTTCTTTCTTGCACAATAAAAGACTGCAAGATCTCATCTTCAACAGATCCAGATTAGTTTATTATTATATACACCAGGGTACATGTTCATGTGATGCTCACAGTGTAGACAATATACCAGAGTGCAAAACAGCCGAATAGTGCAAATTTGTGGTGTTATTTGATGTAATGCAAAAAGAAACTCAATCACAACAGCGGAATAGCCGGATGAGGTAGAGTTAAGTGCAGGGCTGGATTTACGCATATGCTTCATAGGCTTAAGCCGAGGGCCTCAAGATCTAGGGGGGCCTCGGCAGGCCCGGATTTACCTATAGGCTTCATAGGCTGAACCCTAGGGCCTCAAATCTAGGAGGCCTCCGGCCAAGGTGTTTTTTTCCCAGAGTAAAAATAATCCAGAGAAAAAAAAAATTGGAGCGCTATCAGCGTTTCCACTTTGACGGAAATTAACCGAATTTCTGGTTCCGGCCCGCTGGAAGTTTTGGGGGGGAAAATTGCGACCATCCACGCCTGCGCAGTTGGGGGAAGCCGGTGATGCAGTAGCGACGCAAAATGACGCTGTCTCTCCGCGCGTGCGCAGTGGGCCCGGGTGGGTTCAGATCTCCATTTGCACGCCACACAATCACCTCAATGCCTCGTGTCTACTCCAGGTAAGTAGTGGAATATTGCGTTGCGGAAGTGCCCGTTTCTCCGGGCCGCTGGGGGGGGAGAGGGGGGTCTGCGGTGTCTGCGGCTCAGAGTCGGAGTCTCGCTGCGTGGGAGGGACAGAGAGGGGGCGCGGGCAGTTATTTCACATAAAATTTTTGTAATCCTGCCATGCCACTCCCCTTTTTGAAAAGCTTCGTACGGGCCTAATGTATAATATTTTTGACACTGTCCTAGGCTTTTCTTACATATGCTGGCACAACGCACTGTAGTCTCTAAACAACACTTCAGTAATTTTCCTTGCCCTCCATTTCAGAATAATAGTGTTTTAAGCCTATAACTCGACTAGCACTGGCAATAAATAAAAAGCGCAGCTTTCCAGCCCTTATCTCATTGGTCACGCTCGGCTGCACATCGGTGTCAATCTGATAACTCTTCCATCTTCCTCTAGTCGTGGGGGTGAGGGATTGGGAGGGGCCTCACAAATGGAATAGCCTAGGGTCTCTCTTCATCTAAATCCGGCCCTGGTTAAGTGTGAGAGAGGGTTGCTAACTGTCCCGTATTAGCCGGGATAATTCATATTGGGCTAAATTGGTTTGTCCCATACGGGACCACCCTTGTCCCGTATTTGAGGTCGGGTCGAGGGGACTGTTGGGTCGGAACACCGCATCCGGCCCCGCCTCACCCATCCCGACGTACTGCAGCCCATGGAGTGCAGCAGCAGCGTCTCGCTTGTGGCCCCGTCAGTCGGCAGCCCGTCTAGCTGTCCGACCTTCACTTCCCGCCGACACCACCATTCCTCCTTCACATGATCGATCATTGGTTCATGAGTTGGATGGGGTGCCGGACTTTGCGCCTGACGTCGTGCGGGCCAAAACTCTTCAGCTGGCCCACCGGCTGAGCTTTGTATGCAGTCCAGCACTCCGGCCAATTCATCATTCACCGAGCCATGGCCGAGTCGGTCAACAAATTGCTGTCAGGAATTTGTTCCTTATTTTGACCTTTTGTCCCTTATTTGAGAGTGAGAAAGACGGCAACCCGACTGTGAGAGGACAAGGCAACTACTCCCAAAAGGGGATGTGGATGAGGAGATTGGTTCAGGAGTCTCATAGCAATAGGGAAGAAACCGTTCTTAAGTCTGGACTTTTGAGTTTTCAAGCTCCTGTACTTACTCCCGGAAAGAAAAGGTCAAGGTGGCAGCCATTCTTGGCAATACATCAAACCTTTCTAATACAATGCACTGGATGGAAGGAAGTGATGAGCCTGTGGTGGACTATGCTGTGTTCACCACTCTGTGTGGCTTCAGGATCAGTTGCCATATGAGGCTGAGGTTTATCCTTTCAGAATACTTACTACTGTGCATCTGTAGAATTTGAGAGAAACCTTGTACTTTCTCAATAACCGTTTCAGTATGAAGGGACCAGTCTAGTTTGCTGGTGTTATGGATGTCAAGTAACGTGAAGCTGACAAACATATCTCTAACAGCTCCATTGATGAGGGCAAGATTGTGTTCACTGCCTCACTTCGCCAGGTCAACAACTAACTCTTTCATTTTGCTGATGGTAAGGGTTAGGCTATTGTCCTGATACCATTTCACAAGGTTCTTGTTCTCTTTCCTGTACTTCATCTCATCATTGTTGTTGGTCCCGTTGACAACAGTGGTTTCATCAGCTATCATAAAGATCAAATTGGCTCTCCAGTGGTGGATGTCCAGGAAGTAGACCAAGGGACTGACCACACAAACATGGGGAGCACCAGTATTTGAGGGACATGATGGAGTAAACGTTATGACCAACTCTAATTGACTGAGGTCTGATGTTCAAGTGGACCAGAAGCCAGTTGCAGGCAGAGGCTCCAAGGACAAGGTCCAAGGGTTTAGAGATGAGATTATTACGTATTATAGCACTGAAGGCTGAGCTGTTGTCAATGAATAACATGATTACATTGGTGTTCTTATTGTCAAGGAGATCGAGAACTGAGCATAATATAAGAAAGGTGGTGTCCTCCGTAGACATGTTTTCCTTTACAGAAATTGCAGAATGTCTAGATTGTCTGGAAGACTAGTACAGATGGGGTCATTACCAGTCTTTCCAAGCACTACATTACAGTCAACACTAGAGCTTTTGGGTAGCAGTCATTAAGACAGGTCACTTTAAAATTTGGGGGGACTGGATAGATGGAGCGTTCCTTGTAGCAGATGAGGATTGTAGACTGTTGAGGTGAGAGGTTGAAGATGTCAGCAAAGACTGTGGCCTGTTGATTGGCGCACAATTTCAGAACCTGTCCATGGACTCCAGCAGGGCCAACAGCTTTTCAAGAGTTTACCCTCATGAAAGCATTTCTGATTTCTGCTGCCAAATTGTATGAGACTGAGCCAGCTGAGAATGAAGGGAGTAACCTAGGTGGATCTTTGTTTGCCTCTTCAAAATGGGTATAAAAGGCATTGACAGGGACGTGCGGTCAGGGAATACTTCCAATGAAAATAGCTGTTAAGAAAAGTAAAGAAAAATAATAATAAAATAAAATAAAATAAATATAAAGATTTTTCCACTGATCTCTGATAAATGTAATTTCTATATGAATCTAATCATTTTTAATAGTCTAAATCGCCAAATTTGCACTGCTCCGCTGCAAATACAGGGAGTAATGAGAGGTGAGGCAGCGACGAGCTGAGCCTCCCCTCTGATTGTGCAACCACTCAGAAACTGGATGGAGCGCGGGCAATAAGCGTGTGTCTGTTACTATCTCTCTGTATGTCACCAATGTAATGTTTGTAAACCCCTTCATTACATGCCCTCGCCTTCCATAGTCCAGGTAACTTATTTCACGTATAAATATATTAAATTTAGGCTCGCTGGTCTCGTCATAAAACTGCAATGAAAAAGCACCAGGGGAGGCAGCGATCACATCTGCCTCACTGAGAGGGCGTGTCTTGACCGCGGTGGAGGGAGAGTGAGCATCAATTACGTAGGCTCAGCCCACATAACTGACGCTACCTCACTCTCCCTCCACGTTAGCTAGCTTCAGCAGCGGCGGCGCAGCACTGGATTCCACCGCTGGCGGTGCTGACTTTCCAGCCGCGGGTGGCGCTGACTGGTAGGTTGATTCGTTGATTTGTAGCGGCCGATTGGGAGGCTCTGGGCCGCTGAGAGCTCCCAATTGGGCCCCTCGTTGGAGTAATGTACTCTCGACTCGGGTAGATCTACCCTGGGTGGAGGGGGGAGAGAGGGATGGAGAGAGAGTAGAGAGGTGGAGGGGGAAGAAAGGGGTAGACGAGGAGGGGGGTGTGAGGGGGAATGGAGGAGGAGGAGGTTGGTTGTTCCCTCACCGTCCCGGGGAAACGCTCCCGCCCCTCCAGTCACTGTGCTTCACGCACACAGCCCCGGCTCCACCCCTCTCTCTTCCCGGGGAGATGCGGTGATACAGCGAGGGCAATACAGGGAGGGCCGGGCCACTGATACTAACCAGTGCCTCCCCAGCCATTGACCTCACCGCACGTCACATTGAACTCATTCAGCGGAAATGTGTCACTGCCAGAGATTGCCTCTGATTTCAGCTAGTTACCCATAAAGGTATTCAGGTCCCACCACCTGATTGATTGAATTGATCATTTAGCTTGTGTGAAATTCTCTACTGGTGTTTGGATTGGATTGGATTCAATTTATTGTCATTGTCTCAATTAATAGACAACGAAATGCTATTTTCCTTACAATCATACAAATTTAAAAAAGCACAAAACACAGAAGTCCACGACACAAACATCCCCACAGCGGCCCCAAAGTTCCCCACTGTGAGGGAAGGAACAAAAGTCCAGTCAGCCTCCTCGCTGATCTTCCCAGATGTTCACCCGTGGTCGGGGCCTCCCGAGCACCCCGTAGTCGCCGCCACGGGCGGCCTGATGTTCAGGCCCTCTCGCCGGGAATGATAGAAGCCCGACGTCGAACGGGAGAACATCCTCAGCGGCCCGGACCTCTAAATCGGCCACCTCCCACCAGAGTCCGCGGCCCCCGAAGTCCACAGGCTGAGCTGGGCAGAGATTCACGCTGGCGCCCCCCGACAAAGGGTTGCAGGACTCCGCGATGTTGGTCAGGACGCGACTGGAATAATAGTCGCATCTTCTCCAGGAATCGACTGAAGAACGGTTTCCCCCTTACTATACCCTCTTCCCCCCACATAAAAAAACAAAAAAAAACAAAAAACATATTTTAAACATAACAAAAAATAAAAAAGATACCGGACTGAAGGCGGAGGCAGCCACTAACAGCGCCACCGGATGTCCGCCTATAAGGCTATATCCCTATAGCCTTGTGGAGATTACAGACAGTGCGGGATCATTCTTCTTGAAAGCCTCGGATCTGGACTTTAGCAAATGTGAATCTCCCTGTTCGTCCAAGGTTTCTATCTTGGATAGACCATAATTTTCTTTGTCCGAACACAGTCGTCAACTCATTTCTTGATTGATTTTTACTGAAGATTTATTTGTGAGTTATACTGGGTGATATGATTTCGCCGACTTAGAATTTTCCAAAGTTCCAGTACAAAAAGTCACGTGCCCATATAAGATGGATAGAGACATTTGTTAGCATAAGTTACATAAGAAACATATTCAACTCCTCAGACTGAAAAGAAGATTAATATTATACGCAATTCTTTATTACTTCCAATCACATTTCACACAATACACATTAAGTTGAAAATAGATTTTTTTGGCAATTTTGTTGTTGATGTTGTGCTGTTTTTCATTTAGCTCTCTATTTCCCAACACACATGAACTTGTTTTGGAAGGTGAGGGGAGTTGAGGAAGTTGTAGGAGGATTAACTGAGGAATGCAAAGCAAATCAGGCTCTACCAGAAACGTAGGTACGATACCTTCACCACGTAGATGAATACAAGTCTACATAATCCTTACTCTAGTTTTCTGAATAGTTAGTCATAATTAACCCGTCTCAGAGATCTTTGCAGAGAATAGATTAATGGATGCCACAAAGACAGTTTTGGAAGGAACTAACCCTGCAGATTTCACACTACCAAGTTAAAAAGTGCCACTCTCAAGAAAAGCTTCTCATGTGCTAACAACCTACCCATATTAATTAAGGTGATGGTGGGAAGGGGTTGGGGGAAGTAATGTCACAGGCCTATCCAAATATTCTTACAGGAATCTAGAGGCAGAGAAAGAATATCACCAAGACTGGGCTAAAAATTAATATTGAACTCCTACACTGATTTCCAAATTTAACACACATTTAAATAATTATTTTAAGATCATGAGAAGAGAAACATAGAAACATAGAAAATAGGTGCAGGAGGAGGCCATTCGGCCCTTCGAGCCTGCACCACCATTCAATATGATCATGGCTGATCATCCATGAATCCTGAAACCAGAAAGGGGATGATAGGTGATAGGTGGAACCAGGAGTGGGATGGGAGGTGATGGGCAGATGGATCCAGATGAGGAAGGGGCCAGGAGGGAGTTTAAAGACAGAGACCGATGGGTGATAGGTAGAAACAGAGAAGGGAAAAACAATTCGACAGATAGAGCCTGGTGGGAGAGGGGAGGGATAGGTAGATAAGGCAATAAGGGAGGGATGATAAAGAATCAAGGTAACCTGTGGGTGAGGGTAGGGGGCAACGGAGAATGGAAAAGGTGAACAAAGGGAAACAAGACTTAACTGGTGGGAATGTGCAAGGAATACTGGTCTGTGTGGGCTATCTGAAATATTTTTGTGTGCTGTGTGACTTTGTGGCACTACACTATAATTCTCCTTCAGTCACAACTTTGTCAATTAAATTCTGCATAGACTGGCCCGTACTATGATTCCAGTCACCACATAACCAGTTGGCTTTCAGCAGGTCATCCAGCTATGTCAGAAAGAATAAGAAATGTTTCCATGGCTCTCACAACAGAGAACAGTTAAATAAAAATGGGGAAAAGCAACTTCAGGAAAAAAAGGAGCATTCATGAAAGGAGGTTTAGTTTAGAGAGAGCATGGAAATAGGCCCTACGGTCTACTGAGTCCCCGCCAAACATCAATCACCCATTCGTACTAGTTTTATGTTATCCCATAGATTCACCAGGTTAATTCCCGAGATGGCAGGATAGACCTATGATGAAAGAATGGATCGACCGGGCTTATACACACTGGAATTTAGAAGTATGAGAGGGGATCTTATAGAAACATTTAAAATTCTTAGAGGATTGGACAGGCTAGATGCAGGAAAAGTGTTCCCAATCTTGCGGGAGTCCAGGGGTCACAGTTTAAGAAAAAGGGGTAGGCCATTTAGGACTGAGATGAGGAAAAAGTTTTCACCCAGAGAGTTGTGAATCTGTGGAATTCTCTGCCACAGAAGGCAGTGGAGGCCAATTCACTGGATGTTTTCACGCGAGAGTTAGATAGAGCTCTCAGGACTAACGGAATCAAGGGATATGGGGAGAAAGCAGGAAAAGGGTACTGATTTTGGATGATCAGCCATGATCATATTGAATGGCGGTGCTGGCTTGAAGGGCTAAATGGCCTACTCCTGCACATATTTTCTATGTTTCTATCCCACTTTCCCACTTCCTGCACACTAGGAGCTATTTACAGATGCCAATTAACATACAAACTTGTGAGGAAGATTGAGGATCGAGAGGAAACCCACATGGTCACAGGGAGAATGTGCAAACTCTGCACAGAAAGCACCTCTGAAGTCAGGATCAAACCTGGGTCTCTGGCACTGTGAGGCAGCAGTTCTACTAGCGACACCATCGTGCTAGCCGTCATAAGGATTATTTTCTGGTACTCTTGAGGCGAGAGCTGCGATGAAAGGTACTACCTCTGGAAAAAATTCAATGTATGTGAAAAAGGAAGGACCCTTTTCCCTGGATTTGGATCTGCAGCAAATGAATTTCAGAAATTTTTAACGAGCTTTCTGGAACAGCATTACGTGATTGCTAATCCTATTTTAGTTCCTGAAAACATGCACAGATACATTTCTAGGCACTAGCATTATAAAACGTGCTATATACTGTAACTACAAGATATGCTGCAATTTATATGCTGCATAATTTCAGTCTATATTAATATAAACATACAATTATATGGATTTATACAAGCTGCGCAAATGGGTCATTTTCCAACCCTGTAATTAAATAAGTCTTTCAGCTTAGACCTGAATTTCCAAATGTGGTACTAACAGGAAATGATTTTGTTTCAAAACATTCTTTGAATACTGTTATTTTTGAATCCTAAAGATTAGAATCACAATTTATACACAGAAGCGGGTGTGAATTTTCAAGATAAACAGTAAAACAGTAAAGGTTTGCCCTGAGGACAGAAGCAGATAACAGGCTTATATTTAAGGAACTACAGAGGCTCATGCTTTCAGGGTAGTGTTTGTTTACTTAATATATCCCTGCTGTGTTGTGAGAAAGCAGTCACTTCAAGCAAAAATCAGAAAGGAAGTTTTCTTCTGGTGCCCAGGATTCTGCCAGTTGTTGAGTGTTGGATTTGCATGACTGTGGCAAGGTTTTGTTTGCACAGTTGGTACAACCACAATTGACTAAGCGCTGGAAATGCAAGTCTGGCTGTAGGCTGGGCAGAAACCACAACAACAATCTCAATAGACTCAATATGCTGCCGTGCCATCTTTCAATGCACCATCAGGTGCAAGTTAACTCGTAGGTGGAGCAAGTCAACTACCTCTTGAAGCATCCTTCATGCCTCTTTCTCATCTAAAGAGGCAGCAGCACCATATTTACCTTACCATGCCATTCCCATTGTCAAGCCTAGCATTAGGAAAAGTGCCTACACATCCTTATAGGCAACAATGCCATCCAATCTAAAGGTTAATGTCCATTATAGCAAAGAACATTTTAAATATCTTATTTTGAAAATATCTCTAGTTTAAATGAAGAGTATATGGAAATGATGGGATGAAAAAAAAGGGCCAGTGCTAAGAGTGTTCAAGAAACGCAAATACCAAGGCACACTCAGAAACTCAGGCCCAACACCCATATTGACCTTAGTCCTGGGCCTCCTTCATTGTCAGAGCAAGGCCTAATGCAAATTGGTATGTACAGCACCTCATACTTTGTGTGGGCATCTTACAACCCAGGGATATGAATATTAATTTCTCTAACTACAAGTAACCCTCTCACTCCGTCCCTCCCCCACTATACAATACAATTTATTTGTCATTTGGACCCCTTGAGGTCCAAACGAAATGACGTTTCTGCAGCCATACATTGCAAAACAAAAGACCCGAGACACAACACAATTTACACAAACATCCATCACCTCGCTGTGATGGAAGGCAAAAATACTTATCTCTCCACTGCACTCCCCCCCCCCGATGTCAGAGTCAAAGTCAAAGCCCCCGGCTGGCGATGGCGATTGTCCCGTGGCCATTAAAGCCACGCCGGGTGATGCAAGGTCGCACACCGGGTCTTGTTATTAGAGCCCCCGGCGTGCGCTCGCAAAGTCCCGCGGCCATTCCAAGCCGCGCGGGGCGATGGTAAGTGTCCCCGCTCCAGGTGCTCTTCAACCCCGCAACTCGGGCGGGAGAAGTCGCCGTTGCGGAAGCCCCGAAAAGCGGTCTCCCAGCAGGGACCCGCGGGCTCCCGGTGTTGCCGTCCGCCAGACCCGCAGTTGCAGCCTCCGAATCTCCGGGGGTCGGGCCGCAGCAGCGCTCCACCACAGCTCCACCCGCTCCGGACTCGGCCAGCTCCGCAACGGTGAGGTGAGTAGTCGGCAGCTCCGCAACTGGAGCCCCAGGTCGTTCCTGTTGGAGGCCGCTCCACGTTGCAGCCCCAACGACAACGGAGACCCGACAAAGAAAAGGTCGGGTCTCCCGTGCAGGGGAAAGATTTTAAAGTTACCCCCTCCCCCCCCACACACACATACCCCAACAAAAAAAATAACAAAAACTACATAAAAACGAGACAAAAAATAAAAAAAACAGACGGACTACAGAGGCCGCTGCTGACAAGAGTCGCGCCGCCCACCAGAACTCTAGTCGTTGTACTAGTTTCACTGTCATCCTGGTGGGTTTCATTATATAACTCGTTTTATCCTAACCCACAGCTAACAATGGACTGTTTCTTTGATCATCGTTACCTTTTTGCATATCTTTCATTTCCTTCTTCTATCTTTCTCTATATCTATATCTCGTTTCCCTTTCCCCTGACTCCTAGTCTCCCGACCCGAAACATCACCTATTCCTTTTTTCCAGAGATGCTGCCTGACCCGCTGAGTTACTCCAGTTTTTTGTGCTTATCTGTGGTTTAAACCAGCATCTGTAGTTCCTTCCAACATACCTTCATGTATGGTGAATATTACACCTCTCTATCTATACACCAAAAATTAATATATTTTAATAACCACCACCCTGTTTAGTCATGTCATACTCTCTTTGTTAGGTCAGTTTTTAGTTGGTATAACCGTTCCAAGAAAAACATTCCAAATGCTTGAATTATTTCGGCCAACTACCATTTGGGCAGTCATGACGGCGCAGCGGTAGAGTTGCTGCCTTACAGCGAATGCAGCGCCGGAGATCTTGGTTCGATCCCGACTACGGATGCTGTCTATACGGAGTTTGTACGCTCTTCCCATGACATGCGTGGGTTTTCTCCGAGATCTTCGATTTCCTCCCACATTCCAAAGATGTACAGGTTTGTAGGTTCATTGGTTTGGTAAAATGTAAAAATTGTCCCTAGTGGGTGTAGGATAGTGGTAATGTGCGGGGATCGCTGGTCGGCGCGGACCCGGTCGGCGCGGACCCGGTGGGCCGAAGGGCCGGTTTCCGCGCTGTATCTCTAAACTACCATTACCCAATAATGCACCACATTCCGATAAGACGGTTTTTCTAGTTTTTTTTAAATCTATGGTTTCCTAAAGCAAAATTAAAACAGCTGGGGGAGCTCAGCCGATTAGGTCAGGCAGTGTCTGTGGAGGTTATGGACAGATGAGGTTTTGGGTCAGGACATCTCTCGTGACTCTCAGGGCAGACACAGTAAGGATGTGCAGAAATTTACAACAGCACTGCACTAATATAGAGAAAGAAAGTATTACATACAGTGTCAATAGAAACAAAAGAAAAATCAGATGTTTGCATTCATCTTTTAAACGTGGTTGCTCAGCACCTTCAATATTTGCCACTGTGAAATACTGAAAGCCTGTTAAAAGTGGATGTATCCTAGAGCAGCCTCCCTACCATCATTCACATCTACACTTCACGCTGCATTGGCAAAGCTGCCAACATAATCAAGATCCTTTGTTTTTTCCCGTTCATTTTATCTTCTCCCCTCTCCTGACGACAGAAGATACAAAAGTAGAAAGATATACCACCAGATTCAATAGTACTTCCATTAGTTAGAATGAAGTCCCAATCTTCCAACCTACCTCATTGCAGGCCTTAGACTTTTCTCTGTAAGTGTAATGCTATAACACTATATTCTGCACTCTGGGATTTTTCTCTTTGCACTCGATTGTGACTTAATTGCGCTCACATGTAATATAATTTAATTTGTCTTATCATTTTGAAGAAAGCACTTCTCTCAAATTCTCTAACTCAGTGGCTGCCCAATGCTCACGAAATATGTTGTGCACATGACAGATACACAAAACATTTTTCCAGACTGCTTTTTTTTTCCTATTTTCCTTGATTGGGTGAGATGAGGAGTTTAATAAAATGAGCAATGTGAATACTGAGGAAGCTTACAATAAGGCTTTGCAAGATTAGTCACGATTAATCAGTCTAGCATCATGCACAGACATAATAATTGAAGTGTTGCAATATAACTTAAGCTTATTAATTCCAATGGCAGCTGATAGAGAAGATCAGCTAAAGAGGACAACCAAAATGCTTTCTGAAATCCTTTGCATTTGTTAAATGCTTTCAACTGCCACAAATTTCGATATTCTCATTGAAGACAGACACAAAATGCTGGAGTAATTCAGCGGAACAGGCAACATCCCTGGAGAGAAGGAATGGGTGACGCTTCGGGTCAAGACCCTTCTTCAGATGTAAACCAGCATCTACAGTTCCTTCCTACACATCCGAGATATTCTAATTGCCAGTCACACAGCTATTTACCTCCTGTTTAAACGACACCACTCCATTCAGAAATGAATCTGTGCCACAGAATTCAACAATTTATTCAATGGTAAACATAAGTTTCACTTATTTATGATGTCTAATTGTAATTTTTGATTGATACAAGGCGCTGGAGTAACTCAGCGGGTCAGATTATTCCCGAGTTACTCTGGCACTTTGTGACTATCTTTGGTATAAACCAGCATCTGCAGTTCTTTCTTATTACATATTGCTAATTTTAATTATTTGACTGCTTGAAGGGATTTGAGTTTCTCCGAGAAACCCTATTAAGCCAATATAATTAACCTCATATTTTAAGTTAAAGAAATTACTACTTTGTGCCAAATGTTTTAAATAGATAATGAGGCTTGGATCAATGTCAGCTACAAATAATTAGCTAGGAATGCCGAACTTTAAAAGATATTTGACATGATGAAAAAAGTTGTTTAAAATATCTTGCCTGCATGTCATGGCCAGGTGATATCTTGTGGAACATCTGAAGTCTATGCTCTGAATGTCATGTACAAAATAAAATGTAGCATTTAATCACCATTCTTTCCAACACGTAACATTGATATGTTGTAAGGTACAGGTATCATGGTGCTTGGATCAAAGAACCAAGTGTAGACCAGGTGAATATTTCACCAAGCATTTGCGTTCTCCTGCCTGCTAGATCTCCCCATTGCCAACCATTTTGACTTCCCTTCCCATTCCCATACTGACCTTTCTGCCCTTGGTCTCCGGCAAACTGGATGAACAGCACCTCATATTTTGCTTGCATAGCTTATAGCCCAATGGTATGAACAGTGAATTCTCCAATTTTAAGCAATATCCTCCCTGCCCTTTCTTTATTTCCCATGTTCCCCACCCCCAACCTAGTGCACCCATAACAGCTCCATCAACCTCCTTCATACACTCATCTCCCATCCCCAATTTCCTATTATCCATCCATTCCCCATCCTCTTTCACTCACATCCCTCCCTCCGGCTTTACATTTTCACTCCTCTTCTCCTCTCTGACACCCTTTTGTTTCCTCTTCACCTCTAACTTATGTCATTTACTCCACTCATCTGCCAATCAAACTTCCCCCATCCCATACCTGGTACCATTTATCACTTGCCAGGCGTTGTCTCTACCCCACAGCTTTCTTCCACTACTCCTATTAATCTGAAGAAAAATCCCGCCCCGAAACGTCACCTGTCCATTCCCTCCATAGATGCTGCCTGACCCACTAAATTCCTTCATCACTTTGTGTTTTGATGAACATTCCAGCAACTGCAGTTTCTTGTGTCTCTATATCAAGTGGGAGTCAGATATCCATCCATAGTCAAACTGGAAGGCAAGAGGCTGGAGCGACAAAATAATATACATGTTCCTACAATGTAGCCAAGAAAATTTATCCTTTGCTTCAAGTGGAGCCCATTTCATTGCTCCTTATGCAGCTGTTTGCATTTAAATTTGTCAAAAATAGCATCCAAGTCGCACTGCAAATTGCAACCAACAAAACTTGGAAAAGCTACCAAATGATTTTTTTAAAATCTGGCAGATCATAAAATACATAACTAAACAAAGTTTTAAAGCCTCGAAAAGCGCCTCAATTTAAATTATTTAAATTTAAATCGAGGTTTACGATTTTATTTTCATAATAACCAAAGCATAAAAAAAACTCACATTTACGCAGAAAAGATTTCGAAATCATAAACCTGATGCATGAGGAAAAAATGGATCTCAAGGTTTTCCTCGTAGTTGGGTCCCCTTCAATAATAACCTTTCTAAGATGGCTCAAGCCTGGCAGCCCACTAGGGGAACTCTGCCATGCTGACCTTGTTTTATTTTGGAACCCACTTACATGTCAAACTGTTGTCCTAACTTTCTAAAATAATAAAAAAAAGCTTCTGATCACACTTCAACATCTTGAAAACTCAGATAAAATCCATAAACATCAGTCTAGTTTGGGATGAGCTGATGTATGTGAATTATTGTTCCATTTCAGTAGCATTGCCCATTTCAGTGCCTATCCAGTCTGTCCCCTGTTGAAGTTTTCATTCATGCCATTCACACCTCCAGACTCGATCATTCACATAGTCC
Source organism: Amblyraja radiata (assembly GCF_010909765.2). Taxonomy (NCBI): domain Eukaryota; kingdom Metazoa; phylum Chordata; class Chondrichthyes; order Rajiformes; family Rajidae; genus Amblyraja; species Amblyraja radiata. Next base: position 141,325,569 of record NC_045956.1, read on the forward strand.
ACTGGCTAGTTCTTTATGTTCATTAAATAAAAGTTTCCTGCACCCTGGTACATTCCAAGTTCTCCTAACCCCTTCCTAATACACCATGATTCCCAGAACAAAAATGTAATTTTAATTATTTCATCCATATGTTTAAGATACCTCACCACCTCAGTAAACTCTTCCAGACAATGTTCTTCCCGTGCATTTATATTCATTGGGTAATCGAGTCTCTGCAGTATCCTGCACCTCTCTTTGCTTCTCAAACACACTCAGTTCACTCTTAGAGTCATAGACTCTTCCAATTTCTCTCTTTTTAGCTTCACTTTCTTTATAAATCTGTGAAGCATCTTGAGGTATTAATTTATGTTAAGCATCAAGTTGGTATTATAGTAGCACATCAGAACAGTACAGCAAACTAAATAATTTTAATTGAACTCTTTGATTCAAGGTATTGTATTGGGGAGCGTTCCATGTCTGATAACTACCCCAAATATATGGAGTAAAAACAAACTGCTGGGGAAATTAAGGCAGTATCAGTGGAGGGAAATGAACAGGTTGGGTACCTTCTTCAGATCAATGGAGCGAAGAAGAGATAGATTGTAGAGAGAAGTGAGGGGAAGGGGTGGAACAAGAACTAACAAGTGATAGATAGATTCAGGTAAGAACTAATGAACCGGCAGTTAAGTCAAGTAGGGGAGTGATAGGTGGAGATAGTAACCAAGGCTGAAGGTGAAACGGAGAAGACAAATGCAGATTCTGCCGGGGGTTCCAACATTGTGACTTTTGGGCCTGGAGCGGGGCCGTACATCGCCCGGCGCGGCCTTAAATGGCCGTGGGACTTACCATCGCCCGCCTGGGGCTTTGACCTCGGATGTGAAATGGTGCAGGGGAGAGACAAGACTTTGCCTTCCATCACAGTGAGGAGGAGAATCACTGTGATGGATGTTTGTGTAAATTGAATTGTTTGTATGTCTTGTAGGAATTGTCTTTGTATGGCTGTGGAAACGGAGTTTCGTTTGAGCCTCACTGAGGGTCAAATGACATGTAATAAATATTGTATTGTATTGTATTGATAGGGAAGGAAGAAGGAGAATGAAATGTAGTACTCAAGGGAGGATAATGGGCGGTATGGAATAGAGAGGGGGGGTGGGGTTAGAAAATGTGAGACCCCGAGTAGAGAAGTTGGGAGATGAGCGATGGACAGTGGCGGACTGGGTCTAAAAATATTGGTTGCCAGGAGACAAAGGAGGCCCACTTCATCAGGGGCCCACTTGCCATCGGGCAAGCTGACACCCTGGCCAGTCCGCCACTGGCGATGGAGGAGGGGAAAAGCATTGGGTTACGGGACGGGAAGGGTGGAAAAAAAGGGCGTGTATGGACAATTCCCTGGAGATAATTTCATTCACTGCATGTATATTATTCTGGACATCGGTCTTTGAAATCTTAATTGTGATGAGTAGGAATACCCAGTGCTTTAAAAAAAAAAATCAGTATTCCAGGTAAAATCAGTTTGGTGGCGCGTGTACATGCATATACACATATAGCAGATTCAGAGCAAAGAGAACAAGAAGCATAGCTACAACATTGGAATTCAATTCCTGGGTCAGTGACAGATATAGTGATGAGCCATGAACTGTCTCGTCCTTCATGATGATGGAGCACTGGCAACATATTTTCAAGTCAGGCGAGCTTTGTTAGTTAAGTTTATATCGCATAGATAAATGAAGGAAGAGAGGATATATAGAAGTAGGATTGTAAATGTTAGAAATATTAGTTCAAATGAGGAAGATTTTCAGACAAATGCCGGTTCCGACAAATGAGCTGTTGTTTTCATCGAGGACAGGAAACAGGAATCCGAGTATTTGCAGCAGTTTGCTAGACAAAATGCTCCAGATATTTCCACTGCAAATCAAGGGAGACCGTATGTCTCTGCAATCTGAAGATCTGGCTCCCCCTCAACATTCAATGGCATTAATATCAGTTACACAGAGGGTGGCAAGTGCTTGGATGTGCTGCCGAGGGTGGTGTGGAGGGCAGATACGATAGTGGCATTTAAAGGGCTTTTGGATAGGAACATGGATATGCAGAGAATGGAGTAATATGGATCACATGCAGGCAGAGGAGATTAGCTTCACGGCATTGAAGGGTCTTTTCCTGTGCAGTACTCTTCCATGTACTATTCCCTCACGATTAATACTCTGGGGGGCACCATTGGTCAGAAACCCAACTGGACAAGCCACATAAATATCATGGTCATATGTGCAGGTTAGAAGCTGAGTATTCTGCAGCAATTAACTCACTTCCAGACACTTCAAAGTCTTTCAATCATATCGAGGGGCATAAATCAGGAACATATCTATCACAATAGATATTGATTCCCTCCAAAACCAGTACACTGTGCCTACAGCGTGCCATCTGCAAAATGCATTGCAGTTTCTTATCTATGTTATTAGATTAGATTAGATTAGATTAAACTTTATTAATCCTCTTATTCAGGGGAAATTCTGATGTCCTTGCAGCACACTAATAAAAATACAACATAGCATTCAAAAAGAAATTCAACACAAAAACATCCCCCCACAGTGATTCCCACTGTGGGGGAAGGCACAAAGTCCAGTCCCCATCCTCTTGTCCACCCAAAGTCGGGCCTATTGAGGCCTCCACAGTCGCCGCCACAGCGCCCGATGTTCTCGCCGGGTGATGGTGCTCCGGCGTCGGGAGAACCCCCAGCGGCTTGGGGTGCCAGGAACGGCCGCCTTCCCACCGGAGACCGCGGCTTCCAAGCCAATAGACCGCGCCGAACGGAGCTCCACACACTGGCGATCTCGGCAAGAGATCCCAGGCTCCGAGATGTAAAGTTCAGCGCCGCAGCTGGCCGCTCCACAGAATCGCGGCTCCACGATGGTTATTGAGACAGCAGCTCCCAAGTGTGTGACTTCTACCACATTGAAGGGCTAGGGCAGCAAATGCATGGAAACATCACAACATTATTACAACATTATCTGGATGCATCACAGCTTGGTGTGGAAACAGCTTCAACCAAGACCGCAGGAAAATGCAGCGAATTGTGGACGCAGCCCAGACCATTACGCAAACCAACCTCCCTTCTATTGATGTTTAAGAAGGAACTGCAAATGCTGGAAAATCGAAGTAGACCAAACTGCTGGAGAAACTCAGCGGGTGAGGCAGCAGCTATGAAACGAAGGAAATAGGCAACGTTTCGGGTCGAAACCCTTCTTCAGACTGAAGAACATCCATAGATGCTGCCTCCCCCACTGAGTTTCTCCAGCATTTTTGTCTCCCTTCTATTGACTCCATTTATACCTCACGCTGCCTCGGCAAGGCCAGCAGCATAATCAAGGACAAGTCGCACACTGGCCACTCCCATCAGACGAAAGGTACAGAAGTGTGAAAACGCACACCTCCAGAATCAGGGACAGTTTCTTCCCAGCTGTTATTGGGCAACGGAATCATCCTACTACAACCAGAGAGCAGTGCTGAACTACTATCGACCTCTTTGGTGACCCTCGGACTATTCTTGATCGGACTATTCTGGCTTTACCTTGCACTAAACGTTATTCCCTTACCATGTATCTATACACTGTCAATGACTCGATTGTAATCATGTACTACAATTCTTTCCGCTGACTGGATAACACGTAAAAAATACTTTTCACTGTAGTTCAGTACACGTGACAATAAACTAAACTAAGCCACTTGTGGGTCCCACTCCTAGTTACAATCCATCCTGACTTGGAAATAAGTTGGCATTGCCCCATCATCATGAAGGACGAGACAGTTCATGGCTCACCACAATATCCTTGAGGTTAATTCAATATGAGCAATGAAGGCCAACAATACAAAATCAGTGAAAATAAATAAATAAAAGGCCTGACGAAGGGATGGAAGATTAATTTTCATGGGGGCACAGCTCAATTCTGACCATTAGTTAGGTGAGCTTTTGGATCAGACCAGTGGTTAGCTTCTTTCCTAATCCACCTTCATCCAATGACTCTGAAAGTCATTTCTGTCAATTGAAAGAGCCAGGAAATCAGGTACATAAACTTACCACAAAACAAAAATATGCTGCACCGAGGCCAATAATATGAAAAAGAAGTTTGCCCAAGTTATTAGATTACTGCACAAGGGTTAGTAATTGTACTAGTTATGTTCCCACAAACCATAGATGTGGTTGTAGTGGATCCGTTTGAAAGAAATGCCTGCCAGCTTTGTGCAAATCAGTAACATAAATACCTGTCATCACTCATTATAACTAATGCTAAATTATAAACAGCCGCTGGAACATTGAGACTTGGTACAAGGTCCACAAGGTTTAAAGGATTTATTAATCAGCTTGCTTACTCCATTATCAGAAAATAAGTAACCACACAGATTCATCACCTTATAACCCAAAATTATATGAAATCCACCATGATCACAAAACACAAATACAATAACTTTAAAATGCATGATCACCATGCAGATAAACGCGATAGCCGACTTTGTTTACTACACAAATCCCCCATCCCAATTTACATCAGGTCCATTATTAGAACATCTACAAATAACTCTCAACACTATTTTTTGCTTTTTGCTGTTTCTCAATCTGATTTTAAATTCTATATCACGATCTCCTGAGCCTAGATCATTCCTCAATACTGTAATGACACAATGTACAGACCCCATAACAGTCTTACTCAGGCAATGTGTCAATCAATTGAGAGAAAAGACTTACTGCAAATAATTATGAATAATACAAATGTTATATTTAAATCCATTTCAAAAATACACTCAAGTGGTAATTATTACACTGACCGCAACAAGTTTAAATGCAGCACATACTCAAAGAGAGCACAAATAAATATATAAAAAAAGAAAATGGCAGTCGGATCTATATTGGTTGTGGGCCAGGAATGTTTAAATATAAAATTTTCCAAGTGAACTACAGATAAATGTATCCAACTAGTTTTGCATTTAATCTATGTTAACATTTTGAACTATATCTCTCAACCGCATAACCTGATTTAATTGCATTTCACACATGCTCAGTTATCATTTGAGACTTGAGTACAACAGCAGTGTTGCATGTTGGCAATAGCAGTGCAGATATCTTTGTATTACTGTAATCCAGCAGAACGGGAATTCTCCGCACTTCCCTGGACGATTCTTTGGTCAGCAAACACACCACTAACAGGAAGTCCAAACACATTGCGTTGTAAAAGTGGAGCACTTGAACACCAGACCCACACCTGAGGACCAGACAGTTAGTCAGAGAAGCACCCAAAGATTGTTGCAGCATTGTAGGTCTCAGCAGAAACTGATGCAGTGGTAGCAGAGAGTTCAGGTGGGGAATAAGATTAACAGCAATAGGTCTCACCAACCAAATAGAAACATAGAATATAGGTGCAGGAATAGGCCATTCGGCCCTTCGAGCCAGCACCATCATTCAATATGATCATGGCTGATCATCCAAAATCAGTACCCCATGCCGGCTTTCTCCCCATATCCCCTGATTCCATTAGCCATAAGAGCTATATCTAACTCTCTTTTGAATACATCCAGTGAATTGGCCTCCACTGCTTTCCGTGGCAGAGAATTCCAGATTCACAACTCTCTGGGTGAAAACGTTTTACGTCATCTCAGTCCTAAATGGCCTACCCCTTATTCTCACACTGTGACCCCTGGTTCTGGATTCCCCCAACATCGGGAACATTTTTCCTGCATCTAGCCCACCCAATCCCTTTAAATTTTTATATGTTTCTATAAGACACCCTCTCATCCTTCTAAATTCCAGTGAAGAATGTTATTTTATCTGACCATTATTCCACCAGAATATAATAGGACAATCCAATGTGCCATAACCATATAACCATATAACAATTACAGCACGGAAACAGGCCATCTCGGCCCTACAAGTCCGTGCCGAACAATTTTTTTCCCTTAGTCCCACCTGCCTGCACTCATACCATAACCCTCCATTCCCTTCTCATCCATATGCCTATCCAATTTATTCTTAAATGATACCAACGAACCTGCCGCCACCACTTCCACTGGAAGCTCATTCCACACCGCTACCACTCTCTGAGTAAAGAAGTTCCCCCTCATGTTACCCCTAAACTTCTGTCCCTTAATTCTGAAGTCATGTCCTCTTCTAAAAATAACATAAAACTGACATCTGCATCTGACTATCCCTGTGTTCAGGTGGGTAATGCTATTCAAAGAACACCTGGACAATTTTTCCTATTGTGTGGCTGACAAACCTGTTGCAATCAATATCACCAAAAGCTGACTAAATGGGGTCAAGGAAAGAGTGTTCATGTCGCGGCCCTGCTTCCACCAATCTCTCCACCACCACGCACAAGGAGCACAAGAAGCGACAAGACAGACACCACTGTATGCAGACGGCGAGAAGTGTGTTCAGCTCTGGCTGACCAACTTCTAATCTTGTGTGTGGACTCGATAAGAAGAAGAAGCTGACTAAATGGTGCAATCTTTTCACCACAAACATGTTCATATGATAGGCTGCTGTTGTTAAGATATTTAGGTTCTTGTTGTGCATAAATTTGTTTTTTTAATTTCTTTACATATACAACAATGATTTGCATATATATATAGCACCTTTAGCAGAGTAAATTATCTTCATAAGGACATTAACAAAATTTGCATTGCAGAATAGATGATTCATGAATAGGTTTAAAATATCCATTAAAAGAGGAGAGATGTTGGTTGAACAGGAATTATATTGTGATGTCCTGAGGATTTGATAAAGCAACATACAATTACAAATTCTTTTTTTCTCTCATTACTGTGGGATGAAGAATGACTTGGTTCTATGGGTTATAATACGGCCGATGTAGACAATCTGGGAGCCAGAGTGGAGCAGGCGGTGCAATGATGGCATTGGCAGATGGATGATAGTAGATCCTCCAATGGGAAGACCACGTGGAGTTGCCATGTACTGGTGCCACCTTGCCTGTGTATTCTGTATTTGTGTGTGCGATCGAAGATTCCACATGGCAGATATCATGAATGTCCTTCTCCACTTTGAGCAGTCATTAGCCATGGATCCCCAGGTCACAGCAAAGATGTTGAAAGCTTTGAGGGCTGCCTTTAATCTTTTAGATAGATATAGATAGATATAATTTTATTGCCACACAACCAGGGTCGGTGGAATTTGGGTTGTCAGCAGCAGTACAATAATAAAGAACACACAACCACAATAAAACTGTAACACAAACATCCACCACAGCATTCATCACTGTGGTGGAAGGCACAACATTTGGCCAGTCCTCCTCCATTTCCCCCCCGTGGACAGGACCAGAGTCCAGAGTCAGTCCAGGATCGGCTCTTCCTCACCGGAGACCGCGGCTTTAAGATGGTGTAGGCCGCAGGCCGATCGGTCGAGATTTAAAGTCTCCGCCGCAGCCAGAAGCACCGTAGACTGCAGGGCCGGCGGTCGAAGCTCCCCTCCAGGGGTGATGGTAAGTCCATGCCGGCCCCGCGGTAGAAGTTGGCCGCGGGCCGGCAGTGATGGCTTCTTCTTCCCCCGGGTCCCCCACGAGGGATCCCAGGCTGTAGACGCCGCACCAGCTGGAGCTCTGCAGACCGCGGCTTCAGGCTGCGACTTCAGGCTGCCGGCTGCCCCGGGCCAGCGAAACGGAGCGCTCCCCTCCAGCGAGGGCTCACCCGCTCCACAACGAGAGTCCACGCTGCACCCGCCGCTGAAGCCCCGGGCGCGTCTCCGGGAAAGGCCGCGCCGATCCTTGATGTTAGGCCACGGGGGAGGCGACCTGGAAAAAGTCGCCTCTCCATGGAGGAGGCGGCCAAAGCGGTTTCCCCCTCACCCCCCCACACCACCCCCCACACAAAACACACAAAGAAACATTAAATAAATACTTTAAAACATACTAAAAAATAAAAAAAGTTGAAAAAACTGACGCGCTGCTGACATGGCTGCCCCCTACGAGCACCCCCACCTATTTTAGTGTGTAGGATGGAACTGCAGATGCTGGTTTAAACCGAAGATTAATCTTCTAGTATTTGAAACAAAGAGCTGCAGATGGTGGTTAATACACAAAAGGACACACAGTGCTGGAATAACTCCGCAGGTCAGGCAACATCTCTGGAGAACATGGGTAGGTGATGTTTCGGGTTGAGAACCTTCTGAAGGATCTTGACCCGATACGTCACCTCTCAATGTTCAGCACTTTGTGTCCTTTTGTCCTTTAATCTTTTTCTCTGTCCACAACGTAATCTCTCCCTTGGACCATGTAATAGCATGACTGCTTTGGGAGTCAGGTGACAAACATGTGACCAACATGGCCAAACAAAAACAAAGCAACTGAGCACAACTAGAGCCTCGATATTGGAAATGTTGGCCTGGGAGATAACATTGATGTTGGTTGACTTTTCCTTCCCTTAAATTTGGAGGATCTTGCAGAGAAAACTGTTTTTCTCCAGTATCTTGAGGTGCTTGCTGCAGTTAGGCAGTCTCATTGGCATAGTTATTTCTGAACAGAAGAACAATTCGTGTTTGTCAAAGTGTGCATCCCTGGGAAAAATTCACAGGGTGCTCTGCAAAGTCACCCTTCAGGATGAAGTTCCACCAAGACCATTGCAACACTCAGCTGCAACACAGAGTGCGGTGCATTGACTAAAACATGGAACAAATATCAGATAAATTAGATGATTCCTACCTTGTAACGGGGAAACAGATTTTTATGCCTGAAGAGATAATCAGCAGTGTGGGTGACTGTGGTTGCTTTCCCTCTTCTCCTTCCAAATATGTCATATGGTGAGGTGTGAGAAAGGGGGACAGTCATATAACATGGGGACAGACCCTTCAGCCCAACTTGCCGACACTGGCTGACATGTCCCAACTACACTAGTCCCACATGCCTGCGTTGGGCCATATCCCTCCAAACCTGTCCTACCCATGTACCTGCCTAACTGAAGAAGGCTCTTGACCCAAAGCGTCACCCATTACTTCTCTCCAGAGATGGTGCCTGCCCCGCTGAGTTACGCCAGCATTTTGTGTCTGACTTTTTCTCAAACGTTGGTATAGTCCCTTCCTTAATTACCTCCTCTGGCAGCTCGTTCCATAACACCCACCACCCTTTGTGCGAAAATGTTACCCCTCAGATTCTTACTAAATCTTTTCCCCTTCACCTTAAATCTATGTCCTCTGGTCCTATATTCACCTACTCTGGCAAAAGACTGCATCTACCCGATATATTCCTCTCTTGTGGGGATGTGCACGTTCTTCTGAAGGGGGCGCTGCACTGGCAGCAGCCTGTCGGCAGCGTGTCCGGTTTTTTTCAACTTTTTTTATTTTTTTAGTATGTTTAAAAGTCTGTTTTAATGTTTCTTTGTGGGTTATGTGTGGGGGGTGGTGTGGGGGGGTAAGGGGGAAACCGTTTCGGCCGCCTCTTCCATGGAGAGGCGATTTTTTTCAGGTCGCCTCCCCCGTGGCCTAACAGCAAGGATCGTCGCGGACTTTCCCGGAGACGCGCCCGGAGCTTCAGCGGCGGGCGCAGCGTGGACTCTCGGCGCGGAGCGGGTGAGACCTCGCTGGAGGGGAGCGCTCCGTTACGCTGGCCCGCGGCAGCCGGCAGTCTGAAGCCGCGGTCTGCAGAACTCCAGCTGGTGTGGCGTCTACAGCCCGGGATCCCTCGTGGAGGACCCGGGGGGAAGAAGAAGCCATCACTGCCGGCCTGCGGCCGTCTTCTACCGCGGGTGCGGCATGGACTTACCATCTCCCCTGGAGGGGAGCTTCGACCGCCTGCCCTGCAGACTGCGGTGCTTCCGGCTGCGGCACGGCAGGTACTTTAAAACTTTGACCGCCGGCCTGCGGCCTACACCAGCCTGAAGCCGCGGTCTCTGGTTGGGAAGAGCCGATCCTGGACTCACCTTGACTTTGACTTTGTCCCTTACCATCTGGACGCCCGCAGCAACGGCTGTAGAGGGTGGAGGTCCCGACCACGGGGGAAAATGGAGGAGGACTGGCCAAGCTCTGTGCCTTCCACCACAGTGATGAATGCTGTGGTGGATATTTGTGTAAATTTTTTATTGTGGTTGTGTTCTTTATTACTGTACCGCTGCTGGCAACCCAAATTCCACCGACCTTGGTTGTGTGGCAATTAAATTATATCTATTATATCTATCTATCTATCTATCTTTGACACAGCTTCTATCACTGTAATAACTGCAAGCAATCTGCAGCAGGTGCAGGAGCAGCATAAACTGCTGTTCAAAAATTAAAGATAAAAACATATTTTAACAATGACATTCCATCTCTTCCACATGGTCACAATAGAATGACAATTCAAGAATCATTCGCATCTAACTTCTGGGAGCAGTTAATCTGGCAAGTCAAAGGAACTGTGTGTGTATGCACAGTCTTCTGACATTGACAGGCGACCTGCACTGTTAGGACTTAAAAAGCAGACAGTCAACCAGGTAGCAATAAAAGGCCCACTCATATGCATCAATTGTCTACAGCAGATATTTCAAAGCACTGATGAGATACCAAAACACTGTCTCTGCAAACTAGAGCCACAGAGTCATAGAGCAGGGAAACTGGTCCTTCAGCCCAACTTGCCACGCCGACCAAGATGCTCCATCTCCCATAGTTCCTCCTGCGTACATTTGGCCCATACCTCTCTACACCTTTCCTTGTACCTGTCCAAATGTCTTTTAAATGTTGTTCTAGTACCTGCCTCAACTACGTCCTCGTATCCACGTCCTCATATCCACAAGACTCTGTGTGGAAAAAGTTGCCCCTCAGGTTCCTATTAAATCTTTTATTTTTCATCTTAAAATCTTCCACGTTCACTGGCAGGGTAACCAAACCAAGTCTGTATCCTCTGCCAGGCCAACATCTCCAGCATCGAAGCTTTAATTACACAAATCTTTGATGGGTGGCCACATCATCCTCAGACCAAGTTGCAGTCTGCAAAAATGTAACATGTAACATCAACTCTCAAGTTTCCCTGCGTCATAACTGACCTAAATGAAGATAGCTCATCCAGGGTGAGACTGAGAATCTCAAATTACTCCACTGTTGCATAGCGAAGCCCAGCAAAAACAGTGGAAGTATTGCCATCCCCCTTCGACCTCATCAACCACTTCAGAATCCATATAATTCGATTCTCCATAGAATTGTGGTGGAAGCAAATCATCCTCATCCAAGGATTGTCTAAAAGAAAACCTCATTAAAGAAGGGGAGAGAAGGAGGGGGAGAAGGAATGGAGACAAGTTTAAGAAGCCAGACAACTTTTAAAGGATTTTGGCCCGAAACGTCACCTATTTCCTTCGCTCCATAGATGCTGCTGCACCCACTGAGTTTCTCCAGCATTTTTGTGTACCTTCAACTTTTAATAAAGTTTACTTACTTTTTTTTCTCAACGAGCTTTACCTTCGACTACCTTTGATTACCTTCGATTGCCTTTGATTACCTACGATAGCATTACGACCTAATACGACCTACCTCGACTAAACCTACGAGTAAAAAATATCAATTTTTTTCCATGGCGACCTTTTTTTACTCGCGGGCATTTTTCAGCATGTTGAAAAAAACGCCGCAACCTAGCTGAGGCCTCAAGTACGCGGGGACTACTCTTGAGCATGAAGGAGAGTTACAAATACCTCCTAGGACCTCGTGTCGACCATGCTGCGAGTATGAGTCGAGGGCAAACTCGTCTAAACTCGCGAATTAGGACCCCGCAGTGGGACAGGCCCTTAATTTACAATTAATTCAAAATTCTAAATTCAGAATTCATGTTCTTCTTCAGTTAGAAGCTGTGATCACCAAATTCTATTACATATGTAGTGTTACAAGGTGACATGACATGCATCGCAAAAGATTATTTAGTTTTAAAACATACATCTGACCAGAGAAAGGGAACCGTAAGGTTAGAGATTCACCAATACAGAGCATCTGTTGTTCCGTCAGAACAACAGTTGCCTTACTTTATCTGATTAAACTGACAGAATCTTGACTTACTATCTCAGGTGTAGATCTGACCTCCTGTTAAATCCATACATACTTTTTGTTTCAACTGCTCCGAATTAATAGCACGTTTCAAACAAAAGATGAAAAATTACCCAAAAACTCCACATGCTAGAAAGCTGAAATAAAAACAGAAAATACAGGAAACACTCAGCAGGTCAGGCAGTATCTGCGAGGACAGAATTAAGGCAGGTTTCTAACCTGTCATTTTAATTCTTGTTTCTCTTCCACAGGTGTTGTTTGACTCGTGAGTGGCCCTGGAAACCCCAAGGCTTTTTGTCCCAGAAATAGTATTCAAAATGTTGTTTGTATGCTAGTTTGCAAAGGAAATAACCTGCTAAAACATATGTCATAGAATGTACATAGATTGCGCACTTAGAAATATTAGAAATGCAAACCTATGATGATATAATGAACCACATCATAAATGCAAAATGACTCAAGTTGTGAGAATAGAAGATTTAATATTAAACAGTGTAAATTGGATATTGGAAGATATTCCAACGGCTTTTCTAATTGGATGCAAAATAATATTTCACATGTGTTTTTCTTTATATTCAACACCCAGGTCTCCCTCACAAGCAACATTAATGTAAAGACAATCTATTCATAAAAACACCTAAAACTCAAATTGCATAACCATAGTTCAAGTGTAAATTACTTTCCCTCAGAAATGTTCATAAACATCACACCCCACATCTCCATCTTAGTTGGTGCCTTTTAAGCTAAAGGAGACGTGTATACAGTTTATATATTGAAAGATACAGCATGGAAACAGGCCCTTTATCCCACTGAGTGAACGTCAACCACCAATCACCTGTTCACACCAGTTCTATTTTATCCCACATCCTTTCCTTACACACTACAGGCAATTTACAAAAGGCCAATTAACCTACAAACCAGCACATCTTTGGGATGTGGGAGGCAACCGGAGCACCCAGAGGAAATCCACATGGTCACAAATTCTCCACAGACTGCATGCGAAGTCAGGATCAAACCTGGGACTCTGGCGTTGTAAGGCAGCAGCTCTACCATTGCACCACGGTGCCGACAATTTTTTTATAAATCACAAAAGTCACATAATTAAATCACGTCATTAATTTCTCTTCACTTGATTTTTCAGTTTGTTTTTGTATGTTTACTTATACATACTAAACCTTAAAAATATATATACTTGTAATATACAACCACTGCATAACTAAGCTGTGGATTAGGATATGTTAGTATGCGAACTATATTGTTGGTAAGTCCAGTTCTTACCTGGCACCAGCAACATCAACACCAACCATCAACTGTCCATTCAACATCAACACTTCATCTCGAATCTTAATCTTCTCACACTTTGCAGCAGCACTGTGCTTCTCGACCTCCGTAACCCAGATGTATCCAACATCCAGCACAGGCACTTTGCTATCCTTTCTCTTCTTTCTACACTTTTTGCTGTCGTGGTCACTTGGAGAATCCCAATAGATGGGGACATTCCCAAAACGCAGTCCAAGGTCATCTTTGTCCCCTTCAGTTCTGATCAAGTGAGCCGCACAAATTTCAAAATCTTCTCTTCCCTTTTGGCCTGGTTGCCGGACAGTTGCGCCCAATCCAAAATTCAGGTGTATGTACTCACACAGCATCTGAATGGCTGACTGGCATGATTGAAGTCCGGGGGATTGCTGTTCTTCCTTCAGTCTAATGTCCAACCAGCGTTCCAGGAGAGGGAGGTACAGCATGGCACTTTCTGTAGTAATTGGCATTGTGGGACACCCAGTATTCCCACATTATCTAAAATCCCAGCGGCTGGAAAACATAATGGTATAAATGCCATAAATTTTCAGGGAACTGTGATTGTTCTCGTTGGGCTCTGAAATATAACACAACATAGTCTAGGCTCAAACGGCATCAAAGGTGAACCACAAAATCATTTTCAGTGTTTCACGGTGTTGGGGAAAAAGTTATTGGAGAACAAAAACAAAGACGATTACATGAAGGGGTCATGCAGGAGAGACAGCTCTGGCCCCATGAACCAAGCAAGTAGTTTCACAGACATACAGCAGCTTATGATTTGGAACAATGCAGAGGATATTGGTTTGTCAGCTTTAGCTGCATCTTAAAAAAAAAAGAAAAACACAATTCAGGTAACAATTCAAAGGATAACACTAGAGGACATTTTAAGATTTATTGTCAAGAAAATTACTTCTGTTAACAATGTTTTTACATAGAAACATAGAAACATAGTAAATAGATGCAGGAGTAGGCCATTCGGCCCTTCGAGCCTGCACCGCCAATCAATATGATCATGGCTGATCATCCAACTCAGTATCCTGTACCTGCCTTCTCTCCATACCCCCTGATCCCTTTAGCCACAAGGACCACATCTAACACCCTCTTAAATATAGCCAATGAACTGGCCTCAACTACATTCTGTGGCAGAGAATTCCAGAGATTCACCACTCTCTGTGTAAAAAATGTTTTTCTCATCTCAGTCCTAAAAGATTTCCCCTTTATCCTTAAACTGTGACCCCTTGTTCTGGAATAGTTTGAATAAAGTTATTTTTCTCCAGATATATACAGGGGAAAAACACCGAGGATAGATGTAATAATAGCCATTGATAATAAGCAAATCTTCAAGTGATTTCTTCAGAGGGTGTACTGGTATTATGGAACTGGTACCTTGAAGTAATATTATACGCAATAATCTAGCGTTAAAATCTCCTGGACAGACTTGTGTTAAACACACTCTCAATTAGAATGGTAGTTGTGTGACGCTTACACAGGTTGTATCCACTTGATAAGATAATTTCTTGAAATTAACCGCAGTTTGGATTCTGTTTGGTTATTTTGGAGTTGCCATGGATGAAATCCTGATTTTCAACATATTAACAGAGGGGTCTAAGTGTGCTAAAGTGAGGTTAGGGTTGCAATTATCAGGGAATAAGGATACCTTAGTTAGTAATCTGATGCCAAGTGTAACTAGAGGGAGGAAGAGGAACTCAAAGCGGGCAGTAGAAGAAGTACAAGCAGTCCTGAGGCAGACAGACATTGTTAGTAGGGTGCAGCAAGGGAAAGGAGGCTTAGGGCTCAGCACAGGGAAACCAGTGTGGAGTAAGGCGGGTCCAGCAGAGAGGAGGAAATTGGTTGTTGAGCAGGTAGGTCCTCATGAGGAAGCAGTGAGATGTCTCAGGGCAGTAGCTCAGGTTAAGCAGGGACAGTGGATGAACTGGGAAAGTGTAGATAAGAGGTTTAACTGGAGGGTCCTGTGGGGCATGGAGACAGGTCATTTAAGTTTCCTTACAGGAGCTATATATGATGTGCTGCCATCACCGCAGGACCTCAAACAATGGGTAGGTGGGGACCTGGCATGTCCCTTGTGTTCAGAGGTGGCAACGTTGAGGCATATTTTGTCAGGATGTAGAACTTGTCTTTCTCAGGGTCGGCATACTTGGCGGCATAACCAGGTTGTGAAGGGCATAGCTGCAGCAATTGAGAGGAGGAGAGCACAAATGAATTATGTCGGCACCAGGACTGAGATTAATTTTGCTCGTGAGGGAGAGAAAGGTAAATGAGGGAAGTTTTCAGACAGGCATGAGTCAGGCCAGCTATGGGGAGACAATGAGTGGGAGATGTTGGTAGATTTGGGAGGAAAGCTTGTTGTTCCATAGGAAATAATTATTACTAGTTTGAGGCCTAATATAGTGTTATGGTCAGTTAGTCAGAGGATAGAGTATTTTATAGAACTGACGGTGCCTTGGGCGACTTAGTGCATGAGGCTTATGACAGGAAAAGGCTTAGATACGTAGAGTTGGCAGCAGAAGTTGAGCAGCGAGGATGGAAAGCACGAGTACGTCCGGAAGAGGTGGGTTGTAGAGGTTTCATAGTGAGATCGATCACGTTGCTATTTGGAGAGCTAGGAATTTGTGGACAGAGTTTGCATCAGGGCTGTAAAGCAGATGTCAGAGGCAGCAGAGCAAGCAGTAGGTGGATTTTGTGAAGAAGAAATAATGTCAGTTGGGGGCAGATAGGAAACGTATGGCATGCAGTATGTGTACTGCTTTGTAATTGTAGTCTGTGTACGTGTATCCCGGCCTTATGCAAGGCTGATATTTGTGATGTTACAAGTTTAATGATGGGCTAGGATTAGTTGGAGATAGGATGCAGGGGTTTAGCATTTGTTAGAGTGAGCTAATTGGCTGCAGTTTCCTTTGCCAGAGCTAACTGTTGAGCCTGTCTGTGGTGTCGTGGGTCTAACTGTTGAGCCTGCCTGTGGTGTCGTGGGTCTAACTCAATGAAACACCAGTGATGGGAGATGCCCACTAGATAACCCCAATGATATACTTGCATCTGCAGGATTCGTTTTTGTTTAAAGAGCTAGTTAATATGTAGGTAGTTGTTTTTTTGCATATGGAGTTATTTATTGTAAGTTGGTATAGATAGTTAGATATTACCTTGGATTTGGGCTTGGTTTCTTAGTTGAATGCTTATCCTGGAGTTATAGCACAAGTACTTTGTGTTGTAATTGTAAAATAATGTTCAACATTGGGGCATGAGCATGTATGGTGTGGCTATCAGGCATTCTGGTACACTTAGCCAAATTGACAGAGAACATAATCAACCACCTTGATACAGATGAGACAAAGGACTGAATTAAAAGGAACCCCCACCACCTTGACAAGCGCAATGAGGATGTTGCCAGGACTCGAGTGCCTGAGCTATGGGGTGAAATTAAGCAAGATAGTATTTTATTCCTTGTAACACAGGAGGCTAAAGGGTAATCTTATAGAGGTGCATAAAATCATGAGGGGAATTTACAGGGTGATTGCATGGAGTCTTTTACCCAGGGAAGGGGAATCAAGAACCAGAGGACATAGGTTTAAGGTGAGAGGGGAAGAATTTAGCAGGAACATGACGGGCAACCTCTTCACTCAGAGGGTGGTGGGTGTATGGAATGAGCTGCCTGAGGAGGTAGTTGAGGCAGGCACAAAAATAGCATTTAAAAGACACTTGGACAGGTACATAGATAGGAATGGTTTAGAGGTATACGGGTCAAATGCAAGCAAATGAGACTAGCCTAGATGGGGCAACTTGGTTAGCATGGATGAGTTGGGCAGACGGGCCTGTTTCCTTGCTGTATGACTCAGTTGAGACACACTGATGATATATGGATATAGGGTACAATACAATACAATGGGGTACAATGCTGGTTGCATCAAATATAGCAAATTATTATCAGCCTTGAACCTCAGATTTAATGAAATAGTACTAGAAATAAAGCAAGTCTCAATCCAGAAAAATGAACACCAAGATGTAAGGAACACTTCAAAGTAGCTTTTTTAAAGTGAATCACCTACATTATATGCCAGTTTATCGTGAAGGATAACTGAATTATTATGAATCTTTCAAACGTGTGTGGAAGTCATATTCTGTTGGGAGTAATTTACCCTATAAATGAGTTATATTTGCAACATATTACAGGAAAAATACTAACAGGATACAGCAGACCTATTTGTGGGGAAGGACCCCCTAGTGCAAACAGGACAGTAAGTAGAAACTGCTCATTTCCTACAGTAAGTCTCTTTTTAATCACTGTCTGGCAACATGTGATGGACTCAATTCCAAAAATCCATCTCACTTGATTCAGCATGAAAAAAAAACTGTTGCCTTAATGTGGAAACACAAACAAATCCCAACCCCAAAACACCATATGAAAATAATTTAGTCAATAAAGATTTTTTGGAGTGATGCTGTGCAAGCTGGTAACAATTTCCCTATTTCCTTGTGCTGTTCTTCAGTGTTATCTAATTGTGGTGCATTTTTATTAGCATAAACTACCAAACTACATTGGACTTTATTGTGCTTCTGTCTTCAGGCCACAGGTGTTTTGAATAAAAAATGGGGCACTGAATCCAACTCCATAAAATCACAGCATGCGCTTCTGTTAATGTAACCCAATTCCCATCTCTCACTGCTCAAGCGCACAAGTCATATTTTAAAGTATCTTTTTCTGAGATTTTTACAAAATGAATTTGCATGTATTTCCTAGATAGATCTTTCTGCATATAGAATATGCATCATAGTGACAATTCTATATTCATTTGACTTCTGAATCTGTATGCAAATATTGACTGATCGATAGATTCTTTAAGAAGGAGGAATCTATCTTTCCCATATGCAACATTGTCATGAAACTTTAACAACAGATCCCTGTCCTAATGCAAACTTTTGAACTTTAATCTTTTTAATTGTTCTAATGAAGCTTAAGGCAAGATTAAAAAAAAAATGAAATACATAGTAGATCATTGCTGAGGCGAGGTTGTGGTTAGGGTTGTGCAGTGTGGTTCATGAGGCTAATGGTTGGTGGGAAGCAGATGGTTATGAAGAAGTATAGCGGGATCTCGATCAGCTGGGAAAGTGTGCAGAGGAATGCCAAATGGATGGTCAGAGTGAAATGGTGCATTTGGGAAGATAATCTAGGGCTGGACCTACACAGGGAATAATCTGGCCCTGGGGTGCGTTGTAGAGCAGAGTGATTTAGGAGAACAAGTATATCGTTCTGTGAAAGGGGCATCACAGGTAGATAGAGTGGTGAAGAAGGCTTTAGGTATGCTGGCCTTCATCAGTCAGGGAATTGAATATGGAAGATGGGAGGTTATCCGACATTGCGTTACATGATGTTAGTGAGGCTGCAGTTGAAGTATCGTGTTCAGTTCTGATCACCCTGCTATAGGAAAGATGACATTAAGCTGAAAAGAGTGCAGAGAAGATTTACGAAGATATTGCCAGGACTTGAGATCCAGAACTATAGGGAGAGGTTGGCCAGTCAAGGACTTTATTCCTTGGAGTGCAGGAGGCTGAGTGGTGATCTAATAGGGTATAAAAATGAGGGGAATATACAGGGTGAATGCACAATGTATTTTTCCCCAGGGTAGAAGAATCAAAAATTAAAGGGCATAGATTGAAGGTGAAGGTGTACAATTTAATAGGAACCTGAGGAACAATGTTTCCACACAGGTGAGTGTGTGGAATGAGCCCCAGACTAAGTTGTTGAGGCAAGCAAAATAACAATATTTAAAAGACATTTGGACAGGTACATGGAAAGGAAAGGGTTGGAGGGATTTGAGCCAAACACCAGGAAATGGGACTAGATTAAGGGGACATCTAGTTTGGCATGGAGGAGTTGGGCCAAAGGGCCTGTTTCTATGCAGTGTGACTCGGTGACCATGGCTATGAATATTGTTCAACAATATTATTCACAATATCTAAAGGGTGTTAGATCACCAGCTTGCTGTGGGCTAATTAATGCTCCAACATACACAACTCAGCCAAATTTTATCCTGCCAATTTAGCACAAAATAACAACCACCATTCCTTGTGAACTTTGCAAGCTTAAGTGAGGATTATTGAGTTTTGTTTGTTGAGCCATTTTCCATGTTCCCTGTTGAACATATCATAGCAGTTTTAATAACACTGACAAAGCCTTTATTGTAATCCCAAATCTTAAGCCACAACATAGTTGCTATGTAACAGTAAAAGACCTTCCAGTTTGCACGCCTCCTTTAAACTGGCCACTAATCTGTTTGCACTAACAAAATACGAAGGAATTGAGAGCACATACCTGAGGATTCCAAGTCTCCACAGATGCCTGGGAATCACCTGTTTGAAATATTTTCCTTTGCTTTCAGGCACAGCTGTTTTGCAACAGTTTTCTCACTATACCAGTCGGGAGAGAGAAAAATCAAATATAAAACAGTGTTACCAAAATCTTCGACTCCACCCTTGGCAAAGTGCCTTAAAACAGTTTTTTTTCAGATTTGACACTCTCTTTTGTCTATTGACTATCACACGCATTGCCACTGAGACATGAGTGCCCCATTTTACGTAAACGAACAGCTAAAATTCATAAATGAACCATATTTGCTGGGTGCTGTAAATAAAAAAATTCTTAAGATACTTACAACCATACCAACAGGTATTTCATTACAATTGTATCAATAAAATACACATTTGCTAAGCCAGGCTACATTTGGAGCATTGTGTTCAGTTTGGGTCACCCACATGTTGGGCAGGCCAGGACTGTATTACTTCGACCACAAGAGGCTGAGGGATGATCTTATAGAGATGTATAGAATCATGAGGGGAATAGATAGGGTGAATGCACAGTCTTTGTCCCAGGGTAGGGGAATCAAAAAGGGCATAGACTGAAGGTGAGGGTGTAAAATTTAATAGGAACCAGGTTGGTGGGTGTGTGGAATGAGCCGCCAGAGGAAGTTGATGAGGCAAGTAAAATAACAATATTTAAAATGCACTTGGACAGGTACATGGATAGGAAAGGGTTGGAGGGATTTGAGCCAAACACCAGGAAATGGGACTAGATTGGGTGGACATCTAGGTTAGCATGGATGTTGGGCCAAAGGGCCTGTTTCTATGCAGTGTGACTACTGCTAAGAATATTGTTCCTCAATATCATTAGCAATATCTAAAGGTTTGAGATCTCCAGCTTGCTGTGGGCTAATTAATGCAACATTCACCACTCAGCCGTATTTCATCCTGTCAATTTAGCACAAAATAACAACTACCATTCCTTGTGAACTCTGCAAGTTTAGTGGGGATTATTGAGTTTTGTTTGTCGAGCCATTTTCCATGTTCCCTGTAACATATCATAGCAGTTATATTAACACACTAACATAGCCCGAACATTTTTTGACACAGGGTGGTGAGTATATGGAACAAGCTGCCAGAGGAAGTTGTTGAGAGGTACAAATAACAACATTTAAAATAAGTACATGGATAAGAAAGGTGTAAAGGGATGTTGACCCTTAGATGGGACACTTTGGTCCTCATAGACAAGTGGGGGCAAAGGGCCTGATTCCATGCTGTTTGGCTCTATGAATCTAAATGAACACACAAGTACAGTGAAACACACCGTTTCATTCTACTCCCCATAATACCACTGAAGTTCACTGCAAATTGTTAACTCATTTTAACATTTTGTTGTAAATGAACATGTCCACATTTTTAAGCCAATAAGTTGTATGGACACATCTTACGTAGTACAGCCTTAGATCAATGGTTACAATTCCACAATAAAGGCAGCAAATAGAAAACTTAAGGATCACCCGGGATCAGAGAGTACTTTGTAGTCTGTGACATCCTCTCAACTTGCCTATAGCGTTAACTCTGCCTATAAATAACTAATTCAATCCATACGTGCATATTCACAGTTGTATTTACAACTTTAGAAGTGTTTCTAAATGGTTTATAAAAAATCTTCTTTGGTACTATAAATATATTTACATAGTTGTCTGTATTCAAGGTATAGTTTGTGTGTTACAAAATGTATTAGAACCTTGTCTTTTTTCACTGTACTAGTGACAAACCCAAACCTAACTTAGAGATGTGTAGAAAGCAACTACAGATGCTGGTTTATAGTGAAATAGACACAAAGTGCTGGAGTAACTCAGCGGATCAGGCATCATCTCTGGAGAAAAAAGGATGGGTGACGTTTCGGGTTGGGACTCTTCTTCGGGTCCTGACCTGAAAAGTCACCCATCCTTTTTCTCCAGAGATGATGCCTGATCCGCTGAGTTACTCCAGCACCTTGTGTCGAATTTAAAGATGGTCTTCCAGACTGACTAATGGTGATAAGAAGTGGTTTTCTTCAAATGTATTTGTAGCGGTGGTTTTTACAACTTCTCAAAATCCAATTTCGACAGCCACTAATTTGTCGGGTATGATTAGAAAAGTAGTCTCACGCGCTCCACGACACATTTGAAACAGCAAAGATGAATCTACCAGAAGTAGTCTCTTGATTTATTGTAGTAATACAAAATTACAATGAAGTAACTCACAACTTTCCATTCTTAATCGTCGTTCCATTCATGTTATATAAATAATAAAAACTTCTTCTTGTAGAAGTACATAGTTTGACAACATATATATGTCCCGATCATGCTCGTGGTCATGGTAGAAAGCTGTTTCAATCCATGCCCGACATCAAACTGAAAAAAATCATCTGAGCGTCTGCGCCAGAATCTTCTAGCCATAAACGCAGGCAGATAATTAAAGGTAACTACATATGGCTGTAATAAACTTACTTAAGCTTAATGGTTCCAACAGTATGCCTCTTATGTCCTTTGTATTGAAATCATGTGGATCCTGAACTTTGCTGCCACAGCTTTGTGCAATCCAGAGATGAAATGCTAGTATGGTGTTGATGGTTATTATTCTCCCACTTCTGGGGTTGCAATATCTTGATGGGCAACCTACTTGGACATCAGCAGCAACATACTCATCATAACAGCCTTCAACCCACTAATATTACTGCCCATGGCAGGGGACACACCTCTAGAAGAGAGGTATATTTCTGTTACAGAACCTGCTAGACTATAACCATGATGCAGAGATAATTTCCTTTGAGTAATCCAGACAGGGGATCTACGGTTTTATAAACATAAAACTTGTGTTGTATGGGACCATGACTGATCCCCTTTCCTATGACAACAAAGTGCATATATGTCACATAATTCTCATTCCAATTTAATAGGATTCCCTATGTTTAGGCTGAGATAATAACTACAACCTGCCGTGTTCAGTAGAAATCCCATAACCAGGCATTTGCAATGGGACAAATTGCTGGAGTAGCTCAGCAGGTCAGGAGCATCTCTGGGGAACACAGTTAGGGGACATTCGTGCAGGGGAAAGTGCTTGGGGAGGACGTCGTTTGGCTGAAGAGGGATGAATGAACCAAGGAGTTGTGGATGGACCATTGAAGGTGGCAACAATGTCAGAGAACGTGTTGGATGCAGAGGCTGGTAGGGTGAAAGATAATCAATACTACTTCCCCGCAGGTTTGATAACAGTATTGGGATTGCTACTGAGTGACGTGGGGCTGTACATTCAGAGGGCATGGCATTGGAGTGGGTAAAGGGAGTGGATAGCAATTGTTTTATCACCCAAAGTAGCCTTGTTACAGTTCAGCTGGAGCCTGGTGGGCCATTTCGGTTGAAAGAGACTAGTTGTTAACTCTAACCAGCATAAATTATGCCAATATCAGTTTCGATCATGCTAAGAAATACAAGGAAAAAGCAACATATACATATATATTCACAGACTGCCTTCCGCACCCTGCCCCATAGTAATCCTCATTTCCGCAGAGTTGCATGTAACCAGAACCAAGTGTTTACATTCAGGAAAGGATGACTAGACTGCACGTATAAACTCCAGAACAATAAAGGAGAGGAGGACTTGTGGAATCAATTAGTTTGATAGAGCAGAAGGAAAAAGTTCCCACTAGCAAAGGAATCCAAAACCAAGGAATATGCATAAAGAACTGTCCTTCTAAATAGCGAGGGAAATGCCAGGGAAACTTGCAACTTCTGCAAAGAATGTGGCACGTGCTACCAAAAAGAGTATTGGAGATAAATTGCAGAAATACATTTGAGAAACAAATAACTAAGCTTCAGGCAGACTGGGGCAGAATAAAATGATGAAACAGTAAGATGAAGGAAGGTGGGAGAAAGATCATTAGAGAATGAAAGCTGGAAAATCCAGTTCAACCAATTAGCACTGTACTCTTGTTATAAAATATGTCTGAACTCGGATGACACCACGAAGATAGGTGACCAAAGCTTGGTCAAGAGGCATGCATTAAATAGCATCTTAACGGGAGATAGTGAGTGAGAAAGGTTCCCAACAGAATTTCAGTCAAAAGTAAGATAGCTGAAGAGATGGAGCGTTCAAGGAAGTTGCAGAAGTGGTCAGGAACTGAAGGGCTTTTGGATAATTATGAACTTGCTGTCCAGGAGCAGAAAATAATGCAGAAAGTTGTGACCACAACTTTGTCGTCACAGTGAGTTAGGCTACAGGACCTGTTTCTTTGCTGTCTGACTCCATAGCTCTATAATTGATATTCTGTTGCCATAACCTGCCATCTTGTGGAAAGATTTTCATTATATTTCTCAATATTACTCAGGCAAATTAAAGAATGTATTGTGACCTTATGAAAAAAATGGGTTCATAATCTTAAAAATAAATTATTGTTTTTGGAACCATTTGGTTTGCACAGATTGTGCTTGTGTGTTTCTGGACAATAATTTAAATCCACTTGCTATGCTGTTTGCAAAGAGGCCATAATTCACCAATACCTTAATCAACCTTCCTTAAAAAATGTTTTACTCATTGTGACCTGTAGCTTTTCTAAACAAAATTAATCTGGACCAAGTTCAATTCATTTCATGGCATTTGCAACCAACAACATGAAAGTTCATAAATTCCTAATTCTGAGGGCAGGCGCCATCTCGCCAACACCTCCTCGTGCCTAACTCCTAAACATGACCCTACAGATGAAAACCAGGCTACCATCTCTCCGACAGTTACAGATCTCACAGCCTCCAACCATACAGTTCAATTGTCCAATACTGCCCAATTCTATCTGTCCCAAAATCCTCAACCAGTCCTGCCCTGGCTGACCCATTGTTTCTGCCTGCTCCTGCCCCACAGAAGTCATTTCCAAATACCTCAATTCTATCTTCTTGCCACTACAACCCCCAACCCCCTCCTATCTACATCCAACACACCTCCATCACGCTTCAACGTTTCAATAATTTCAATTCGCAGGCCCGCATTGCGACATCTTTAGCATTTTTATTAACATTCTCCTGCTCCTGGCAGAACTTGCCCTTCCTCTCAACAACATTTAACTCCCACTTTCTTTAAAATAAAGGTGTAGCTATGGGCGCTAGCAAGCCTCCAGCTATGTTGGTTATGCCAAACAGTCCTTGTCCCAAACGTCCACCAGCACCACTCCCTAATACTTTCTCTGCTACATCGACGACTGCATTGGAGCTGCCTCCTGCCCTGGACAGTATTCATTAAAAACACAACTTTACCACCAACTTCCACCCTTCCCTCAAATTCACTTTCTCACTTTGTCTCTATCACTGGGGACAGGCCATCGATTGATGTCTGCTACACACATACTAACTCCTACATTTATCTGGACTACACCTCCTTCTACCCTGCCAGCCCCTACAGCCCTTCCAGATGAGACAGAGATTCACCTACACCTCTTCTAACCTCATCTACTGCATTCAGTACTTCCACTATGACCCCCTTGACATCAGCAAGACCAAACGTAGATGCGCCAAACACTTATGTTAGGTAAAGACATGCTGGATCTCCCAATTGCTAACCGTTTTAACCTCCCTTCCCACTCCCTTAAGGACCTGTCCCACTTACATGTCCTTGGCAGGCAAATGAGGCGCACGGGCATCGTATGGCCACGCGGGGCCGGTCCCACTCAGAAGAGCTGAGGGTATGTAGTTGTGCGCGACATAGCGCGGGGCTCCGAAATTTTTGTAGCGAACGAAATCTTCGCGCGCCAACGGCCTGTCGCGGAACTGACGGCCAAAGTGGGACAGGCCCAAGACCCTGGCACGACGCACCGTTTCACCTTCAACCGCAGCAGAAGCAGGCAAACGATCGCCGAACTCGGCCTGGGACTCACGGCCATCACGGCCATTGCGGTCCGGATCCACCCCCACAGAGCGAGGCCAAGAAAATTGAAGATAGGCACAAAATGCTGGAGTAACTCAGCGGGACCGGCAGCATCTCTGGAGAGAAGCAATGGATGACGTTTCGGGTCAAGACCCTTCTTTTCAGATTGAAGAAGGGTCTCAACACGAAACGTCACCCATTGCTTCTCTCTAGAGATGCTGCCGGTCCCGCTGAGTTACTACAGCTTTGGATCCATCTTCAAATTACGTCACGCACTCCAGACGGCTGTGCGTACGCATGTAATCACGCCCGACCTTCGCTCGACCGTCTCGGCTCAATGCGACCACGAGGTCGCGTAATTTGCGTGCCAAGGACATGTAAGTGGGACAGGCCCTTTACTGATCCTCCTTTCCCAGAGTGAGGCCACAAGCAAACTGGCGCACAGCACCTCATAATTCCACTTGGGTGGTCCCACTTGGGCCTCAGCATAATCAAGAACGAGGTGCACCCTGGCCACTCCCTCTTCTCCCCTTTCCCTTCAGGCAAAAGGTATAGAAGTGTGAAAACGCACACCTCCAGATTCAGCAACAGTTTCTTCCCAGCTTTTATCAGGCAACTGAATCATCCTACCACAACCAGAGAGCAATGGTGAACTACTGTCTACCTCATTGGTGACCCACTGGCTATCCTTGATTGGACATTGCTGGCTTTACCTTACACTAAGTGTTATTCCCTTATCATTTATATATACAGTACTTGATTGTAATCATACTGGCTGGTTTCTTATGGCCCATATATGTACCTATATTTCACTGTATCTCGGTACACGTCAGAAGGTCATAATGATACACATGACAATAAACTAAACTGAAACTGGGTAACTCGCCAACAACCTGGTGGTATGAACTTTGAATTCTCCAATTGTAGGTAACTAACCACCACCCAAATACCACTACCCTTTCTCCCCACATCTCCTCCATGTGCCTCACCTGCATGGTCACCCATTTCTCCCACAATTACACCCCCTTCCCATTCCCTTTTACCCATCCCCTTCTACCTATACCCTATCTGTGGCTTCACATTCCACACCTGTTCTCTCATTACCTCCTTATCCAACTGATTTATGTCCTTTCATCTCTGCCCTTTGTCCAACTATCTTTGTCCAAACCCCCTCTCCTGTATCCACACATCATGTCTGGCCATGTCAAACTCCCAACTACAGTTAGTCTGAAGAAGGGTCCTGACCTGAGACGTCATCTCGTCTCATCCTCCAGGGTTGCTGCTAGACCTGCTGAGTTACTCCAACACTTTGTGTCTTTTTTTCTAAACCAGCATCTGCAGTTCAATGTGGCCGAATTCCTTATTCTGCTGCACAAAAGGGGCATGGAAAATATTAAGTTGCCTAGGAGGCTACTCGAAGCTTGATGTATGGCACACTGTTGAAATAGGGTGGGGAAAGACTCTCCATGCTGTCTCGACACAGCACACTAATTTCCAACTTAGAAGGTTATAGATTCAAAACCCTTTCCAAAATCTGGTCACAGAATCTAGGCAGTTCTGTGGAATCCTTGCACCGCAGGTATTAACATTCAGATACGATGTTAAGCAAAAGGTTTCATCTCTCAGTTTAGTTTATTGTCACGTGTATCGAGGTACAGTGAAAAGCTTTTGTTGCATGCTACCCAGTCAACAGAAAGACAATACAGGATTAAAGTCAATCCATTTACAGTGTACAGATACACCATAAATGGGATAACTGGCAAGATAAAGACAGCAAAGTCTGGTCAAGGATAGTCCGAGGGACATCAAAGAGGTAGATAGTAATTCAGCACTGCTCTCTGGTTGTGGTAGCCATGATCATATTGAAAGGTGGTGCTGGCTCGAAGGGCCGAATGGTCTATTCCTGAACCTATTTTCTATGTTTCTATGTTAAAAAAGAAATGCAGATGCTGGCTTATACCAAAGATAGACACAAAGTAACTCAGCAGGTCAGGCAGCATCTCTGGAGAAAATGGATATGCCAACATTCAAAAAAGGGGCATTTTAAAATAAAGTCAACATAAGCATCAATAATGCTGTGGTGGGGGGATTGTTGAAGCTGAAAATCTTGCTTAAACCACTGAAGCAGACAATTCTGGAAGAATAGTAATGATTTTCTCGTTAACTGTTGCCTGAACTGCTGCATTTGTTCTTGGCTAACCAGCCCACCTTATGGAAAATGAGGTTGGAATCACTGAACATTAGGTCCAAGGATACTCCACATAAAAAGCAACCCAAACATAAGCAGGGATAGTAGATGACAGCAACAGGCATGCCTTAACTGGTATTAGCATTGTAAGCCAAGCATTATATCATTAGAATTGCATTAATAATTGCCATATGTCCTCAGATTTTAGCAGCTTTTAGAACCATCATTTGTTAACGGTCATGTTTACGATTGGACTGGCTTACTGAAAAGCTGCAATGTTTAATTATCGTTAAATAAAGTGGGGTTTAGGGATGTTTGCTTTTCATCTGATGGGACATTTCAAAAGAATAAGAAATTGGAATGCCTGTTCCCACCTGATAATTAAACGGAAAATGGAAATATTCAACTCTTACACATAAGTACTTTCTCATACTAGCCCACCTGCCTCTGCCTAAGTGGTGTTACTAATAAAGAGCTGTATATCAGTCCTGGCAATCAGCAGTAAACTATTATACTTAATTCTTCCAGGATGTTAGAGCTGAATTAGAACTGTGTTTCTGAATATAATTGCCTCTTTTTTGAAAGTTCAATGTTGTAGCCACATAATGGGTAAATAATAATGAGACTGGATTCTTCTCTCCTTGCCTATGCATCAGCATTCACAAATGTCTAAACTGTAACACAAGCTGGGGTAATCTTTTATGCAATTGTGCTCATAGATTTAATTAACACTATTCTTCAGTTGATCACCAGGCCACACGCTTGGGCAATGTGAACGAAAAAATGTGCTCAAAATGTCCTTACTTTTTTTTCCAGAAATCGAGCAATTTGTCCAAATTGCCTCAAGTGCATGCCAGAAACTAAAATTCAGTCAAGGCCAAGTTCAAACCTGGAGGTTGCTAATTAGTATTATTTCAATTGAAATACATTTAACAGTTTTTTTTCATATATGTACTTCTCAGTGGCTCAGTTGTCAATAGTCCCAAAGAGGACAAGCAGAATGATGGCACTAATGGTAAATATATAGTTCCGCTGAGAAGTTTGCAAACAATGCACAATTGCAATAACAAGAATAACTTGTATTAGTGTATAATGGTGCAGTTTCATATTCTGTGAAATCAAATAGTAAGATTAAACGAGAACTTACCAGTTTGAAGTTTGATCTGTATTTTATGAGGAGTTACGATGAGGGATTACGTGATGAACCCGCTCAGCGCGCATGCGCGGCATACTTCCAAGCAGCGGTGTGGAATCACAGATAGACACAGTTATTTGAAGTAAACATAGTAAAGAAAAGGAGACATCAGTTATTAGTTTGATCCATACAATGAGGGTGGGAGCGGAGGGCACGTAATCCCTCATCGTAACTCCTCATAAAATACAGATCAAACTTCAAACTGGTAAGTTCTCGTTTAATCTTACTATTTTACTTCGGAGTCACGTGAGTGACTACGTGAAGACTTCAAAGCTCTGTGATTTCAAACCGTGTAACAGTTTTATTTCACTCACTGCAGAAGTTCTTGAGGGAGGAAGTGTTATCGTAATCAACCAATGAATCTGTTTTTTCGAGAAACAAAAAATGTATTTTTTAACAATAACAAAATAAATTGCTCCCCCGGGCTTAAATTAAATATTTGCAGCTTGTAATATTTTCTCTGCAAATAAATCAGGTTTTGTCAACGGCTTGTTATAAAATTCTGAATGTCGTTTCCCTCGACCATCCTGCTGTATTCAGAATATGGTCAACCGGTACGTCCATTCTCTCGGCCGTTGACGTAGATGCTGCCCTAGTGGAATGAGACTTAAATGTATTAGTATCTATTCCGGCAGCCTTCAGTACCTGTTTGAGCCATCTTGAAATGGTTTGGCTCGTTACCCGCCCATGAGGTTTCTTGTGGCTGACCCATAAAGCTTTTTCACTCCCTCTGATATTGTGGGTTGTGTCTATGTAATGTTGTAGATGGGTCACGACACACAACCGTGGCTCTGGTGGGCAGGCCCGGAATACCACTACTGGATTAGCTGTTCCTGGCCTGCTTTGTTTCACCAGACCTTGTATGATGAATGTGATCTGATCTGGGGTGGTCACCATGTTGTCCAGCCTCAACTTGTGTAGTGACTGGACCCTCTGAGCGGATACAAGTGCCATCAACATGAGCGTCTTTAGTGTAGCTTGCTCGAGGCCGAGGGATCTGGCTGGTGGCCATTCCCTGAGGTATGTCAGGACCACACTGATATCCCAAATATGGGTATACCTGGGCTTGATATTGTAAATGCCCTTCATCAGTTTTACCACCAGTGGATGGGATCCCATCGCCTGTTGTCCTGGCGCTGGTTGTTGCGTACGTTGTCCCTGTTTCCTGGCAGTACTTCTCCCATTTTTTGATGCTGGTTAAGTACTGCCTCTTGTAGGATGTTCGAAGGGATGCCGACATGGTGGTGATGGTTTGTTCGGACAATCCTAGTTCCAGGTAAGGTCTGTTCAAGACCTGCAACCCAGGAGTTTAATTTTCTCATGGCATGGGTGTTTAACTTACCTGGTAGGTAAGTAGCTGATAGCCAAATATGTCTTTTGACACACCCTTGCCAAATCATGTTGACCAATTTTGTCGCATGATAACGATTTTATGCCGCCCATATGGTTAATATAAGCCACCACCATAGTATTATCAATTTGTAACCGAACATGCAAGTGCTGCATATTAGATACATATGCTTTTAAACCATAAAAGGCGCCCAACATCTCTAGATAGTTAATGCCCAGTGTAAGTAGTAATGATGACTCTAGGTTAGTCCATCTACCACCTGTGCTGGATATGGAGTTAGTCGCTCCCCAGCCTGAGCACTGGCATCTGTTTGAATAACTAAAGTAGGGTTAGTGATGATGATAGGGCTGAAACTATGCCAAACGTTTTCTGCCCACCACTGTAGCTCTGATATTGCTTCAGTGGGTAATTTCATGACACGATCATAGTGACCTGTATGTCGTTTTAGTGCCTGTACCTTTGCTCTCAGCAAATTTTGATAGTGCAAAGGTCTGAATTGTGTAGCCGGAAATGCTGCTACCATTTCCCCAATTACTCTTGGTACTTGTCGAATAGTTGGTCGCTCGTTGACCATTAAATTGTTGCATGATTGTGCTAATTCAACCATTTTTGCCTTTGGCAAGGTAACAGTCATATGGACTGAGTTAATTGTGAAGCCCAGGTAGTCCATGATAGTGGATGGCTTCAACTTAGATTTATCTGGATGTAGGACGAACCCCAGAGTTTCGAGGAGCTGTTTTGTAGCTGATACTGCTGCCACAGCCAATTCCATCATTTTCCCCTACTATCAGAATATCATCCAGATATGCCATGACAATATGTTTTTGTTTTCTTAGTATTGCCATGGCTGGTTTCAATATTTTGGTGAATAATCTTGGGGCTGAAGTCAGTCCATTGGGCAATGCTTTGTACTGCCATGGCTGTCCCATCCAGATAAATTTTAGGTATCTGCGATGATCCTTGTGTATAGGTACTAGATAGTAAGCATCTTTGAGATCAATGCTTGCCATGAAATATCCTTTGGAAATCAGTTGTTTGGCAGTAACAAATGTCTCAATTTTGAAATGTATATACTTAACAAACTTATTTAGTGATGTTAAGTCAATGATGATGCGACATCCACCATCTTTTTTGGTTTTAGTGAATATTCGATACAAATCCCAAAGGTTCATGTTTGGTCTTTTCGATGACCCCCTTTGTGATAAGTCTCACCAGTTCAGCTTGTCCCTCACGTTTCTCTTTGACGGAGGGAGAAAATACCCTTTGGGCCCCAATGTTGAACTGGCGGCGATTTTTCTGACATGAATTGTATCCACTAATGCTGTTGAGTATATAGTTGTCACTCGTGACAGTACCCCATGCTTCTTTGAACAAGTGTAATCTCCCCCGTTAGTAAAGAACCCTTACTCTATATGCTGGCAGGAACCAGACCTACCTACCTCCATGGTTATTGGGGTGTCTTCTGTTTTCTCATGTTCTTGAAGGCTTTGCTTGTCTGACGTGCTGGCGATGTTGGGGGGTGGCGCATTTTCCATGGGGTCCGCTCTGGGCCCTGATCTAAAAAAGATCTTTGGGGATAAATGCGGTCCCCGAGCTTTCACCAGTCCCATATTGAGGACGTCGACTGGTGGATGCCGTGGGGTGCTGCCGCTTGGGTATTGTAGGTCTTGGTTTGCTCGTCCCGGGGCCTGCCCTCATGAGGCTGAAAGTTTTCGATGCCTCTTCCATGTCCCTTACCTTTTTGGTGAGGTCCTTCCCGAATAACTGAGCGTCCGTCTCTGCAGCTGGGGCTTTGCATAACCCAGCAAATTTGGGATTGAGGGCAGGTCTTATGATTTCCCGCCGGAAGTTGTTGATCTCAAACTGAGTGTTGCACATCAATGCCAGTACACTGGCAGGTATCCATGTCCGTGCTGTCCACAGAACGAGCAAAGGCTGTGATGGCCGACGTCAGGGGCCTTAGGATCCGCTGTAGCTTGAGTTCATAATTACGAATGTGTGATCCCACGTGCCCCCAGATTTGGCTGTTCACAGTCAGCACTCTGAGGCCTCACAGTTCTCTGGTGCTGTGTTGATTTATGCTGACTGCCAGTTTCGGTTCCTGCGGTCTTCCAGCACGTGGGGTTGCTACATAGCGGTCCACCACACCCAGCAGCTCTTCCTCCTCCTGCACCCCTTGCATACTCCCGATCTCGTCCACCAGCCCCTGTTCCAGACCAGCCCAGCCCTGGTCACCAATGCTAGCCTCCAGTAATGAGGGAGCAGAGGGCAGTGCACAAGACACTGTGGAGGGGTTGCCTGATCTCCCTCCGCGAGAGCGCTCTTTCTGCGCATCCCGCTGGAGCTGCTCCAATAGCTGTTGGATGCAGCTCAGGCGGCTGTCTCTCCTCCGTTTAGGTGGAGACATGTCCCCGTCCGACGAATCGGACGCCACCGGCCGGATGCCTCTTCGGATGGCTACGCATCCAGCCCGCTGCTCAGGTACTAGCGGGCTGGGCTCGGCACGGTGTCGGGGAATAGCGGAACACCGGGTAAACGCTCCTACCGCCTGTTGCTGCCCCCCTCCCCGACGGAAAACGTTCCTCCTCGAACGGGGGACAGTTTTGTTCCAGAGCCTTTTTCTCTGCCTGTAAAACACAAGCAGAAAAGGCTCCCCTGTAATGGAAACCCGACCTCAGGGTACTCACCTGACGGTCCGTTTCTTTCTGTAGCGGGAGCGCCTAACTCCCGCTGCAGCCGCTGTTGCACTGCTGGCGTTAATGCCACGCATGCGCGCTGAGCGGGTTCTTCACGTAGTCACTCACGTGACTCCGAAGTAAAATTTAATAACCAGAGGTGCTTGTATCAAAACTACTACTTGGTAATATGAACATACTAGCAGACCATACTCCAATGACACCTACACCAGTGACACCCATGACTTTACATGGGGTCTATAATTTGTATTTGTAATCTTCATTTGTATTGTGATAGAAAAACACCAGGCCTTTTAACAGAAGCACGATCAAACAAAATTTAACGGCAGTCCACCTACAGAAATGTTAGTCGCTTGTTGATAAACTTTAAAAAACATCAGTGTTAAGGAACCACTACGTGAAAATGCATAAAATAATGAGAGGTATAATTTAGAGAGATACAGCGTGCAAACAGGCCCTTTGGCCCACCGAGTCCTCACTGACTAGCCATTCCCGTACACTAGCCCAATCCTACACTAGGGACTATTTACAATCTTTACCGAAGTCAATTACCCTACAAACCTGTACGTCTTTGGAATGTGGGAGGAAACCGGAGCATCCGGGGAAAACCCACATGGTCACGGGGAGAACCAACAAACTCCCTACAGACAGCGCCCATAGTCAAGATGGAACCCAGGTCTCTGGCACTGTAAGGCAGCAACTCTACCACTGTGCCATCCCTAATAGTAATCAATCAATCAATCAATCACTCAATCTTTATTGTCATCTTGCAAGCAACAATTGTACAGTGTAAAATGAAAAGACGTTTCCCGGGGAATACCGGAGCATCGCACATGAAATTTAAAAAAATTCACACATAATAACACTAAAAACAATCCAGTCCCTGATGGAACAGTATAAATAGTTAAACGCAGGTAAAACAACAACGTTAAAATACAGTAAAACCAATCATAAAAATGTCCGGGGCAGCTGATTTGAGTGGCCAGTGCCAGTTATTAAAGTGTCCGTGCCAAGCCGCAGAATCAGGTGACTGCGAGTACAGAGTGACTGTTTAGCAGCCTCACAGCCTGTGGCAGGAAGCTGTTTAGCAGTCTTGTAGTCCGGGCTTTGATGCTACGATATCTCTTGCCTGATGGCAGGAGATCCAGGTGTATGTGGAGGGGGTGCAGTTTGTCCTTAGCAATTCTCTGAGCTTTTTTCAGACAGCGGCTCTGGAACAGTTCTTGTACCGAGGGTAGGGAGACGCCAATGATCCTCTCTGCATCCCCTCACTACCCTCTGCAGAGCCTTCCTGTCCGAGCAGTTGCAGGTGGAGTACCACGTATTTATGTAGTATAGATAAAGTAGATAGTCAGAACTTTTTCCCTCCAGGGTGGAAAAATGAAAGAGGGCATAGCTTTAAGGTCAGACACAAACGCACACGCACACGCACACCACCCACCACTCCCCCCTCACCCACCCCCAGAGACCAATCACAAAATATCAGTGCAGGAGTTCTACAAGGTCATTATCTAAACCCAACCATCTCCAGCTGCTGAATCAATGAAGTTCCTTCCATCAGAAGATCATTAGCGTGAAGTGTGATGAAGAGTTATGGGAGCAGAATTAGGCCATTCGGCCGATCAAGTTTACTCCGCCATTCAATCTGTTCTATCTTACCCTCCTATCCCCATTCTCCTGCCTGCTCCCCATAACCGCTGATGCCCGTACTAATCAAGAATCTATTTATCTCTGCCTTAAAAATATCAATCGGCTTGGCCTCCACAGCCTTCTGTGGCAATGAACTCCACAAATTCACCACCCTCTGGCTAAAGAAATTCCTCCTCATCTCCTTCCTAAAGGAATATCCTTTAATTTTGAGGCTATGACCTCTAGTCCTCGACTCTCCCACTAGTTGAAACATCCTCTCCACATCCACTCTAACCAGGCCACAGATTGCGCAGTAACTGAGGAGTTTCAGGTGAGAAGAGAATGATTTACTAGGAACTGTTCAGAAATTCATAAGTGATAGGAGCAGAATTATTTCTTTAGAATTTAAAAAATTCAAATTTAAATTGCTTTAAAATAATTTTTCCACTAATAGGGCAGTGAATATATCGACGAGCCGCCAGAGGAAGTAGTTGAGGCAGGTACAATAACAACATTTAAAACACTTTTTGACAGGTGCATGGAAATGAAAAGATTAAAGGGACTGGGGCAAACACAGGCAAACGGAACTAGCTTCGATGATCAGCATAGAGGAATTGGACTAAAGGGTCTGTTTCTATGCTGTATATGACTCTAAAACTAACTGATACAGTCGTTGCCTACATGACCAAGACCTAGATAACTTTCCGATTTGGGCTGACAAATATCTAGAAACAATTGCACCGTCATAGCCAGGATCACAATGAATGGCGGTGCTGGCTCGAAGGGCCGAATGGCCTCTTCCTGCACCTATTTTCTATGTTTTCTATGCAAGTGCAAGATAATAATCATTCCAATGAAGGAATCCAAGCACTTGCATTCAAGAGCATTATCATCACCAAAACCAAACCATCAGTACCCTGTAAGTGACTAGAAAAGCAAGTGAGAAACTAGTATCCTGTGATGAATGACACATCTTCTGAAACCTCAAAACCTTTCTGCTATCCACAAGGCACAAATCACTTGTGATAGATACAAAATGCTGGAGTAACTCAGCGGGTCAGGCAACATCTCTGGAGAAAATAAATAGGTGGCGTTTCGAGTCGGGTCCCTTCTTCTGAGTCTGAAGAACGGTTCTGACCCGAAACGTCTTCTATTCATTTTCTCGAGAGATGTTGCCTGACCCGCTGAGTTACTTCAGCATTTAGCGTCTTCGGTATAAACCAGCATCTGCAGTTCCTACCGAAGCACAAATCACTTGCCTGTTTCAGTAGCCAGCTGACCACAATTTAGAACTCAGTCTTGTTCATTAATCCCAACTTGAATGTCATTCTCCTTCAGACATCCCCTCCAGTGCAACAACAACAACAAATTTACATCAGTCTGTTGATGTAAGCTTCTATGATCAGCCAGCAGCAAATACTGTTAATTAGGACCAAAAACAGAAATGTTAGAAGCCCAATGGGCAAACTCAATCTCTAATGACAACAGCGAAGTTGGCGTTTTGGGACTGTACCCCTTCTCAGAACCGCTGGTAAGTTGGATGCAAAATACAGCACAGAGAATGTGAGAGGGACGCTGATCACAAAATTCGGGGTTGTCCACTGAGGCTGTCACATAACTTAAGTTTGAGCAGCAGTTATGTTGCCACATTATTAAGCAAGAAATGGGGAAGACAATTCAAAAAACACTCTCCCATTCTGATGTTAGAACAATGAAATCTACCCTGTGGCTAAAATAAAATTGCACATCCTCAAAGAGTATCATTAGGCTCTTCGATTTAACAATCTGCACTGTTTCTTCGGGTTTTTAGTTTACTGTGCATGAGCACCGCCAAGTGGTCAATGCAGCTACTTGCATGAACTCATGCATGAACTCGCTAATCACTAGACAGAAAGTGGTTGATGTGGGTGAACCTAAAAACATTAAAAGTTCTTATTACCAACAAATTTGGTTGATGGAAACAACATCCACTTTGCCATATCCTTCACAGACAAAGGGTTTAGTGACTACCTTTACTGAGTAAAAGAATATATATGGGACATCTTAAATCAGTTGTGTTATGCAAACACCATGCTAAAGTTGCCCAGTGCAAGTTTTCGAGCCACGTAACACAAGTGCGACAATGGCACGTGGCTCACACCAACAGAAACACCATTTGCTCCATTTTGAGGCTAGATCACTGGGGGTATTTAACGATGAAGTAAACATGTTTTTGAAAGAGTCAGAGTCATACAGATGGAAACAGGCCTTTCAGTCCAACTTGCCCATGCTGACCAAGATGCCCCATCTACACTAGTTCTACTTGCTTGTATTTGGCCCATATGCTCCCCAACCTTTCCTATCCACATATTCCTGTCTAAATGTCTTAAATGTTAGAGAATTGTGAGATATGGGGAACTTGTACAGACTGGAGATGAAGCCTGAGGCAGATCAGCCAGGAACATATTGAATGATTGCGCAGGTTTGAGAAGTCTACTCCTGCTCCTATTTTCTCGTGCTTGTGTAAATCTTTCCAAACATTGCCATTCAATATTAGCTTCAAACCCCCTATCAGGGAATCCCTGTGTGATGTGAACTCTTGTAACTAAAGCACGTAAATAATTGCTGTTATGTCCAATGTCACACATTAGCTGGAGGAACATGAAACAGAAAATTATATGTCTGTGACATTACTGATAAACAAGACAGTGATTCTCCTTGCAAACTATGACTACAGTTGAAGTAACCACCGTGAACATAACTTACAGCACACGTCAAGACCGATCACTCCATACAGAGTTGATAGCATAGTACAATGGAAGATCAAGCAGTATTAATTGGGAATCCACATACATTTTTAGAGGCTCCATCCCTGAAGATTCCTCATCGATAATAGTACAACTGAAGTGCAATCTGCCAGTTTATTAATCAAATAGCTGATCACATTTGCCTTTACCTCAGCGTTGTCTAGGCTATGCACCACAGTCTTAATACTCAGTCACCAACCTGATGTGTTTCTTTAACGTTCCTGCAGAGGAATTTCCTGTGAGGAAGCTGCCTGAATAGATTCTGGAGTCAATCAGAGTTTATTTGTTCCTTTCTGAGGAAGTTTTCAAATTGCCAAGAGCTTGCAAGTTTTCCTTCTATGTCAAAAACAATGGCAGTTTCTCTTTGTTAAAATACCTGTGAATGGTGCTCCTTAAATCAGAAGTGCGATAAATATTCTCAAAACTCTGTTTTAAGATATAAATATATGCAATGGATGGAAAATCATTTATTTACTTATCCACGGACCTCTGATCTAATAGGCGAGAGATGCATTGCCACCTCTGCTCTACCAAGTTTGGAAATGTGAAAATTGTGTGGAATTTCGTTTTTTTTTACAACGGGACAAAGATGTTAATCTGGTGGTCAGCAATAGGAGTGGCCGACTGCATGTAAATGAAGAGTTGGTACAGAGGTTAATGGAATCATACTTGAATTAATTCTTTACAAAGAAGCTTGGAAAAAGAAGCTGACTATTTTGTAGCAGTCCCCACCCTCCCCTTTTTCATAGAACAGCCCACTATGTCTAAGCTGAACATAATGCCAAGGTCAACTCTTATTTGCCTGTACATAATCCACATCTTCCATTCCCTGCATATCTATGTGCCTATCTAAAAGTCTCTTTAATGCCACTGTGATATTTTTCTCAACCACCTGGCAGCGCATTCCAAGCACTTTTACCTCTCCCACAGCAATATATCTATAAACTTGTACATATCAGGTTTCCTATCAGGCATAACAGGATTTCAATACAGTTAGGGACTTGACTTGAAATCAAAGATACTAGAGGAGCAGGATAGGCCACTTGACAAAAAAGCCATAGTACGGTCATGGGCTCATGGGTAATTTTCCCCCCGCCATTTTGGGAATCAAATATATGAGGGTTTTTTTTTTAAATGGCCGTCCACATCTACCACCGTAGCGAGCCGTTCTGCTATAGTGCTCGAATCGCCAATGTAAGCGATTCGAGCACTTTATAGCCGTCTTTCTTCTCTAGTATCTTTGCTTGAAATCAGGTCCAACCTCAAAGCGGCACGGTGACGCAGCGGTAGAGTTGCTGCCTTACAGCACTTGCAGCACCGGAGACACGGGTTCAATCCCAACTACTGGTGCTGTCTGTACGGAGTTTGTATGTTCTCCCCGCGACCGCCTGGGTTTTCTCCTGGAATGTGGGAGGAAACTGCAGCATCCAGAGAAAACCCACGCCGTCACAGGGAGAATGTACAAACTCTGTACAGCCAGCTCCTGTAGTCAGGTTTGAACCCAGGTCTCTGGCACTGTAAGGCAGCAGATCTACCACTGCACCACTGTACCACCTGTTTATGTACTGCCTTATAACGACATTAATTTTATAAGCTAATTCAACAGCGCAAGAGCCATCTCTACATTTTTCTTCTGATCCCTGCCATTATTTTGATGCAAGATCAACTCTAGCCGAGAGAAATACTGCACTTTTCGTGTGCTGACCTTCCACAAAAGTCATGATGGATGATCAAAAGAAACGTAATTTCTGGCCAGTGAAAGATTTCATCTATATCATTGAAAGCTGCAGCAAATGCATTACTGTATTGCCTCTATGCTCTTTGTTAAAGTAAAAGGACATTTACCAACCCTCCTGCCAGGGCCGGATTTAGATGAAGAGAGGCCCTAGGCTATTCTACTTGTGAGGCCCCTCCCAATCCCCCACCCCCACGACAAGAGGAAGATGGAAGAGTCCACCAGATTGACACCGATGTGCAGCCGAGCGGGGCCAATGAGATAAGGGCTGAAAAGCTGCGCTTTTTATTTATTGCCAGTGCTAGTGTCGAGTTATTGGCTTAAAACACTATTATTCTGAAATGGAGGGCAAGGAAAATTACTGAAGTGTTGTTTAGAGACTACAGTGCGTTGTGACAGTATATGTAAGAAAGGCCTATGACAGTGTCAAAAATATTATACACCTGGCCCATACGAAGCTTTTCAAAAAGAGGGATGGCATGGCAGGATTACAACAATTGTATGTGAAATAAGTGCACACAGCGCATATCACAAGCGTGAAGCTCAAAGACCCTTGCGGCCGGGGTCCAGGGCCTGCTTAAGGGCCCTGGAAGCTCTGGGGTTTTAGATGCTCTCTGGTGCATTCTAAGCCTTATTTTGGAGCATTTATTCACCAAATTTATGACCAATATTTCAGAAATAATTTTGGTTGAGTCAAGAGTAATGAGTGGTTGGAATGGGATGAATGGGGTCATTGTTGTATACATTATTTTAATCAAGAATTGAAGCTGTCCTTGTTTTAATAATCAAGTTGTACTGTAAAATGTTATAAAGTAGCATGCAAACACTGCAAATAAAATACTGTAAATTTTTGCAGTAAATAAAACCTTTTTTTAGAAAATGTTTTGTGTATTTGATTGCCTGTTACTGTTCGACTGTGTTGGAACTCGAGGGATCTGGATGCCTTTACACACCAGTCACTAACAAGCAGCAAGCACAGGGCAGCACGTTGGCACAACGATACAGTCGCTGCCTTACAGCGCCAGATACCCAGGTTCTATCCTGACTACAGGTGCTGCATGTACGGAGTTTCCACGTTCTCCCTGTGAACACGTGTGTTTTCTCTGGTTGCCTCCAAAATTCCACTGATGTGCGGGTTTGCAGGTTAATTGGCTTCTGTAAATTGTCCCAAATGCATAGGATAGAACGAGTGTATGAGTCATAGAGTCATAGATTAATACAGTGTGGAAACAGGCACTATAAAACCCGGAAGTGTGGGCGTGGCTCAGTCTCTGAAGATGGGGGAAGGAGAGGTCATGACTCGCTGTCTTTAGTGGCCTTGCACCCTGCTTGAAATGGTATGAAACTGCATTTGAATTTGGTGGCCTTGCACCCTGTTTGAAATGGAATTTCAAGGAATAGCCGTTAGTCAACTGCAAGCCCACCAGCCGTGAGTGAGTGACTGGCTTG
The DNA here is from genome assembly GCF_010909765.2 of Amblyraja radiata. Lineage (NCBI taxonomy): Eukaryota > Metazoa > Chordata > Chondrichthyes > Rajiformes > Rajidae > Amblyraja > Amblyraja radiata. The sequence continues at coordinate 141,366,072 of NC_045956.1, forward strand.
AGTGACTGAGCCACCAGCCCAAGAATCCATTCGGCCCACAATGTCCATACCAGTCCCTTCAGTGCACAGCACACATACTAGCGCTCCAGAAACCCCCCCCCCCCCCCCCTCGCCACCAGTATTGGAGAGGTGGAATATTGCGTTGGGGGACCAGCCCTCCCATGTGATGCTGGGACCCAACGGGTCCCACTTAGTCTAGTATCTAATATATCTCAATGAGCCGCTTCCTTTGAATATCCAGCAAGGATATCACCAGCTGTTAATTCTACAACATAACGTTAACACTTTCATATTATTTTTAGCTTTAAACAGTCCAACTCAAATCCACCACAAAGTCTGCAACACTTTGCTGATTCTGGTCATAGTGCTGGGAATGGGAAACTCAAAAGTTGTTCACCTAGTTTCACTACGGTAATTCATTTAGATATCAACTCCATATTTGAGCCTGCAATGCATTTAATCAACGTACAATTTAACAGGTGCAGAGAAACAAAATGGGTATTTAAAGGAAAGATAATGAGGAAACCAATTAGAAGGCGACACAGTGGCGCAGCGGTAGAGTTGCTGCCTTACAGCGCCAGAGATCTGGGCTCGACCCTGACTATGGGTGCTGTCTGTATTGAGTTTGTACGCTCTCCCCGTGAACTGTGTGGGTTTTCTCCGGGAGCCTCCCACACTCCAAAGATGTACAGGTTAATTGGCTTGGTAAAATGGTCTCTAGTGTGTGTGGGACAGTGTTAGTGTGCGGGGATCGCTGGTCGGCGCGGACTCGCTGAGCCAAAGGGCCTGTTTCTGCGCTGTATCTGGGACGACAGATGGCACAATGGGCTAAGTGTTCGGCTGGCGACCGGAAGGTAGCCGGTTCGAATCCCGCTTGGAGTGCATACTGTCGTTGTGTCCTTGGGCAAGACACTTCACCCACCTTTGCCTGTGTGTGAATGTGTGTGAGTGATTGGTGGTGGTCGGAGGGGCCGTAGGCGCAGATTGGCAGCCACGCTTCCGTCAGTCTGCCCCAGGGCAGCTGTGGCTACAGAAGTAGTTTACCACCACCGAGTGTGACTGAGGAGTGAATGAATAATGCGATGTAAAGCGCCTTGAGTATTAGAAAGGCGCTATATAAATCCCATCCATTATTATTATTATTATCTGTAAAACGACAAAAACTAAAGCAGCAGATTTAGATTGATGTCGTGTAAAATTATAATGAGAAAGAGGAGTCATGGAGTTCATGGTGAAGCACTAGCTCACATCTTCAACAATTAACATTGCTGCTTGGAGACACAAAAGGCAGCAGGTGCTGGAATCAAGAGCAGCAGTCTGCTGGTGGAACGCAGCTGACTGAGCTGCATCTGTGGGAATTGGGGGGGGGGGGAGGGGGGGAATTATTAACATTTTGGGTCGCAGCTCAGCATCATGACTGAGAATGGAGAGGGGAGAGAGTCAGTAATAAAGGAGAGGTGGTGAGACTGAAGTGAGGTGAATGACAGGCAGGAGGGGGGAGGGGGGAGGGGGGGAGTTGGGTTGTGGCTGGATAGTTTGCAAATTGCTATTCAACTCTTTTACCACAATGGTAGTTGAAGTCTTTAAAGTCCTTTCTCCTGCCTTGAATGTCTATTCACTTGCAAAGAGACTCTGAAGGTTCCTTTTCATTGTATTTGTATCACACTGAAAACTGTACTGTATTTAATGATTCCCCCTTCCTTTCCAGATGACTTAATGTTTAGTCCAACTGAAAATAGCGTCAAATTTAGACCATGAGATCACCTTACTACTAAAGAGGAAACCAGCTTCAGGAAGGTATGTAACTTGCCGGTAGGCAACACTGCCTAGTTTCTTAGCAGACAGCAAAACAGAGGTCTCTTAATCTTTAAAATTAGGATATGCTTTGGGGATCTTAGCTGATATAAATAGAAGGATATAAAAGTTCAGAGAAATTAGTAAACCTGTATAAACTATTAAGGGTATCTGGAGTTGCCCATCTTAGACTGCATGCTATGTTTGAGAGAAATATAAGGGCAATAGATAGAGTATTGAACCCTTGACTCAGACAAGGAAAATTAAACTTTTATTATTAGAACAAAATAGATTACAAAGTATTCCAACAGCAATGTTTATGAAAACTACTTCCACTGGTACCAGAGTCAATAACAAGAGGAAACACAGAAACATAGAAAATAGGAAGAGCTCGCCAGACATTCCCAACTCTGCCATTCAGTAAGGTTGTAGGTGATCTTTGGCCTATCCATTTGCCTCTTTGAGACTCATAATCACTGATTCCTCTATATGCCATAAAACTATTCCAGTCTTCAATATATAATGACTAGCACAGCTATCTAGGTAGAGAATGCAGGTCAGTATGCAGCAAAAATGTTGGTTCACAGGCAAAATAAGCCTTTCATTGTACCTCGGTACACGTGACAATAAACTAAACTCAAACTCAAAGAGAATTCACAAATCTCTGAAGGAATTCAAGTGTCTAGCTTGTTTCACTCTAATATGTAGAACAATGGAACAATAAATGTCTTACTTACAGCGGCACAACAGGTTTGTAAACATGGTACACAATTGATAACACAAGAAACACACAAACAAAAGGTCTATAAATTTAATAAAACAATATAGTGCAAAACAAAACCCAGAGTCCCTAATGCAATCAAGACAGTTGAAAGTTTGAGGTTTAGTTGGATTTCATAATGTTCAATAGCCTGATGGTTGTTGGGAAGAAGCTGTTTCAGAACCTAGGCGTCACAGTTTTCAGACTCCTAAGCCTTTTTCCCGATGGCAGGAGTGAAATGAGTGTGGCGCCTGGGTGGTGTGGGTCTCCAATGATGCTGGCTGCCTTTTTGAGGCAGCATCTCCTGTAGATCCCTCGACAGTGGGGAGTTCAGTAACCATGATGGACTGGGTGGGCTATGTCCAGCATTTCTTGTAATCTCCTTCATTCCTGGGCATTTGAGTTGCCAAATCAGACTCTCTACCGTACACCTGTAGATGTTCGAGAGTGTTCATCGACACACCAAATCTCCGGAATCATCAGAGGAAGGAGAGGTCCTAGATATGTATGCCCAGGAACTTGAAGTTGCTGACTCTCTCCATCACTGGCACGTCAATGAAGACAGGTTTGTGGATCCTCGGCTTTCCTCTTCTAAAGTCAATCAGCTACTTGGTCAAAGTCAAAGTCAAAGTCAAAGTAGCCTTTATTGTCATTCAGACCTTGCGGTCTGAACGAAATTTTGTTGCCTTGCAGTCCTACATATAGTACAAAATGACAAAAACACACAAAAAACACAAATTAACATCCACCACAGTGAGTTCACCAGGCACCTCCTCACTGTGATGGAAGGCAAAAGTCTTAAGTCTTTGTCTCTTCCCTTCTTATTCTCCATCTGCGCCGAGGCAATCCAGACTTCAGATGTTGTGACCCCACCGGGCGATGGTAAGTAATTTCAGTCCCGCGGCTGAATCCGAGCTCCGCGAACGGGCCGGTTCAACTCCACGGCCCGGGGTGGTCGAAGCTGTGGAGGCTCTGGCCCTCCAGTCCAGCGGACGCAGCTGTTGTTGCGGGAGCTCCGGAGAACAGGTCACCAACCTGTGACCTGCGAGCTCCCGACACTGGGCCTGCGGTCGGGTCCGGTGGCCACTTCCACCGGAACACTGCCCCAGCACCGAGTTACTCCGGTGTTACTGATGTCGAGAGCAAGGTTGTTGTTCTTGCACTGTACAATCAGGTGATCGATCTACCTTCTATACTTAACTCATTATTATCCATAATTCATCCAACAACAGTGCTGTCGTTGGCAAATTTAAAAATGGAGTTGGGAGTGTGTCCGGCTACACAGTCATGGGTAATAGAATGACTAGTGCAAAGGGATGCACGGAGAGGCAGTTCCCTGAGCTTGATAACAAGTTTGGAGGTGGTGATAGTGTTGAGCGCCGTGGTACTCGATGACATCAGTCTGACGTATGTGTTCTTATTGTCCAAGTGGTTCAGTGCAGAGTGGAGAGCAACAGAGATTGTTATCATAGAAGCAGGGAAATTGCAGTGGGTCCAAGTTCTTGCTATGTTAATAGTAGATATGCGCCATAATCAACCTCTCAAAGCACTTCATCATCACGGACATAAGTGCCACCAGTCGGTAGTTATTGAGGCATGTCACCTCAGTCTTCTCCGGCGCTGGTATTATTGGTGCCCCTTTAAAGCAGGTGGGAACCTCAGACCTGGTAATGAGAGGTTGAAGGTGTCAGCAAAAACTTCAGTCAGTTGCTGAATGTGACCAGGTGCTTTCCAAAGGTTCACCCTCCTGAAGGATCTGATACCAGCCTTGGTGACTGAGATTGCGATACCATCAGGGGCCATAGGGGCCCGAGAAGATACATTGTCTTCTCCAGCCAGTGAAATGACTGGAATACACAGCAGGGTTCTTGTATGGATGTAAAATGCCTTTGCATTAATAACACCCACTTGTTACACAACTTGTTAACAACAAAATCTCCCATACTCAATCTTCTCAAATGTTGCAAGCAAGTATAAGTTACTGCTCATTATTCAGCTGCATGAAACTCTGTAGTGACAAATCCAGATAATACAAAAAAGTAGCAAGAATATTAAAAAACTTATTAAATCTGGTGTAAAACACAGAATACAATTAAAATGACCATTAACTAGTAAAGACAATAACAAAACTAATTTATCCATATACATTTCCCACAAGATTCTGTTGTCTCTACATGTCTCAATTTTTCAGATAACTCCCAGAGAGAGAGCCTAAACAGAAAATGTGTTCTATACACACACACATACTCCCATGAATTTTCCCATGGTGACTCAGAGATTACCAGTGTTTTATTAGGTGTATTCCTACTCTCTTAAAGTTAGTAACTGCTGAGATAAAGGCTGTTTGTTTATCAGCAATAGGCCTCTGCACCCTTCAACTCCCATCCTGTGCTCCGTATCAGCAAGAAGGGCAGAAGTAAAGGGAGCATGCCAGTATCGTCAAGTCCCCACTTGAGTCACACACACACCACCCTGACACAGAAACATCATTGTTCCTTCACCCTCACTGCAAACGCAAAACAGTGAAATACTCCCCATCGGCAATGTGGGAGAACTTTGAGATGACAAATATTCAAACTCAGCTCACCATCATTGTTTCACAGCTAATTGAGGACAGGCTTTAAATGTCAGCTTTACCAACGACACCAAAATGACAAATTTAAAGAAAAATTCGGCCAGTGGTTCATATTTTGCTCTGTGCTCAAACAGTGTCAAGCTTCCAGTACCTCATCTGGCGAGACATTCATCTCATCTAATTATTTTATAGAAAAACCTCCATACGCATTCACCCTCACTCAACATGTATTTTCAGTATGTATCACTGGATAGGAATCACAGACTAAGTCTGCCTCATGTACTACCTCCTCCTTCTTTTTGGACATTAAGCTCAATTTTGGCACCTCTATTTTATTTTAAAAATTGTAATAAAGGAAGCTTTATGAAAAGAATCCCTTTAATGATTTAAAATTCAATCATTCATAGAAATGTGTCACATTCTGTCATTAACCGCCTCTCTGGTGAAAGCGTCAAGTTAGTTTTGGTTAATGAAGATTACTAAGTCACCATGGCATTGGAGTTTTGTGATATACAATATCTGACGAAGGGTGCTATATTTAAGAGGGAGTTAGATGTGGCCCTTGTGGCTAAAGGGATCAGGGGGTATGGAGAGAAGGCAGGTAAAGGATACTGAGTTGGATGATCAGCCATGATCATATTGAATGGCGGTGCAGGCTCGAAGGGCCGAATGGCCTACTCCTGCACCTATTTTCTATGTTTCTATGTTCTGGCACTGGAGAGGGTCCAGAGGTGATTTATGAGAATGATCCCAGGAATGATTGGGTTAACATATGATGACGTTTGATGGCACTGGGCCTCTATTCACTGGCGTTCAGAAGGATGAGGGGGTCCCTCATTAAAATTTACCAAATATCTAAAGGCTTGGATAGAGTGGATGCGGAGAGGATGTTTCGACTAGTGGGAGAGTCTAGGACCAGAGGTCATAGCCTCAGAATAAAAGGACATTCCTTTAGGAAGGAGATGAGGAGGAATTTCTTTAGTCAGATGTTGTCGAATCTGTGGAATTCATTGCCACAGAAGGCTGTGGAGGCCAAGTCAATTGATATTTTTAAGGCAGAGATAGATAGATTCTTGATTAGTATGGGAGTCGGGGGTTATGAGGAGAAGGCAGGAAAAAGGGGTGAAGAGGGAAAGATAGAACAGCCATAATTGAATGGTGGAGTGTATTTAATGGGCTGAATTGCCCAATTCTGTTCCGATCGCTTCTGAATTTATGAATCGCTGGTCATCTCTAAAAAATTGAACAAGACTAAAGAAAGTCCTCTAAGTACTTGAAATGCATATGGTGCTTTTGAGGATTGCATTAGGATTGTTTCAAGAATGGTATTGGTATAGATCAATGAAAATTGAACTTAATGCAATCAGTCTGTAATGGATTAAGGAATACACAAACTTCCTGGAATACAGGTTCCCTTTAAATAGAAAAAGAGAAACATGAAATAATAATTATTAGAAAATAATAAATTTCCAAGGAAATTGGCTTTCTGATTGACCATAATTATTATACCTTTGTTCATGCAGGAACATTCTTTGGTGCTGCAGAATCAACCACATCATAAAGTTGTCAATGTTTCTGTGAAGAAATCATTTATCCCTTTTTTAAGAATGTTGGTTGTCAGTGCTCCATCTCTACACATAGCAAAATCCAAAAGCATAACTTTGAACTAGATTGGGATACCTTAAGGTGCTCTAAATTTACCAGTAGGTTCTAGAAAATACATGGCATGGCATTGTTTGATTTAATATTTAATCTGCTTGATTCCACGTCACACTAAGCATACAATTGATATGATCAAATACTATTGAGCAATTAGTTCAACCTTTTTTTTCAAAAGCAAGAACATGCGTTGACCATTCCACTTGGGAGGCATTTGTTTTTTTGTACAGAAAACATTAGGGACCAGCCAGCTAATTATAAAAGTTAATTAGCCTAACACTAGTGGTAAAGATAATATACATGAGGGATGGGATTAATGTGCACTGAAAGACAGGGATCGATCAGGGATAGCCAGTATATATTTAATGGTGGGAAATCCTGTCTGACTAATATAATTGTATTATTTTTGTGGAGGTGACTAAATATATTGGCGAGGGCTGTGCGTTTGATGCGGTTTACATGGACGTCAGTAAGCCCTTTGACAAGCACCCACATGGAAGGCCAGCAAAAAGGTTTATGGCCCATTGGTTGGAGTCCACAATGGACTAAGAACTAAGAAATACTGAGGGAACAAAGTGAACGGTGGTGTCAAAGTCCAAAGATTCCTGGCATCAGGAAGCACCCAGTGAAATGTGGCAGCACAGCTGGATAGGATGGAGAAGTCAAACGGGACACTTGCCTTCATTAGCTGGAGCATACACTATTAAAACAGTGAGTTCCAGATACAACTTTAAAAACATTGTTTATACTACCATTGAAGTACTGCATGCAGTTCTGATTGGGCTGGAGAGGATGCAGAGGAGATTTATCATGATCTTGTCTCAGGTGGAATATTTTAGTTATGAGCTGAGAATGGATCGGCTGGGTTTGTTTTCTGAAGAGGAGGAGGCTAAGGGCGAAACCTGATAGAAGTATACTAAATTATAAGAATCGTAAATACATTTTCCCATGGCTGATGTTTCAAGGCTAAACAGGTTAGGTTTAAGGCGAGGAATATTAGAGGAGGCATAAGGAAGATTATTTTCACCCCAGAGGGTTATAATCTGGAACATACTGCCTGAGATGATGGGAGGGACAGGTATTCTCAGAACATTTAAGAAGCATCTGGACAGGCATTTAAATTGCCAAAGCATAGTAGACTATTTACAATGCACAGGCAGTAATGTTTCAGCCAAACTTTTCAATTGTAGTGCTTTTTAATATTTTTATTGTGGCCTACATTGGTGCCCAATTAATCATAAAAATGTCTATTCGAAGATATGTTCAACCCAGACAATCAACACCAATTTGCTTACTGTAGCTTGAATAAGTGTATATTGCAAACCAATTGGCAATTGAATTGAAAAAAACCCCTAACATTCCACATTTAAATGATCTATGTCTGTAGTGGATACAAAATTAATTTAGCAAAAGTATTCAATTTTAGTTATGTTCTGTCCAAAATGTATAAAAAGTGCTTATAATAAAATACTTCCATGTAAAGTTTTACAGCCCATCGATCAGAGCCCATTAATGTACAATGAACAGTATGATCCCAGGGAGAATTGTGGGAAACAAAGGAACAATGATGTAAAAGTCCAAAAATCCTTGATATCAGAAGCACCTGACCATTGCGAGCAAGCATAAACCTGATTTGACCTTATTCACCTTTCAAACTACTACTGCATTTCCAGTCATCTCTCCCATAAATATGTTTGCATCATGTAAATCATGCCACCATTACAGAAGTTCGAAGAAAGTATAATATTGCTGATTCTGAAAACCTGCAGTCAAAACAAAATACTGGTCCAGCAGCAACGATGGATAGAGAAACAAAGTTAAGATTTTATATGTACTAGGAAAAGTTAATCATCAAACTTGAAGCTGCTTTGAACCTAAATGTATTTGTCCTTATGGTCTTGAAAGACCTTTGTTGTGACCATTGATTCCTAACCCACCTCTTCCTCTCTTCAGCCTTTGATAGCCTTTGTTTTCCACATCATTATCCTCATAAACGTCTTCTCTGCCTCACTGCTCATAAGAAATGATTGCGGTTGAAAACAATTGATGAAGGAAATGCAACTGATATAATATAATGGAACTTCCAAACATAATTTGATCGTTTAGACACAAGGAACTGCAGATGTTGGAATCTCTGCACAGAGCTCAAAGTGCAGAGGTACAGTAATGCCCCTGTCCCACTTAGGAAACCTGAACGGAAACCTCTGGAGACTTTGCGCCCCACCCAAGGTTTCCGTGCGGTTCCCGGAGGTTGCAGGTGGTTGCCGGAGGTTGCAGGTAGTGGAAGCAGGTAGGGAGACTGACCAAAACCTCCGGGAACCGCACGGAAACCTTGGGTGGGGCGCAAAGTCTCCAGAGGTTTCCTAAATGGGACAGGGGCATTTCTCAGCGAGTCAGTCAACATCTCTGGATGCCATGGATGAGTGATGTTTTGGATTGGGACCCTTCTGCTGATGGTAATGTGTCACATATTAGGATTGTCATCAAGAATGAAGAGAGTTTAGAATAATGAGTAGCCGCACCAATTTTTTTAAATGGCGAAGTAACAGGAAAAAATCTAAATTAATGAAATATTGTTTTTCAGACAGGAGAGAAGAGTGAATTAGGAGGATTGTAATAAGACGTCACAAGAAAAAAGGCTGTTGATCTCATGCTGAAATAGACAGACACATGACAGAAGAAAATTAACACAGAAAATGGTATACAGGAACTCCCCAACATACGTAATAGGCGACTTACATAAATTCGCATTTACACAAACAATTTTTTAGCCCACTGTTTTATTTCTGAGTTGTAAATGAGTAGTCTCAATAGCTGTATGCAGCCGTTCCCGCAAGCCAGTCAGCTGTTCTCGTGGATGCTCCCACGTGATCTCTGCATTGGAGCTCCCACACGGTCCGCACACATAGCTTTTGTGTAAAACATGGTTTAAAAAGGTCCATAAACTGGATCTAAATTTATGATTTAAACAGGAATACATTTATTTTTCTCAAATAAAATAACATGCCCACTAATTTTCTCAGCTTGTTTCTACTTTCTTGTTGCAAACTTTTAGTTTTCAGGCATTTCCATAACTTCAGATTAGGTTTTCACTCTTTATACAGTTTCTGCTGTACAGTAAAATATATACACAGTAGGAATAGTAAATTTGCATGTGGTACTTCCGTTCACGACTTACGTAACATCTGACTTACACAAGAGTCTGCCGGAAGTAACCCTTACATAAGTTGGGGAGCATCTGTACTTTGGAAAGAGAGGCAACTCGAGGGCACAACTCTCTAAAGCCCCACAGGAAGATTGAGATCTGGCATATACAGTACGTGTAAAACCATTGGAAGCAGAAGGGTAGATTGAGAGTGTTTAAAATAACACTCTGTGCCTTGGAGTAAAAGGCAAACCAGTTATGATATACCTATGTAAAATATTGGTTTTCCATAATTGAGGAACAATAATTTCTGAGCACTACATTTTGGGAAAGGTATGAAGGTGGTAGCAAGGTTGTAGAAAATACTTACTAGAGAGGGTTGAGGGACTTCTGTTGTGTTTTATAGATTGGAGAATGTGGGGTTGTTCTTGAAACAGAGAACACAGAATGATGGTAATTTTGCCCAAAAAATGACTTTAGAGCACTTTACTTCTTTAAAAAGACACCAAGTGGTTAGAGTCAAGAATGCTCTGCCCAGGAGATAGTGATGACAGATTCAATCATGGTATTCAAAATTATTAGTTCATGAAAGGAAATAAAGATTAAGAAAATGGTGAGCGTGTACAGAAATAGGGCTGAAGGGTCCCAGCCTGAAATTTTGCTTATCTTTTCACTTATTGAGTTCCTCCAGCATTTTGTGCTTTGCTCAAGATTCCAACTTAGAAACATAGAAACATAGAAAATAGGTGCAGGAGGAGGCCATTCGGCCCTTCGAGCCATCACCGCCATTCATTGTGATCATGGCTGATCATCCCCTATCAATAACCCGTGCCTGCCTTCTCCCCATATCCCTTGACTCCACTAGCCCCTAGAGCTCTATCTAACTCTCTCTTAAATCCATCCAGTGATTTGGCCTCCACTGCCCTCTGTGGCAGGGAATTCCATCAATTCACAACTCTCTGGGTGAAAAAGTTTTTTCTCACCTCAGTCTTAAATTACCTCCCCCTTTATTCTAAGACTGTGGCCCCTGGTTCTGGACTCGCCCAACATTGGGAATTTTTTTCCTGCATCTGCAGTTCCTTGTGTTCCGAGGGATAGGGCTAGTTTATCTGCTCTATAAACTTAGGGCCAGTTGAAAGCATGAATAATAGGCTTCCCAAACAAAATGAGTTGGCTGAACAACAAAACATGAAGTTAATATTGTACATAGAAAAGAAAAATACGAGGCATACATTCTCCACGGTTGATGGATGAACAACAAAAAAAAAGAATTATTATGAGACCCGGCATCTAAATGTTCAACATGTGCAGTGTTGTGCAGTTTACAATAGACAAAGCCAAACTGTTTGTTAACATGACTTATGACTTGTTGTTTTGGCTGTTCAGTTTAACGTTTGTTTTAACAATTGCCAAGTCAAAGGAAGTTAAATTCAAATTGTATAGTGTGCTGGTCTGACAACACCTTGAAAAACATGTCCTGTTCTGATTGCTAGGAAAAAATAAGCCTTTAAACACAAAAAATGCAAAACGAGCCATTAGACTGATCCCTGTGTCAATGTTCTGTGTGATTTTTCCGCTGAATTTTTCAGTTTTAATCTATAAAAATTGGAAAATGTGCGTCTCCAAAGGCCTTGATGGAATACTTTGGAAAAATGTCAACAATGCAGAACTTGAATCTCCATTAGTTTTGATAAGAATGCTCATCAAACATTTAGGATTACTTCCACACTGATGATCATATTACACACACTGACTGATCATATTTGTGCGACGTGCTGATCAGTGGTGTGGGGGTGAGATGGGAGAACAACAGATTAAATGAATAGGAGGAGGAGGACAAAAGAGAAGGGGGAGGGCAAGCGAAGGCGGTGGGTGAAAGGCAAGAGCGAAGGCAAAAATGAAGAGATTAAAAAATAAGAGTTTAATATTAATAATTAAGTATTAATAATTTCCACCCATCTGGTCATTAATGAACTTTTGTTTTCACTTCCTTCCTATTGTATTATTTATCACCCAAGAAAACTACTCACCTATCATATTAATATTCTGTTGGTGGATACAGATTGTATGCAGTACTGAGAATAATTGCTGTATTTTAATTTTTTTCTCCGCTAAGGTGAAGTGCTCCTAATTTAAATACACCTCCTGGGAAGGAAACCACTTAGGCAGCCTAATTGACACTTTTCAGGAGAAATTTCAAAGTGTAATTAGAAGAAGTCCAGATGAAAGGCATGTCTTTGTGAGGAAGCTTATTAATTTCATCCCATATTTTTGTTGTGGATCTATTATCAGTCACAATATATTGTACTCCACCGAGTTCAACAAAGGAAATCATAACTATGACGATTCCAGTCACCACCATGCAACTTCAATCTAACAATGCAAGGTAGTCTGTAAAAGGATTATCAAACAAAAATTGAAACTGAATCGCAAGAAGATTTGTAAGGGCAGAAAACCGTACACATGCTCAACAAAACAGATTTTGAGGAGCATCTTTGTGGAGGCAAGCTATGTAGAGAGCCAAGAGCTTCCGTTGAATTGCTGTTTTGGGCCTTGACATGTAAAATGACTCAATTCAGGATGACCATTGAAGGAGTGCAGCGTAGGTTCACCAGGTTAATTCCCGGGATGGCGGGACTGACATATGATGAAAGAATGGATCGACTGGGCTTGTATTCACTGGAATTTAGAAGGATTAGAGGGGATCTTATAGAACCATATAAAATACTTAAGGGATTGGAAGGCTAGATGCAGGAAAAATGTTCCTGATGTTGGGGGAGTCCAGAACCAGAGGTCACAGTTTAAGAATAAGTGGTAGGTCATTTAGGACCGAGATAAAGAAACACTTTTTCACCCAGAGAGTTTCAAATCTGTGAAATTCTCTGCCACAGAAGGCAGTGGAGGCCAATTCAATTGATGTAATCAAGAGAGAGTTAGATATATCTCTTAGGGCTAACAGTATCAAGGGATATGGGGGGAAAGCAGGAACGGGATACTGATTTCGGATGATCAGCCATGATCATATTGTTTGGCGGTGCTGGCTCGTAGGGCCGAATGGCCTACTCCTGAACCTATTGTCTATGTTTCTCTTTCTATGACCAGGAGGCTAGAATTTAAGGGAGGATTATCAATCTGGAAGGGTTATGGAGACTCCACACAATGGAAGGATTTGAAAACATGGAAATAAATTGGAAAAAAATAGAACCAGTAGCCAATGTAAATCAACAGCACAGATGTGAAGGAGACAGGCAGAGTTTTGGAATAACCTCATTGAGTCAGCCAGCACTGTGTTGAAGTCTCAGATCAGCAAGGTACGAATAATATTTCAGTAACAAATGTGCTGAGTTGGGCAATATTTAGTGATTTTATGGAAAACAGAAGCCTCAGAGATGCCATAGATATGTGTCTAAACTCATCTTTGAATAAAACAGGACATCAAAATTGTAAATAATTTGATCCAGTTTTCCAATATTTCCCACAATAGTTTGTATTAAAACCTCCATGATAACTTCAGATTTCAGCTGGCTGCCACAAACAAATGAACTTGAAGTACTTTTGTTTTTCACCCATATCATTTCTACTGAAATTTGGTTTACTCACTCATCTACTTTGGCCGAGATTGTCTTTCCCAGAATGCCACCAGCCAACTTTTTCCCATCATTCATAGTCATAGATTCAGAGTCATACAACATGGAATTAGTCCCTTTGGCCCAACTCATCCCTTTAAACCAAGATGTCCTGCCTAAACTAGTCCCATTTGTACACAATTGACCCATCTATCTATACTATTACTAAAACTCTCATCTTGACCACTTCCTGTCTGCATTTAAATTTGCGCAAAAACGATCCACCGTAAATGCAAATATGATTTTTCACCACCTTACTCACCATTCTCCTCTGCTGCAAGTCAAATAAGTTTTGTTCCAATCGGTGAAATAGTACAAAAGTTATGAAGCTTTAAAAATCGTTAAAAAAACGCCCCTTCCGGAACCCGCTGTCAATAACGCGGCAAGGAGATTAAAAAGGTGAAGGGGAGGAGTGTGTTGAGCAGCCCGCGGGGAGCGCGCATCCCGCGGGGAGTGAGCAGCCTGGGAATTGCTTCTGCAGCGACGAGCTGCTGAGTTGAACCGGAAGCCTCTGAGTGATACCGGAGTGGGACCAGGATCTGCTGCGTGAGGCCAAAAGCTGAAGGTGCGGGGTGAGCATAGTGCGAGCCCCCCCTTCCCCACACCCCCCTTCCCCCTCCCCCCCACTTCCACTCCCCCCCACTTCCCCTCCCCCCTTCCCCCCTATCCCCCACCCCCCTTTCCCCACTCCCCCCCTTTCCCCACACCCCCCCTTCCCCCAGGTAATCTAAGTTGTGCCTTGATACAATACTTCTGCTGGAAGTAGCATTTCCACACCTTGTACAAGTGATGTGGCCTCATCACGAGGGTACTACTCATTATGCCGTGGATGGGAAATAGGGTGCACGGTTTTACTATGGCACGATCATTCTACTTAAATGTGTAGGAAGGATTTGCAGATCCTGGTTTAAACCAAAGATAGACTCAAAAAGTTGGAGTAACTCAGCATGTCAGACAGCATCTCTGGAGAAAAGGAACAGATGATGTTTCGGGTCGAGACCCCTATTTCCCGACCCGAAACGTAATTTATTCCTTTTCTTCAGAGCTTCCATCTGATCTACTGAGTTACTCCAGTTTTTTGTGTCTGTCTTTCATCTATCGATACTATTACTAAAACTCTCATCTTGACCACTTCTGTGTTGTAATTACATTTGTGCAAAAACGCTACCTTATATCGCTAGGATTTTTCCGCCACCTTACTCAACGTTGTCCTCTGCTCCAAGCCTTCAAGTTTTTGTTCCGATCGGTGAAATAATAGAAAAGTTATGAAGGTTTAAAAAATCGTGAGATCAGCAGATTGGTATTCTCGCCTGTCAGACACCATGAAGGTAACGCCCCCTCTGGGGGCCAGGAGAATAAAGCCCCAGAGGCCGGACATGAGTCAGTCAGCCCGGAAGCCGTGAGTGAGAGTTGAGGCCAGAACTTTGAGTTTACAAGCCATGCTGAGTGAACTATGAGTCTACCAGCCTTCAGTGACTGAACTGTGAGTCTACAAGCCGTGGCTGAGTCCGGAGGTCACGCTAATTCCGGAAGTCGAGGCTCATTCCGGAAGTAGCGCTCAGTCCAGATGTCGCGCTCAGTCCAGAGGTCAGGCTTAGTCCAGAGGTCACACTCATTCCGGAAGTCGCGCTTAGTCCAGAGGTTGCACTCAGTCCAGAAATCGGACCCGAGTCCAGAAGTTGGACCTGAGTCCAAGGCTGCGCTCAGTCCAGAAGTCGGGCGTGAGTATAATCAAGAGAGTTTTACTGTCAAATATCCCAGATGTGTGTGTGTGATGGGGGGTGTGTGTGTGTGAGAGAGAGATGGAGGGTGTGTGTGTATGAGAGATGGAGGATGTGTGTGTGTAAGATGGAGGGTGTGTGTGTGTGTGTGTGTGTGTGTGTGTGTGTGTGTGTGTGTGTGTGTGTGTGTGTGTGTGTGTGTGTGTGTGTGTGTGTGTGTGTGTGTGTGTGTGTGTGTGTGTGCGTGTGTGTGTGTAAGATGGAGGGTGTGTGTGTGTAAGATGGAGGGTGTGTGTGTGTGTGTGTGTGTGTGTGTGTGTGTGTGTGTGTGTGTGTGTGTGTGTGTGTGTGTGTGAGTGTGATGGAGGGTGTGTGTGTGTGTGTGTGTGTGAGTGTGATGGAGGGTATGTGTGTGTGTGATGGAGGGTGTGTATGTGTGATGGAGGGTGTGTGTGTGTGATGGATGAGTCCACCATCCGTGAGTGAGTGAACTGTGAGTCCACCAGTCGTAAATGAGTGTGCTGTCAGTCCACCAGCCGTGAGTGAGTGAACTGTGATCCACCAGCCGTCAGTGACGGAACTGTGAGTCCAATAATCCATTCGGTCCACAATGTCCATACTAGCCCCCTGGAAACCAGTCCCTATGGCCCACAACACAATACAATACAATACAATACAATACAATTCAATTTATTGTCATTTCAATTTATTGTCATTTGGACCCCTTGAGGTCCAAACGAAATGTCGTTTCTGCAGCCATACATTACAAACAAATAGACCCAAGACACAACATAATTTACATAAATATCCATCACATTGCTGTGATGGAAGGCCAAAAAAAATAATCCATCCACCCATCCAGAAAGCGCTCCAGAAAGCCTCCCTACTGGCCACCAATATTGGAATTGGTGGAGAGATGGAATATTGCGTTGGGGGAGCAGCCCTCGCTTGTGAGAATGGGACCCAACGGGTCCCACAGTCTCGTATCCCTTTAAGCCTTTCCTACCAGTGTCACTGTCCTAATCTCTTTCAAACAGGTACATAGATGGGTGGTGGGTACATGCAGTGAGCGGCTGGAGGAGGTAGTCGAGGCAGAAATGATAACAACATTTAAAATGCATTTGGACAGATACATGGATAGGAAAGGTGGGACCTTTAACTTAAACCTTATACTTAAACCTTAAACTTAAACCTAAAACTTAAACCTTAATCTTATACCTTGGTCAGCATGAGCAAGTTGAGCTAGAGGGCCTGGTTTTATGTTATATGACTAAATATTGTTATTGTACCTACCTCAACTACTTCCTCTGCTATTGTACCTACCTCAACTACTATTTCCCATATATCCACCACCTTCACTGTGGGAAAAGATGCCCCTCAGGTTATTATTAAATCTTTCGCCTCTTATTTTAAACTTATTTCCTCTAGATCTTGATCCCCTCTATTCCCCTCATAATTTTACACACCTCTATAAGATCATGTCTTAACCTTCTGCACTTCAAGGAATCAAGTCCTATCATGCCCAATCATTCCCTCGAGCTCAGACCCTCAAGTCCTGACAACATCCTCTTAAATCTTCACTTAACTCTTTCCAGAATAGTAGCACTTTACCTCTAGCAGGATGACCAAATCAGAACTCAATACCAAAAATGAGACTTCACCGGCATTTTGTACAATTGTAACAATGTCCCAATTTCTATGGTCAATCCCCTGATTGATGAAGGCCAACGTGCCAAAAGTCTTCTTCATCATGTTATCCACCTGCGATTATGCTTTCAGGGAACCATGCTCTGTACTCCTAGACACCTCTGCTCTTCAACTCTCCCCAGGGGCCTCTCCATTCACTGTGTAGGTCCTGCGCTAGTTTGATTTCCCAAAATGCAACACCTCACACTGATCTGAACCAACCTCCATTAGCCATTCCTCAGCCCACTTCTCAGCTGATCAAGATTCTGCTGCGATATTTGATAACCATCTTCACTATCTACGATACAACATACTTTAGTGAGATCTGCAAACTTATAACCATGCCTTGTACATTCTTATCCAAAAATGTATAAAACAAAATAATTGTAAGTGCCATTGCAGACAGAAGCTTCACCTTCATGCATTCCAATGGACAATGTGAGCAATCCATCCCTTCCCCTCTCCACGCCACATACCACGCTCTCAATGCCATGAATTACTACCAACCATTTAAATTTCTCATCCCGCATATATTGTTACATACAATGCCCGGTCTTTTTTGCTACCAAATCCTATTTCCAAGTTCTATCTTTTCTTCATCCAAAGACCACATCATCCAACATGAATCACATGGACGCATTTATCCCTGTTACTCAATTTTAGTTCTGAAATATTGTACTAATGTTGTTTTTCAATTTCCCTATTTAATAATATAATGGAAGTCTGCCAGTAACTCAAATAAATATAAATATATTAAAACCTATTATCACAGACCATCAGCCACTTATAGATTTAATAGCTCGAGCTAGGTGCCGCATAAAAGCAGTTATTCAGATAATAATGAGTCCAACTCTGAATTACCCTGTATTGACTTCTCTATATATACATTACCATCTCTCAAATGCCAACCAAATAGCATTTAAAACTCCATCCAACACTCTCATTGAAAGCTTTCTTATCCGACATCCAATTAAATCAGTCTTATTCTTTCTCAACTTCTACCAACACCCCAACTTTGGAAAAATGCTAATAGTCCATTAAGTAAATAAATTTGTAGCTCTGAAAATTACTCATCCTATAAAGTAGTAAACCTAGTAGAGAATAATTGCAGCTGTAGCTGCATGCAATAAATAAAATAGATTGTTGTTAAATTAGGTAAATATTAGTGATCCACCTTTCCTAACCACTTAAGGTTTTAAGTATGACCACTTCCCGTTTTGCATCGCCACTTCATCACCTCTTCCATGTACTGCTCACACATTGGATGGTCATCTTTGTTATCTTCATGACTTTTGGAGTTATAGAGTTATACAGTGTGGAAACAGACCCTTCGGCCCTACTTGCCCACACTGACCAACATGTCCCATCTACACTAGTCCCATTTGCCTGTGTTTGGCCCATGTACCCCTCTAAATCTGTCCCATCCATGTTTTATGTACTCAAAGCTCCTAAAGTTTCTTGAACTGGGTGGCAAATAGATGGAACACAGCAGCCATGGAGACCAAGTGAGAGGAAGCACGATTGGGTCATCACCCTAGTTTATCCAGAAAGAACTTACAGGAATAAATGCTAATAACTGGACTTAATTCTTAATAAATAGAGTAATTCCTAACATCAAGATTGGGATCTGATATCACTTGTGGCCCCAGATACAGTCTTTTACTCACTGCTAGAAGGCTTTTCCCAAGGCAATCACCTCCTCTTCCCATGCCATTATGTATTTTATCTTCCAAAATAGCTCTGTGTAAACTTCAATACTGGTAACTAATCATATTTTGAGGCATCTAAAATAATAAAAACAGAAACAGATCATGCAGGAAATACTCAGCAGGTCAGGCCATACTGGTGGGAACATAGACAGAATCAACGTTTGTCCCTTTGTCCCACTCTATCTCCTGTGAGGACTATTCCATATTCCCTGTTCCTCCATCTCATTTGTATTTGCTCCAATGATGAGATTTTCTGTTCACAAGTTCACAGGTTATAGGAGTAGAATTAGGCCATTCGGCCCATCGAGTCTACTCACCATTCAATCATGGCTGATCTCATAGCTGACCTAATCCCATTTTCCTGCCTTCTCCCCATAACCCTTGACACCCATTGTATTCAACAAGTTTTCAATCTCTGCCTTAGATTGCCTGTGAAATGTTTTATTTCTCTACCACCGTTAACAAAGCCCTTCATTGCATCTTGTTTATGTTCTGTGCATCTGCTCTTACCCTCCATTCTTCTGGGATGTAACTAGGATATAATTCCCCTGATCCTCACCACCTACCCCACCAACCTCCACATTCAACAGATCAATAAGTTCTGATGAAAGGTCTCCAAGCTGAAACATTGACTATGTTTCTCTACCCACAGGTGTGGCCTGGTGCACAGAGTATTTCCAACATTTTCTGTTTTGGTTTTAGATTTCAGCATTTGAAGTGATTTTGATTTTCATATTTCACACACTGAAGCCATCGAATTTAGCACAATTATTTTAGTAACTTCAGTTATTTGATGCTGTTCATTGCAGAGAATGTCTGTTATGTGGGAAAGGTTTGCCACAAAGGAAGGATGTGGGTAATTATTTGAATAAGAGAGCTTTTGTCAGAGCAAAGCACCAATTGTATCCAAAGCATCGGTCTGGAGCTTAAAGACTGCATGCTTTCCTTTTGCAATCTCAAATTAAAAATAATATAAAATAAATAATCCTTAAAATCTTAAATAGAGGAAGGAAATTGGTGAAAAAAAATGAGAATTACTCACATTCTGATATATATCTGCTCAATTAATTAATTTCATATTTTAAGCTTATTTCATACATTTTATATACAACATCTTAACATTTTATTGTTCATACTTGTGCTTAAACACTTCTACATCCTATTATGGGCTGGAGGTCATTTAACTTGTTTTACTCCAATTTGTTTTTTATTTTCTCTCCTTTCAAACCTTACCAAAATACTTTTAGCCAGGAGTCTGAATAGGGTTATGCAGACAAAGTTCAATCTGTCTTTTTATCAGACTCTCTCGTTTCAGCAAGCTCACTTTTTCTTGCAAATTTCCAATTCATGCAGATTATCATGAAAATTAGTTTTAAAACCAGACAGTACTTTTGAATTCATTTAAAATCTTATTTTTTGCAGAATTATGGAAAAAGATAATAGTGTTTTGGTAGCTTAATAGCAAATCAATTCCAAACCAATTGACGTCCAATTTCAAATTGCATAGATCTTAAATAAAAATATATATTGCATTCTGGAAATACTCAGTAATTTAGCCAGAATTTGTGATTAAGTGTGCTTGAGGTGCCTTAACGTCTGTGCTTAACGTCACTTATTCCTTCACTCCATAGATGTTGCCTCACCCGCTGAGTTTCTCCAGCATTTTTGCCTACCTTTGAGGTGAAGGAACTCACTCTCTCCTAGTCTCTAGCTTGCGGAATTTCGCCTTGTTCTCTCGCTACTCCTCCTCCGCAGTAAGTTAAAATGCCTAATTCATAACTTTTCCTACTTCTGTTGACCTCAACAACAGCTTTGCTTTACAGTCTACAGATCATTTGACTCACTGAAGATTTTCAACAATGTTTTGGTTCAGACTTCATCTTCTGCTTTTGGATTGCAGTATTTAGAGGTTTTTACTTCCTTCCCCACTCATTGCTGCATGGTCAATATCATAACCAGTGAGATTATCAAATGCCAACACATGGATGAGGCTAAAAGGGTTAGGGTTCGGGTTGTCAATTTTTAGGATGTCAATTTGGCAGCATGGAATGAAGGACACCATTCTGAGCTTGGGCTCTGATAAAAAATAATCTGTGATATGCTTAAAGGCACTCTATTTTGAACACAGCATCACTGGCACATCATCTTCCTATTATTTAGGAATTTGTGATGCCAACTCTCTATTACGTCCTCCATTTTCTCCTCACATTCTTTTGAGAACTTCAACGCATCTTCCAAGAAGCAGATAATTCCGAGAGTTACTGAGCTGCTAATAGATGCTGATATGAGAGAGACTCTTGACAACTACCGGGACCTTGCCCTTTAAACTGCCACAATCTTTAACGTTTACACAATCAGATCTTTCACCCATCAAGGAGCAAGATTCAAGCACCATGTCCTGATTAATAGAGGTTTGTTTATACTGAACACATAAATATACATTAGATAAGAATGCTAGATTCCTAGGTGGAAATTCCTCCAATAACCATCTGATCTGGCTGAGCATAATTTCCAATCAGAAAATCTGCACTACCATGTTAAATAACGAACAACATCAAACTATTTCTGCTTTCGTTTTTGTTAAACTAATTTAAACCAGATGCTGCCCCATTTCCAGGCAGATATTCTGATCAGTTGGAAGAGCTCCCATTAGTTTAGGAAGAAAAAAATGCAATGCCCTTTGCAGCAGTGCATGCCACCAGCATGATTTTCTGAACTTTTACAAAGTCCTCTTACATTTTTCATTTTTTTAGCTTTTTAAACCACAAAGCTCTTAGGAAAATAAATGTGCAGGGAATAGGTTAAATAACATTTCAAATTAGATTCGCATTTTCATTCTCCAAGAATACAATAGACTGTCAAAAAGCTGCATCCAACTAATACCCAGAAAACTGCTCCCCCGAGAATAATACTCATTAATCCTTAACCATTATTTATTGCCAGTCTATCTATTTTGTTGTATTGTAATTGTAATTAATTTATTAGCCAAGTATGTAAAAACATACAAGGAATTTGATTTGCCAGACAGTCATATCAAAAAAGCAACAAGACACACAACGACATAAAAATCAACATAAACATCCACCACAGCTCACTTTGATGGAAGGCAATAGTGTATTATCTTTTCCCTCCTTTTCTCCTGCGGTCGGGGCAGTCGAACCATCCACAGTCGGAGCGATCGAAGCACCCACGTCGGGGCGATCAATGCTCCTGCGATCAGGGCGGCCGAAGTTCCCACGGTTGGAGCTCCCGGAGTCGATCACTAACCAAGGGACTGTGAGCTCCACTATGTTGAAGGGCCTGTCCCACTAACACGACTTTTCAGCGACTGTCTTCAACCTTCTAGCTCAAGGGCACTCACCTGAAAAACCTCAAGCTGGATCGACCGTCAGCAATGAAACCGTGAGCCAGATCGACCGTCTGCACACACACGCCCCCGCAAAGGCGGGGGCTAGGGAAAGCGGGGGAGCGCTGTCTGAAATTCACACCCGCGATGAACAGGAAGGTAATAGATGGCTGGCATAGTTACGGTAAGTCCTTTAGAGAGCGCGGAGAGGGGGGGGGGGGAGAGCGAGAGAGGGGGAGGGAGAGAGAGGGGGAGAGAGAGGGGGAGAGAGAGGGGGAGAGAAGGTGGGAAGAAGGGGGGAGAAGGAGTGGAGACACTTTTAAGAAGCCAGACAACTTTTAATAAAGTTTAGCGGGCATTTAACATTACCGGTCGGTTTACTTACCTTATTTTTCTCAACGAGCTTTACCTTCGACTGCCTTCGACTACCATCGATTACCTATGATAGCATTACGATCTACTACGACCTACCTCGACTAAACCTATGAGTAAAAAAATATCGATTTTTCCATGGCAACCTTTTTTTTTACTTGCGGGCATTTTTCAGCATGTTGAAAAAAACGCCGCGACCTAGCTGAGGCCTCGAGTACGCGGGGACTACTCTCGAGCATGAAGAAGAGACCTCATGTCGACCAAGCTGCAAGTATGAGTCAAGAGCAAACTCTTCTAAACTCGCGAATTAGGTCCCCGCAGTGGGACAGGCCCTTAAGCCCGCAGGCTCTCGCAGTTGGAGCTCCCGAAGTCGATCCCTGACAAAGGGACCTCCAGCTCCATGATGTTAGGCCGCAGTGCGGACGGAGATACGATACGGAAAAGTCACATCTCTGTCGAGGAAAGAGATAGTAAAAGTTTCCCCCACCCCCCCATAATACAAAACTAAAGATACACCAAAACATACATTTAACAACAGACATAAAACAACAAAAGAAGAAAAGGACGAGACCGACCGTTGGCGAGGCTGCCATCGTACAAAATATTTAGTGGGACATGGGCCAAACACAGGCAAATGGGACTAGCATGGGGCATCTTGGTCAGCATGGACAAGTTGGGTTGAAAGTCCCATTTCCATATCGTATGACTCGATGACGAAGAGGTTTATTTACTCACATGTTTACATTTTTTTCTTTTGATATCTAATTGGGCATTCTGTATTGGTTGAGCCTGTGAGATGTCTGTTCATATACTAATTTATCTGCTTCTACGACTCTTTTTTACACCTCGTATTATTTACAAATTAGATCATTTACACATTAATGCTGCAGCCAACATAATCCTGTTTTTACTCAATGGAATTTAGATTTCCAGAGTGCTTTGATTTTCTTCAATAGCTAAATTAGCCAATTATTTATATCAGCATATAACTGAGTGATTTAATATTCATCATTGAGACCTTCAATGTGGTTGCACCAAAATCTCTTCATCACTGAAATTCATCCTAAGAACTTCTCTAGCATTGCTTTTGAAAAATAAGCTTTTGCCCTTCATTATGTAGTTCTCAAAGCACTATTTTAGATCGGGGTCAAATCTTATTTTTGTAGTCACCTATCCAAAAAAACAGCCTTGTCGCATTCTTTCAATGATCTCCTCTCCTCAAGATAGTGACTCCTGACTCAAGTGCAATGTAGCCAAACGATCATTCTTTACAGCAAACATTTGTTTTGCAGTTTATTAATAAATAACAACTTGGCTCCTCAGGTCCTCACACAGCACAGGCTTTGTTAATGATTGCCACTTCATTGTATTGCTGACGACATCTTCCATCACTTCGCTAATGATATAGAATGGCAAGGCTAGATTGGATTTGTCCTGTGTTTAATGGGCTTGACACAATGTTGCTGCCTTACAGAGCCACAGATCATGAGTTCGATCCTAACAATGGTTGTTGTTGCATGGAGTTAGTACGTTCTCCCTGTGACCGCGTGGGTTTTCTCCGGGTGGTCCAGTTTCCTCCCACATATCAAAGACATGCAAGTTAATTGGCTAAGGTAAGTTGTAAAGTTGTAAAAGGAATTACTTCAGCACTTAAATACATTAGGCAAATTAACAAGGTGTTTAAGAAGGAACTGCAGATGCTGGAAAATCGAAGGTACACAAAAAAGCTGGAGAAACTCAGCGGGTGCAGCAGCATCTATGGAGCGAAGGAAAAAGGCAAAGCAGATAAATTAGTATATGAACAGACATCTCACAGGCTCAACCAATGCAGAATGTCCAACTATATATCAAAAGAAAAAAATTTAAACATGTGAGTAAATAAACCTCTTCATCATCGAGTCATACAATATGGAAATGGGACTTTCGACCCAACTTGTCCATGCTGACCAAGATGCCCCATGCTAGTCCCATTTGCCTGTGTTTGGCCCATGTCCCACTAAATATTTTGTACGATGGCAGCCTCGCCAACAGTCTGTCTCATCCTTTTCATCTTTTGTTGTTTTTTGTCTGTTGTTAAATGTATGTTTTGGTGTATCTTTAGTTTTGTATTATGGGGGGGTGGGGGAAACTTTTACTATCTCTTTCCTCGACAGAGATGTGACTTTGCCTGTTCCAAATCCAAGCCCAAGGTTGAAGCCAGGTTTAAAAATGTTGCCCTATTTTACAGCACAAGAACAAGCTCCTCTGCCCACCATGCTCATGCCGACCATTCATTACCCACCTGCACTGATCCCATTTACCTGATGCATCTATGCTTTGGCAATTCATGTACTTGTCTGATGTTGAGAGTACCTGCCTCCATGACCCAATCAGGCAGCAAAGTCCAGATTCCAAACAGTCTCTGGGTGTAGACATATCCTCAGATTCCCTCAAAATCTCTTCCCCATTACATTGACTTATACACTCTCATTTTTTTTTTTACAGTGAATAAGGTGTCCTACTATTCACCCTATCTATGCCATGCATAATTTTGTATACGTCAATAAGATCCCCTTTCAACCGTTTCCAATCCAAGGAGAACAAATCCACCTTCTCCAGTTTATCCCTATAACTGACTATGGTGGGGGTGAGGGGGAAGAGGGGAGCAGCAGGACAAAGCCGGGTGGAAGATAGGTGGGTACAAGTGGGGGGGGGGGGGGTGAGAGGCAGATAGTTAGACAAGTAGTTAGGCAAAGACAAAAGGTGTGAGATAAAGATAGGAGGTGCGAATTGTGACGCCAGAGAAAGGAATATGGAAACATAGAAACATAGAAAATAGGTGCAGGAGTAGGCCATTCGGCCCATCGATCCAGCACCGCCATTCAATGTGATCAAGGCTGATCATCCAAAATCAGTACCCCGTTCCTGCTTTATCCCTATATCCCTTGATTCCATTAGCCCCAAGAGCTAATTCGAACTCTCTCTTGAAAACATCCAGTGAATTGGCCTCCACTGCCTTGTGTGGCAGAGAATTCTACAGATTTACAACTCTCTGGGGGGAAAAGTATTTCCTCATCTCAGTCCTAAATGGCCTGCCCCTTATTCGTAATCTGTGACCCCTGGTTCTGGACTCCCCCAACATCGGGAACATTTTTCCTGCATCTAGCCTGTCCAATCCCTTCTCTTAAAAGACACTTCACACACATCCATGGAATTAGCCTTAAACCTTTGCTGCTATAATAGCCAAACCATGTCCAATACTTGAGGTTAAGCATCACCAGCATATTGTACAATTGTAATAAAACTTCCATATTTCTAAACATGAGGTATAAAAGGCTGCAGATGCTCGATTCAGGAATATTCTTCTTTCAATCCAGAAGGTCCTAACTCCAAATGTTGACTGTCCTTTTCTCTCCACAGATGATGCCTACCCTGCTCAGTTCTCCCACCAAGTTTTGCTCCCTATTTCCAAACATCAACATCTTTGCAATTAAGGCAAATAGGCCATTTAGCCACGTCTTAGCTACCTGCTAACTTTTTGTGATTCATACGCGTGAACACCTACATCCCACTGCACCTCACTTATTTTCAGTCCCTTCCATTCAGATAACAAGGTTTCTTTTGATTCCTCTTACAGAAGTGCATAACTGCACACATTCCACTCATTTGCCAACTTCTCAACCTTCACTCAGTCCATTCATTCAAATACCACAGGGAAGTTGGTGAGATTAAATTCATTAATTAAATACATGTGGAATAAATCCGTCACATCAGTAATGACTTTGAGTCGGCTGGATTATCATTAAGGAATTCAAATAATTCACTACTGTCTGGTGAGAAAGGAAATCAGTCAGCTTGATCCAGACTAGCCTCTAAATCCAGATTTACAGCAATATGGTCAACTCATAATTGCCCCATCAAGTGGCCATGGACAATAGACAGTAAAGCCATTATACCATGAATGGAATTTTAAATACATCCACAGCCATTGGAATCCAAGTGCTAAAAAATTATACCATGTTAATTGAAATAAGAATGGGCCACTGTTCACTTAAAAAAAAAGGATTTCCCTTTACCTTTTACACAGATATGTAGAATGAGACCTTATTTCGCTTTCAGGTGCTGAATAAATATTTTCTTACTTAAGGTCTCCTGGAACTGGGGAAGGAATTCTTTGATTCTCTACCTGGTATGCTTTGAATGAATAGTTAAGTTATTGGTCCATGAATCATGCGTTTAACCACAAGTATTTAAGCTACGCAAATTGTGAAATAATTCTAATACAAAAACGCGGGAAACACTCAGCAGGTCAGGCAGCAGCTGTGGAAAAACAGTTAGAATTATAGAGTCTGGAACCTACACTGGAGAAAAATATGTTCATTTTTATCCACATGGTGCGTGACAGCAATGTTTTAAATCACATTTATTTTATAATATTCTTTACATAAGGGATGACAAGCCACAATACATTGCTAATGATTGACATAGATATCAATTCTTCAAATTTCTGCCCTTTCCAAATGTTGATGTTTTGAAATATAATGCCACAATTATGAATATAAATGTGTGTAGTGTATAAAAATGTCCCTCCACTCTAATCCGGATGACACCAAGTCTAGACTCAATTGTAATTGTTAACTTTCTAAGATAATACACATGAATGTCAAACCAGTTTAGTTTATTGTCATCTGTACCGAGGTACTTAAGAAACTTAAATTACTTTTGAATAAGAGATTAGGAGCAAAAGATAATCTGATGGAGGAACTTTAGGCAAAGCGATGGTTAATGTTTCGGGTTGCAACCCTGCATCAGGACTGAGAGTGTGGAGGGATTAGAGTCAGTAAATGTGGGAGAGGATGGAAGATGATCGATGGAGTTTAGACAGGTGAGGGATTATGTTAGGAATGATGGGCAGCCAGAACCAAGTGGGGGAGGGGAATTAAACATATTAACACAGAAGCTGGTAGATAACACCTGGAAACATAGAACAAAATTAGGCAGGTTGGGGGAGGGTATAGATAAGGATAGGACAGTCTTTTAGATATTACATGAAAGTAGATAAGGGAGGGATGTTGGGCAGATGGAACCAGGTGGGATAGGAAAGGTGAGGCAAGGGAGAAGAAACCCAGGTAGATGGATAATGGCAGATAGAACCAGTTGGAAGATGGCGGCATACAGGTAATGTGGTGTTGGATAGACTGATGGGACTGAAGGCTGATAAATCCCCAGGGCCTGATGGTCTGCATCCCAGGGTACTTAAGGAAGTGGCTCTAGAAATCGTGGATGCACTGGTGATAATTTTCCAATGTTCTATAGACTCAGGATCAGTTCCTGTGGATTGGAGGGTAGCTAATGTTATCCCACTTTTTAAGAAAGGCGGGAGAGAAAACGGGGAATTATAGACCAGTTAGCCTGACATCGGTGTTGGGGAAGATGCTGGAGTCAATTATAAAAGATGAGATAGCCGAACATTTGGATAGCAGAAACAGGATCGGTCCGAGTCAGCATAGATTTACGAAGGGGAAATCATGCTTGACTAATCTTCTGTAATTTTTTGAAGATGTAACTAGGAAAATGGACAAGGGAGAGCCAGTGGATGTAGTGTACCTGGACTTTCAGAAAGCATTTGAAAAGGTCCCACATAGGAGATTAGTGGGCAAAATTAGGGCACATGGTATTGGGGGTAGAGTGCTGACATGGATAGAGAAGTGGTTGGCAGACAGGAAACAAAGAGTAGGAATTAACGGGTCCCTTTCAGAATGGCAGGCAGTGACTAGTGGGGTACCACAAGGCTCGGTGCTGGGACCGCAGCTATTTACAATATACATCAATGATTTGGATGAAGGGATTCAAAGTAACATTAGTAAATTTGCAGATGACACAAAGCTGGGTGGCAGTGTGAACTGTGAGGAGGATGCTATGAGAATGCAGAGTGACTTGGACAGGTTGGGGGAGTGGGCAGATGCTTGGCAGATGAAGTTTAATGCGGATAAATGTGAGGTTATCCACTTTGGTAGCAAAAACAGGAAGGCAGATTACTATCTAAATGGCATCAAGTTGGAAAAAGGGGAAGTACAACGGGATCTGGGGGTCCTTGTACATCAGTCTATGAAAGTAAGCATGCAGATACAGCAGGCAGTGAAGAAAGCAAATGGCATGTTGGCCTTTATAACAAGAGGAATCAAATATAGGAGCAAAGAGGTCCTTCTGCAGTTGTACAGAGCCCTAGTGAGACCACACCTGGAGTATTGTGTGCAGTTTTGGTTCCCTAATTTGAGGAAGGACATTCTTGCTATTGAGGGAGTGCGGCGTAGGTTTACAAGGTTAATTCCCGGGATGGCGGGACTGTCATATGCTGAGAGAATGGAGCAGCTGGGCTTGTACACTCTGGAGTTCAGAAGGATGAGAGCAGATCTCATTGAAACATATAAGATTGTTCAGGGCTTGGACACGTTAAAGGCAGGAAACATGTTCCCGATGTTGGGGGAGTCCAAAACCAGGGGCCACAGTTTAAGAATAAGGGGTAAGCCATTTAGAACGGAGACGAGGAAACATTTTGTCTCACAGAGAGTTGTGGAATTCTCTGCCTCAGTGGAGGCCGCTTCTCTGGATGCTTTCAAGAGAGAGCTAGATAGGGCTCTTATAAATAGCGGAGTCAGGGGATATGGGGAGAAGGCAGGAATGGGGTACAGATTGGGGATGATCAGCCATGATCACATTGAATGGCGGTGCTGGCTCGAAGGGCCGAATGGCCTACTCCTGCACCTATTGTCTATTGTCTATTGTACCAATTAAGGTAGAGTGAAACTCGATTACCGTACAGCCATACCAAAAAAAAAGGAACAAGACACACAAGCTACATAAAAGTTAACATAAATATCCACCCCAGCGGATTCCCCACATTCATCACTGTGATGGAAGGCAATAAATTCTAATCTTTTTCCTTCTTCATTCTCCCGCAGTCGGGGGAGTCGAACCACCCACAGTCGGGGCGATCGAAGCTCCCGCGTCGGGGCGGTCGAAGCTCCTGCGGGTTGGAGCTCCCGAAGTCGTCCCTATCCAGGGACTGCGATCTCCGCGATGTTAGGCCGCAGTGCAGACGGAGATACAATACGGAGAAAGCCGCAGCTCCGTCAGGGTAAGAGATTTCAAAAAGGTTTCCCCCAACCCCCCCCCCCCCCCCCCTCCCCACATAACACAAGCTAAAGAACACTAAACCATATATTTAACATGCATTTAACACATATTAAAAAACAACAAAGAAGGAAAAGGACGAGTCAGACTAGTGGCAGGGCAGCCATTGCGGGCGTCACCCAGTGGTAATTAGGAGTGTGTGAATTTCTGCCTCACCTGGGAGGGTTGTTCAGGTCCTTGGATGGTGGCAAGGAAGGAGGTTTATTGGCAAGTGTAGCAACTACAATTGCAGGGGAAAGAGCCTGGGGACAGCAATAGGTGGGTAGAAAGAGATGAAGGAACCAGGGTCATGAAGATAACGGTCTCTGCAGAAAGAAAGGAAGGGGGATGAATTATTACAAGCTGAAAGAGGCAACTAACATGAGATGGGATGTTTGCTGTTTTCTAATCCATGCACTGCAGGAAATAAACTAGATTTTTTAGATTCATCGGTATTTATAATGGGAGTTTTTTCATACGTTTTTTTCATTTGATTTAATGATGACATAAGAGTGGTGTTTTGGTGGTGTGTGCACTTCTCATTTGTTAGATGTATCTGGACATCCCGCTCTGTGTAAAGTGACGGAATTCTACTCCCAAGATTTTTTGTGGTGCGACACATCTATGTGACAGAGTTCCTGGTCTCACTATGTAGCACTGAGGTCCTATTATATATTTAGATAATTTATTATCATCCAATTTATTATCGATATTAGTACTTTATGGAAATTTTACAGAAACATTAAACCAATACAGATTGTTGTTTTGTGATACTTATAGTGTGTTGGTTTTTTTTCAGAATGTGCAATGAGTAGGATTATTGTGAGTACACAAAATCATTTGGCTGGTCGGATCAACTCCTTCCCAAGACCACGAGCCCAATGCATTGATATTCCCAGAAGGCCTCCTATCCAAATGAGTACCCTCTGGAATCATAAGAGTGTAGATCCTTTAGTCCCCTGTGCTATATTAATTTGTGCACTCAAGTTTTTCCTATTCCAGTATTTCACAGTTACCACCTTTGGCTCAGCTGCTAAGTACTTTCTCCTTAGAGTCAGAGATTGCGGATTCAACTCCCAAAGATACGGGCACAAGAATCTAGAACAAAATCAAAATCATAATCAGTTGAATTGAATCAGTTTTCCCTGATGAGATGATAAATAGAAGTCAACCAAAAAGATTTCACGGTGCACTGGTACCTCACTTAGTGCTTGGAATACACGAGCAGCAATGGAGACAATGCTGAAAGGGTCAGCATTGCAAAGTTCATGGATAGTTGGATTTCTAACAGTGGTGCTGTGCTGGGAGTCTTAAGCCCCTGTCCCACTTTCCCGAGTTACTCAGCAATTCTCCCGAGTTTTCCACTTGATTCAAACTCAGAGAATTACGGTAATAGCCAGCCGTAGGTACTCAAGGCTATTTTTTTTACTCGTGGACATTTTTCAACATGCTGAAAAAACGTCCCGGCTTACCTGATGCCCCGAGTACCTACGGCTGACATTACGAGCCGCTACGAAATATCTACGGACATTCCCCGAGTTTGAATCAAGGGGAAAACTCTGGAGAATTTGTGAGTAACTCGGGAAAATGGGACAGGGAATTAATGCAGACCCCTGCATTACTCCAGCTCTCTCACAGTGCAGAATCGCCTCTCATTCAGTGTAAATTGGTTGCCGGTAGGGTTGGGTAGCCGGGGTCAGTAGTGCAGAGAGCCCGAGGCTCAGGTGTGCATCTTGCCAGCACGGTGAGTGAACACATCGCTGAGCATCAGGTTCTCAGCCAAGCTGCCAAATCAAGTCAACAGTGAGCATTTGTCATATGCATCCAATATGAGCCAGAACAATGAAAGGGGGTAAACTTTACTCCTGGATCCAAGTGTGATGAAATTTATGACTGTCTGAATATGACCCAGCCAAGCTAACGAACCATGATCAATTCATGCAACGCTTGGACGGAGGCAAATTAATGCCAAAGGTAGAAT
The DNA here is from genome assembly GCF_010909765.2 of Amblyraja radiata. Classification (NCBI taxonomy): domain Eukaryota; kingdom Metazoa; phylum Chordata; class Chondrichthyes; order Rajiformes; family Rajidae; genus Amblyraja; species Amblyraja radiata. The sequence goes on from NC_045956.1 coordinate 141,397,598, forward strand.
CAAAATAACAATACCAAATGTATAAAGTGGTTAGAAATGACAAAAGATTTTGAAATATTGATTTTCTAATTGGCAAACACATAATGCTTGCTTCCATGACCAGGATCTTGGAGAGTCTGCCAGATGATTGCTTTGTACATGGTCTATAAACTGTAATGGATGGCAATACTATTCCATCTGTGTACTTTATTCAAAATCAGGAACACTCTGATTTTCATGCAATCATAAAACATTTTTCAGAGTTCCAGGTGTACAGTACCCATGACAAAACTGACATCACATCAAAATAAAACACCACATGATGTGGTACACTTTGGAATTCAGTTTGTACCATGCTTCATAGTTGCTATCATGAGAGCTTCTTTTTTTTTATCATCGGCTAAAAATTAAACTAATTAGTGCACTTTTGTCACTAACAAAATCCAAAGTCATTTTAAAAACTCTTCCCGAGGATTACAATTATAAATTCTGTTCTCGTGAAACCTGTTGGGTTTTTTTGCCTTGAGAAATCGTTGTATTCACACATATATTGGAACAAAAACGCAATTGTTACAGAGAACTTAACCTGATGACAGTAGTGCGTGAATCAATTTGTGAGGAATGATGGATTGGCCACAATGAGGTCCTGAATTTTATGCAACTAACCAAATGATTTTACTGTAGAATAAAGCAATTTGGGGACTTTGGCAGGCATTTTAAATTTGGAAATTAATATGATAACCATGAAACAGCAGCTGAGGAATGATTTTGGTAATTTATGTTTATTACTTCTATGGAGTACATGAAACTTCCTTCTCAATTTATTTAATGTTCTGAAGTACAGTCAAAATAGATTTTTCTAACATCCAAAGATATGTAAACAAAATTCCAGACCATTTGTAACCTACTGTCAAACCCTGCCATTTGTGTTCATCCTACAGATGATATTTCATAGGTACACAAAATTGCTGGAGGAACTCAGCGGGTGCAGCAGCATCTATGGAGCGAAGGAAATAGGCGACGTTTCGGGCCGAAACCCTTCTTCAGAGACAGATGATATTTCCGGAGACAGATGATATTTCATTATATCTCAACATAACAAAGTGTCCTGAACAATATGGAATATTTAAAAATCAATCCAGCTGATAATAATTTTCATCTATCCCAGCAATTCGTCAGAGATTCCTCATCTTTACAAATGGCCACCTCATTGTTCTGGGAACAATGGTTACCCTTTCCCATTTTAGTGTCCACCACATCCTCTTGATGCAGCACAGGAACAAGCCCTTCAGCCCTCCAATTCTGTGCTAATCATGTTGCCAATCTGTCTGCACATGGCTTCTATTCCCTGTTCATGTGTCTGTCTAAATGTCCCATAAACATTGCAATTGTATCTGCTTCCACCTCCTCCCCTGGCAACGCATTCCGGGCAAGTGCCACTCTCTGTCCAAAATAAAAGCTGCTTCACACGTCACCTTTAAATTTACCAACCTCTTTCTCCTCCCTCTACAAACCCATCACTAAACCTGTACTATTTGATATTCTAACCCTGGGAAAAAGAATGACGCTCTATCCTAACTATCCCCCACATAATTTTATGAACTTCTATCTGGTCGCACTTCAGCCTCCGACGCTCAAGAGAAAACTATCCAAGTTTACGTAACCTCTCTTCATAGCTAATACTGTCCAATCCAGGCAATATCCTAGTGAAGCCTTTCTACATGTAATTCCAAAAAATCAATGTCTACATTTTTAAGCATTTTCACTTATATTAATGACAAAATTATAAATTTACGTTTCTCAATTGGCAGGGCATTTTTTTCAACAAAGGAAACATTTCTGTATTCTGTTCCTCATTCCCTTCATTTTATTTGAAGTGTTCAATTGAACTTAATTGTATTCCATTTAGTTCTATGGCAAACAGTACATGGGTCAAAGTAGTGGCAGCAAAAGTTGTTTGGGATTTTCACCATTCTCTATCTGCTTTTCCATCAGGAGACCAGCAAAAAACCCATAAACACTACTGATAGACTCCTATTTGTGCCAGCTCTTTGAACTTTACATGTGTTTCCTTTTGTGAGGTGCAGATCCTCCAACAGCCATTTCATAGCAAATAACTGAAAGGGGTTGAGAGATAGATGCAAAAATGCTGGAGTAACTCAGCAGATCAGGCGCATCTCTGGAGAGAAGGAATAGGTGACGTTTCAGGTCAGAACACTTCTTCAGACAGAAAGGGGTTCCTGCTCCCCTAGCTTGGTTTCTTGGTCCTCCAAAGTATTCCAAATGGAATTTAAACTGGAGGTGGTACCTCATGATGGTACCCCATCTCCCCCTTCCCCCACACCTCTCTCCCCTCCCCTCTCTCCTCCCCTCCCCCACCCCTCTCTCCTCCCCCTCTCCATCTCCCTCTCCTCACCCCTCTCCCTCTCCTCCCCCTCCTCCTCCCACCCCATCCCTCTTTCCCCCACCCCCTTCCCTCTCTCCCTCCGCCCCCTTCCCCTACCCCTCTGTCCCTCTTCCACCTCTCCCCCTACCCCTCCCTCCCCACTCTTGCACTTCTCTCCCACTTACCCCACCCCTCTCCCTCCCCCACCCCTCTCTCTCCCCCTCCCTTCCCCTCCCTCCCCTCTCACTCCCCACCCCCTCCCCCTACCCCTCTGTCCCTCTTCCACCACTCCCTCTACCCTTCCCTCCCTACCCACTCTTCCACTTCTCTCCGCCCCCTCCCACTCTCCCTCCCACTCTCCCCCCACCCCCCTCACCCTCCCTCCACACTCTTCCCCCTCCCTCCACTATCCCATCTCCCTCCTCCCCTCCCTCCCCCCCACCCCAGACCTCTCTCCCCATCCCTCTATCCTCCCCCTCTCCATCTCCCTCTCCTCACCCCTCTCCCTCTCCCTCTCCCTGCCTGCAGTCATACACAATAATAATAAATAACAAAACATACAATAAACACAAATTAACATCCACCACAGTGAGTTCACCAAGCACCTCCTCACTGTGATGGAGGCAAAAGTCTTAGTCTCTGTCTCTTCCCTCCTTGTTCTCCCTCTGCGCTGAGGCGATCCAGGCCGGAGATGCCGCCCTCCAGTCCAGCGGACCTCCGTGGTGATGTCGCCGCCGCCTCAGCTCCGATTCGGGCCGCTGCCGAAAGCCGGAATGCCGTCTCCGCTCCGAGTCGGGCCGCCACAGCCTCAGCTCCGAGTCGGGCCGCTGCCGAAATATCCAGTGAGACCAAACATCTGCAAGTGCCAATACGGTGCCGGCGGTCAAGGAGAGTGCTGGAGGTGGGACGGGTCCGCGGTGGGTTCCGGACATGCCACCGGGAACAAAGAGGGACCATTGGGGACTAAATGCAAAACAAAGAATCTCACTATGGCGTTACACGTGATAATAATTAGAGCATCACTTTGAGATATTCAAGAAATCAAGGTAATGTGCGACTCCTAGTCCAGACAAGGGGCCTAAATCACAAGCATGTACATTTTATAGCTCAGAGAGATTCAGATTTGGGTCAGGATAAAAAGGAACGAGTCTCACACAGCAGGCATTCAACAGAACTGTCAGATGCCAAAGGGAAGCAAGAAATCAAATACACCTTAAGTGATATTTACACCTTTGTGTCCCATGAAAATGTTTTGCCCTCACGCTGGCACCTTTGAGCGCTTGAAGTACCGACATTGTAAATTTGGCAAGTTCCTTTCTGAAGTCCCACAGTGGTCTGCTAGGCTTGGAAGGGATTGTATTGTAGATGGGAACTATAGTGCTACATTTCCTGAAGGCTTGGATTTTAAATGAGCAAGATTTCAAGCCCACTGTAAGTCAAAACGAGCACCAAGGTTTTGGACTCCAAAGAGAGAACTAAAATTTATCGGGAAAAAATGTAAGATTGCAACTGCATGTTATTCCCCTTCTACCACCTTCTACCCTCAAGCTCGGTGCCGAACAACTGGCACCAGTCTACGCAGACATTTTCAACCGGTCCCTGCAAACCTGCACTGTCCCTGCCTGCTTCAAAGTCTCCACTATTGTTCCTGTACCCAAAAAGCCAAGGATTACTGGTCTTAATGACTACAGGCCTGTTGCACTGTTCTCTATAATCATGAAGACCCTTGAAAGGCTTGTGCTGGCCCACCTGACAAATATCACAAACCCTGCCGGACCCACTGAAGTTTGCATATCGGGCCAATAGATCAGTGGATGACGCAGTCAACCTGGACCTGCACTTCGTGCTCCAGCACTTAGACCGCCAGAGGACCTACGCCAGGATTTTGTTTGGTGTTTAGCTCTGCATTCAACACCATTGTGCCAGAGCTCCTACACTCCAAACTCTCCCAGTTGACTGTGCCTGAACCCCTCTGTTAGTGGATCACCAGCTTCCTCACAGACAGACAGCAGCATGTGAGGCTGCGAAAGCACATCTCAGATCCACTGACCCTCAGCATAGGAGCACCGCAAGGTTGCGTACTCTCCCCTCTCCTTTACTCTCTCTACACCAACGACTGCACCTCCACAGACTCCTCTGTCAAGCTTCTCAAGTTTGCGGACGACACAACCCTGATTGGGCTGATCCAGGATGGGGACAAATCTGCCTACAGACAGGAAGTGACACAGCTGGTGTCCTGGTGCCGTAGCAACAACCTGGAGCTCAATGCTCTTAAGACAGTGGAATTGATTGTAGACTTTAGGAGAGCTCCCCCTCCCCTCCCCCCACTCACCATCAACAACACCACAGTCACATCTATGGAGCCATCTAAGTTCCTTGGAACCATCATCTCCAGGGACCTTAAATGGGAGGCCACCATCGAATCCACAGTCAAAAAGGCCCAACAGAGGATGTACTTCCTGCGGCAGCTGAGAAAACACAATCTGCTACAGGCAATGATGGTCCAGTTTTATACTGCCATCATAGAGCCTGACTTCACCTTCTCCATCATGGTCTGATTTGGCTCAGCCGCCAAGCACGACATCCGAGGCTGCAGCACATCCTTCGATCAGCCGAGAAGGTTGTTGGCTGCAACCTTCCCTCCATTGATGAACTGTACACTGCAAGGGTGAGATCATCTCTGACCCCTCTCACCCTGGCCACAAACTCTTTGAATCACTTCCTTCTGCAAGGCCACTCTGGACTGTCAAAGCCCCCACAGCCAGACATAAAAACAGCTTTTTTCAATGAGCAGTAGCTCTACTCAAAGTCTGTAGCCTCCTTGTGCGCTGGTATTTTATTTCATTCTTCACGTTTAAATTATAATGTTTTATTCTTAATTGTTTACTGTATATCGGGTTGTTACTTGTGAGCAAAGCACCAAAGCAAATGCCTTGTATGTATACATACTTGGCTAATAAAATGTATTTAATTCAATTCAATTCAATTATTGGAGACAGGTCTTCGACCTTTGTAAAAGGACAAGCAATGCTGTTAAACCTTATACCATGGCCAATTTCGTACGCCCTGGGTTTTTAGGTACTTGGCAATTGTAAAACAAGTACCCCAAAATTTATATTTGAATATCATCATTACAGATTTGTATACTTTTCAATCATGCCACTCAAAAACTGAGTATTCAGCTGTGACAAGAAAAGCAAAAGTATCCTAGCTAGTTACTTGTGATTTACCGTATATCATTATCAATACCAATAAGTTAGTTGTGGTAATGTTGCTGAACAAAATTAGAGAGAAAATGAAGCAATTCCATTGCTGATTTCTCATAATTTGTCCAAACTAATTTTGGAACAAGATGTTAACTTTGGAGCAAAATTCACGATTAGACCAAAACTAATTGGACAGAAATTGATAGACAATTCCATTAAAATGCAACATTTCTATACACAACAGGAACATATGTAACATGTTTCAATTATCGAGACTTCTTCAGTGCCTGAATTTTAATGCTTTAAAGTTTTTTTTAAGTTTGGTTCAGATATGCAGGAAATGAACAAGAAAACATTTACAGCATATTCCTGGTACTCAAATGTGGAGCCACTAACATTTTAATAATTTTAATAAAAGTATTTGTGTTCGGAGTAGCATGAACTAAAGTACCAAGCTTATGATTAAATCACTGAGCCAGCACCTGCTGGATTAGTGATTTAAGCATTTAGGTAATAAGTAAATAACAGATTACTAGGAGAGACGAGGACACAGGGAATTGCAGAAGCTCAAGATAGACACAAAATGCTGGAGTAACTCAGTGGGGCATACAGCATCTCAGCCTGAGCTGAAGAAAGGTCTTGACCCAAAATATCACCCATTCCTTCTATCCAGAGATGCTGCCTGCCCCACTGAGTTTCTCCAGCATGTTGTGTCTATCCTCAGTGTAAACCAGCATCTGCAGTTCCTTCCTACACATTTCGAACTTCAGATGTTGGTTTACTAGGAGGCCTGCGTTTTCCGATGAAAGACATTGATAGTCAGTTTGTCTCCAAATGGGAGAGACAAATTTGCTCTCGCATCCATTGTAAGGATTCATGGCATGCCCATTAACTGATTTTTTTTGCTAATGGCCTGAAAGATATTTGCTAACATATTCAATTACAGCAAAGGTAGCATTCAGTCCCTAAAATTGTTTTTCAAATGTTACATTACAGAGACTCATGGTTCTCACTGACAGTAACTGAGCAAGTCCCACAGTTGCCACAATGTGTACAACCAAAATCAGGTAAAGCAGTGATGAGATTTCTGAACTGTATGAAGTATTAGGGTGACAATACCAGTGATCCCAGAGCCCCAGCTAAGAGATTGGGTAGGTCATAATTTTTCTGACTAAAGGGAAATAACCTACATCATAAAATAAAAGTAACATTTTATTAGTCCTCCTCCAGCACCAAATCCAGTTCATGGCATTCATGGCATGTTTGGTTCAGTGGGCAACCCCCCAGGGTCCTCCCTGGTCACACTTCAAGCTGCACAATCAGCTCAGTTAAATAAAGTCTTTATTCAATTTATTGATTCACTAAGTATTTCTGTCTACAAAATTATGTGCATGGAAGAATCCTAATGCCTGGCTCACACTGAGCCTGAGCTCTGCGACTAGACAACTTCAAAATCCTCCCTTCGCACCCAAATCTATTAAAGCATAACAACTAAGAAATTCCTCTCCAATCTCCTCAATTGATTAAAGCCGAGAAAGGAACAGTTTCATGTTTCACAGAGTTCACATGTTTTTGCTAAAGTTACAGCCTACAGGGAGAAACTTCTCTGCGAAAGTACTGTTCCCATTGATGACTCCAAAAATAAAACCAATTCCAAGATATCTATTCAGACAAAAGATCTACAACAGAATCTTTTTTTTTAAATTTTCTCTTTCACCTAAATTAAATTAAATTAAATTTCTTTATTTATATAGCACATTTTTAGTCAACTAGCATTGACCCCAAAGTGCTTCACATAATTACATCCACACACACAGGCAAAGGTGGGTGAAGTGTCTTGCCCAAGGACACACACAGGCAAAGGTGGGTGAAGTGTCTTGCCCAAGGACACAACGACAGTATGCACTCCAAGCGGGATTCGAACCAGCTACCTTCCGGTTGCCAGCCGAACACTTAGCCCATTGTGCCATCTGTCGTCCCACCTAATTAATCTCTTCCAATCTATTTCTCTCATCCATGTTTCCTGATTCTGAAAAATGAGTTTTGCGTTTTCCCACCCATTTGCAAATTTCCAATGTGACAAGCAACTTTCAAATCACAAGTGTAAAGCTCAAAATATGTAAAGCTGGAGATTTATTATGATAAGAATATAAATTATTGTTGGGTGTTATTAAATAGCCATGTATTTTATTCATGGACTACACCAAATTTTGATTCACTCAATTCCATAGAATATATTTGAAAGGATTATTTCCTGTTCAGAAAATTGATTTGTTTATTTAATTATATGAAAATACAACCAAATGATGATGCTCTTATGTTTCATTTGTAGTTTCATAAAAAATGATTGAAACAAAAACTCAAAAACAGTAGTAACAAGAGAATAAACTATTATTAAATTAATAATTTAATATTTCTTTACCCTGATCATATTAATCTGGAGGGATTTTATATTATGTTAAGTACATTTAAAATTGAGTCAATTTATGTAAAATCAACCAACACAATCATGTTTGAAGTGATTTATCTATAAAGTTAATTTATATATGCAGATTTTTTTCATAATAACATCCTATGCACGCAGTCACAAAGAAAATTCTTAGTGTAAATTTAGATAACTGAATTCAATTGTGCAATTCTGACAAGGCTCTGTTCACCCATTTAATGTTTTGGCCAGGTTTAATGGATAGGAGAGGGTGGTATAAGTAAGTAAGTAAGTAAGTACATTTATTGGCCAAGTATTCACATACAAGGAATTTGCCTTGCTGCTCTGCCCACAAGTAACAACATGACATACAGTGACAGTTATGAATGACTCAGAAAACACTAAACATTAATAATAATAAAACATTAATGATAAAACACCATTGATCAAGCATGCAAACCAACAAAATACCAGATCAAAATACCAATGGTAGAAATGAAAGAAATGCAAGGAAGCCTGTTGCATATTTCAATTTTATTCCTCTATTTTTTTTTAATGTTACATTAAAATTCTGAGAGGGTGGCTGATACACCAATTAATTATGACACATTCAATGATATTTCTGTAAAAGGAAATATAAGAGCAGAAACATTTTGAAAAATGTGATATTACGTCGTTTGATCAAAGCAGACAAGGGACTAACAATGTGATTTCGCTCCCATCAATATAGATCAGACAGAGTGAATGAAACGGGACAATTTCCAGTAATCATGGGGTCAAGGATAAGGGACCGTAGGTACAGAATTAAATCAGAATCTAAATTTACTTCTGTTCAGATAAGTTTTATGTCTCTCATACCAGTCACACTATGCTCCATCAAACAGCTTTAGACTAGCAAAATCTAATGATCACAAAGCTTTTTTTTAAGTTTTGTCAAAACAATTCTGTTCCAGGATGTTTCCTACTGCTATCTTGAATTTTCATCAACTCCAGTTAAACTTCACGCTTGCTTAGTTCGGCTGACGAAGGTCTGAGATCAGAGAGCGAAACGTCCTGAAGTGTGTGCAGTTCACCGACAGCAAAAAAAAAACTGAGGCGGCATCAATGCAAATGTTATTAAAGGTAAAGGGTATTTACTCTGGTTTCCAACCCAAGCAATTGGTCTTCTGAACCTTCATGCTATAGTGCCCATGAGAAAATATATATCCCTTCATTAACTACACTCCCAGCTTACATCACCATACATCGTCTAATTTTCCATTTCCAAAATCACATGTTACTTTCTGAATTTATACATAACGATAGGCTGCTTAGTATCATCCTTCAGACCATTGAAAATAGCTGTGATTACCCAGTGTCTTTCAGCCACAACCTGGCATGGTTGGACACAGAGAAGGAAGGACGTTCCAATCTTTTTAAATGGTCAGCAAGTAAACCCAGATTCTAGTTTTAAATGGTTATATGCTCGGCCACTTGGCAATCCACACTCCATTAAATTAACCGCATAAATGTGGTTTAGATTATAATAACAGATGGGACTAACTGAACAATTAAACTCTTGTTAGATAAGGAAGCACTGTCACAAATAATAAATCCCTTCCATGAGGAACGGAGGTTACTGACAACTGACATGTGCTTGAAGCTAACAAGATAATCATGCACACACACACACAAATACAATGGCGTAACAGCATTGAAGGTGATTAAAATAATGGAAATCTGAAATGAATGAAAGTGATGTTTAAATCTTATCCTAACATTCTCCTTCAACTCTGCTCACTTTCCCCACATTGAAAGTGTAGCTATGGTCACTGTAGAAAAGACAATAAATTCCTAGGCTCCAGGGAGACATCAAAGGACTGATTAGATTGATTCAAAAATAACAAATAAGAGACGCAAGTAAGGCATTTGGGGAGAGAAAGCAAAGCAAAGGATTACACATTAAATGGCAGAATACCATTTAAAAGATACAAAAATCTTAGACTGCATGTGAGCAAATCCCTGAAGGTAGTATGTTGTAGGTTGGTAAAGTGGTTAAGGCAGTACTTCACACACTTGTTACTGCAGTCAATATGAAACAGGCAGGTCATGCTAGAACAGTATTAAACACAGCTGGAGAACTGTGTATGTTTCTTGTCACCATACTATAGGAAGGATATGAATGCATGGGAAAAGGCGCGGAACAGACTTAAAAAACATTATCGGGGATGGAAAATTATAGTCTTAAGAAAAAAATAGTTCAAGATTGTTTTCTTTCAAAAAAAAGAGTGAGAGGATTGAAGCAATTAGAAATAGGAGCACAGACAGGCTGAACAGGAAAGATTTATTTCACATAGCAGCAAGGATAATAATTAAGGAGCATCTAATTAAAGCTAACTGGGGTGGAGAGATTAGAGGGGATTTAAAAAATATGTTTATTTTACTCAACGTAGTGAAGTCCCGGGTAAAACAGAGATTCTCGCCACATTAAAAAGTACCTGAAATTACACATGGAGAGCTATAACCTAGTGGTAAACGCACCAACTGGGAAATGGAACTAAGTTAAAGTTCATTTTCAGATTACATGGCAACTCTATGAAGACGGCAATGACACATGCACTTATTGTTGTAGTGTGGCAGCCAATTTGCGCACAGCCAAATGATCATAACCAGATAATGAATATTACCTGTGTAGGTTGACGAATACCAGATAAAATACCACTTCTACATAAATTACTGCAAGGACAGAGAAATGAGAAACCAGGGAAACCATATACCTGCTCTCCATTCAAATCAAACTTTTACCAGCCAGATGGAGTGTAAGTTGTAAAAAACTTAGTGCTGGCAGATCTCAGCGAATCAGGCAGCACCTGTGGAAGGAATGGACAGATGACGCTTAGGGTCAGGACTGATTGGAGTAGGGGGGTGAAAGCTGGAAAAGGGAGATGAGGACGAAACAAAGCATGGAAAGGTGGACACAGGTTGGCAGATGGGTGGAGAAGTGAAAAAGAGACAATGAGGGTGTCAGAGAAGCAAAGTGGAGGAGGAGTGAAACGTAAAGCTGGAGTGAGGAATATGGATGGAAGGGGACAGGGGGAGAGTAAAGATGAGAGATATAAGGGACTTTGAGGCTCCTGAATAAGAGGTGAGAGCACAAAGGATGAGAAAGGAGCAGGTCGCTGGAAGATGGTGGGGGAAATGTGTGTGCACTGTGATGGGATGGGGGGCAGGGGAAAGTGAGGGGGGAATAAAGAGGGATGATTACTTGAAGCTGGATAATTCAATGTCCATACTGTGTAGGAAGGAACTGCAGACACTGGTTTAAACCAAAGATAGACACAAAAATCAACATTCATGGTGTTGTGTTGTAAGCACGAGGTGCATGTGGCCACACTCTGGCCATGGAGCAGACCAAGGACAGAAATGTCGGTGGGCAGAGTGCAAGTGTTTGCTCAAATGGTCGCCTTGTCCGCGCTTAGTGTTGTTGATATAAAGGCCACCTGATGCAGTAGACAAGGTTTGAAGAGGAGCATGTGTACCTCTGACTCAACTGGGAGGGTTGCAAGGTTCCATGGATGGAAGTGAGAGAGGAGATATAGGGTCAAGGGCTTCATCTCCTGAGATTGCGGGGCAATGTAACGGGAGTGGGTGTCTAGGGAGGGAAGGAATGAGCGAACCAAGTAGTTGTGTAGGGAGTGCTCATTATAGAATGTAGAAAGAGATGTAGTGGGTAGATGTGACTGGTGGTGGGATTATGTTGAAGAGAACAAAAATGTTGTAGAATGATATGTTGAATGCAGAGGCTGGTGGGGTGAACGGTAAGTACCTGGGGAATTCTATCCTTGTTCCATCTGAGTGGGAGACGGAATAGAATCAAGAGAGGAAATACACGACACAGAGGAGACATGGGTGAGGGTTCAATCAGGTTTACTGAAGAAAGAGGCCATCCCAGATATCTTATAGAGTGGAAAACCTGATCTTGGGAGCAAATACGATGGAGGTGGAGAAATTGATAGGAAGGGATTGCGTCCTTGCAAGAGGCAGGGTGGGAGGACGAGTTGGCTTATTCAAACTAGTACCAACAGTACATGGTCTATTTGATCCTGCAAATTTCATTCTTATTTATTTAAATATAAATGTTAAGTTGAAATGATCACAACATTTATATCACTGGCAAACTGCATTAATTTAAGGTCAAAGATATCACATTCTGGTTAAAATGTTAGTTAACTCCACATGGAATACTGATATGATTAATATTGGTGAACTGGATTTTGCTTGAAGAAGGACAAAATAAGAACATTTGCTAATTTGCTAGCACTCAGTGCACATAACTCTTATCAACAAATATTCAGAGGAATGCTGCTACAATTGCTATTTAGACTCTATGGGCTTTGTTGAAACAGGTCTAGAGCTAATATACCTCTATCTTGTTGTCTTTGGATCTATGTTTTCAAATGAAGACCTTTCAATCTTTGAATTCTAACATCAAAACATCCCAAGCAATCAACAAGTCAGTTCTACAAGTACTGCCATCCAGTTTGCTTCAGGGTTTATGTCAAGTGTCTGTTAAACTGAAGATGGGCACTAAATGCTGAAGTAACTCAGTGGGACAGGCAGCATCTCTGGAGAGAAAGAATGGGTGACGTTTTGGATCAAGACCCTTCTTCATGAGGTAGAGATGCTGCCTGTCCTGCTTGGTTACTAGCATTTTATGTTTATCTTCGGTGTAAACCAGCATCTGCAGCTATTCCGTCCAACACATATGTATTAGCACTGTTGGATACCCGTGCTAACTTACTTTCTTTCATCTTCCCTTCATTCCAAGGATCTAGTGACAGGTGGTGATGACCTAAGCACGGAGCAATTTATTTTTACAATTCGTTTTTTGCTATTTTAATAGCACCGTTAACCAATAATAGAACACAAACACCTTTGAATAAGACAGAGGAAAATGTTTTCCTACAATTCAATGAAAAATGCTTTCCCTTGATGATACAATAGTAATATGTGCAACGATTCCAGAAATCCCAGTTCAATACTAACATTCAGTGGGGTCTATGTAACACTTGCACCTTTATTTGATCTTTACTGCCTTTATCTTACACTAAATGTTATTCACGTTATTCCCTTTATCATGTATCTGTACACTGAGTAGCTCAATTGTAATCATGAATTGTCTTTCCGCTGACTGGTTAGCACGCAACAAAAGCTTTTCACAGTACCTCGGTACACGTGACAATAAACTAAACTCAAACTTCTCCCTATAACACATGGGTTTCCTGGGATGCTTCACTTCTTCCTATATCCCAAAGGAGTGGTCACTGGCAGGTTGACTAATTACTGGAAATTTGCACGGCGTAGATGAGCAATAGGGGAATCAAGGTTGATGGGAATGTAAAGGAAAATGGGTTGCAGGGAAATAAATTTGGGAATGAGATTGATCAGATTGCTCTGAGAATGGAATAGAGTTTAGTTTAGAGACACAACATGGAAACGGGCCCTTCGGCCAACTGAGTCCGTGCCGACCAACGATCATCCATACACTGGTACTGTCCCACGCACCTGGGGCAATTTACAGAAGCCAATTAACCTACAAACCTGCACAATCTATGTAGAATGCGGGAGGAAACCCGAGTACCCGGAGAAATTCCACGCAGTCACAGGGAGAAAGAACATAATAACCCACAGACAGCGCCTATAGTCACAATGGAAGCCAGGTCTCCGGTGCTGTAAAGCAGCATCTTTACCGCTGTGCCACCCAGTTGATGGGCTGAATGGCCTCTTTCAATGCCATGAGAAAATATGATATAAAATTTAAAGTTCTCATCACAGTCAGACCATCTTTGGCTTTCACTCATCTCCCTAACCATATCCAGTTCTATATAACAATTACAGCACGGAAACAGGCCATCTCGGCCCTTCCAGTCCGTGCCGAACACTTATTCTCACCTAGTCCCATCTACCTGCACTCAGACCATAACCCTCCATTCCTTTCTCGTCCATATACCTATCCAATTAATTTTTAAATGATAAAATCGAACCTGCCTCCACCACTTCCACTGGGAGCTCATTCCACACAGCTACCACTCTCTGAGTAAAGAAGTCCCCCCCTCATGTTACCCCTAAACTTCTGTCCCTTAATTCTCAAATCTAGAAATTCAAAACTCTGCCTTTCCCACCTTATTACACCCTCCAATTTTCCATTGTCCAAAACCTAGACCACCATGTGCCCTTATCAAATATAATCTCTACTAGGTTCACATAATAATGGAGAGTAGAATCATTTCTCCTATAGCTGTGATTCAATTTTACCAACATCAGCATGTATTGAAGTGTTGAAATCATTAACACATTAATCGTTCGCATTAACTGCAATTAATTGACTGCCCTCGTCATGAAACAAAGCATCAGTTCTCTTAAGATTATAGTTACTACCCCCCTTCTTCCCACCCACTAATGTAATATTATTTCTTCTATAAGGTCTCCAGGACTTAGTTCTTCTATCCTGCCTGTTAATTGTGTAAACACATTGTAAATTGGTTACCTTCTCCAAGTAATGGTTTCCTTGGTTGAGTTGGCATCTGGATATTAATATAGATCATAGAATAGTATGCAACAGGAACAGGCCATTTGGCCCACAATGTCTGTGCCAAACATATCGGCAAGTTAAACAAATAGAAACATAGAAACATAGAAAATGTTTATAATCTCTTCTGCCTGTGGTATGTGAACCATATCGCCCAATTTCCATGTGCCTATCTAAAGCCTCTTAAATCCCCTGATTTCCATGTGCCGACACAACTACCCCTGCAATCAATGCAATGCAATCAATATCCCATTGAATATGATGAGATTATCCACAAAATACCAACGTGCCAAGCCAACCAAGCATAAAAAAACTCACAATGCAAAACTGAACTGAGCTCCAAACAGCATGACTCACCAAATACAACCATTCTAGTGCCTCTTCCAGCGTACAAAGATCAAGATGTCACACTTTGAATATTTATAAATGATGAATGATAATAACATCCTTGCTTTGATATTAGCTCAAGAACACCAAAGTCCCAGACAAAATACCAGAATAATTTATTAACAGCGTCATCATTTATCTGTGAAATTCTCTGCCAATGTGAAAATGCATGCAGAATTGAATTATCGTGCAAAATGCTGTCCTTTTAAAAAGAATCATCTTTAAGTTTGCACCACAAAAGAAACATGGAAAAAATGTTCGCTCAAAATTTTCAAATGTCAAAGAATATCATTTAACATTTAGCTCTTGAGAATATCTAGATAATGAAATGAGTAACCTTGGATTGAAGTGACATGTTTTTCCAATGAAAAGGTCATCAATGAGGAACACACAGTTCTGGTGAGGCTCAGACAAGGGTGGGGGGTGGGAGACTAGCTGGGAGCACATCTGTCCCTGACGATCATTAAACATTTTAAGAACTCAGGCATTTGAAGGCTTAGCATTTAAAACGGTTCTGTTTCACACGTCCCTCAGAACAATCAAATTTAAATTCCTGTGTATCCTGGCACGGTGAGATTTTTTTGCAATATGTTGTTGATGTGGAAATAAAGCTGCCGCAGGTTGGAAAATATGACACTCTGTGACCTTAATTTAAATGAAAGATCTTTAACTCTTCCCAATTTAAATATGAAAGTCAAAATCATGAAATGTAGTTAATTGAAAATCCTCAGGAATAGTTCAAGGAGGGTTGTGGCTGATCTTAAATCTGTGAGTCATGTCTTCCAAAGCCTTTCCAATACCTGCATAAGTCAAGCGTGTGATGGAATAGCTTTGCCGAAATAAGCATAGCTCCAACAACACAACCATGCTATCTAGCATAAGCAGTCCTGCTTGGTTGGCAGCCCATCTACCATTCTACAGGTTTAGGCCCATCACCATAGGTGCCAGGACAAAATACCTACAGTTACTTGCTGCTGCTGCTGCTTGGAAGGCATCTGCCAAAACCAACTAGAAAGCAAAGGAGCACCAAAGGTTATGGGGAGAAGGCAGGAGAATGGGGTTAAGAGGGAGAGATAGATCAGCCATGATTGAATGGTGGAGTAGACTTGATGGGCCAAATGGCTTAATTCTACCCCTATTCCTTATGACCGTATGACCATGAGCAGCAAGTTCTGCTCCATTGCACATGCCATTCTGATGATAATATAATGTTATTAACTCATCATCACTGAATTTAAATCCCGGTAGTCCTCTCTTAACATATACATTATAGCTAGGACTGGAATAGTTCAAGGCAGTATCTTATCACCAACACCTTCTCAAGAACAACGAAGGAATGGCACCAAAACACTAGCTATGTGTACTCAAGTTCACACCAACAACTCAAGGGTCCATCTAAGTTGAATCTTCAGTAAAATATTTACAATCGGGAAGCGTCGTCTTTAAGTTAACTTAGCAAACAGAAACACTGTATGTCTCGGTGGACATGAAGGATCCTGCATCATGATTTTAACAACAAGCAGGGAGATCTATCCTTAATTTCCTGAGCAATCAATTATGATTTTGTATCAATTTGCAAAGTACAATCCCTTAATTCATACTAAGTATAATGGTTTCTCGTCACTATGGACATATCTTAAATCCAAGTTGGTACAGGAAGACGACACTGATGTATACGTTCGACCATGAGATGGTGAATGATAGAATGGACACGAGGTTTATCCCTTGCCTTGACTTCATATGTTCTGTGCACAAATCTGAGTTTCATGTTTTTCACTCAGTAGTTCATGCAACATTCCTTACTTCAGACCCTGTTAAATCTGCCAACCCAGGAGAAAGACCGTGATTCATTAGCTATTGGGAGTCTCAGGTATTCCTCCAACAATTTGCATTGGATTTTGTTTGGAACTGGACAGTCTAATGTTTGAATTATTTTGCAGCTAAATAGATATAAGAAGCTTATTTTTAAAGAATGGCTATGAAGCAAGTCATGATATCACTTTGCAGTTGCCTCATTTAGGCCTCACCTTGTATTATGCTTAATAAATGCTTCCAGCTACTAACTGTCAGTATCATCATAACCAAGAAGCGCATGGGAGATAATAGACTTAGGGGATATAAATGGCAGAAAGGGGTTGCATTGAGAGGTGGTACAGTCCAGATGGGCTGAATTGCCTCTTCCACGTCATAGGAAATTATTCATATTGTATCCATTTTCAGTACAATCCCTTAATTCATATTTAGTGTAATGGTTTCTCGTCACTATGAATGTATCTTAAATCCAACCATGACAGCAAATCTGGACAGGGACAAAGGTTGATTGTGTCTATTTTTATTACTTTTAACGTTGCTAACTTAGTAACTTCGTAATTACACCTTAGCACTGCACAAGAACTTAATAAGTTCGCCTGTCATTCATTGTAACCAAACTGATACAAGCTCCTAGAAATGCATCTACCACAAAGGAATGATAAAGCCAAAATTTAAAATTATCTAACAAACCATCAACCAAACCAAAATAAACAAATATGTAATGGCTGATCTTGTGTCCTTCACAAATGTGCATGCAGGAGCCAGTGCTGGTTGGGTCGCATGTACACGGTTCTTGGTTTCAGAGCTAAATGTGTAAAGTGGGATCCAAAGAAAGGAACATTCACATTTATATATTGCGTTTCATGACCAGACATCATAACAAAGAACTTTACAACCACCAATATATTTTTGAGGTACAGGTACACTTGCAAAGCAGTGATTAGGAAGCTGAGGGAAAACAATTGGTTTAGCAGAGAAGATTTGAAAAATACCAAGCGCTACTCAGCAACTATGGGGTGGGAGTTTGCAACCTTCACGTGGTCCGCTCTGTTGTGACAAATGCAATCAACCCGGTGTGCACAATCAAATAAGATCAAATAGAACAAGTTGTCCTACAACTTTAGGCTGTGCACGCGATACGCAAGAAGATTAGTAACTATCATGTCTCTGCAAAGAACCAATCATAATGACATTGCAGATATCTTTGTGGAGACTATTATTTAGTAAGTGCAAAGTTCCCACTAAATACCAAGAGTTTTTGGAAAGATGTTGTCAAGTTGGAAAGGGTACAGAGAAGATTGCCGAGGATGTTGCCAGGACTCAAGGGTGTGAGCTATAGGGAGAGATTGAGCAGGCTGGGCTCTATTCCTTGTTGTGCAGGAGGACGAGGGGTGATCTTATAAAGGTGCATAAAATCATGAGAGGAATAGATTGGGTAGGAGAAGCGAGGGCCAGATGACATAGGTTTAAGATGAAGGGGAAAAGATTTAATGAGTATCTGAGGGGTAACTTTTTCACACAAAGGGTGGTGGGTGTATGGAACCAGCTGCCAGAGGAGGTAGTTGAGGCTGGGACGATCACAATGTTTATACAACAATGAGACACCTACTTGGATGGGATAGGCTTAGAGGGATATGGGCCAAACACAGGCAAGTGGGACTAGTGTAGCTGGGATATGTTGGCCGGTGTGGGCAAGTTGGGCCGAAGGGCCTGTTTCCACGCTGTATGACTGTATACCTCTAAGAGAATTAAAGAGAATTAATATTGCAATATCTAACAAGGAAATATTTAATCCAAAACAGGGACACATCATTGATAAATAGTAACACTGCAGGTAAATTATGCATCACGTTTAATTGAATTATTTCCTTATTTAGTCAAGAGTGTGTATTTGCCATAAGCACCCAATAGGAACCAGAACAACGACAGTCTTACTTTCTACAGTGTAATAGTTACTTTCTACAGTTTAATTAGATGCAAGAAAAAAACAAATGTAAAATAGTTAATAGTTTATAGTACAACAACAATCAAGTAAACTAGACCATGATAGTGCAAAAAAATCAAACCATGTAAAGCAACCATAGTAGTGCGAACTATCTCCTTGGGATTGAAGGGGTTTGGGGTTGGGTTGTGGTAGAGGCTGTTCTTGCACCTGAAGATAATACATAACAGTCTGAAGAAGGGTCTCGACCTGAAACGTCGCCTAATCCTTCTCTACATAGATGCTGCCTAATCGGCTGAGTTTCTCCAGCATTTTTTATCTACCTTCAGGCTCATATACCTTCTTCCCAATGGTAGTAATGGCCAGGGTCACTAATGATAATAGCTGCCTTCTAAAGGCAGCACTTCCTGTAGATCCCTTCAATGGTGGGAGATCAGAACCCATGATGGACCGGGCAATGTCCACCACTTTCTGCAGCCTCCTTCATTCTTGACCAATCACTGATACCATCCTGATGTGCTTCACTGGTTCTGGCCTCTTCACATCCCTGAATTTAACTGCCCCACGACTGACAGCCTTGACCTAAATCCAGATTCTCTTCCCACTAAACCACCGCACTCCCTATCTTTTCTTCTTTTAAGGCACTCCATAAATCTCACCATTTTGATTGAGCAGTTTCATGTTCACGATGTTGGGGGAGTCCAGAACCAGGGGCCACAGTTTAAGATTAAGTGGTAAGCCATTTAGAACGGAGACGAGGAAACACTTTTTCACACAGAGAGTTATGAGTCTGTGGAATTCTCTGCCTCAGAGGGCAGTGGAGGCCGGTTCTCTGGATACTTCCAAGAGAGAGCTAGATAGGGCTCTTAAAGATAGCGGAGTCAGGGGATATGGGGAGAAGGCAGGAACGGGGTACTGATTGGGGATGATCAGCCATGATCACATTGAATGGCAGTGCTGGCTCGAGGGACTGAATGACCTACTCCTGCACCTATTGTCTATTGTCTCTTGCTATCTATATTTGTGGTTCCTTATCAGTTTTTGTCTCACAATGTTCCACTGAAAACCTTGAAATGTTTTTTGATGTTAAAGGCATTAATAAATGTAAGTTATCGAGTCTTACAGCACAAAGCCAGGCCCATGGCCCACCACATCAATGCCAATATTCAAATACTTTTTTACCCTGATTCAACACTAATCCCATATTAGTCTCCCATGTCAAGGTGGGGCAGAGGGAAGAGGGGAATAAAGGGAGAGGAAAAGGGGGGTTGATATTAGGTTGGTGACAGTGGTGTCACGCGGGAGACCAGGTTTGCCCACTGTGCAGCCTAGAAATCTGCCTTGAGGAGGGAAGCTACTGAGCCCAGCCCCAGTTTGTTCCCAGGGACCAGAGAACGGGGGAGGGGGAGGGTGAGGGAGTCGTCGGCGGGGCCTTGTCTTCCACGCTCTCAAGGTCAGCTGCGGGAAGTGCCCTGGGACACAAACGGTGAACGGTGCCTGGGCAAGGTGAGGGATAACGGTTCACTGGACAATCTGAAAGGAGGTGATGGCTGGAGGCCCTGCAACAGCCTGGGGCTTGACTGGATCAGGCGCCTCTCCAAGAGACCGAGCGCACAGGCCTGATGCAGCCTGCACAGCACAAAGCAGTGGAGCAGCGGTGGAGGACACCTATGGCTTTGCTTGGCCAGGCCAACCCTGCATTGCGGCAAGAACAGGCCTTTATGGCCAGATGCACAAAGCAATTTGGACTGAAAATGGCACCAACACCTGGCGACTCATGGTCTTAGTGGACTAATTCTATATACTTTGCAATTAATCGGGAATTGTACTTATATGTAGTAATACTTTACTGAACTGTATGAAAAAATAATTTCATTGCATCTGTGTACATATGATAATAAAGAACCAATGGGCCCTGGTATAGAAACATAGAAAATAGGTGCAGGAGTAGGCCATTCGGCCCTTCGAGCCTGCACCGCCATTCAATATGATCATGGCTGATCATTCAACTCAGTATCCTGTACCTGCCTTCTCTCCATACCCCCTGATCCCTTTAGCCACAAGGGCCACATCTAACTCCCTCTTAAATATAGCCAATGAACTGGCTTCAACTACCTTCTGTGGTAGAGAATTCCAGAGATTCACCACTCTCTGTGTGAAAAATGTTTTCCTCATCTTGGTCCTAAAAGAATTCCCACTTATCCTTAAACTGTGACCCCTTGTTCTGGACTTCCCCAACATCGGGAGCAATCTTCCTGCATCTAGCCTGTCCAACCCCTTAAGAATTTTGTAAGTTTCTATAAGATCCCCCCTCAATCTTCTAAATTCTAGCGAGTACAAACCGAGTCTATCCAGTCTTTCTTCATATGAAAGTTCTGACATCCCAGGAATCAGTCTGGTGAACCTTCTCTGTACTCCCTCTATGGCAAGAATGTCTTTCCTCAGATTATGAGACCAAAATCCTCGTATACTCATTAATTTCCCCTAGTTTCAATTAATCACAGGCATACTAGGGGCAATTTATGGTCAATTAAATTATCCTTTTACACATCTTTGGGATGTCGGAGGAAACCCATGTGCTCACGGGGAGAATGTGCAAATTCCACACAGACCGCACTGGAGCTGAGGACCACACCCAGGTTGGTATTGGCATTGGTTTATTGTTTCCATGTATATGAGGTACAGTGAAAAACGTTTTTGTTAGCATGCTATCAAATTGAATCAGATTATACTATACTACACTACACGGTGTACAGACAAAGCAGACCCAAGAAGAACAGGTAGTGCAAAGAGAAAAGTGCAGAAAATAATTTACAGCATTTATACCGTGGCATTACAGTTCCAAACAAAAGTCCAATGTCGGCAATGAGGTAGGTTGGGAGATCAGGCTACACTAGCTCATAGGAAGCCTGTTTCATAGTCTGAAAACTGAGGGGATACAGCTGTTCCCAAGTCTGATGCCATTTGCTTTCAAGCTCTGAGGCAACAGTTCTACCAGTTGCACCACTGTGCTACATTGCATCACTGAACCAAGACTTGCATCTTTCAAGATGCTTGAAAGCATCTGCTCCCAAGATGAGGTTTTCCATTCTAGGACCTTGAGATCTTGTCTTTCTTTAGCAAATGTGGTTTCCCACCTGCTGTCATAGATGCATCCCGATATCCCGTCGTTCTGGTCTCACTCCCTCTCCCCCCAATGGAACAAGGATAGAGTTCCCCTGGTCCTTGCCTTTCACCCCACATACCTCCGTATCCAACACATCGTTCTCCGACATTTCCGCCACCTTCAACGTGATCTCACTACCTGTTACTTCCTCCCATTCCCACCCCATTCCATGGAGACTACTCTATCTGCAATCCCATGGTTCATCCATACCATCCCACTCAAACCAGCCCCTCTCCAAGTACTTTCTCCAGCCTAAGCTGCTTGGGTAGTTTAAATCCCAACAGTATAAACATTAAATACTCAAATTTTTTACGCCATTTTTGTTCCCCTCTTCTCTGTACCCCACCTGGATGCACACCTCCCTTTCCCTTTCCTCCATCCCTTAGCACCTATATTCCTTCATCAGGCATTACATTTCAGTCCTCTTCTATCCTTATCTCACTATTTGTCTTTTCATCTCTGGCCTTGGCCAATCAACCAACCTCCTCTTACCTCCCTCGACCTGTATCCACCTATCACTTGCCAGGCTTTGTCCCACCCAACTCCTCTTCCAGCTTTCTGCCCCCTATTACAATCAATCTGAAGAAGGGTCCTGATCTGAAACATTGCAATTCATGTTATCCAGTGATCTGTCTGACCCGTTAAATTTGTGGATGATACAAAAATAGGCGGAGAGGAAAGTAGTGTTGAGGAAGCAGGGAGTCTGCAGAAGGGCCTCGGACAGGTTAGGATTGGGCAAAGAAGAGGCAAATGAAATGGTCATGTATTTTAGTAGAATGGAATAAAGGCATAGTCTACTTTCTAAATGGGGAGATGATTCAGAATTCAGAGGTACAAAGGGACTTGGGAGTGCTGGTGAAGGATTCCCAAACCGTTAATTTGCAGGATTCTTAGTTTCTTGGTCCTCTAAAATATTCCAAATTGAGGTGGAACTGCAGGTGGAGGTGGAACTGACTCAGCGGTACGAAGGTGTCAACAGTTATGGGGAGAATGCACGAGAATGGGGCTGAGAGGAAGAAATTGTTCAGCCATAATTGAATGGCAGAGTGGACTCGATGGGCTGGATAGCCCAATTCTGCTCCAATGTCTTCTGGTCTACCTATCACGTTAGATCCACCAATGTAAACCGCTCCATCTGCCTCCGCTAGTCAGGCAATTGGGGTTGGTCTATAAACGCCGCCACGAACAGCTACGTCCAAACCCCTTGAATAACTCCACTATCACTTTGATGAACGAAAGCAAATTCAAACTCTATTCTCGAAAGTTTGTGTTCCTTGATAAAGAACAAAAGATCCGTCAATCAACTTCAGTGACAAATGTAAATAAGTGCTGGAGTAACTCAGCGGGACAGGCAGCGTCTCTGGAGAGAAGGAATGGGTGACATTTCGAGGAGACCCTTCTCCAGATACCCAATGGAATATAGCGTTTATCAAAGAACCACTTACTTTAAACTGTTCCCCCTTCTCGTAACTTGAGGCCACTTTTTTCTTTCATATATTTGGCTGTTTTGATTTTTTTTTCCCCCCTGTGTCATCCACACTTGCACATATCTTAACTAGTTCCACCCCAGTTACTTCACCGACAGTCGTGTTGAATCCGGGCTCGGTCCGGGGAGGAGTGTCTGGCCCGCGGTGGACCTGGTTCGGCTCCTGCGGGAGACGTGAAGTGATGTTGTTCACGACCCTCCGGGAGAAGGCACCTCCCTCCCTCCACCCACCGGCCGCTGCTCTGCCTCTGCCTCTGCCTCTCCGCACAGGCTGAACTCGCCAGCTCCCACCCTTCGCCCTTGCAGCCGACTGAACCTGCCGCTGGGCGGGGGCAGAAGTTCGCTGTGATCGACAGCGAGCCGAGCAGTGCCCCGTTCAGCTGCTCCCTCCCAGTGGCCGGTGTGGGACCGTCCGTGATCCCGAGTGTGGAGCAGGTCTATCTGCCTGAGATTATGGCACCGACCGCAGCGAGACTAAACTACAGCTTCTCCTGCCCCTCGGTGGATAGTTTCTCATTGTACAACTGTTGCGTTCATTTTTGTAGCAAACGCCGGCAAAACAAATACATCCTGATCTAACTTCAAGTAACCCCCTCTCTCTCCGACTCTCCACCACCAGAGTCGTTGTACTAGTTTTATTGTTTAAGAAGGAACTGTAGATGCTGGAAAATCGAAGGTACACAAAAAAGCTGGAGAAACTCAGCGGGTGCAGCAGCATCTATGGAGCGAAGGAAATATTTCATAGATGCTACTGCACCCGCTGAGTTTCTCCAGCTTTTTTGTGTACTAGTTTTATTGTCGTCCTCTTCTGGTGGGTTTGGTTGTCTACATAACTCCTTCTCATCTAGCCCACAGCTAACAATGGACAGCTTCCTTTATCGCCGTTACTTTTTTTGCATATATTTCATTCATTTGTTCTACATCTCTCTATATCACCCTCTATATTTCTCGTTTCCCGTTCCCGACTCTCAGTCCGAAGAAGGGTCTCGACCCGAAACGGCACCTATTCCTTTCCCCCAGAGATGTTGCCTGTCCCGCTCAGTTACTCCAGCTTTTTGTGTCTGTCTATCGGTTTAAAGCAGCATCTTGCAGTTTCTTTCTACACATCAACATATCGTTTTATTTAGAAAAGGAATACGTTCCAATGATTTCGGCTCAATTTTCAAGTTGTGATTGTGAGCGGCGGTAATTAATGCTTTGGGAAGGTCGGCGGCAGTGGAACTTCAGTAAACATCGTCAGCAGAAAATGTGACTGAATCGACAGAATCCTAATCCTCAATCGGTAAACACAATATAATAGGAGCAACATGCTGTGTTGGCTTTAAAACTGAAACTTAATTTATCATTGTGAATGGGGTTTCAGCGTTGATTGGAAAACATAATGTAAAAGTTTTAATGGCAACATTTTAATGCAACTAAACTTCTCTGCATTTTCAAAGAGAAAATCGCAGACACAAAAAGGACCTCAGATGTTGAATCGGAGAAAGCGAGCAGTCAACTTGAATCTCGGAGCATTTGGAGGATTGCTGAAGGATAATTATTATTATTAAAGCTTTATTTCAGACACAGGTCCATATAACACATCAAACAGTACAAAGAATTACAAAGATACATTAAAAAATTGCATATTAGCCTAAAATATATATAAGCTATTGCACCAATGCCGTCTTAGCCTAGAAGTCAAGGATAAGTCAACCTGTACGCCAAGAGACAATACTGACACTAGTGGCGACGAATAATATCAATGATATAAATAGGACAGTACAGCATAGGAACATGCCGTTCGGCCCACGATATCAGTCTATCAATTTAACCTAACCCAATCTGTCTACACAGGGTCTATTCCACAGCAGTTGTTATCTATTCATGCTCCTGTCTAAGTGCCTCTTAAATGTTGCTATTGCATCTGCTTCTCCCACCTCCCCTGGCAGGGTATTCCAAGCACATGTGAAATACTCCAGAGGAAACAATCTAAGTCAGTCTGAAGAAGGTTTCCACCCCAAAAGTCATGTATTTCTTTTCTCCAGAGGTGCTATGTGACCTGCTGAGTTATGGGCCTGTCACACTTAGGTGACTTTTTAGGCGACTACAGGAGACTGGGTGGTCGCCACATGTTCGCGGGTGGTTGCCGGGGAGTCGCCTTTACGGTCGTGTGTAGTTACCGCATTCTCGGAACTAGTCGCAGCTTCATTCTGGTTGCCGCTAATGTTTCAACATGTTGAAAAATTAGCGGCGACCAGAATGAAGCCGCATGGAGAGTAGCGAGAATTCTCGTGGCATAGGTGCAGTGGTAGTGGGTTGCCAGGTGGTCGAACGTTGTCATAGGTTGTCATAGGTTATTGCCGGTGCTGACCGGTGAATTTCATTGGCTTATTGGGGAAAACAAACATGTAAACAGTAGTTTTCAGAACCAAGGATAACCGACCGGTAATGTTAATGTCCGCCGAGCTTCACAGCCGTGTATCTCTGGCTTCTTAAAAGTTGTCTCCACTCCTTCTCTCCCCCTATCCCACCCCCCCTCTCTTTTAAAGGACTTAAGTGACCCTTCCTGTACACTGTGCTTTCACCGTCTTAATTACAGCGCCAACGTTCCTGTTCATCGTGGTGTGTGTCTGTATCACATTGGCTATGCACCGTGTGAATTTCACTCAAGACAGCAATCCACCCGCTTGCCCTGTCCCCCGCCTGCATAACTGGCTGGTGAAGGAAGCGATGTGTGTGGGTGTGTGTGTGTTCCACTCTGACAGTCACTGTTCCAGTTGCCGGTTTTTCAGCGACCTGCTACGACTTGACAGTCGCCGGCAGTCGCCTGAAAAATCGCCTAAGTGGGACAGGCCCATAACTCCAGCTTATTGTGTCTATCCAAGTTTTTCTATCCTCTCCTAGTAGCTAATACTCTCCAATCCAGGTAACATCCAGGAACACACAAACTGCACCCCCTCCACACACATCTGGATCTCCTGCCATCAGGCAAGAGATACCGTAGCATCAAAGCCTGGACAACCAGACTGCTAAACAGCTTCCTGCCACAGGCTGTGAGGCTGCTAAATAGTCACTCCACCTGATTCTGCGGCTTTGCACTGGCATTTTAATAACTCTGGCACTGGCCACTTAAATCAGCTGCCCTGGACATTTTATGACTGTTTTTACTGTATTTTAATGTTGGTGTTTTAACTGCACTTTTTAACTATATGTACTGATTCATCAGGGACTGGATTGTTTTTAATGTTTTTATTATGTGTGAAATGTTTAAGTTTTATGTGCGATGCTCCGGTATTCCCTGGGAAACGTCTTCTCATTTTGCACTGTACAATTGTTGCTTTGCAAGATGACAATAAAGGTTGATTGATTGATTGATTTTCGAACATTGTGGATAGCTGAAAGATAAGCCTATCTATACACCAAAAGACAATACTAACAATACGATGGAACTTTATTTATCCCAGGAGGGAAGTTGATCTGCCGACAATCGTAAAAACACAAAATACATGAAACATGAAATTAAAGTGAGGAGTGGAAAGGATTGGGGATGTGCAAAGATTTGGGAGGGGGAGGGGGAGGAAGTCAGCCTCAGTCTACCCCATGACAGAAGGGGGAGGGGTTGTACATTTTGATAGCCACAGTGAAGAAGGATTTCCTGTGGTGTTCTGTCCTGCATTTTGGTGGAACTCTAGTGGCAACAAATCTCAGTGAAGATCTTTTACACCCTCTCCTAAGCCTTCACATGCTTCCTGTAAAGCGGCAATCAGAACTGCATGCAATATTCCACGTGGGCTGATCAAGGTTTTATACATCTGTAACACGATGTATAAACTTCCTAACTTTTATAATCAGTGCCCCAACCAATAAAGGCAAGTATGTCATCTGCCTTCTTTATATCCCTAATTACTTGTATTGCTACTTTCAGGGAACTATAAACTTGCACCCAAACATCCATCAGTGCTCTGAACGGTCCAGACAGGCAGCATCTCTGGAGAGAAGGAATGGGTGGCGTTTCGGGTCAGGACCCTTTGGGTCACCAATTCTTTCTCACCAGAGATGCTACCTGGCCTGCTGAGTTACTCCAGCATTTTGTGTCTAATTTCGGTGTAAACCAGCATCTGTGGTTCCTATACCTGCTATTTATTGTATAGGTTCCTTTTACGTTTGATCTCCCAAAGTACCGCACCTCTCACTTATTTGGATTAAACTTCATCTGCCATTTCTCTGCCCATATTTTCAACTGATTAATACCCTGCTTTGACAACCTCCCTCACTATCCACATCTCTGACACTGTTTATGTAATCTGCAAATTATATTATTAGAATATGGAAAGGTTGAACCATCACAAAATAAATAGTTCCAACACAAACATGTATTTTAAGGGTGTTGGCTTACCAGAAGTGTTTTCCTGTGTTTTTAAAGTTTAGATTCTTTAAAACCAATTTTCACCATCGCCCACAGCTAACAGATGGTGGTAGGTTATCTAGTAGTTGTCAGCCAAAATAAATACAAGTGGTTGTTATAAATCGGTGCCTAGAAATATGTGCGAGTCTTTTGAAGTGCCATTCTTGAAAATTAATTTGTTCTCTTCATTTGCTGAGTGGTTATACTATTTGCTACATTAGTTGTAGAGAACATTTAGTTTAGGTCGCCATAATTTTATGATAAACAGTATCTGTTTCACTAAACGCAGTTATCATTTGGAAGTGTCATGTGTTATGGGGAGAAGGCAGGAGAATGAGGGAGAGAGATAGATCAGCCATGATTGAATGGTGGAGTAGACTTGATGAGCCGTATGGCCTAATTCTGCTCCTATCACATACGACCTTATAATAATAATAATAATGGATGGGATTTATATAGCGCCTTTCTAATACTCAAGGCGCTTTACATCGCATTATTCATTCACTCCTCAATCACACTCGGTGGTGGTAAGCTACTTCTGTAGCCACAGCTGCCCTGGGGCAGACTGACGGAAGCGTGGCTGCCAATCTGCGCCTACGGCCCCTCCGGCCACCACCAATCACTCACACACATTCACACACAGGCAAAGGTGGGTGAAGTGTCTTGCCCAAGGACACAACATGACATCGTTATGTATGCAATTTCTAACAACATTTGAATTGTAAACAATATTGCAAGAATTCACATCTATCCACACCCAATTGACCCCCTTTTATAAGCATTATATAGCAATAATTAATAAGATCATTAGTAAGATCATTAATATCAATGCCAGTTAATCCCTATCTTTCATTATCACCTATTATTACAATCTACCTCACCTCATCATGTCCCAGCCATCTTCTCACTCAGAAACAATTCCTGGCCTTCCAACCCCACAAACAAAGATCCTATAGCGGAGCAAGATAGATCACTCCTGCTAAATGCAATGGGCTGACGTGTAGTACGCAACGGAAAGGAACATGGGCCTTTTTTTCATCCATTTCAGTAACCCGACCCGACGCGACTCGCAGTGTAATCAACGTTGTGGGGGAACAGTTTGTGTTAATAAATTTAAATTTTGAAAATAAGGAGAAGATTTTTACGAGGATGTTTCCGTAACCGGCTTCCTGCTCCGCTATGGGATCTTTGGTGTGGAGGCGGAAGCCGGTTACGGAATTGGGGCCTAAAATGACCCTTGAATCTGCCCATGACTGTACTACGTCTTTTTCATCGAGTGATCTATCTTGCTTGCGATAGGATCTTTGCCCACAAATGCCAGCTTTAATTGCTTTTCTTAGCAATTTATTCCACAAGCTATAGGGAGGTTGCACGGCAGTCGAGGTCATGACCCATGACCCTTACTGTTGCCACGCAACGCCTTCTGGAGTACACACGGTGGGTCCGTCTTATGTCCCGGCATCCGGACTCCACGCGGACTGGTTCCACACTCGCGGACCCTGTGCGGTCTGTCCCCGCGTCCAGGGGGGTGGTCGGGGGGGGGGAGGAGTGGTCGGGTCGGGGTGCCGGTCAGGGTGCCGGTGCAGCTCAGTCAGTGACTCCGGGTGGGCGGAGGGACCAGACTGTCCCCAACTCTGCTGCAGCTGACTGGGACGTTGCCAGGTTTTCGTCCCCGTGTGTCCGCTGCCCAGAGCCGTGGCCCCGATCCATCCGACCCCGTGTGTGGGCGCTGCCGACCCACAGCCCGTAACAGTGCGGCCCACAGGGGGAGACGGGGTGGAGGGCGGCCATGGCTGGACAGCGCTGACCCCAGGGGGAGAGTAGGGGCTGTCCTGAGGGATGCGTTTCTACGGCCGCTTACACCTTGGTGCTCGGGTTCAGAGCAAAGATACTAGAGCATTTGGTTCAGAGTGCTCAGTCACCCTCCACAATTATTTACAGCGCAAAAAATGACCTTTTTGGTGGTTTTTAACAGGTAAGAAAGTACGCGTATCGTGTGTTGACAGTGTATGCGGAAGGCTGCCATGTCCTCCAGAAGGATTGAGCTGCTCCGTGCGTCATGCCCTTTGACCCGAAGACCTTACGTGCAACCCCCCTATTACTAACTGATTTACCTTTGTCCAATTTTGCTAATTATTAACTTCTGTTCCCTGGTATTTAAAAACCCTGCGGCCAATTGCTGTGAAGTCGGTAAGATGCAGGGCTTCTCTGCACTGCTAGTCCACTGAAAAGTGCTATGTCAACTAATTTAAATATTTAGTAATAAATGCTGGAGCTCAATTTAGTCATACTCTACTACATGGGGAAGGGATTATAAAACTGAGCATTAATCTTTAATTTGCAGCACCTTCGGAGACACCAACAACAGACTGGGGAGTAACAGGCAAGCATTAAATATGTCAGTATTGTCAGCTTAGGTTTATATTTGTATCATCCAATATATGTCACAAAGTTGCAATAATGTCGAAAGTGGGGGCAGTAAACGGGAAGGAAACAGAAAAGTAGATTACAACATTTCACTAAGTCCTGACACCTCACAAAAGTTTTAATGAAATACAGTGATTACATGGATCCAAAAGTTAAACATTGCATATACTGGATTCATTAGCAAATATCATTATGATCTACAGTATCTCTCATCTCCTCCAGAAACAAATTACGGCCATCTAAACCCTTTATGTCAACTTTAATAGTTTTTCTTAGTAATTGATTCCACAGTCTAAATTACTGCTGACTGATTTGCCTTTGTCCTACTTTGCTGATTATTAACTTTTGTTCTCATATTTTTGTTCCCATCTGATCCCAAACTGTGTGTCTTATGGAAATATCTGAAACAATTTACTACTTCAGCTAGATTGCTGGATACCCATAGACAAACACTTTCTTATAAACCATGTAAAAGGACATGGCACTGGTAGGGCAACAGGCCATATGGGCAAAATTCAGTGCAATGATGAACACGGGGCTCTTGGATGAACTCACTGACCCTGTTCTACCTTGGCAAGATAAGCACAGTCTAATGACCTTCAATGTAGCACCATTGCGTCTTCACTGTGAACTATGGCTCAAACTATCTCTGCCACTTAATCTTGCGACATAATGCATTTGCGACCAGAAGTTTGAGAAACATTGTCCTCCAGCTGTATTAGGGGGATTATAGCAAATCCATAGTAACAGTTGTCAGCTGCTACCTAGAAGACTCACCTCGCCTTCTGCTTTTGATACTTATCGGGAAAAGCCTGACATACACTTTGCTGAATATAGGTGAGCTGACCATTAAGTGTGCAAACCTAGCCACCCATTATATCCCTGTTTAGCGAAAGACCACAAATGAATTCTGATATGTCACTGACTATCCACTGAATCATTCTCTAACCTGCTCAGAACTCATGACTTCTTCATCTGCATATCCCTATCAGCTTCCCAATAGGTGATGAATTGGAGGGAAGGAGACAAACATTGTTCGTCATTAATTGTGATTTAAAAGGGATCTGAGGGACTAATGCCCCTGACCCACTTAGGAAACCTGAACGGAAACCTCTGGAGACTTTGCGCCCCACCCAAGGTTTCCGTGCGGTTCCCGGAGGTTGCAGGTGGTTGCCGCAGGTTGCAGGTAGTGGAAGCAGGTAGGGAGACTGACAAAAACCTCCGGGAACCTCCTTGGGTGGGGAGCAAAGTCTCCAGAGGTTTCCGTTCAGGTTTCCTATGTGGGACAGGGGCATAATAAAGACCATGTTGTAGGTTGCTGAAGAATAGTCCATGCACTATTCCCTGCAGTATATCCTGTTTGTTCTTTTGTCTTAGTTCCATGATATCACCAAAGTCATCACGCTCTCATTTCATGTATCAGTCCAGATGCTCTCATCCAGGGGGAAATAGTGTAATGAAGTAGCATTAAACAGTAAACAGTAAAATTGTTACAGGACTCTGGGGAGTGTTGTAGAAGAGAGAATTAAACGCACAGGTACTTAGTTCCATGAAAGTGGCAACACAAATAGACAGTACAGAAGGTGTCAGGCAGTCTTGCCTTCATTGATCTGTCTACTGAGTATAGGAGTTATGACATCGCATTACCGTTTACATGCATTGGTAAGGCCACACATGAAGTTCAATCTGGTCGCCCTGTTGTAGGAAGGATGTTATTAAACTGGAAAGGCTGCAGAGATTTATGACGATGTTACCAGGTCTGGAATGTTTGAGTTAGAAGGAGAGACAGGGTCTTTTTTTCCTGGAGTGTAGGAGGGTGGCCTTATAGATGTTTATAAAATCATGAGGGGATATGGATAAGGTGAAGAGCCACAATCTTTTCCCCAGGATAGAGGAATCTAAAACTAAAGGGAATAGATTTAAGGTGAGTGAGTGAGGATTTTAAAAGGATCTGAGGGTTAACTTTTGCAAAGTGGATGGTGTGTATATGGAATGAGCTGCCAAAGAACTGGTAGAGGTGGGTACAATTAGAACATTTAAAATATATTTAATAGCTAGATGCATAGAAAAGCTTAGGAAGAATGCTGGCCAGGCACAGGCAAGCGAGAGAAGCTTGGTTAGGCAACTTGGTTGACATGGATGATTGGGCCATGCATATATCTCTATGACTCTGCGACTGAATGTTCTTTAATGAAGACAGAGTGGAACGTTGAGGGGATAAAGATGTGATAACTTCCCAGAAAAAGCAGCGGAGGTGGCCGTTCTTGATGAGTGAGCTAGTTGTTCCTCCTACAGAAAAACACAGACTGGGAGCAACATGAGTAAATTGTGTATAGAATCCTGCATTGATACTTATCAATATTTGTGTAAGAAAACAGGCCAATACCTCTGATGGCATTTCAGATCTATTGGCAACTTGAGTTCTTGATTATTAATGAACATACGGACACAGGAACTAGTGGAACAATATAGGCTGGAATTGACCAGCATAAGATTGCTATTTCTCATGACGACTAGAGTGAGGCATCTGGCTAATATCTCAGAACTATACACGAAGAGGCAGTGTGAGTGAATATTCATTAGAACATCTTGTGAACCAAACTATCACAGGATCATACACATAGTCAAAGACCTCTCATGACATTGGATTTCAAATTATGCCTGAAAAACAAAGTAGTAGATCTTAAGTTCATAGGCAACGTTTCAGGTCGAAGCCCTTCTTCAGACTGATGTGAGGGGGGGGGGGGGGAGGAAGAAAGGACGAGGTGGTGCCAGAGGGCTGAGGGAGAGCTAAGAAGGGGAGTTGAAAGTAGGGACCACCTGAAATTAGAGAAGTCATAGTACAAAACGCTGGGGTACAAACTGCCCAAGTGAAATATGAAGTGCTGCTCCTCCAATTTACAGTGGTCCTCATTCTGGCCATGGAGGAGGCCTAGGACAGAAAGGTCGGATTCGGAATGGGAGGGGGAGTTGAAGTGCTGAGCCACCGGGAGATCCGAAAGATCCTCCTCCCATTCCGAAAGATGTTCCGGTGGCTCAGCACTTCAACTCCCCCTCCCATTCCGAATCCGACCTTTCTGTCCTGGGCCTCCTCCATGGCCAGAGTGAGGACCACCGTAAATTGGAGGAGCAGCACCTCATATTTCACTTGGGTTGTTTGCACCCCAGCGGAATGAACATTGACTTCTCTAATTTCAGGTAGTCCTTACTTCCTCCTCCCCTTCTCAGTTCTCCCTCAGCCCTCTGGCTCCACCTCTTCCTTTCTTCCTCCCGCAACCCCCCCCCACCCCCCTCCACCCTCACATCAGTCCGATGTCCTGATATAGGGTTTGTGCAAGTTACAATGCTCTCACTTTCCCCTTTATATAGGGTTTTAGGCATTTTCTTTTTTTATTTCAAGAGTAGTATATGTTTTTATAGATTATGTGTCTTCTGTGTGTCTTTATAATTTTTAATTTGACTTGACTTGACTCTCTGAATAACCGCACAAGAGTTCCTATGTGTAAGCACAAATGGCAAATAAAGTTTTTGACCTTTGACCTTTGAGAAGGGTTTCGACCTGAAACGTTGCCTATTTCCTTCGCTCCATAGACGCTGCCTCACCCGCTGAGTTTCTCCAGCATTTTTGTCTACCTTCGATTTTCCAGCATCTGCAGTTCCTTCTTAAACATAAAGATCTTAAGTTCATATCCATGTTGTTCACATTCACTGAAATACTACTATGTCATTAGCATTGTTCGCCAGGGTTTTTTAACCAATGAAATCATTCATCTTGTTTTTTGGCATTGAAATGTAAAACCATAGAAAATAGGAGCAGGAGTGGGCTTCAAGCCTGTTCTTTAAGCCTGCTCTGCCATTCAACATAATTAGTATTGATTATCCATGACCCGGCTCACCTTAATCCATAATCCATGATCTCTTTAGCATTTTCAAAAGTTCTGGAGACTTTAGATTATTGTAATTTGACCCCTCCATTTATAAGAGGAGGTAGTGACATAACAAGGAATTATGCACCAGTTCGCCCAACATCAGCAATGGGGAAAATGATACAGTTAAAGAGAAATTACAGATTTTTTAAAAAGTTCACAGGCCTCAACAAGTTACATTGGAAGATCAGGAATATATTTTTAGCGTGTGAGATTAAAGCGGGGAAGAAGATATTCTTGAATCTGTTGGTACATGCTTTCTGCAGATGCATCATTATGTTTGAACATTCTGTCCTTTCCTGTTACACTCTGATTATCATTACTGTGGAACCATAGTGCACTGTTGCCTAACTTTTCTCTTTAAGTTTCTCTTCAATAAAACATACCTGACTTTTCAATCAATATTTTGTAAAAGCCTCAGATATTTCAGTCACTAGAACATCAGTCCTACCCAGATTTTAGTGAAGCCTGTCCCACCAAAAGTGCATTCTCTGTTCCCTTAAATTGAAATCCATCCCTCCCATGCTAGTCTCTGAGCCACCCATTCAACTGATCTTGTCAGGTTGCAAATTTGCATGTGGCTCAGGTAGTAATCAGGATGTTAACACCTTTGTAGCTCTGCTTTTAATTTGGACTCCAGCTCCTCATATTACAACATAGAAACATAGAAAATAGGTGCAGGAGTAGGCCATTCGGCCCTTCGAGCCTGCACCGCCATTCAATATGATCATGGCTGATCATCCAACTCAGTATCCTGTACCTGCCTTCTCTCCATACCCCCTGATCCCTTTAGCCACAAGGGCCACATCTAACTCCCTCTTAAATATAGCCAATGAACTGGCCTCAACTACCTTCTGTGGCAGAGAATTCCAGAGATTCACCACTCTCTGTGTGAAAAATGTTTTTCTCATCTCGGTCCTAAAAGACTTCCCTCTTATCCTTAAACTGTGACTCCTTGTTCTGGACTTCCCCAAGATCAGGAACAATCTTCCTGCATCTAGCTTGTCCAACCCCTTAAGAATTTTGTAAGTTTCTATAAGATCCCCCCTCAATCTTCTAAATTCTAGTGAGTTCAAGCCGAACATTGAACAGTACAGAATGGAACAGGCCTCTCAGAATGGAACAGGCCCACAATTTCTGTGCCAAACATGATGGCAAGATAAAGTAATCTCACTGCCTGCATAAATGAATGAATGAATGAATGAATGAATGAATGAATGAATGAATGAATGAATGAATGCTTTGAATACCTTATTGTCACATGTGACAAGTCACGGGAAATTCGTTGTTTTGTATAAAGGGGCATAAAGAGTCCCCACGTAAAGGGTGGCAACAAAGCTACAAAATATCCCACGCCTGGTCCACCTTTGTACTCCCCCCCCCCCCCCCCCCCCCCCCCCTCCTCAATGACACCACCATTGTGGGTCAGATATCAAATAATGATGAGAAGGGGTATGGGAAGGAGATCGAGAACCTCGTGTCCTGGTATCGAGACAACAACCTTTCTTTCTATGTCAGCAAGATAAAAGAGATAGTGATCGACTATAGGAAGTGAAGCGGTACACATACCCTAGTTTTCATTGACAGTGCTGAAGCAGAGATGGTTTAAAATTTACAATTCCTAGGCTTCAATATCACCAGCAACTTCTCCTGGACCACCCATAGTGAAGCAATGACTAAGAAAGCACACCAACGCCTCTACTTCGTTAGATGGCTTAGGAAGTTAAGCATGTCCCCTACAACTCTCACCAACTTCTACAGATGCACCATAGAAAGCATTTTAGCAGGTTGCATCACAGCTTAGTATGGGAACAGTTCCATCCAAGGCCGCAAGCAATTGCAGCTAATTGTGGACGCAGCCCAGACCATCACACAAACCAACCTCCGTTCTATTGAAGATAGACACAAAATGCTGGTGTAACTCAGTGGGACAGGCAGCATCTCTGGAGAGAAGGAATGGGTGACATTTAGGACCCAAAACATCACCCATCCCTTCTATCCAGAAATGTTGCCTGTCGCGCTGAGGTACTCCAGCATTTATTGTCTATCTTTGGTGTAAACCAGCATCTGCAGTTCCTTCCTACACCTCCATTCTATTGACTCCGTTTATACCTCATGCTGCCTCGGCAAGGCCAGCAGCATAATCAAGGACAACTCACAACCTGGTCACTCCCTCGTCTCCCCTCAATAGACAATAGATAATAGACAATAGGTGCAGGAGTAGGCCATTCGACCATTCGAGCCAGCACTACCATTCACTGTGATCATGGATGATCATCCAAAATCACTGTGAATTCTGGCCAAATTGGAGATGCCAGGACACTAGAATTGAGTAAAGGCTTCTGGGCTGCTAGGCCATTTGGTCAATTTAAATGTGCCTTCTGCAGAAATGGGACAAGCTGCAGAATGATGCCAGCTTGTCTAGAGCCTAGATAAGAGTTGCAGGAAGAGAATGGAACATCTGCAGATTCTGAAAATTAGGTGTAAATTGCATGAAACAGATTGGATGAATGCAAACCAGACATACACATTGTAAATATTGTTGCAAAGCTTTACTTTGTTAGATGTTGATTGGGTTAAGTGTTGAGCCTTGTCTGGGTTTCTTGAATATCTAGGCACATTGCACATTACCATGTTGCATAATTCATCAACTGAATCTAGAAATTTCATCAGATACATTGTATTAGTTACTGTATTATTGGGTTGGGGAAATGCCTATCATGTACTGTGTTAATCGATATCTGTTATTGAACTGTATAGAGACCACTCCCATGTGGTTCGGCCCCTCAAGGTTCGGGGACTTATAAAAGGCTGCTCCCACGAAGTCCTGTGTCGATCTTCTGGGAGAGCGCTTAGGACTCATCCAACTCAGTATCCTGTACCTGCATTCTCTCCGTACCCCCCTGATCCCTTTAGCCACAAGGGCCACATCTAACTCCCATTTTAAATATAGCCAATGAACTGGCCTCAACTACCTTCTGTGGCAGAGAATTCCACATTCACCACTCTCTGTGTAAAAAATGATTTTCTCATCTCGGTCCTAAAAGACTTCCCTCTTATCCTTAAACTGTGACCCCTTGTTCTGGACTTCCCCAACATCGGGAACAATCTTCCTGCATCTAGCCTGTCCAACCCCTTAAGAATTTTGTAAGTTTCTATAAGATCCCCCCTCAGTCTTCTAAATTCTAGCGAGTACAAGCTGAGTCTATCCAGTCTTTCTTCATAAGAAAGTCCTGCCATCCCAGGAATCAGTCTGGTGAACCTTCTCTGTACTCCCTCTATGGCAAGAATGTCTTTCCTCAGATTAGGAGACCAAAACCGTACGCAATACTCCAGGTGTGGTTTCACCAAGACTGTATTGAAATACAAGTCCGGTTTACGTGCAAAGCGGTAAAGCATTTCACCTGTCATTGCTGGGAGAGCTAATTGGAAAGGTGCGTTCCGAAAATCGGCATCGACTGCCAGCGCGAAGAGGCTAGGCGCTGACACCCGGTGCCAAGTAGCTGTGTCTGTGTGAAGATATCTGAATCCCTCCCTGAAGTGACAGATGAGGAATCTCGTAAAGGCACTGGGCTTGGTGACTGGGAATACTCTAGTCCATTCGAGATTTCATTGGGCAATTTAATTTGAATTCGAGAGCCCGCGTATGTGGAGAGATACGCGCCAAAACTAATTGGTCCAAGAGCGAGTCTAGATTTGCAGAATCAAATTTCCAAATACAGAATTTCACATTGAAGTTCTGCCCGTATGGTAGAATTCGAATTCTGTGTAAATAGAACTTCGGCGTTTGTGCATGTTTGAGATTAATTTTGAATAGCGGCTGATCAACAGTGAATAGTAACCCTCTGATCGATTGTTGATTAGTACCTGATAGCGAAGATGTCTATGTTAGACTTTTCTCCAGTTTCTTATCAATTGCTGTGCATGCCTTATTTAGTCAATGGTTTTGTACTGACATTTCATTCTTTAAGAGGGAGGATGTAGATCAGTGACTCATGTTATGAGTCATACTTTGTAGCTGCACCCACTAGCTTAACAGAAAGCCTCCCTGCCTTTCTCTCTCACTTTTAGAGTAACGTACTAAGATGAAGTTACCCATGCTGTAACATTAATAAAGTCTTTGGATCTTAATCACGGTGTGCGACTTTGGTTATTCCTACAACAGAAGCTCAACAGAAGTTGAGCTTATAGAAGTCCAGTCTTAGCAGGGGAAAGTAACATTTAGGAGGAAAAGTAGTCCATTTAAGAAGTAGTACCCCTCAGCAAAGAGTACCCTAGGAAGGGTAAAATCTTCGGTATCAGAGGGCAGGTTCACTAGTGTTTGTAAACTGAACGCTAGCATGTTAAATTATTATCGTAAATTGTAAAAATCCAGCATCATCTTTTGTAGCATCTTTATTGGATCCGAATTGTATGTAAACTTTGTTTACATACATACTTTGGATGTACTGCATCTTTGTGTATGTAAAAAGATTTAGAGTGGGTTAAGATTTAGAGTGTGTTATGTTCGCGGACCGCTACTTGTATTGCCTGTGTGAGTGCTTAAGGACTTTTGGGTGTTAGATAATTGAAGTAAAAGTGCGTTTGAATTAAATATTTGTATTTGTTTTAATCGGGATTGTAGTATTGCTAGAATCCGATTCATGGTGGTTCGATCAGGGTCCGTATTCTTTCGATCGCTGTGTCGGGGGAGGAGTCGTTCCATTTACCGAGTACGCCACGAGGAGGATTTATTAGAGTGTGATTTATCGTCATAATAAGTGGATGCTTGTAGTTTATATTGGGGTGTGTCTGGGTTTACTTGTAATGGGGGGAATAATTTATTGTTTGATTGTAGCCTTACTTGCGTGGTTCGGGTTTGTTTGTCTGTGTGAACTTAAAATGTTTTGAGTGGGAGAGATTGCTGTTTGGGAGAGATTGTTATTAAGAGCCGGAGCTTAGTTTGAGAAACCAGAGATTCTTTGTTTGAAGGCTGAGAGTTGAATGAAGTGATTGTGATCTAGCTGATAAGAAAGTTGAGAGAGCGATTGAATAAGAGTGATTGATTCGAATAATTGAATAGGAGCGATTGAGTGGGTGATTGAATAATGGTTGGAAGAGGTTAGATAGAGCTCTAGGGGCTAGTGGAGTCAAGGGATATGGGGAGAAGGCAGGAACGGGTTATTGACAGGGGACGATCAGCCATGACCACAATGAATGGCGGTGCTGGCTGCACCTATTTTCTATGTTTCTATGTAACAATTGTGTGAGAGGTGTGAATCTGCTAGACGTTAGTCATTGTGTGGGAGTGATTTCAGTGGCCTTGGAGTCTGAAAGGAAGGAGGGAGTATTGAATAGGTGTGAGTGCTTGGAATTTTATTTGTATTGTGTCTATTGTGCAGAAGGATGGGGAATGTTCCAGAGAAGGACCTATCAAAAATTACCCGAAAGCCCGATAAGAATAATTTGTGAGAAACTACTGCATGAAGCAGAGAGATTAAGGGGATTATCTGGAAAATTAAATAGAGTTTTGAGGAACGAACTTTGGCCGATAGGTGGACTAAAATCTATAGTAGGAATAACCTACATAGAGAGAATTGTTAGACGATATGGAAACAGTGAAGAAGGGAACGAGCTTATTGAAATATGGGGAATGATCTTCACTGAAAGAAAAACAAATAAAGAAGTCGTTCTGCTTTCTACTTTAAGAATGGCAGCATTCAAGTTAGGGGTTAGAATGGAAAAAGAGAGTTGGTCCTTCGCTGGACATTCCGGACAGGGGGAGGAAGATAATGGAAGCCAGCAGCATGAGCAGGAGCAGGAGAGAACATCAGCTTTTAAAAGAGAAATTACTGAGATGGCTCTTAAAGGGGAAGTGTCGACTAAAATCAAACATTAAATTTAGTAAGAGTGCCACGGTTAGCGTGGACCTCGAGGGGAGAGAAGCCCAATATATACAAGGGTGGGCAGACTTTTTCAGAGTGGAGTCACAGCATTCCTCACAACACTCTCATGTTCTTAGTTCGGAGACACCATGCGCAGCTTGCGAACAGGGCGCTCGGGAGGAGTCAGTGGTATCTTCGACTCCAAATTCCGACCCCAAGGGCCACGGGGTTTGAGAAATCTTCGAATTCAAATCCAAAGTAGGAAAATCGTGAAAAGACTCTCTAGCTCTGATGATTGCTTCACCAGCGGAGGATAGTGTGGGGGACCAAGGAGCTAGGAGGAAGGTTTCGCAGAAGTGGGTACCAAAATTAATTGGGAAATCAAGTGGGAAAATGAAAGAATCCTTCCCAAAGTACAGAGATTCTGGTAGCAGAACGAGCAGCTTTTCTGAGGGTGAGACAGCAGGACTCCATGAAGTTGCTGATCCTGACATCGATAGCATTATAAGGTCAGAGCAAATTCCCAACGATGTGGGTATAGAGCGGAATCCCCATAGGCAATTTCCTAGTAGGAAGCTGCCTACTCCACCTTTAGAATTAGATCCCGCAGAAAAGTGTAAATGATCCCCGGGCCACAGACGTCCACATTTCAATACAACCTGGTTCGACGGCAGCTAAATCCTTCCAGAGACCAGTACTAAGAATCCAGAAATGGGAAATAACTTTGAAGGAAGTTAAGGAGGAGGAGGAACTTAAAGCATGGATAGACATGCCATTCTGAGAGCCGACTTTCCCTCGGTTTGATTGGAGAGGGTATAGAGCTGTTAGACCTGATCAATGTTACAACTGTGGGGAATCAGGACATTGGAGCTGATCTTGCCCTGTGAGGGAATACTGAGAAGGAAGGGGACGAAGAAGAGGGCCACGGGGTCTAAGAAGTCAGTGGATCCCTGGAGGTTACAGGGACACTTGGGACCCCGAAGAGGACATTGGTCGGAAGATCAGGGGGCAGGAACATTCTGGCAACCAAATCCATTCCGGTAGCCCTGATCTACCAGCTAATACAAAGTATGAAATCTGAGGGCATCCTCACATGGCCAAAACTAATAATAAATTATAAGAACAAGAAAGAACACCACCCGAATCCCAGGAGGAGAGATACAAAGAATCTAATTGGGATCGAGAAATCTCACTAAAAGGAAGGACTACGAAAAGGGAAACATAGTAACTGGTGGCAATGAGAATAAGAACTAAAGAGAACTGAACTGGCACTAGGGCGAGAAGAAACAAACGTATTGTACAGTAGGTACGGGAGTCGGGAAATTAGCTATTGTACTAACTTGTTACTAAGTTTGTGCCTGCAGGACAGTATAATCAACAACATACTATCTGCGGAGTGAGGTGAAGAATATGTGGACCCTTTAGAACGGGCAGAAGACACAGCTCAGGAAAAGTAGCTCCCCAGAAACAGGGACCAACAACAAGGAGGAAATGGTACTGTCCTGTCCCTTTAAGACAAATCTGGGAGAGCCAGCAGATAGAGAAGGCTGCTGCTCAGTAACCCTACTCATTTGAAACTAACATCAAGGAAGAAGAAGTTACCTACCCTAGTGCCCAACTTTAACATCATCTGGATTTTGACACCAGTGAAGGAAAGGAAAATAACACCATCCAACCTTTCCTAAAGACAA
Organism: Amblyraja radiata; assembly: GCF_010909765.2. Lineage (NCBI taxonomy): Eukaryota > Metazoa > Chordata > Chondrichthyes > Rajiformes > Rajidae > Amblyraja > Amblyraja radiata. The sequence goes on from NC_045956.1 coordinate 141,439,250, forward strand.
TCTTTGACGACAATTGGGTCAAGCTCTAATTTGAAGAACTGAATTTAAATTTGAAAATAGACACTCCTCTGTGGTTTGGGGCAAAACACCTACTTTGCGTCTAAATTGTAGTTATTAGAAATAAATTGATAACATTTTGAATTTGGTCTCTAAATTGTATGGTGATGAATTGGAGGAACTTTAAAGTTTGAGATTTGGAGCTGACTTGTGAGATTTGGTTTAGGAGTACTTAATGTTTGATTATTAATTGGGTATTGTTATTGTCTCATCCCCAGACAGGCAGCCAAAGATGGGAAGGATTATTCAGAGAACATCAGGAAAGGATGGAACTTGGGAAGATCTGGTAACATGGAAAAAATATACAGGAAACATGAGAGTTGGAATTGGGAATAGTAAAAAGAGGAACTGTGAACAGCAAAACTTCCCTTTAAGAGACCAGATTAGCATACTAGGAAGTTACTCAGTGGGAAAAGGAAATTAGTTATGAGGAAGAACCCCTATGGACTGAGAGCTGAGCCAACATACTAAGGAAGAAGTACTGGAGAAGAAATCTATTGAATTAGAAGGGGGAAAAATAGAAACATAGAAACATAGAAAATAGGTGCAGGAGTAGGCCATTCGGCCCTTCGAGCCTGCACCGCCATTCAATATGATCATGGCTGATCATCCAACTCAGTATCCTGAACCTGCCTTCTCTCCATACCCTCTGATCCCTTTACCCACAAGGGCCACATCTAACTCCCTCTTAAATATAGCCAATGAACTGGCCTCAACTACCTTCTGTGGCAGAGAATTCCAGAGATTCACCACTCTCTGTGTGAAAAATGTTTTCCTCATCTCGGTCCTAATAGGTTTCCCCCTCATCCTTAAACTGTGACCCCTTGTTCTGGACTTCACCAACATCGGGAACAATCTTCCTGCATCTAGCCTGTCCAACCCCTTAAGAATTTTGTAAGTTTCTATAAGATACCCCTCAATCTTCTAAATTCTAGCGAGTACAAGCCGAGTCTATCCAGTCTTTCTTCATATGAAAGTCCTGACATCCCAGGAATCAGTCTGGTGAACCTTCTCTGTACTCCCTCTATGGCAAGAATGTCTTTCCTCAGATTAGACCAAAACTGTACGCAATACTCCAGGTGTGGTCTCACCAAGGCCCTGTACAACTGCAGTAGAACCTCCCTGCTCCTATACTCAAATCCTTTTGCTATGAATGCTAACATACCATTCGCTTTCTTCACTGCCTGCTGCACCTGCATGCCTACTTTCAATGATTGGTGTACCATGACACCTAGGTCTCGTTGCATCTCCCCTTTTCCTAATCGGCCACCATTCAGATAAGGAAATGGGTGTTGAGATATCAGAGTCGATGTATTTGACCGATGGATCTAAATTGTTTAGCCCTTGATAGTAAAGCAGCTTCAATTATCAAGGTGGAAAGAAATTGCTCCTAGATTCGGCATTCTTAATTGGCTTTATGTTAAAATTGATAACATATGAAACTTGATTGATCAAATTTGAACTGCTGGGAATTCCCCAGGAATTGGAATGGAATTGTGTTATTGACCACAAAGCTGCGGAATGAGAAGGGTGAGATGGACTCTGAAACTTAAAATAGTAAATTGAAGGCTGAGACTGAATTTGGTTGAATTGGAACATTTAGCATGGTTTGCTTTAAATAAGAGTCACGCCTGTAGGGAAATCTGGACTGAACCCAGCTGAAATTTATAGGAGAAACCATCATCAGATATACATATTATAACATCATGTGAATACGGAGAGAGCTGATTAGTGTTGATCCTAGGATAGTAAAGAGTATATGATAGAACAGAATAGTAATAGGAATACAGTGATAGAGCAGAATATAGTAGATAGTGATAATGAAATGGAAAAGGGATATTATTGCAGAATTACAGTGAATGTATGGGAAAGCATTAGTACATGAATGGTAACTTGCTTTGTCCCAAGTTTTTCAGGGATTATAGGTTATAGGTTCGACTATGGAAAGGGATGGAAGAATGGGCAACAACACAGATGGAGGGAATTCGCGCCCACGAAAACACGGGAGGTGAAGACTCATCAGACGGAAATTGTGAAGCTACGCCCATGAAAATTCGGGAAGCGTGACAAGATTCTGGGAAGAAACAACCGTCTTGTTGTTGTTAATAGATGGAGAATGTAATAGACACACATATGTATATCTGGTTATCTGATTATTTGGTTATCATAGTTGATGGTTTATCATATATGATAAAAGGAAGGAATGTTAATTATGGCCAAATTGGAGAGGCCAGGACACTAAAATTGAGTAGTTCAAGTTCAAGTTCAAGTTAGTTTATTGTCATGTGTCCCTGTATAGGACAATGAAATTCTTGCTTTGCTTAAGCACACAGAAAATAGTAGGCATTTACTACAAAACAGATAAATGTGTCCATATACCATGATATAAATATATACACACATGAATAAATAAACTGATAGTGCAAATAACAGAAAGTGGTTGGTAATAATCAGAGTTTTGTCCGAGCCAGGTTTAATAGCCTGATGGCTGAGGGGAAGTAACTATTCCTGAACCTGGTTGTTGCAGTCTTCAGGCTCCTGTACCTTCTACCTGAAGGTAGCAGGGAGATGAGTGTGTGGCCAGGATGGTGTGGGTCTTTCATGATACTGCCAGCCTTTTTGAGGCAGCAACTGCGATAGATCCCCTCGATGGAAGGAAGGTCAGAGCCGATGATGGACTGGGCAGTGTTTACTACTTTTTGTAGTCTTTTCCTTTCCAGGGCGCTCAAATTGCCGAACCAAGCCACGATGCAACCGGTCAGCATGCTCTCGACTGTGCACCTGTAGAAGTTAGAGAGAGTCTTCCTTGACAATCCGACTCTCCGTAATCTTCTCAGGAAGTAGAGGCGCTGATGTGCTTTTTTGATGATTGCATTAGTGTTCTCGGACCAGGAAAGATCTTCAGAGATGTGCACGCCCAGGAATTTGAAGCTCTTGACCCTTTCAACCATCGACCCGTTGATATAAATGGGGCTGTGGGTCCCCCTCCTACTCCTTCCAAAGTCCACAATCAGTTCCTTGGTTTTGCTGGTGTTGAGGGCCAGGTTATTGCGCTGGCACCATATGGACAGTTGCTCGATCTCTCTTCTGTACTCTGACTCATCCCCATCAGTGATACGCCCCACAATAGTGGTGTCGTCAGCGAACTTGATGATGGAGTTCGCACTGTGGTTCGCTACGCAGTCATGGGTATAGAGTGAGTACAGCAGGGGGCTGAGCACGCAGCCTTGAGGTGCTCCCGTGCTGATTGTTATTGAGGCTGACACATTTCCACCAATACGAACAGACTGTGGTCTGTGGACGAGGAAGTCGAGGATCCAGTTGCAGAGGGATGCGCAGAGACCCAGTTCTGCGAGTTTGGTAACCAGAAGAACCAAGAGTAAAGTCTTCAGGGCTGCTAGGCCATTTGGTCAATTTAAATGTGCCTTCTGCAGTAATAGGACAAGCTTCAGAATGGTGCCAGTTTGTCTAGAGCCTAGATAAGAGTTGCAGGAAGGGAATGGAACATCTGCAGATTCTGACAATTAGGTGTAAATTGCATGAAACGGATTGGATGAATGCAAATCAGACATACACATTGTAAATATTGTTGCAAAGCTTTACTTTGCAAGATGTTGATTGGGTTAAGTGTTGAGCCTTGTATGGGTTTCTGGAATATCCAGGCACATGTTGCATAATTCATCTCTGTTAAACTGCATCTAGAAACTTCATCAGATACATTTTATTAGTCACTGTATTATTGGGTTGGGGAAATGTCTATCATGTACTGTGTTAATCGATATCTGTTTTTGGACTGTATAGAGATCACTCCCATGTTTGGCTCCTCAAGGTTCGGGGACCTATAAAAGTCCGCTCCCACTAGGTCCTGTGTCGATCTTCTGGGAGAACGCTTAGGACTGCGTGACCTTCTGGGGTGTCTCTGCTTGAACAAGGCTAAGTGGGCTTGGCCAGGCAGATACGAGGATCAAACCCGCGGTGGTTAGGTATAGTAGTGGGGAACTGTTATTGTGTTTTTCCAAAATAAAGTTTAGATGTGCAAATGCTTGACTCAGTGGTTTTTGATTGAAACTAGACTGGGGGGAAGCTTAGAACGAGCTATTTACATCTGTACCACGTTTCTGCTTTCTCCCCATATCCCCCTGACTCTGCTATCTTTAAGAGCTCTATCTGACTCTCTCCTGAAAGCATCCAGAGAATTGGCCTCCACTGCCTTCTGAGGCAGAGAATTCCGCAGATTCACAACCCTCTGTGTGAAAAAGTTTTTCCTCATCTCCGTTCTAAATGACTTACCACTTATTCTTAAACTGTGGCCCCTGGTTCTGGACTCCCCCAACATCAGGAACATGTTTCCTGCCTCTAGCATATCCAATCCCTTAATAATCTTATGTTTCAATAAGATCCCCTCTCACCCTTCTAAATTCCAGAGTATACAAGCCCAGCTGCTCTATTCTATCAACGTATGACAGTCCCGCCATCCCGGGAATTAACTTCGTGAACTTACGTTGCCCTCCCTCAATAGCAAGAACGTCCTTCCTCAAATTTGGAGACCAAAACAGGACACAATACTCCAGGTGTGGTCTCACTAGGGCCCTGTACAAGTGCAGACGCACCTCTTTGCTCCTATACTCAACTCCTCTTGTCATCTGGCAAAAGGTACAGAAGTGTGAAAATGCACACCTTCAGTTTCAGGGACAGTTCCTTCCCAGCTGTTATCAGGCAACTGAATCATCCTACGAGAACCAGAGAGCAGTGCTGAACTACTATCTACCTCTTTGGTGACCCTCGGACTATCCTTGATCGGATTTTGCGGGCCACTGTCACATGGCTTGATTGTAATCATGTATTGTCTTTCAGCTAACAGGATAGCACATAAAAAAAGCTTTTCACTGTACCTCGGTACACGTGACATTAAACTAAAATGAAACTGAAACCTCCCCCCCAGCAGTTCCTTACATATCCATGAGCCCATCTAACAGCCTCTTAACTGCCACTATCATATCTGCCTCCATCACCACCCCTGGTAGCACATTTTAACTCTTCCCCTCCCACATTAAAGCTATGCCCTCTAGCCTTTGACACTTTCACCCTAGGAAAAAGGACCTAACCGTCACACCTATCTATGCCTTTCATAACTTTATACACTTTTATTATGTATCCCCTTAACCTCTGGCATTCCGGAAAAAATAGTCCAAGTTTGTCCAACCTCTCCTTGTAGTTAATGCCCCCAATCCAGACAGCTTTCTGGTAAAGAATTCAACAGAATGTTACTTGGAATGGATGGCTGCAGTTATGAGAGATTGGAAAGGCTGCGTTTATTCTCACCAGAACGTGGGAAGCTGAAGGGTCGCGTTGTAGAGGTTTATAAAATGATGAGGGGCATAGATAGGATAGATGGTCGGAGTCGATAAATATATAAATAACATTTTCATTTATGAACACACTGACTGACATGAATCCCCTTTCAAAATAGACAGCGTAATTTTGAATTAATCACATAACTCAAGAATGGGAAAAATGTTCCAGCTTCGGCATCAAATGCACCATGTTTTTAAGAATGAAACTGCAAGCAATGACACCGGAAGAACACCCTGAGCCAGTCAGGATTTATATATTCTATCAGTTTGATAGACTGCGTGACAACATTGTGTTGTGCATTGCAGTCAAAATGCAGCCAAGATCTTTGATACCTATACTTATTCTCTATTCCAGATATAGATATCATTGTATTTCTTACATGATAGGATGGTTCTGGTTGTCTCATCATTGAGCTTTAATATTGCTTTCCCTTGTTCTTATTTAATCTATTTTTAAAATGTAGTGACTAGCTTCGGAAGAGCCTGTTACTACACACAAGGTCCGTTGGGTAAGTGGAGGGAATGTTTCACATGGACAAAGTGGGAAGTAATGCCCACTTTGTGTGGCACAGAGGGAAACAACTTCCCTTATGAGCTGCTGGGGAAAGATGCTTCACGTAGACAAGTTGTGAATAAGCAATGACCCAGGAAGACCAGTGATGTTTTAAAAGAAAGCAGATACCTGCATTTTGGGAAGCTAAAAAAGGATGGTCCAGGTAAAGTCACATAGTCCGGGGAATTTCAATGTCTTTGATAGGGTTACAGACTCTGGTGGGTGAGTTTCGTGAAATGTTTTACACATTATTTGGACAGCCAAAAGGTCCTGTGTGCAAATGTTAAGGAGTGTAGGGAGTTTTTTAATCAACCTTGCAAGCTTGGACCCCATTCTATCTATCGTGCAAGTGATGGGTTTGGGAGATACTGTCAGAGTAACCTGGGTTAGAAAATACAGTGCATTTTGTAGATGGTTTATGCAAGGGTCAGGTTACAGAGGTTTATAACATTATGAGGGGTATATAGATGGCCAAGTCTTTTTCCCCAATGCAGTGGAATCCATATCGGGAGGGCACAGGATTAAGGTGAGGAGAGAAATGTAAAGGAGACAAAGGGCTGCGAGATAAGGAAAGAAGAGGCATAAATTGTGTAGGTGGAAGGGGAATGGCGGGATAGTGGAGAAATGGGTGTACACCAGGTGGGACACGGGGAAGAGAAGGAAGAGGAAGAACAGGGGGTGGGGGCGTGTGGTTGTGAGTTGGTTACTTAAAAGTGGGGAAATCAATGTTCACACCATTGGGTTGTAAGGTACCCACGTGGAATATGAGATGGAGTTCCTCCATTTTGTGTGTGGCCTCATTCTGGATATGGAGACCGAAAGATCAGTGTGGGAATTGGAAGGAGAGTTAAAATGGTTAGCAATGGGGAGTCCAACAGGCTTTGGTGCGAATGCAAGCGTTCAGCAACATGGTCACCTAGTCTATGCTTGGTCTTGCTGATGTAATGGATACCATATTGGGAGCAACAAAGCAGGATAAGGTTAGAGGAGGTGTATGTGAATCTCATGTCTCGCATGGAAGGGCTGCTCGGTTCCCTGGATGGATGTGAGGGAGGTGTTGGGACAGGTGCTATATATCCTGTGATTAGAGGAAAGTATCTGTGGAAGGGGTGACTTGTGAGGGGTTACTTGGGAGGGAAGGGAAGAGTGAACCAACGTGTTATGGAGGGAGTGGTCTCTGCAGAAAGCGGAGGGGATAGGAAGGTGCGACTGGTGGTGGGATCACGGTGAACGTGGTGAAAATGTCAGAGAATTATGTGTTTGATGCGTAGGCTGGTGGGGTGAAAGGCAAGGACTATCATTTTCAATTTTGGGCACCATATCTGAGGAAGGATGTGCTGGCTCTGGTGAGGGTCCAGAGGAGGTTTACAAGAATGATCCTAGGAATGAGTAGGCTAACATATGATGAACTGGGCCGTCGGCACTGGGCCTGTACTCGCTGGAATTTAGAAGTAAGAGGGGAGACCTCATTGAAATACAGAATAGTGAAAGGCTTAGATAGAGTGGATGTGGAGAGGTTGTTTCCACTAGTGGGAGAGTCTAGGACTAGAGGTCATAGCCTCAGAATTAAAGGACGTTCTTTTAGGAAGGAGATGAGGAGGAATTTATTTAGCCAATCTGTGGTGGTGAATCTGTGGAATTATTTGCCACAGAAGGCTGTGGAGGCCAAAGTCAGTGGATATATTTAAGGCATTGATGGATAAATTCATGATTAGTACTGGTGTCAGAGGTTATGGGGAGAAGGCAGGAGAATGGGGTTAGGAGGAAGAGATAGATCAGCCATGATTGAATGGCAGAGTACACTTGATGGGCCGAATGGCCACATTCTGCTCCTATCTCTTATGATCATTGAAAGGGGAAACAAGAGCAGAACTATGGGACACAGACGAGACATTGGTGAGGGATCAATCTCCAACAGCAGGGGGAAACCACATTTACTAAAGGGGATATTCCAGCTGTCCTAGAGTGAAAAGCCTCATCTTGGGAGCAGATGCAGCAGAGACAGAGAAATTGAGAGTAGTGGACAGTGTTTTGAGATGAGTGGAAATGTAGTCTAGCTAACTGTGGGAGTCAGTGGGTTTACAGTAGATGTCAGTCGATAATCTGAAGCTAGGAATTACATTTTGTTCCTTAAACATATTTTCTGCTAAAAATGTTGCCTTGCTGGGTGTCCAGAATACTGTGGTTATTAACTGAGAATGCAACATAAATCATGTATGTCAAGTGCAATTACACATCATCGTTGCTCTGTTTCATTGAAGGTTGGTTTTAATGGTGCTTGGGCTCCTTGTCCATTCTACCTATCCATATGTATGATGTAATTGCATGTAATACACACAAAATATTTTATTTAAAGGATACACCTCTACAAAACAGCACATAATTTTCATTCAAAGTCCAATTTTTGTTCCATCCTATCTATTTAAAAAATATATTATTGGAAGTGGGATTTATTTTTTAATCACACATACATTTTATAAATGCTCTACCTTACTCTCTATCAATAATACTGCTAAATTGACAATGAAACTTTGATGAGAGATGTAGAAACAAGGAATTGCAGATGCTAGTTTACAACAACAAAAAAGACACAGAGTGCTGGAGTAACTCAGTAGCGCAGGCAACATCTCTGGAGAGCATGGATAGGTGATGTTTCGAGTTGAAACCCTTCTTCAGACTGATGCCGTCTGAAGAAGGGTCCTGACTTGAAACGTCACCTATCTTTGTTCTCCTAAAATGCTGTCTGACCCATTGAGGTAATCCAGCACTTTGTCTGTACATTTTGATGAAAGTCTTTGGTGATTACAATTGATTTCTGTGGGCAATATCTACCTTTTTAAACACAATCTAATCCTAGACAGTGTTAAAATCACAGGCATAACAATTAGTAACATTAGTAACTAAAAAGTAAAATTGTAACATGGTTAAATAGTTTGTAGGAAAGCATTTTGTGCAGCTTGTTTCAAGGCTGTTTTTTTCATTACTGAGATGGTTGTAGCTTCCTTTCTGGGAGTATACTTCATTTCCTTTCTGGTATGAAATACAACATTTAAAAAACAACCTTTGGAAATTAATTGAGATCTACATCAATAATTACAGAAAAAGTAAATTTTCACCGAAACACTAATATTTCAATGTGTGAGACATTGAAAATTATAAAAATGACATGTCCAAATGTTTCTATTTTTTCCTAAATCACATCTCCATGTCAGATAATGGAAATGGAAAAGTTAGAATCTATTTTAAGCTTGGACATTGACCATGGAAATCTAGGAATTTCCACCAAAACTTACATTTCTGCATAAAGCTCTTTTGCATGACCTTTCAAAATAATTCCCACCTTCATAAATGTCAGTTATAATAATTAATAAATGGATTAATGATGCAAATTACAGACATTTTCAAAATCATAGTTTATTAACTGAAAAGTATAAAGCTAGTATACAGATGAGGGATCCCTTTAATTTCAAATCTACAGTTCTACACCATTTTGTACTGTTGTATTGAATTCTTAAACAAAAATAATTCAGAAACACCTGTAAGCCCCATCATTCATTTGTAATATATCACGAATCACTTTTGCTAATCATCTCCTTGTTATTATTTACATAAATATTGTGAAACCAGCAGCAGTAAAAGCAAGCAGTGGAAAGAGCTCACAGGTTAAAAAGCCAATAATTTCATATGACATACTGAAACTAATTATATGTAAAACTAATAAAATTTGCGCCATAATCGGAATATTTACTATTCCACAAAGAAACACCCTTAATAATTAGTGGCTGAATTTGCTTGTACCAATTCACATGCCTTGCCTATAAAAAATTTCCAAATTAACTTTTAACAGAAATTAGTAGCAATTTATGCAAGAAACGAAACGGACATTTTGCAACCAAAGAACGGAGAAATTTAAAAAAATGCGCTCATCTCGTTTCCGATCACAAACGTTCTTTGACATGAAATGTATGTATTACAATGACTTACAACCAAGTCGGACTTCGCATTGAATAACATAAAAGGTTATGTAGGAGTCCAAGTAACTGCAAGGTACTTTTTCACATACATCAAAATCACAAAGTAGTTTTCAACATGCTTTACAGAAAAAAAGCCCCTTTCCACCATATCAGTGGTTAAGCACAGATGAGAACAAGAGTACAATTCATTATCTTGCAAAAAACGGGTGGAATAGGTAAATATACAAGTTGAACTATATACACACTATACTGGAATGTTAGCTATCCCAGAATTGCTTCCATTAAAATTTGTGAATTTATGGATCACTGTTAGAAGGCCTCCTCTGTCAACTAAATTGATGTAATAATTTAAAAGAGATGTCTTACAAAAAAGTAGATACGTAACAAAAGACATATAAACTTACAAATTGTAACAGAAGTTACACATTTTTTAGAGACATTTTCTGTCCTGATATGGAGGCAGAATTGAAAAGAGGAGAAAATGTACTTTTAACCTAATCTCAATGTTGGAGAACTTGACTAAGAAAATATAAATTGTGAATAAACATATTTCCTCATGTTTCCCCCAGACATGAACCAGAAGAAAAGGTTACCCTGCTCGGCCATGAGTTATTTTGTGGTTGTCATGTCTGTGTGTCTGCCTATTGTAGGTAGTGATGTCTTAACAGATCATTAGTTTCACGATAAATGCAAAATTATTTCTGATAGCATTATACAGTGGATGCCACGCAGAAACAAATTAATATTGCATAACTTCACTTCAATTTAGAGGTCCATGCATACAACATTTTAGAAAGTCAAGTAACTAGCTTTCAAAGTGTGGGATGGGAAATAAAATACTATACACATTCTCTTACATTACAATATGGGAGGATTGACATTGTTTTCATCCATAGCAGAAAATAATGTAATAAGGCGGCAGATATTTAGTGTTTGTAGTGCACCATTTTGAACCCCCAAATGCATTATGACTGTTGTTTTAAATGACAATGCAATTTACAATCCAAATAAATGCATGGTTGATCCAAGTATCAACCCCATTCACTTCAATTACATAAAAATACTGACAGACAAAATATCTTGGTTGACTAGTTATGAATTTATCAGGAATAAACTGCACTTGAACTTCTTTTCAACACTATCATTTAAATATAGTGAGAGGGGGGGGGGGGAAGGAGAAAGACAATTGGAAAGGCCACAAAAACGATACAGTACCTCTTTGGCTGTAAGAAATGCAGCGTTTCATAGGCCATTTATGAAGCAGTCTTCTAAGATTGACTGGAATCAAAATCTTTAAGCAAGTTTGAAAGGAAAGAAGAAATTTCTTGGAAAGAACATTACAACTTGAAAACCAGAATTGTAATGGGAGAAGAAAAACAGGAAAGCAAATAATCATTTAATTCTATATATTTCACTTGGTAAAGGCTGCCACTACAGCCCAAAGCAATTCATTTGTATTGGACTTCATAGATTCAACTTCAGGATCCAAGTCCAGCAGCTGCCGTACTCTTTTCATGGCCAAGTCATAATGTTCATCTAGGAGAGGGGCAAAAGCATTCTCCAGTACGTCTGAGGCATGCGCTAAGTAAATGAGGGCAAGCAAGCGCTTGTCCATCCGATGAGGGTCATTCACCCATTTATCCAGAACTGCTTCCTGCACTTTTTTGATGAGACGCTGCTTGATAACATTGTTGGTAAGAGGATGCGTTGTCATGTCAAACAGCAGGAAGTTCTGTTTCTCTGTGGTCAGTACACCTTTCTCCACTAGATTTTTAGCCAATCGCTCACGGACATTTCTTAACTGATAGTGTAGCTTTAATGGATTCCATGTTTCACCTTAAGGTGTAAAGAGAAAAGAAAAAAAGCTTAATTAATACCTGTGCCTGAAAGAGCTGGAATGAATTGTACAGCTTTTAGAAATACATAACGTTCACATACCGTTAATCTGAAAAATGTTGAAATGTCCAAAAATCCACCAACATTTTAACATTTGATTTCAAATACATAGGTTTACAAAATAACTTAAATAAAGCAGGAACAAATTAACATTGCATACAGGGTTACTTTATCAGATGCACTCCTTCCATTTTGAAAAATATTTGAATCATTGGAAGGAACCGAAGATAATGCAATGAAATAGGACACTGTCTTTTCAATTCATGCCATCGGATCTTAAACCTACCCATACTTTTATTTTAACCGTAATCTTTAAATTATCGTTTATCTGGGTTACTTGACAAATTACTTGTATTTGAAATTTGGAAAATTACAATGAAATAAATTTCCGTCTACTGAAATTTAAATTCTGCAGATAAGCTTTTATTAACTCACTTTCCAACATCAGTTTTATAATTTACATTATTAAAGAAGTTAAAGAAACTCCATTACCACATTTTTCGGTATCATTTACAGGATAGTGAGCTTACTTTTCTGATGTATCATTTATTTGAGAGGTCGTTTGTGCACTTTTGAGTATTGACAAGCTTCTTAGTGCGGTGCAAAGGAACAGTGATTAGGGTCAAATCCTATGCTAGTCATTCTTGCATAACAAGAAAAAAATGTTCTGATATACTAGCTTCCAGAAAGCACAATACTAAGGACAAGTTTAACCGGTAACAAATAAATGAGTTTGTAAATTTGAATTTACAGTACTATAACATAAATAATCAAGAATTACTAATATTTAAAAATACAATTACTAACTCATAGCAAGATCCCTGGTTGAATATTTTTCTAAATCTGTTGTTTTTCTGGCATATTCTTAATATAGGACGTTAAGCCCGAGCCTAATACTCATTAAATTATGTGCCAGTTGAGGCCAAAACAAGCACCATTTAGTTTAGTGTTTGATTCTGAATGCTACTTATAAAGTGAGTGCAAAGAAATGTGCCTTGATTCTGGATCTTATTTGCCCATCTTCAGTTAGATGTTCCTTACACAGATATTTAAAAATAAGCATTGTCCTCATAGGGTCCGCTGGTGTGTCTGGGAAATGTTTAATCTAAATTGGCAGAAGAATGAGCAAAACCACGTGTAAACGGGAGGAGTGTAACAAGCTGCATAATGGAGTAGGTGTTCCAGATAGCCTCAGAGTAAGAAGTTGGACTGTTTTGGGTGGAAGCCAACAATGTGAGACGATGAGAAAAACAAAGACTGGATTAGATGTGCGCACAAAGACGCAGAGAAGATTGGTGCACTGCAGCAACAAATAGCAACGTAGGAATATGATGTTTTGGCAATAGCAAAAACAATGGGTCAAAAAAACTGTGCAAATCTTGTTTCTTTGTATTCCGGGAAATAAGGAAGAAAAAAGGTGGCGTGTCAATACTGGAGGGAAAAAATAGGTCTTTTGGCAAACAGGGATAGATTCCATTAAGAAGGACACAGAGTGCTGCAGTAACTCTGCAGATCAAGCAGCATCTCTGGAGAAAATGGATAGATAAATTTCGGGTTAGGACTGATAGATTCGACAAGCAAGAAATATACTATTGGGTTACTCGAACTGATCACTGAACAACATGTATGAGATAGAGTAAGACAACAGATTGTTTATATGCATTAAATAGCAAGTAAAGAGTACAGAATGCTGGGCTTCATATATAGAAGCACAGAAAAAAACACAAGGAATTTATGCTGATCTTAAAATATTGGATAAGACACTAAGTTATAAAGTTACTATGCTCAATTTTGGTCACCACATTTTATAAAAGATCCAAAAGTCCTGGAAAGGGTGAAGATATTTATAATAATTATTCCAAAGATGTGGGATTCACTGTACAGCTACACTGGAGAAGCTTGAGCTGTTCTCACTGGAGTAAAGGTTAAGGTATTCCAAATCATTAACTTTTTTTTTTTAATTGTGAAGGCCTGTTCCCATAAAAAATATTTCAAAAACTGGGTGAACACAATTTAAACAATGGGCAAAAGATAGGGAGGCACAAGGGAAAACATTTGCACTCAATGGAATGAAACTCACTGCCCATAAGGTTGGACCAAACAATCAATCAGGGCTTTCAAAAAGGTATCAGGTATGTGCTTTAGGGGAAATAATTTGGAACATAGGGAAATAACTCAAGAATGAGGTACAATAAATTGCTCTACATGAAGCGAGTATGAATCAAACAGTCTCCTCTTTCATGAAAAAAATCCATGATTCTATGATTCAAAGCAGGCTTTGTGCAAGTGAAATTGCTTTTTAAATTTGGATGATAGCATAAAAGCAGTTCTATTTGCAACTCCAATACCTCAGTAGAACACATGATTTATTTTCAACTGAATTGCTTATACTTATTGTTTTAAAATTGAGTTTTGGAAAGCTCAGTTCAAACTAAACATTTCAAATGTCTCAAGAGAGGTTTTTTTTTTTGCTAATACTTAATTCAGGTCAGTTAACTAACTCCTAACAAGAAACTACTCATGAATTAAAAAGTTAGAATTGTACAAAATTCTTACTCGATTCAGTTTCAGATTTTTTCACCCAGCTGCCTTATATCTGCTTTCTTTCACAGAGGCCCGGGAACCGTTGGAGCGAGTGGAGGAGGGTCAGGGCGGTGAGTATATAAATCGAGCGCGGGGCTTTCTTTCACAGAGGCCCGGGACCGTTGGAGCGAGTGGAGGAGGGTCAGGGCGGTGAGTATATAAATTGGGCGCGGCGCTTTCTTTCACAGAGGCCCGGGACCGTTGGAGCGAGTGGAGGAGGGTCAAGGCGGTGAGTATATAAATCGAGCGCGGGGCTTTGTTTCACAGAGGCCCGGGACCGTTGGAGCGAGTGGAGGAGGGTCAGGGCGGTGAGTATATAAATCGGGCGCGGGGCTTTCTTTCACAGAGGCCCGGGACCGTTGGAGCGAGTGGAGGAGGGTCAGGACTTTTACCGAAATCTGTAACGTTCCACACTTCATAGGGAGGGTTCTGGTGGAAGCCGCTGATTGGCAGAAGCAGACTGGAGGAAGCAGCTGATTGTGTGCAACCTCAGGTTAGCATTTCTGCTTTCAGGTTAAAGGTACAGTACTTTAGTAAAGGTACAGTGAGCCAAGGGTACAGTGGGCTAAAGGTACAGTGCTTTAGTAAAGGTACAGTGAGCCAAGGGTACAGTGGGCTAAAGGTACAGTGCTTTTTGTTTATATAATAAAGGTGCAGTTTAAAGGTCAAGAGGGAGCAGCTGTTTGTGAGTCAGATACCTGCTGATTTCTCCCAGCAGTTTCTATTGTATTATACTGGTATCGGATCCAGGGTAAGGCGAGAGAATGACAGTCAGAGCAGTGTACTGTTCTGGATGTCAGATGTGGGAGGTCATGGTGTCGGATGGCCCTCCAGACGTCCACATCTGCACCAGGTGCAGAGAGATGGGGCTCCTAAGGGACCGTATTAGGATCCTGGAGCA
This sequence comes from Amblyraja radiata, assembly GCF_010909765.2. Lineage (NCBI taxonomy): Eukaryota > Metazoa > Chordata > Chondrichthyes > Rajiformes > Rajidae > Amblyraja > Amblyraja radiata. The sequence goes on from NC_045956.1 coordinate 141,454,568, forward strand.
GCAGCTCGATGACCTCTGTCTGGTCAGGGAGAGTGAGGAGGTCATAGAGGGGAGTTATAGGGAGGTGGTCACTCCAAAACCACGGGAGAGAGACATGTGGGTCACGCTAAGGAAGGGCAAGGGGCAGAGGCAGGAACGAGTGAGTACTCCAATGTCGGTACACCTTGCAAATAAGTACTCCTGTTTGAGTATGGATGGGGGTGACAGCCTACCTGGGGGTAGCGAGAGCAGACGGGCCTCCAGCACAGAGACCGGCCCTGTTGCTCCGAAAGGTAGGGAAAAAAAGAAGAGGGCAATAGTAATTGGGGACTCTATTGTTAGGGGGTCGGATAGGCGATTCTGTGGATGCAGTCGGGAGACCAGGATGGTGGTCTGCCTCCCTGGTGCCAAGGTCTTGGACGTGTCTCAATGCATCCAAGATATCCTGAAATCACATGGGAGAGGAGCCTGAGGTCGTGGTACATAATGGTACCAATGACATAGGTAAAAAAAGGGAAGAGGTCCTGAAGGGAGGATTTAGGGAGTTGGGAGGAGAGTTAAGGAAAAGGACCAAAAAGGTAACAATCTCAGGATTACTGCCTGTGCCACGCGACAGTGAGAGTAGGAATGGAGCGAGGTGGAGGATAAATGCGTGGCTGAAAGACTGGTGCAGAGGGCAGGGATTCAAGTTTCTGGATCATTGGGACTTCTTTTGGGGAAGGTGGAACCTGTACAGAAAGGATGGGTTGCACTTGAACCCGAGGGGGACCAATATCCTGGCGGGGAAATTTGCAAAGGCCACTGGGGAGACTTTAAACTAGAATGGTTGGGGCGAGGGACTCAAATAGAGAAAGCTAGTAGACAGAATGGGAGGCAGGAAGCAGAAAAGGGAAGCACTCGGACACAAGAGGAGAAAGAAAAAAAAGGAAATAAACAGAGAATAAGAGACGGGGGGTTTCTTAAATGTGCATATTTTAATGCTAGGAGCATTGTAAGAAAGGTGGATGAGCTTAGAGTCTGGATAGACACCTGGAAGTATGATGTTGTGGCGATCAGTGAAACATGGTTGCAGGAGGGCTGTGATTGGAAACTAAATATTCCAGGATTTCGTTGCTTCAGGTGTGATAGAATTGGAGGGGCAAGAGGTGGAGGTGTTGCATTGCTAGTCAGGGAAGGTATTACAGCAGTGCTTTGGCAGGATAGATTGGAGGGCTCATCTAGGGAGGCTATTTGGGTGGAACTGAGAAGTGGGAAAGGTGTAGCAACACTTATAGGGGTGTATTATAGACCGCCAAATGGGGAACGAGAATTGGAAGAGCAAATATGTAAGGAGATAGCAGATATTAGTAGTAAGCACAAGGTAGTGATTGTGGGAGATTTCAACTTTCCACACATAGACTGGGAAGCACATTCTGTAAATGGGCTGGATGGTTTGGAGTTTGTAAAATGTGTGCAGGATAGTTTTTTGCAGCAATACATAGAGGTACCTACTAGAGGAGGGGCAGTGCTGGACCTCCTGTTAGGAAATGAGACGGGACAGGTGGCGGAGGTATGCGTTGGGGAGCACTTCGGGTCCAGTGATCACAATACCATTAGTTTCAATATAATTATGGAGAAGGTCAGAACTGGACCTAGGGTTGAGATTTTTGATTGGAGACAGGCTAACTTTGATGAGATGCGAGATGATTTAAAAGGAGTGAACTGGGACATTTTGTTTTATGGGAAAGATGTAGAAGAGAAATGGAGGACATTTAAAGGGGAAATTTTAAGAGTACAGAATCTTTATGTTCCTGTTCGGATGAAAGGAAACAGTAAAAATTGGAAAGTTCAAGTTCAAGTTAGTTTATTGTCATGTGTCCCTGTATAGGACAATGAAATTCTTGCTTTGCTTAAGCACACAGAAAATAGTAGGCATTTACTACAAAACAGATAAATGTGTCCATATACCATGATATAAATATATACACACATGAATAAATAAACTGATAGTGCAAATAACAGAAAGTGGTTGGTAATAATCAGAGTTTTGTCCGAGCCAGGTTTAATAGCCTGATGGCTGAGGGGAAGTAACTATTCCTGAACCTGGTTGTTGCAGTCTTCAGGCTCCTGTACCTTCTACCTGAAGGTAGCAGGGAGATGAGTGCGTGGCCAGGATGGTGTGGGTCTTTCATGATACTGCCAGCCTTTTTGAGGCAGCGACTGCGATAGATCCCCTCGATGGAAGGAAGTTCAGAGCCGATGATGGACTGGGCAGTGTTTACTACTTTTTGTAGTCTTTTCCTTTCCAGGGCGCTCAAATTGCCGAACCAAGCCACGATGCAACCGGTCAGCATGCTCTCGACTGTGCACCTGTAGAAGTTAGAGAGAGTCTTCCTTGACAATCCGACTCTCCGTAATCTTCTCAGGAAGTAGAGGCGCTGATGTGCTTTTTTGATGATTGCATTAGTGTTCTCGGACCAGGAAAGATCTTCAGAGATGTGCACGCCCAGGAATTTGAAGCTCTTGACCCTTTCAACCATCGACCCGTTGATATAAATGGGGCTGTGGGTCCCCCTCCTACTCCTTCCAAAGTCCACAATCAGTTCCTTGGTTTTGCTGGTGTTGAGGGCCAGGTTATTGCGCTGGCACCATATGGACAGTTGCTCGATCTCTCTTCTGTACTCTGACTCATCCCCATCAGTGATACGCCCCACAATAGTGGTGTCGTCAGCGAACTTGATGATGGAGTTCGCACTGTGGTTCGCTACGCAGTCATGGGTATAGAGTGAGTACAGCAGGGGGCTGAGCACGCAGCCTTGAGGTGCTCCCGTGCTGATTGTTATTGAGGCTGACACATTTCCACCAATACGAACAGACTGTGGTCTGTGGACGAGGAAGTCGAGGATCCAGTTGCAGAGGGATGCGCAGAGACCCAGTTCTGCGAGTTTGGTAACCAGTTTGGAGGGGATGATTGTGTTAAATGCCGAGCTGTAATCAATGAATAACAGCCTGACATATGAGTTTTTGTTGTCCAAGTGGTCCAGTGCGGAGTGGAGGGCCAGCGAGATCGCATCCACCGTTGATCTGTTGTGGCGGTACGCGAACTGCAGTGGGTCCAGGTTTTTGTCGATGTAGGAGTTGATTTGCTCCATGATCATCCTCTCAAAGCACTTCATCACCACCGGCGTTAGTGCCACTGGTCGATAGTCATTGAGGCATGTCACCTTACTCTTCTTGGGCACCGGTATAATTGATGCCCTTTTAAAGCAGGTGGGGACCTCAGACCTCAGAAGTGAGAGATTGAAAATGTCCGTAAAAACTCCCGCCAGTTGGTCCGCACAGGTTTTTAGAACACGGCCGGGTATACCATCAGGACCAGGTGCTTTTCGGGGGTTCACCCCTCTGAAGGATTTCCTGACATCGGCCTCTGTGACTGAGACTGAAATGCCATCGCAGCGAATGGGGGATCGGGAAGGCACATCAGTATTCTCCCTGTCAAAGCGCCCTGATTTTCAAGGGAAATTGGACATCTTCTTCGGAAAAAGAGGGAGATCTACAATAATTATAGGCAGCATGAAATAAATGAGGTGCTTGAGGAGTATAAGGAATGTAAAAAGAATCTTAAGAAAGAAATTATAAAAGCTAAAAGAAGATATGAGGTTGCTTTGGCAAGTAAGGTGAAAGTAAATCCAAAGGGTTTCTACAGCTATATTAATAGGAAAAGGATAACGAGGGATAAAATTGGTCCATTGGAGAGACAGAGTGGACAGCTATCTGCAGAGCCAAAAGAGATGGGGGAGATATTGAACAATTTCTTTTCTTCGGTATTCACCAAGGAGAAGGATATTGAATTATGTGAGGTAAGGGAAACTAGTAGAGTAGCTATGGAAACTATGAGATTCAAAGAAGAGGAAGTACTGACACTTTTGAGAAATATAAAAGTGGATAAGTCTCCAGGTCCTGACAGGATATTCCCTAGGACATTGTGGGAAGTTAGTGTAGAAATAGCCGGGGCTATGACAGAAATATTTCAAATGTCATTAGAAACGGGAATAGTCCCCGAGGATTGGCGTACTGCGCATGTTGTTCCATTGTTTAAAAAGGGTTCTAAGAGTAAACCTATCAATTATAGACCTGTTAGTTTGACTTCAGTGGTGGGCAAATTAATGGAAAAGATACTTAGAGATAATATATATAAGCATCTGGATAAACAGGGTCTGATTAGGAACAGTCAACATGGATTCGTGCCTGGAAGGTCATGTTTGACTAATCTTCTTGAATTTTTGGAAGAGGTTACTAGGGAAATTGACGAGGGTAAAGCAGTGGATGTTGTCTATATGGACTTTAGTAAGGCCTTTGACAAGGTTCCTCATGGAAGGTTGGTTAAGAAGGTTCAACTGTTGGGTATAAATGCAGGAATAGCAAAATGGATTCAACAGTGGCTGAATGGGAGAAGCCAGAGGGTAATGGTGGATGGCTGTTTGTCGGGTTGGAGGCAGGTGACTAGTGGGGTGCCTCAGGGATCTGTGTTGTGTCCTTTGTTGTTTGTCATGTACATCAATGATCTGGATGAAGGGGTGGTAAATTGGATTAGTAAGTATGCAGATGATACCAAGATAGGGGGTGTTGTGGATAATGAAGAGGATTTCCAAAGTCTACAGAGTGATTTAGGTCATTTGGAAAAATGGGCTGAAAGATGGCAGATGGAGTTTAATGCTGATAAATGTGAGGTGCTACACCTTGGCAGGACAAATCAAAATAGGACGTACATGGTAAATGGTAGGGAATTGAAGAATACAGTTGAACAGAGGGATCTGGGAATAACCGTGCGTAGTTCCTTGAAGGTGGAATCTCATGTAGATAGGGTGGTAAAGAAAGCTTTTGGTATGCTAGCCTTTATAAATCAGAGCATTGAGTATAGAAGCTGGGATGTAATGTTAAAATTGTACAAGGCATTGGTGAGACCAAATCTGGAGTATGGTGTACAATTTTGGTCGCCCAATTATAGGAAGGATGTCAACAAAATAGAGAGAGTACAGAGGAGATTTACTAGAATGTTGCCTGGGTTTCAACAACTAAGTTACAGAGATAGGTTGATAAACAAGAGGACATGACTTCAGAATTAAGGGACAGAAGTTTAGGGGTAACACGAGGGGGAACTTCTTTAATCAGAGAGTGGTAGATGTGTGGAATGAGCTTCCAGTGGAAGTGGTGGCGGCAGGTTCGTTGGTATCATTTAAAAATAAATTGGATAGGCATATGAATGAGAAGGGAATGGAGGGTTATGGTATGAGTGCAGGCAGGTGGGACTAAGGGAAAAAAGTTGTTTGGCACGGACTTGTAGGGCCGAGATGGCCTGTTTCCGTGCTGTAATTGTTATATGGTTATATGGTTATATCAAAGTTGGCATTTGAAGTAAATTTTGTAATTAGAACTTAGAAGATCACATATTCTGATATATTACCAAGTTCCAATTTATTTCTGTGTGCCATGAAGAAAATCAAATAAGGGGGCTTTTTGGGGGTATTTGTTCATTTTATTATCATGGAGTCCAAGATCAATCCAAACAGCTTTAAGACGAGCCAAAATTTAAGAGAGCATTTGATCTAGTTTCAAATAAAGCATGATAAAAACACTCACCACATCATGCTGCCCTTGTGGTTCTTTTGAGCAATAAAACAAATTGTATAAATAGAATACAAGGATAAATAATGATCAGATCTCTTAATAAGAAACAAAAAATATAGTCAAGTAAAGAGTGGGAGTAATCTAATTTTACTCCATTTTGGGCTGCCAGACACGTGCCAAATGGCCCGCTTCTATGCCCTAAATTTCAATTATTCTACAGCTTCAGATTTCTATAAACATCAAGGTTAGTCTGATTAAAACCAGTTTCTCAGCATATACATTCAATATGCTGTGCCTCCATGACATATCACTTTTAATATTAAAATTGTCAACATACAGATAACATGGGCAAGGGACAAGTCATCTACACCTAGATAAGCTGAGAAAGCAGTGGACACTGTGCCTTCTTGCAATGTCATGCTCCTACAGTGGCTACAGGTACAAGACTAAATAATACTGACCAATCTGCAAAAAAGAACACCAACAAATATGTCATTTAGGGAGGTAGTGCCGTAGTAACATTTATGATGCCAGATATTAAGTTAAATGGCAGAGACAACAATGAAACATTGCTTCTACTTACAAGTCACTCAAATTTGTGTCATTGTCAAATTTGTTTAAGAAATCTGCCAACATTTTAAACAGTAACAAAGGCAAAAACCAAAAAAACACTCAACTGTGGCCTTCAAAAACAAAATATACCCATGCGTAATTAGAAAACACTATTTTTTTTTCCAAGATGTTAATCTCAGTTCCACCGTCAGTTGAAGCTATAATAGGATAGTAATGAGAAAGTGTTTTCACTTAATTGAGTTAAAATTGACTACTGATACAGGTCTCAGATTGACAAAGTACTTCCAAAGCATTTCCGACTAAATGTGGTCACTTATGCTTCATCTCTCACATGCTGGCTCATGCCCTTGCTAAGAACAGGTACTTCCCATTAGTTGTTTAACTGTCCAACACAGTTCACATCTAGGCACAGCAAGATTGCAGAGTTTGATCACTTTGGACTGTTTAGTGTGGCTGTGGTCCCTAATAAAGTTATGGGTGACAGGAGACTGTGTTGAGTAAATAGACATTCTTGAGAAATGTGTTACGGTTTTAAATGCAATGTACGGTGCAAAACTATAAAAAGGAAAATGTATTCAATTCAATTTTTGTTGTATGGCCAGTGTGTTCTCCCCAAATGAGAGTTTCAAATTTGAATCTGAAGAAGGGTCTCGACCCAAAACGTCACCCATTCCTTCTCTCCTGAGATGCTGCCTGTCCCACTGAGTTACTCCAGCATTTTGTGTCTATCATTGAGTTTCCAGTAATTTATATGACTTCAGCCAGTGATGATGCACTCTCAGCCAGCAATTTGTTGCTGTTATTGCAGGTGTTATGAGATGGACAGGTTTAAGGAGGTAAGAGTTTTAAAAGCACATTTCCAGGTAGATCACAACAAGATAAAATTGTAACAAACTATGTAACCATACATCATAAGTCTGTAATCTTGCAGATGTAATTAATCCCATCAATTCTAATCAACTTTTTTTCTCTTACAATGCATCCCAGTTGAATAGCATGCGTTTGTGCTGTAAATTTCTATGAATCTGGCAAGATCACATAGAACATCTTCCGATAAATAACCTGGCTTATGGTGACATCATGTGGACACAACTGCAAGTGCAGAGTATTGTGCAAACAAAATTTCATCTGACATCATCTGACAAAACCAACCTGCATTTATACAGTGCCATTAAAATGCAGAATATTCCAAGGTAATTCATAAGAATGCCAATAAACTTGACACAGCACGTGAAGATGTTGTGCATTATGACCAAATATTTGTTGGAAGTGACAAACATGGATAAGAAAGGTTTGGAGAGATATGGCCCAGACACAGGCAAGTAGGGCAAGTAACTTGGTCAGCATGGACAGGTTGATCGGAAGGACAATTTCCATGCTATAAAGCTCCATGTCTCAATGCTGAAAAAGGGAGAGAGGATGTGTCCAGCTCCCTGGACATTGATGATGGTGGATTCAAAAATGGTATTGCTACTGAATGTTGAGATATGATTAATCCTTTATCGGTTGAAGACGGTCATTGCCTTGACTTGTAAGGTACAAAAGGGCAACATGGTAACACGGCAGTTACTGAGCCCCGACCCGAAACACGACAGTCCATCTCCCACTGCTGATGCTGCTTGGCAGCTATGTTTGCATCAACTTCAAACATGATGATCAGGTCAGGAGGTGAGTGGCCCAAATAGAAACCAAAGAAAGCATTTGTAATCAGGTTTTCCCCAGTACACGTAACAATAAACTAAACAAAAATATATATATGAGGTGCTGATGGGAAATCATCAACTCAATGAAAAATGCACTATGATCTGCCCAAAACTTGTGATCTTCCCTTACTACAAAATATCCAGATGGGAACGTTGCAAACATGCACATTCCAGGATGCAGGAGTACGTGCCGTGGAATGCACTAAAGCTTGGTGCAACAAATGCAACAACCTAGTGGGGAAGGACTGGAGTCAACTATCCTACTGCCATAAACCATTGAGAGACTAAGTCCTGTATAAAAGCCTTTCAAATATATAAATCTTTTATCGCCCAAAGAGTGCCATATAATAATAATAATAAATTTTACTTTTGGGCGCCTTTCAGAAATCTCAAGGACACTTTACAGAGATTAACAGGAATAAAAAACATATAATCAGAATAAAATAAATAATAAAGACATCACAGAAACACAAATTAAAAACAGAATTCAGTCCAAAAACAAAAAATCAAAAACACAATGTGAAAAGAGAGCAGCGGCAGCTAAAGCGCGCCAGCGTCCACTCTCCCTTCCGACAGCCATCTTGGACAAAGACTAACAGGATTACTTACAGACAAAAAAAAAAAATCATCCCACCACAATGGATACCACTGTGGGGGAAGGCACGATGTCTAGTCCCCAACCCCAAGTTCACCCAAAGTCAGGCCTATTGAGGCCACCGCAATTGCCTCTACGGAGGCCCGATGTTCCTGGCCGTTCTCACCGGGTGATCTTGCCCCGGCGTCGGGAGAGTCCTCTCAGCGGCTGGGCCACCTGGAATGGCCGCTTCCTAGCTGGAGACCGCGGCTTCCGAAGCCGACAAGGCCGCGCCGGCCTGGACCTCCCAGGCTCCCGATGTTGAAATCGGCGCCGCCCGCTCCGCTCCGCAGACCCGCAGCCCGGAGGTGTCGAACACGGCGGACACAGCTCACCGGAGCTCCAGCGCGTTGATCCAGCGCGGCGACCCAGGCAAGGCATCGCCCGCTCCGCTCCGCGACAGCGCCCCAGCGCTGCGCCGCCACCGAGGCCGAGGTGCTGGGCGGTCCCCGCCAGGAAACGGCGCTCCAAGCCCGCTGGTAGGCCACGAGGACAGGTCGACGGGCAGCCCGGAGAAAAAGCTGCCTCACCGACCAGGTAGGGACCTAGAAGTAAAATTGCCCCCTACCCCCCACATTAAAAAGTCAATTTCTCCAACGGACGAAACACAGGACGTACTAAAAACCTTTTTTAAAAGCGAAGTAAACGGACGGCTGCTGGTTAGCAGCCGCTCCCCAAGATGGCTCGATATGGGTTGGCAATGTGTTCTTATAGAATGAATATGATAACGCTACAAATGTAAGAGCTGCCAAACATTAAGAATTTATAAACTTAACAACATTATAAAGGTAAAGAAAACAATTAAGGTTTTTTTTTGTATGTTGTACTTGTATACACTTTTATGAAAAGTTCATTTTGAAAAGAAAACAAATTGCTGGAGCATTGCTTCCTGAATCAGATTGAATTCTGTCCAGCTAGAAACATGATGGAAATGGTCTTTACCGCTCGTCGACCAGGAGAAATGGAGGGATCAGTAAACGCCACTCTACGTGGCCTTTTTTGCCTCACAATAGCCCCTTTGATTCCATCAACCAAAAGGGACTGTGGAACATCCCTCTCAACTCTTGGTTGCACTCAAACATTTATCAAATTGCAGTTTAAAAAAGAATATACTGCTTCGATAATAAAAAGTATATATTAACAATAGCATGATATTTCAAATGAACGGGTTTCCACTTTAATCAGTTTGGTTTGACATTCGAGTTCCTGTATAGTGCACCATCATGGGGATTTTGGCCAACTCACCACTAAGAAGTTCAATCCAACTTTGTACAGCTTCTGGAGGCTGTGTTTCCTTAATATGTTTCAAGGCTTCATCAAGCAATACATCTCCCGTAGGGGTATCTGACTTACAAATAACCTAAAAGAGCCAAGCAAACAAGTTTTCTTTAAAATTTAAGTCGCAAAACATTTTCGTGATTTGTTAACAATTAACAACAAAGATATTAAATTGGTAGGATTATTTTGAGAAATGACTTCATTTGATAAAATAATGATTTAATAAGTCTAAGGACGATTGGCTGGTTGATAATATGACAGTGTAGGGGCTTCACCAGCACTTATATTATTCCCTCAACAACCATCCAAGTATTTATAGATCCTAATTTTGTCCTGACTAAAGCAAAAGAGTAGCTATTTGATTTTTCCACTGATCATGTTCAGAGGCTAGTGTGGCATCCTAAAACTCTGGCAGGAACAGCGGTCTTGAAATAGGCGACACAAACTTTATACTGGAAGTAGTAACTTTTATCCAAAGACCCATGAGACAGGGCCACCAACCTAAATAGAAATATAGTACAATGCAATGATAGATCAAATATACCATTGACTATAAGTATTCTCTTGGAAGAGAAAAGTAGTGTGCTGGTGTATTGAGTAATTGAACTATAAATTTGACAGTACCCTTCAATCCACATAAACAAAGTATAATGCACTTGAACACAAGCATGTCCATTTAACCTGTTATCTACATTAAAGAACCAAAGATCTATCAGAGAAAATTAAGTAGTCAACACAATGTACAAGAGAAGTTGGTCTTCTTCTTCTTGCGTATGGCGTGCACAGCCTAAAGTTGTAGGACAACTTGTTCTATTTGATCTTATTTGATTGTGCACGTTGGGTTGATTGCATTAGTCGAAACAGGGCGGACCACGTGAAGGTTGCAATCTCCCACCCCAGAGAAGTTGGTGACCTTGATATTTAACTTTAAAGATGGTTATCCTCTTCCAAACTTACACAGATTCTGGAATTGTTGCTACGAATTGATGGACAGAATTTGAGCCCACCATTTAAGAAAGGAGAGGGAGAGAATCAGGAAACAATCAACCTGTCAAAATGCTATCTATTAATTAGGATATAATACCAGAGCACCTTGAACGAAACAATACGATTGAGCAGAGATTAGAAGCAAAGAACAGCAGATTCTGGTTAAGGCACAAAACATGATGTTGGAGTTACTCAGCAGGTCAGGCAGCATCTCTGGAGAACATGGAGAGGTGACATTTTGGGTTGAGACCCTTCTACAGATATGCTGCTTGGCCTGCTGAGTTGCTCCAGCACTTTGTGTTTAAGATTGAATAGAGTTTGACTAATCTGCTGGAGTTCTTTGAGAATGTGATAAATATAATAGACAAGGGGAAAATCAATGGGTATGGTTTCAAGAAAGAGTCAGATTTAGCTCTTAGGGCTAAAGGAATCAAGGGATATGGGGAAAAAGCAGGAACGGGGTACTGATTTTAGATGATCAGCCATGATCATATTGAATGGCGGTGCTGGCTCGAAGGGCCGAATGACCTACTCCTGCACCTATTTTTCTGTTTTCTATGTTTCTATGTTCCGATAGTTCTGCCATAATGCATGTTTTCATTACGTTAATTAGTTTCCCCGTGGGTGGTGACTGAAAGTGACAGGCAATCGCATGTGCAATGATACTCTGATTAAGCAATGCAACATGTAGCATTTATTATTTTTAGCTTGGAGTAACAGTAAGAAATTTGTAGGTATTAAAAGAATTTTGAGCTTTGAAAAACCCTACAGGAAAAATAATTTTATTATTGCAGATCCAAAACTCTCTAGCCCCTCTCCCCCTCTCCTTGTGATCACATTTGTTATTATAACTCAATTTTCTATAACACAAGGTTTTATTAGCAATGCAATTACTGTATTAAGTTATAGAAGAACTATCTGTATTTGGAATAATAGCCTGCCTTCCATTCCCTGCTTTATAATTTCCCCTCTTTTGAATCTATTCATCTTCCTATATCCCTGCCACACAAGTTAAAAACCTTCCTAATAACATCAGCAAATTTGTCTGCAAGAACATAACAACACAAAAAAATAGCAGGAATAGACTCTGATCCTGTTATTCAATATGATCGAGCCCTACATGTCCTAAGCCTCAAATCCTTTTCCGTGCCAGTTCCCCAGTTCCGTGCCAGTTCCCCATAGCCCCGAGTTCCTCAACCTTTCAAAAATGTATCCAAATCCTCTTCAAAGATCGCAAATGACCATGCCTCCAGAGCCACCCTGGGTAAAAAAATCCAGGGATTCGTCACCTTCAAATCTGCTGGAATTTGCAGGAAATGGCCGGACAGATAAAGGAAAGTCAGTGGATATTGTTTACCTAGATTTTCGGAAAGCCTTTGATAAGGTACCACAGGTGAGGCTGCTAGGGAAAATGAGTATGGTAAAAGGCAGATACTAGCATGGATAGCAGATGGCAAAGAGTGGCAATAAAGGGGGCTTTTTCTGGTTGGCAACCAGTGACAAGCAGAGTTCCGCAGAGGTCGGGTGCTACTCTTCACGTTGTATATTAATGATTTAAATCAGGGGGATTGAAGACTTTGTGGCCAAGTTTGCAGATGATATATGAAAATAGGTGGAGGGGCAGGTAGTGTAGAGAAAACAGGGACTTTGCAGAAGGACTTGGACAGGTTGAGAGAGTGAGCAGAGAAGTGGCAGATGGAATGTAGCGTAACAAAGTGTGGAGTCATTTCTTTAGTCCGAAGGTGGTGAATCTATGGAATTCTTTGCCACAGAGGGCTGTGGAGGCCGTCAATTGATATTTTTAAGGCAGGGATAGATAGATTCTTGATTTGTACAGGTGTCAAGAGTTCTGGGGAGAAGGCAGATGAAAGCTATTCAGAGGGAGAGATAGATCAGCCATGATTGAATGGTGGTGTAGACTTGATGGGCTGAATGGCTCAATTCTGCTCCTATCATATGACCTTATGAGAAAAAAGCTGGAAGAGAGGTGGGGACAGGACAAAGCCTGGCAACTAGATACATGTGAGGGGGGGGGGGGGGGGGGGTTGAAAGGTAGATGGTAGGGCAAAGGACAGAAATGAAGAGAGACAAATGTGAGACAGGGATAGAAGAGGTATAAATTGTGATGCCAGAGGAAGGACTATAGTCAAAAGAGGACAAATGTCTAAATTAAGAAACTCCATTTCCATTTTAGCTGTTGAATAAATCCTCAAACTCTCTTAACCTGGGAATGTATTTTGATTGAAGTTAACCGTTTTCCTCAAGAACTACGGAAAATACGGGGTTTTTTTTAAAGCAAAATAGGTGTTGAAAGCAATGTGGTAGATATATGTATGGATTTTCAGAAGGCCTTTTAAGTCTGACATGGCTTGTAAAAAAATCTGGGTGTTGTGAGGAAAAGCTACACCATGACAAACTATAACTTAGAATACATGACCAGAAAGTGTGGTGGATTCAGTCATGGTTTCCAAAGTACACTAAACAAATGTTCAATCGCAATAGATTTGTACAGCAACAAAATGCAGTGACCCGATTAGAGAGCGCTGCAGAGAACAGTAGTCACAATTAGACTCTTTGTCAGCTGTAATGATTCTATGATTTTTCCCCGCTAATGTAGCCTGGCCTCCAGCATTTTCTATTTTATTTCAGATTTTCAACACATGCCAGATGTTTCTTATGTCGTAATGGGAAACTGAGTAACAGTTTTATTTGTATAGTGAAAAACATTAATGGCTGATATGTGCATGGTTCTTAAGTATCTAACCTCTTATTTACATCCATGTTGATTTAAACAATAAATAAAAACATATTACAGAAATAAACATATTCATACTCTCTTACACTACATAAACATCTTGAGATGGAGTACTAGAATCATACACCACAGAAACAGGCCCTTCGGGCCACTTATCCATGCCGACCGAAGTGCCCATCTAATCCATTTGCCTGCATTTGATCCATATTCCTCTAAACCTTTCCAACTGAAATGTACTATCCAAGTGTCTTTTAAATGCTGTTATAGCACCTGCCTCAACTCTGGCAGCTCGTTCCATAAACCCACCACCCTCTGAGTGAAAAAGTTGCTCCCCAGGTTTTATTAAATCTTGCCTCTCTCATTTTACACCTATGTCATCTGGTTTTTCACTCCCTTACCCTAAATAAAAGTTAAACTGGGCATTCTCCCTATCTATTCTCTTCATGATTTTATACACCTCAATAAGACCACCTGTCAGCCTGCAGAGCACTCCAGGAATAAAGACATAGCCTGCCCAACCTCTCCCTTTAGTTCAGGCCCTCTGATCCTGGCAACATAAATCTTCTCTGCATGGCTTAATGATTATCTTCCTATACCAGGATAACCAAAACTGAACACAATACTCCAAATGTTGCCTCACCAATATTTTGTACAATTGTAACGTAACATCCCAACTTCTATTCTCAATACCCTAACTGATTAAGGCCAATGTACCAAAAGCCTTTTATTTTTACCCGATCTCCCTGTGAAGCCATTTTCAGGGAACTGTGTACCTGCAATCAAAGATGCCTCTGCTCTACAACACTTCCCAGGACATTACCATTCGCTGTTAAGAGCCTGCCCTGTTTTAACTTACCAAAATGCAACATTTTATGCATTTACCTGGATTAACCATTCTTCAGTCTACTTGCCATGCTGATCCAGAGCCTGCAGGAATATTTGATAACCATCTACTTTAGTGTCATGTGCAAACTTACAAATCATGTTTTATATATTCTCATCCAAATCGCCGATATAAATCACAAGCAACAATGGGCCCAGCACCGATCCTTGAGGCACACCACTCATCATAAATATCCAGTCCGAAAAGCATCCCTCCACGACCAGGCTTTCCTATCTTCCTTGAAGGCAATTCCATGTTGGGTAAGTTTGCTCTCCCTGGATCCCATGCGATCTAACCTTCCAGAGCAGCCTCCCTACGGAACCTTATCAAATGCTTGCTGTAATCTATATAGACAACATCTACGGCCGCTCGCAGCCACCCGAGCTACTTCCCTCCCCTAGCCAGACTCCCCACACGCTGTGAAAGGAACTCTCTCCCCCCCCCCCCCCCAGCGGCGCTGTCCTTTTACAGCCGCTTCCCACTTTACAGCTGCTTCCCATCAGCTGCCAGCAATGAGGGATAGACTAGGCTATCCCTCAGTACAACAACATTAGCCGTCTATCTTTCTTGGCTAACAACCTATCCTTCGGCCTCCAAGACACAGGTAAATCTTCGTGCCTTATTTTGGGGTAAAAAATAGTGTCTTCATTGCCGGGATATCTTGTCACTCAGAATCCTCTCCAGTAATACTGATACTAGGTTCACTGTCTATAGTTCCCAGGCTTTTCCTTCCAGCCCTTCTTAAACAGAGGCACAACATTAGCCACCCTTCTGTCATCCGGCATCTCACCCGTGTCTAATGTGATTTATACATCTATGCCAGGGCCCTTGTAATTTCTTCACTAGCATCCTACATTCTTGGATATATCCAGAAGATTTATCTAACTTCATATGCAATAGGATGTCCAGTACCTCCTCGGCCGTAATACCGACATCTCCATTAACTGTCCCAAGTTCCCTAGTCTTGTTTTTCTCCATGGTAAAAACAGAGGAGAAATATTTATTGAGTACCTTGCCATCTCCTGCAGCTCCACACATGGATGAACACTTTGCTTTTTGAGGGCCCTATTCTCTCTCTAGATGTTTCACATAGAAAAAAATGGGTGTAACTAATGGGTTATACAGTGGCACAGAGATGAACAAATTGGTTGATTATATTTTTGGTGGTAATGGTGAAAGATGAAAGTTGGCAAACAGACAGAAAATTGTTTACTTTCTCTGAATAAATTTATGAAAGTTATCAGGCTGGTTAACAAAATAACTCTGCAAACAGTAACTTCAGTTTTAGATTCAACATTTTGTCATAAGTACAGCATATAATTTTGCAGACAATCTGTCTTGGGTCGTTCCATAAGCCACTTTCCACAACCACAGATATATAAACACAATGGGGTGGGTCAAATCTGCTTATTTGTGTGCTTGCATTTACTGGAGTTAGTTGCTGTCAGACAAGTTCTCTACCCCAAGTCAGGCAACAAGGTCTGCACAACAATTAGGTCTGGGAAGGGCTGGGAATGCTTATGTATAGTGCTGGCAACATATCCTCCAAATGCAATCCGAACAGGCTTTGGCAGAAGGCAAAGTTCAGAGATGGTCTTCTGTCTGACATTGAGTTTACAAACTATTAATACTGAAGTAAAAATATATTTTAAATTAAATTAAATGGTGGTGATTTAATACACAAGGAAATTTAAAAAGAATTAAAGACATTTAAATAAAGCAGCATTCTTTTATAAACTACCTGCCATCAACTTTGTATCCTTGTGTGCCAACCTAAATATCAACGAGTTCTCAAATCCCGTATCACGTCTGACTGATGCAGGTATGAGACGGAATTCCCCACTGTAACACCAGGAAATTCCAGCAAGACTGGATGCCGTGTTTTGTTCACAAACAGAATGAACGGACAGTTTACAGACTGACTGGCTAAATCTATGTCCTGCACTCATACCATATCAGGCAAATCCAAAACTTACTTAAGTTTGAATGGCCAAAGTCTCTTTCAAAGTATTCTCAGTGGCCAGCAAAATTCAGCTCTATGTAGTACTAGCAAAATACTCAGATGCACGAATAAAAAAAATGCTGCAAATGCTCAGCAGGTCAAGCAGCATCTGTGCCAAGATAACTGATTGACATTTCAAATCATAGATTCCTCAACAGAATGGTGGAAAGTGTGAAAGCAAGTTAGGGGTGACCTTGCATTTTCGATGGGTGTAGTGTACTGAGAAAACAGGCCGCATCACTCTCTCTATCTCTCTCCCTCTACCATCTCTACTTCACCCCCATCAATGTACACTGGGGTATGTATACCGCTTTGCTTTCTAAAGTTCATCACAAGCTCTGTTGTTTTGCTAACATTGAGGAAAAGGTTGACAAAAATGCTGGAGAAACTCAGCGGGTGAGGCAGCATCTATGGAGCGGGGGAAATAGGAAACGTTTGGGGTCGAGACCCTAGGTTGTTGTGTTGGCACCAGTTTAAGGGGTTCGCAATCTCATTCCTGTACTGTCTTCTGCTGATTTGTACATTGAGCTGGATTTGCATTTGGTTGCACAGTTGTGGGTGTTTAAGGAGTAAAGAAGGGGGCTAAGAACAGATCCTTGAGGGGCACCAGTGTTGAGGATTATCACAGAGGATGATTTGTCACCTATCCTCATTAATTGTGGTCTGTTCGTCAGCAAGTTGCAGATGTGTACTGACACCAAGTTCCACGACTGGAGATGAGCTCGGATGGGATAATGGCATTGAAAGCAGTGCTGTAGTCTATGAATAGAAGTCTGAAGTAGGTACTTGTCTTATCCAGGTGTTCAACGGTCCTTTATTGTCATGTATGCACTGCACAGTGAATTTTTTTTTGCATAGCTCAAACATGTCTGAGTCGCCATATAGAAACATAGAAAAATAGGTGCAGGAGTAGGCCATTCGGCCCTTCGAGCCAGAACCGCAATTCAATGTGATCATAGCTGATCATCGAAAGTCAATGTTCCTGCTTTTTCCCCATATCTTGGTGCCATTTACAAAAAGAAAGTCCAAAGTCGGATGCACATGCTGGATGTACTGGAGCATCTCCCAGTGCAGATAAGTCCAGGTAAGCCCCAGACTGCTGCAGGGTCTCCTCATCGCCCTTGACCGGCTTGGCCTGCAAACGGATGTCCCTCTCCTTGCCTGACTGTCTTTGTATCCTGGGAGCACTTCCTGCAGCCGACCATGAAGGCTGCCTCCTTCTCCTCCACGACTCTCTGGGCTTTGGGCTGAGCTTGGCAGCTTTCGAGCTTCGTCTCGCAGGCAGCGGCTCGCCAGGTCTTTCTTCCCGGCAGCAAACCAGGACAGCCACCGCACGTGGCCACGGGGACTGAGAGTTGATCACTGCACAATGCTAACCGCTACCTCATCTTCCATTGTCTTTGTTTTATGGTTGCATTACAGACCTTTGCACTATTATGGTTACCCAATATTACTGATTATTAATTTATTGTATTATTGATTGTTGTATATTTATTTATGTTATATTAATGGGCCCGTTAAGCTGCAGCAAGTATGTTTCATTGTTCTGTTATCGGCACATGTATATTAAACATTCTTGATTGTTAAAAATAACTTATTTTCTAATTTTCCCTGCTTCAACGCGAAACCACATTTCCGATTCAGTCATTCCCTTATTGCTGCCTGACATGCTGAGCATTTCCAACACCTTCTGCTATTATTTCTGATTTCAAGCGCCTGCAGTTGTTTGCAAGGGTTGCTTGCTTGCATGGGTCCAATATCAATAAACAACATGTTTCTACTAAAAATGTACACATATAGGCTTAAGGAAAACAAATGTCTTAAGAGCATGTTTTTTGGGAATACAATTTATTTATAATAACAAATTCAACCTCAGGTAACTACATAACTTTTGTGGAACTAACAGCTGAACACATGCAAAGAATTAAATGTTCCATTAAATATCTTGGAATTATAAACGGGATGATTATTTCTCTTTTGAAACACACTCTTATTCAACTTAACATAGTTATAATTCTTACCTTCCTTGTTAGTAAGCTTTTGCGTCTCATGCCAAAAGATTCCAGTTGCAAGCGTCCTCTCAATGCCAGTTCAATCAACATGCATCCGCGTAACCCAGAGGAGATGCAGTCATTCCAAAATGATGTGTAACCCTGCAAGAAAAGAAAGACTTACATTTATACAAGACTTACACAAGATAATTTGTTTCTTCAGTAAATATTAATTGATGGATAAATATTGGCTAGAATAACAAGGTTAACTTACATACTTCTATGAAATAGTGCTGTGAAAACTTTAAAATCATTTGGACTTTGTTAAACCTTTTCAGCTTGGACTTGGGTTTAATACTTTTATTATCCAAAATACAGCATCTCTGTTGCTCTTCCTCAAGCACCAGACTGGAGTAACTGTCTCGATGTTCTGTGCTTAAATTACCTATGGCAGGTCTTGTGGAGTTTCTGGACATATCAAGGGTAGGTGATTACATTCTCTTCTTTGGGGGGATTGTTATTGTGTGGCACTTCTGTGATAATAATATTCCATGCCTAATGCCTAAATACTGTCTAGGTCTTACAGTATGCAGGTCTGGGCTACTTCATTTGCTGAGAAGTTGGGGTGGCACTGTGGCACAGTGGTAGAGTTGCTGCCTTACAGCGCCGGAGGCCCGGGTTCGATCCTGACTATGGGTGCAGTCTGTACGGAGTTTGTACATTCTCCCCGTGATCTGCGTGGGTTTTCTCAGAGATCTTCGGTTTCCTCCCACACTCCAAAGACGGACAGGTTTGTAGGTTAATTGGCTTGTTAAGTGTAAAAATTGTCCCTAGTGGGTGTAGGATAGTAGGATAATGTGCAGGGATCACTGGTTGGCTGAAGGGCTTGTTTCCACGCTGTATCTCCAAATTGCAAACTAAATAGAATTGTTTAAGAAGGAACTGCAGATGCTGGAAAATCGAAGGTACACAAAAATGCTGGAGAAACTCAGCGGGTGCAGCAGCATCTATGGAACGAAGGAATATTTCCTTCGCTCCATAGATGCTGTTGCATCCGCTGAGTTTCTCCAGCATTTTTGTGTAACTAAATAGAATTGCCTGAAGAAGGGTCCCGACTCAGAACTTCACCTATCCACGTTCTCTACAGATGCTGTCTGACCTACTGAGCTCCTCCAGTACTTTTCATTTTTGCTCAAGATTTCAACATCTGCAGTTTCTTCTGTCTCCGTTATTTGTTTATTGATTTATAACAAACGATGCCAAATGTAATTAAAACCAATATAGCAGGAAGATTGAAACACTTTTGTTTGGGACTGCAGTACTACAAATAATTAAACAGAAGACTCTTTGATTTTTCCAACTGGAAAGCGAGGCCTGAAATAAAATGGTAGTTGGATGCAAATGAAACATGTCCTGTTTTGCATTATCATTCAGCACATCACATCTGTATATTCCCAAAAGAGTTACTTTTCCACCTACTATGCAGACCTGTTATTGTAGAATGTAATCTCATAACCAATTTGAAGTGTAGGATACACAACAACTACTTTTCACACAGGGTGTCTATAAACACATCCCTGCCCTTCTCCCAATAGTGCCATGGACAGAACCTTCTTGTTTGAAAGAAAACAATCTGACAGTGTATCATTCTTCAATACTGCAACAGAGTGGTACGTCCTTGTGCATAATTTGAACCCACAATGTTCTACCTCAGTACACAAGAGAATTACAACTGAGTCCTGGCCAATACTGAGAAAATGGATGCATCTTCAAAATCCTAACTAATCAATTTAGGCATGTGAATCTGGAAGAAAGATGAAAAAAAGTTGAAGTTTTTGTCAAATTTATGATTTTGCATTGACTGCACACCTATGGAGGATGAGGGTACCACTGACCACATATTTTAGATTTCCATGTTAACAATGCACATACAAACGCTTGTCAGTTTTGCAGAGGTTGAGGGGAGACTTGTTAGAAGTATATAAAATTATGAGAGGCATAGATACGGTAGACAGTCAAAATTATTTTGCCTGGGTAACAATGTGGTGGTGGAGACAGATACGATAGTGGGGTTTAAGAGGTGTTTAGACAGACACGTGGAAGTGCAGGGAATACAGGGATATGGATCTTGTACAGGCAGATGACATCAGTTTAACTTGGAATTATATTCAGCACCGTTCATGTTCTGAAGCCGGGGCCGTTCCTGTGCTGACCTGTTCTACAGTGTATGTTCTAAAATACGTTGGGGCTGAGTGAAAGTTCCCTCAGTCCTTCAGTATCCACACCTATTGCTATAAAAAAAAACAAAATACCTAAATAACAGCTCTTCTCCAATTATCCCCAGAACGATTACAAAGGAGTAATAACCACAGAACATTCAATAAAGTTTGACAAAAGCAGGTTTCAGAAATACTAAATTATAGTTTGTCATTTTTCATCCAATCTTACTTTACAGTGGAAAAGGAGCTAGTTGGTTAATGGATTGTTGAGAATTCTTTCAGCAAGTTAATAGCCTCCGTGTCAGGGATGTTGGCCTGAAGAATGATCAGATGAAGGCCTGGATAGATTGAATGTGGAGAGGATGTTTCCACTAGGGGGAGTCTAGGACCAAGAGGTCATAGCCTCAGAATTAAAAGACATTCCTTTAGGAAGGAGATGAGGAGGAATTTCTTTAGTCAGAGGGTGGTGAATCTGTGGAATTCATCGCCGCAGAAGGCTGTGGAGGCCAATTCAATGGATATTTCTAAGGCAGAGCTGGATAGATTCTTGATTAGTATGGGTGTCAGTGGCTATGGGGAGAAGGCAGGAGAATGGAGTTAGGAGAGTGAGATTGAATGCAATTGGCTAGCTCCATCTTGCATTCCATGTTATTGAATCTGGTCAAAAGCCTTGCTGAAGTCCATATAAATAACATCTTCTGCTCTTTAAATAATATTTAAGGAAAGTGCCCAAGCTCGATGGGAGGGAGAGTGTGAGGGTGTGGAGACTCCAGGCATATTTATGTGATTATTTTTACACTGTTTGTGACCTCTATTTAGTTAGTATTTCACAAAAAACATTATAGATAATGCTTGGAATACCAAGATTTTTCCTCTCACCTTCTCCCTGCTCATCTCCCATTTCCAAGTCCAACATTTCCCCTTTATCCCCCTTCGTTCCCAGTCCCCTTCCACCCATATCCCTTCCTCCGGCTTTACATTTCACTCCTCCTTTTCTTTCTTCATCTGACACCCTTATCTCTTCTTTTCATCTATAGCCGTTGCTACTTCATCCATCTGCCAATCTCAGCACCACCCAACCCCCCTCACCTGTATCTACTTATCATGGGCCACACCTACATCTCTTTTCCAACTTTCTTCCCCTGCTACTCTAAATAATCTGATTAACCCTAGCCCAAAAATCATCTGTAAATTCCTTCTACAGTTGCTGCCTGACCTGCAAAGTTCCTCCAGCACTTTATTTTTTGTATTCATGAAATAGGTATGGATACATAGATACATAGACCATCGGTGCACGAGTAGGCCAATCGGCCCTTCGAGCCAGCACCGCGATTCAATGTGATCATGGCTGATCATCCACAATCAGTACCCCGTCCCTGCCTTTTCTCCATACCGCTTAATTCCGCTAGCTCTAAGAGCTCTATCTAACTCTCTTTTAAATGCATCCAGTGAATCGCCCTCCACTGCCTTCTGAGGCAGAGAATTCCACAAATTCACAACTCTCCGTGTGAAAACGTTTTTCCTCATCTCAGTTCTAAATGGCCTACCCCTTATTCTTAAACGGTGGCCACAGGTTCTGGACTCCCACAACATCGGGAACATGTTTCCTGCATCAAGCGTGTCCGATCCCTTAATGATTTTATAAGGTTCAATAAGATTCCCTCTCATCCTTCTAAATTCCAGTGAATACAAACCCAGTCGCTCCATTCTTTCATCATATGTCAGTCACGCCATCTCGGGAATAAAGGTCGTGAACCTACAATCCTTCAATAGCAAGAATGTCCTTCCTCAAATTAGGAGACCAAAACTGCACACAATACTCCAGGTGCGATCTCACCAGGGCCCCGTACAACTGCAGATGGACCTACACTCAACTCCTCTTGTTATGAAGGCCAACATGCCTTTAGCTTTCTTCACTGCCTATTGTGCCTGCATGCTTACTTTCAGTGACTGATGTACTAGGGCACCCATGTCTCGTTGTACTTTCCCCTTTCTTAACCTGACCCCATTCAGATAATAATCTGCCTTCCCGTTCTTGCCACCAAAGTGGATAACCTCAGATTTATCCACATTATATGGCATCTGCCATGCATCTCACCCAGCCAGTCCAAGTCACCCTGGATCCTCATAGCATCCTCTTCATAGTTCACACTGCCATCCAGCTTTGTGTCATCTGCAAATTTGCTAATGATACTTTTAATTCCTTCATCTAAAACATTAATGTATATTGTAAATAGCTGCGGTCCCAGCACCGAGCCTTACGGCACCCCACTAGTCACTGCCTGCCATTCTGAAAGGGACCCGTTAATCCCTACTTTTTGTTTGCTGTCTGCCATCTAATTTTTTTATCAATACCCCACCCCTAATACCATGTGGTCTAATTTTGCTCACTAATCTCCTGTGTGGGACCTTATCAAAGGCTTTCTGAAAGACCAGGCACACTACGTCCACTGGCCCTCCCTTGTTCATTTTACTTGTAATATCCTCAAAAAAAATCCAGATTTGTCAAGCATGTCCCCTTAGTAAATCCATGCTGTTACTGCCATCCAAATGCGCTGCTATTACATCTTTGATAATTGACCAGCATCTTCCCCGTCTTTGATGTCAGGCTAAATTCTCTGCTTTCTCTCTCCCTCCTTTCTTGAAAAGTGGGATAACATTAGTTACTCTCCAATCCACAGGAACTGATCCAGAATCTATAGCACATTGAAAAATGATCACCAATGCATCCACGATTTCTAGAGCCACCTCCTCGAGTACCGTGGGATGCAGACCATCAGGCCCTGGGGATTTATCAGCCTTCAGTCCCATTAGTTTACTGAACACCATTTCGTGACTAATCATAATCATATTTTATTAGCCGTATATTTTGCAACATACGAGGAATTTGATTTGCAGTCATACCAATAAAAAGCATTTTACATTTTAACATAACCATCCACCAGTGACTCCTCCACATTCCTTTCTGTGATAGAAGGCGAAAAAAAAGTTCAATCTCTTCCCTTCTTTGTTCTTCTGCGGTCGGGGGTTTCGAGCCTTCTGTTGACGGGACGATCTTGGCTCCAATGGCCGGCGATCGGGCCCCCGCGTCGGGGCGATCAAGCTCCCGCATTGGGGGGGATCTCAGCTCCCCCGCTCCGGGCGATCAGACCCCGGGTCGCGGCTAGTTGAACCTCTTGCGACTTTGGAGCTTCCCGACATCAGTCTCTACCAGAGACTGCGAGCTCCTCGATGGTGAAATCTGCAGGCCGCGGTTGTAGCGTCTATCCCAGGCAAGGGATCGCAGGCTCCGATGGTAAGTCCACGCCCCCGCGGTGGGGCTCAGTCAATCTCGAGCAAGGCCGCCAGCTCCATGATGTTTGGCCGCAGAGCGACTGGAGATACGATCCAGAAAACAATCGCATCTCCGGCAAGGTAAGAGATTGAAAAAAGTTTCCCCCGACCCCCTCCCCCACATAAAACAAACCAGAGAACATCAACACATACTGTTAAAACACACTAAAAATAACAAAAAAGACGAAAAGACAAACAGACCACTGGAGAGGCTGCCATCGCTGACGGCTCCACCCGGAGGATGTGAATTTCCTTTAGTTCTTCCATCACCCAAGATCCTCTGTCCCCTAGTACAGCAGTCTCCAAACTATGGCCCACGGGCCACATCCGGCCCGCCACAAGATTTTATCCGGCCCGCAGCAAGCTCTGAGCTCCGGGCACCCCCGGGTCCTAAAGTCCAGCGTCAGAGAATTTATAGAGTGTTTGCAGCATTTGCTCTCCACACAGGATCTTTGGAAGAATGGGTTCAAACCGAATTCCCGGTTCCAGGTGGGATCCTTGATTCCTTATTTCAGTCGCCACCAGACCCTTCCCTCACCTCTCTCTCAGGTACACCATGTCAGTATCGGTGCTGCTTCCTACTCTCATTCACCGCTTTAATGCTTTATCTCCCTCACTGCCAGTTTCCAACCAGCCCCCACTTTCCTCTGCTCGAGCCCCAACTGCTTCCTTCTCTTTCTCGCCGTCTCTGTCTCCGATTCAGAGAAAACACGAGTGACGTAAGTCCATTCCAAGCCCGCGGACGCCATTGACTACCTTGTCTATCCATTACCCCTGTTTGCGTATGGGAACTGGAATATTCACTCCAAGATCGAGTCCGTACAGCAAAACTGACACTTCTTTCCTTCTGCAGTTGTTGAGGGCCCTTGTGAGACCACACCTAGAGTATTGTGTGTAGTTTTGGTCTCCAAATTTGAGGAAGGACATCCTAGAAGGACTGCTATTGAAGGAGTGCAGCGTAGGTTCACGAGGTTAATTCTCGGGATGGCGGGACTGTCATATGCTGAGAGAATGGAGCGACTGGGCTTGTATACTCTGGAATTTAGAAGGATGAGAGGAAATCTTATTTAAACATATAAGATTATTAAGGGATTGGACACGCTAGAGGCAGGAAACATGTTCCTGATGTTGGGGGAGTCCAGAACCAAGGGCCACAGTTTAAGAATAAGAGGTAAGCCATTTTGAACGGAGATGAGGAAAAACTTTTTCACACAGAGGGTTGTTAATGTGTGGAATTCTCTGCCTCAGGAGGCAGTGGAGGCCAATTCTCTGGATGCTTTCAAGAGAGAGTTAGATAGAGCTCTTAAAGATAGGGGAATCAGGGGATATGGGGAGCAGGCAGGAACGAGGTACTGATTGTGGTTGATCAGCCATGATCACAGTGAATGGCGGTGCTGGCTCAAAGTGCCGAATGGCCTACGCCTGCATCTATTGTCTATTGTCTTTATTTTTTCCTACGGCCCGCAAAAATGTGCCAAATATATAATGTGGCCCTCATGCTGAAAAGTTTGGAGGCCCCTGTCCTTGTACATCTGGGAGATTGTTTGTGTCTTCCTTCATCCTCGATAACAATCAGCACTGGAGCACCTCAAGGCTGCGTGCTCAGCCCATGCTTTACTCACTCTATACTCATGACTGCGTAGCCGGACATAGTGCGAACTCCATCATCAAATTCGCCGATGAGACCACTGTTGTGGGAGGAATCACTGATGGTGACGAGTCAGAATATAAAAGTGAGATCGACCTATAAAATGTGCCAAATATATAATGTGGCCCTCATGCTGAAAAGTTTGGAGGCCCCTGTCCTTGTACATCTGGGAGATTGTTTGTGTCTTCCTTAGTGAAGACAGAATCAAAGTACCTCATCAATTCATCTGCCATTTCCTTGTTCCCCACAACATATTCACCAGCCTTCACGGGACCCACATTTGTCTTAAATAATTTGTTTCCTCTTCACATACCTAAAGAAGCTTTCCTTTATATCCTCCTTTATATTCTTGGCTAGTTTTCGTTTGTACTTCATCTTTTCTCCCCGTATTACTTTTTTATTTACCTTCTGTTGATCTTTAAAAGTTTCCCAATCCTCTGGCTTTCCGCTCATCTTTGCTATGTTACACGTTATACTCAGAAAAGAACCAGCCTGATTCTGGATTTTAGACCACCCTGCTAATTCTATTAACCGATAATAATCAAGCTCTCCAAAGGCTTTGATGCGCTTTTCTAGCAAAAACTGATAGCTTGTTACAAAGCTATTAGATCTCAATTTGGATGCAGTAGGCACAAGTCAACCACAGTTTTTCCAGTTCAAAAAAATCAATTAGGATGAGATGGTAATCATTCTCAGCTGAAATATTTGATGTACTGGAAAAAATGTTAATATTATCAAAGCAACTACGGGATAATGATAATTTTAGTCAGACTACAGAGGGTGCTTGCCAATTTTGAAACAGCATACCTTGAGAAGAAGTGAATGCCCAAAAAAACGGGTCTATTGATGATCCAAAATGGAGAGTGCATAGAAACTGCTGTACTACAATTATTTCAATGTATTGTGAAATGCAACTTGCATAATCAGTGTCCAAATTTCAGCTAATTGTTTTTGAACATTCTCTGTTTGTAAAAGCATTTTCACTGTGAGGTTCAACATAATTTTTATTTTTTATCACCATGCAAGAGCTAATGCGTATTCATGCACATTATTTCTTGTGGCAACATTATTAAAGCCACCCATTAATGACCATACCTAACTACTCACATGCAAATGGTGAACAACATCCTTGAATTGTTAAGGGCCTGTCCCACTTGGGCATCATTTACGCGACAGGCCGGTAGTGACTGACGCGCAACTGTCGCGCGCAAATCACGCGTCATCATGCATCAGCGCAGTCGTCTGGTGCGTGTGACGTCATTAGAATACCCTGCTTCCCTATTCTACATCATGACCATCATGGAAGAACTACAGATTTTATTGTTACAGCAACAACAGAGACTTCTGTTAGCAGCAGCCCTCATAGTTACAGATCAGCCAGGCAGGAGAATAACAAGACAGGCTCACAAGAAACCCAGGAAGAGGTCTGTGTGGACGAGGTTAGAGATTACATGACGCATAAAAGGCGGGCCGACTGCATATGGGCAGCGTGTGGCGTCGCATGTTTACGTACGTTGACGCACGGTAACGTCACCACGCGATACATGTGTGACGTCGGGACGCCAGCGTGCGACGCCAATGCGTCAGCGTGCGTAGCTAATGCGTCAGCGTGCGTAAGCGATACGTCACGCAGGTGGCGTGCGAGGATTTCGGTACACTACAAAATCCTGGAGCGGCGCGTGATACTGTGCGCCACTACATGCGATTCCACGCCTCACCATGCGCTATGCGCGCGTCACCCACGCGCCGACCAATTTTCTACATGACGCGTAAATGAGGCGCAAATGACGCCCAAGTGGGACAGACCCTTTACAGTCTGTGTGAAGTGTTAACTCAAGAGTTACACCCAGCATCAAGGACCCATGATTCTGCTTTCATAATCTCTTATAGAAATTTACAAAATTCTTAAGGGGTTGGACAGGCTAGATGCAGGAAGATTATTCCCGATGTTGGGGAAGTCCAGAACTAGGAGTCACAGTTTAAGGATAAGAGGGAAGTCTTTTAGGACCGAGATGAGAAAATCATTTTTTACACAGAGAGTGGTGAATCCGTGGAATTCTCTACCACAGAAGGTAGTTGAGGCCAGTTCATTGGCTTTATTTAAGAGGGAGTTAGATGTGGCCCTTGTGGCTAAAGGGATCAGGGGGTATGGAGAGAAGGCAGGGATGGGATACTGAATTGGATGATCAGCCATGATCATATCGAATGGCGGTGCAGGCTCGAAGGGCCGAATGGCCTACTCCTGCACCTATTTTCTATGTTTCTATAAACTTACTTAGCCTAAACTCTATGCAATATAAAGGCTTTTATCAGTAGCTAAATTGTAAAATTGTATTGGATTGTATTCAATTTATTGTCATTATCTCATAAGAGACAACGAAATGTGTACAAAATGGAGACTTCAACGACAAAATTAGTTGGCTGTAAATGTTTGCTGGATAAATTTGCTATATCCTCTCATTTTGAAATACATTTGAAACAATTAAATGTGAACATTTGCCTTCTTCCTATACTAACCTGCTCAGCCTGCACTGTGCCATGAAGTAAATTCCATTACATATTAATGAATACAATTTAAAATCTCACAAACTACAGTTAAGGCATTTAATGACTGACTGTCTCTTATGGAGTAACTCACATGAGGTTGGCAAACTGCCTTTCCTGAAGTGCTCAGAATACAATGTTACAGAACAAATATGTTTGCTGTTGTGTCTTATAAGGCTAGGTTTTGTGTATAAAGAACAATTTGTAAAAGCTAAGTGCTTTCTTTCAATGACTTAAACCTGGATGTAACAATAGTATTATTCACATGTTTAATTAAAATGTAATTCCAAGATCTCATACCATGATTCACCTAGATGCAAGATACCACAAGAGGACAACAGTAAGAAAGATAATATGCAGAAGAACTTGCATCAGGAAGAAAGATCGAAAACAGTATAATCTCTAGATAATATATTTCATTTTTGATCTGATCAATGATCAATGCCAGGAGACTGAAGAATTGCTGATCTTTTACCACCATACTATAGCAGGAAAGGGATAAAGCTGTTTAGTTTGATTTGCTTATTGTCACGTGTACAGATATGGTGAAATGCTTCTTCTGCATGCTTTACAGTGACATGTACACAAACACAACCGATCATTTTCTGGAACAGCACGCAGTGTTGCAAATTCCGGCTCCATCTTGCAGCTTTCAATTCTCTGAAAAGTTTGATCGTGGCCAAAGGAGTTATCCAATTTATTAGCTCATTTAAGGCCTGGCATCCTGGCGGCACTGGATCAATAAAGTAGCAGTCGGCTTGGACCAGCGTGATGCCGTAGGCTTCTTCCAGCGGCACTTAGTGCAGCTGAAGCAAGTTGCACTCGATCTGTTCACTCACCTGACTGCTGTAGAACTCCACCAGCCGCTTCAGCCAACACCATAACCACCACAAACTCACCATCCAGTAGCCACCCCTCCGCTTTCGTGCATCGAGATTGCTATGTCTCACTTCACGAGCGAATCATAGAACTTTAAGGACACTTTCTAAGGTCACAGAAAATTAGATGAGTGGGTAATTATGGATGTTAAAAACCAGCTTGCCCTTTTGTGGATAAGGTAGAACATTTCTGATCCAAGCTGACACGGGTCCCTCCCTTTTCTGTTGCACAGGTGACCATATCAACCAATGCACCAGACATTTCCACTGTACACTTCTTTTGACATGGTCCATTTCCAATCTTTTCATTTCCTGGAGTCATCCATTTTGAAGAAAAGGAAAGGTACTCTGATAACCCTCCATGTATCTGTAACATTGTCTTGGTTTCTACCTTCACAGATGCTGCCTGGATTGGTGAGCTTTTCCATTGTTGACTGTATTTATTTTTAGATTTTCAACATCCATAGTATTTTGTTTTTGTAACATCACTTGCCATTAACACAACTGCAAATGGCTCAGTAACTTCTGACAACAGCCACTTAATATGTGTTCACGAAAACAACACCTTGATGTCTGACTTACTATTCAAATACATCAAGCAGAACGAAGATCCTGTTCTTGTTCAGTAGATGAGATTTATACTCATCAGCAAGTCAAGTATTTCAAGTCTAAGTATCTTCTTGACCCACTGATGTTAATCATTGTTAGCCAAGTTCACTCCGCACCCTTGTTGAGTGAAAAGGTCAGCATGGCCATATTTGTGTCGAGTCACGTGATATGGGGAAAATATTAAATGAATACTTTCCATCGGATTTTACTGAGAAGATCATGGAAGTTAAGGATTTGAGGCATGTGGATTGTGATGTGTTAGATCAGATGCAAATGACCAAAAAGGTGGTAGTGGCAGTTTAAAGCTCATTAATGTTGATAAATCCTCAGGTCTGACCAAGTACATTCTTAACTTTAGAAAGCTGGGGAGGAAATTGTGGATATATTTGCATCATCTTTAGCCACAAGTAAAGTTCCAGAAGACTGGAGGGAGGCTATGTTGTGTTGTTATTTAGGAAGGGCACCGAGGACAAGCCAGAGAACTACGGGCAGGTGAACCTGATGTCAGTGGTG
This sequence comes from Amblyraja radiata, assembly GCF_010909765.2. Taxonomy (NCBI): domain Eukaryota; kingdom Metazoa; phylum Chordata; class Chondrichthyes; order Rajiformes; family Rajidae; genus Amblyraja; species Amblyraja radiata. Next base: position 141,484,704 of record NC_045956.1, read on the forward strand.
AAAGAGGTTGGAGGGGATAGTTAGTAAGTAAATTTGCAGATGACATACAAAATTGGTTGGATTTTGGACACATTGTGAGGGATATCTGAGTTTACAACAGGATCTAGCTGGGTTGGGAAGGTGGGAAAAGAATGGAAAATGGAATTCAACTCTGACAAGTGTGAGGTGGTGTACTTTGGTGTTTCAAACCAAGCGAGTACGGTACCAGTACCACATTAAACGATAAAGACCCAGAGAGGTTGGTAAAGACACAGAGAGTATAGATGCATTGTCAGTCCCCTGAAAGTGGTGAGTCAAGTGAACAGTGTGCTGAAGAAAACTTTTGGCATGCTAGCCTTCATTGGGAAAGATATTGAGTACAAAAGATGGGATGTCATGATGCAACTGTACAAGTTGTTGGCGGGACCACATGTGGAGCACAGTGTGCAGGCCTGGTTGCCCAACTATAGGGAGGGTGCCATTAAGTTGGAAATAAATAGAGGGTTTAGAGGACTATGGGCCAAAAGCAGGCAAATGGGACTAGGCTAGTATGCCAAAGATATACACAAAATGCTGGAGTAGCACAGCGGGACAGGGAGCATCTCTAGAGAGAAGGAATGGGTGACGTTTTGGCTCGAGACCCTTCTTCAGACTGAGGATGCCAGACCTAGTATGCCAACTTGGTCAGCATGGAAAGTGTGCCAAAGATCTTGTTTCCATACTACATAGGTCTATGATTCCATGACAAGTACAAACATTTTCCCTATTCAGTCCTTTCATAATCTTTCAAAGCTCCATTAGTTCCATCAAAGAACCACCGCCTATTCTATCTTTTTTGACAGGTATAATTTCTCAATTAAAAAAAAATTCAAATTTCAATGGTGATCTTATAGATGTTGAATGCTAGCTCCCAAATGGAAAAAAACGTGTTCTTTTAACCCTGACCAATATCTTCACCAATGGTGTACAAAAATTCAGAATTTAAAAAGTAAACAATCAAAAATACTTCCTTACATTATGTGTTTCCGGGGCTTCATGGGAAAGTTCATCAAACACATTGGCTTATAAATACATTGATACCGACCGAGGTGCTACATGTACATTGCTGAAATTGCAAAACCCATGAGAACTTAAAAAAAAACAACACTGTTCTAACCTTGTACTTTTGCTGACAATAGCATTTACACAATAACCTAAAGTGAGTCTCATAATCACTTGCGTCATAACATTAACAGCTAAAAATCAAAGCTACTTATTTGCATGATATCACTCCCAAATTCAAGGAGTGACTGACTTTTCCCACACAGCATATTTGCCAAATTGAAAACATTATTCAAAGGATTAATTGATAAATGTAAAGTCGTCCCTGACAAATTATTTAAATAATTCAACAAGCATAATTCAGCAAAGCATTCAACAAGGTTCTGCATGGTAAGCTGCTCTGGAAGATTAGATTGCATGGGATCCAAGGACAGCTGAATGGTTAAAAAATTGGCTTTGTGGAAGGAAGCAGATGATGGAAGTTGCTTCACGGACTGGAGGCCTGTGACTAGTGGTGTGCCTCAGAGTTCGTTGCTGGGTCCGTTACTGTTTGTCATCTATATCAATGATTTGAATGAGAACGTCCATGGCCAGATTTGCAAGTTTGCTGATGATACAAAAGTGGATGGTTTTGCATAGTGAACATGGTTGCAAAAATTGCAGCAGGATCTTGGTTGATTGGCCAGGTGGGCTGAGGAATCGTTGATGGAATTTAATACAGAGAAGTGTGAGATGTAGCATTTTGGGAAGTCTAACATGGGCAGGACCTACACAGTGAATGATAGGGCTCTGGGTAGTGTTTAGAGCAGAGGGATCTAGGAGTGTACAGGTGCATGGTTCCTTGAAGGTCGAGTTGCAGGTAGATCGGGTGGTCAAAAAGGCTTTTGGCACATTGGCCTTTATCAGCCAGAGTATTGAGTATAGAAGTTGGGAGGCCATGTTTCAGTTGTATAAGACGTTGGTGACGCCACATTTAGAGTATTGTGTTCAGTTCTGGGCATCGTGTTATAGGAATGATGTTGTCAAGCTGGAAAAGACGCAGAGAAGATTTACGAGGATGTGCCATGACAGAGGGTCAGAGCTATACAGAGTGGTTGAGTAAGCTGGGACTCTATTCCTTGGCGCGCAGAAGAATGAGGGGTGATCTTATAGAGGTGTATAAGATCATGAGAGGAATATATCAGGTAGATGCACAGTCTCTTGCCCAGAGTGGGTCAATCGAGAACCAGAGGACGTAAGTTTAAGTTGAAAAGGAAAAGATTTAAGAGGAATCTGAGGGGTAACTTTTTCACACTAAGGGTGGTGGATGTATGGAACAAGCTGCCATTGGACGCAGTTGAGGCAGGGACTATCCCAACATTTAAGAAACAGTTAGACAGGTACACGGATAGGACAGGTTTGGAGGGATATGGGCCAAATGCAGGCAGGTGGGACTGGTGTAGCTGAAATATATTGGCCGGAGTGGGCAAGTTGGGCCGAAGGGCCTTTTCCACAATGTCTCACTCTATGACTCTAAATCAATAACCTTCCCTCCATAACATCAGAAATGGGAATGTTCACTGTGCAATGTTCAATATCTTTTACCACTTGACAGATATTGAAGGAAACCATACCAGAATGCAACAAGACTCCCTTCATTTTTGGCCATATCTTAAAGTCAAGGGATCAGCTTTCAAACAGTGTGGGAAAGCTTGGCATATGATTAATTGGGCTAAAGGAATGATAAATTATTTATATTTGTTTGGGTGGGATTATTTCAGGATTGCATTATTCTATATGCAGATGCATGCAATCCTGTGTTACTGCTTCACTAGGAACGTACATGATTTTTAGGTATACCTGTCGTTGCTCCTGCCAAATCCTCATTGAATCACAATTGGTCTCCCAGCTGGATTGTAATGGCCCAGTAATTGAAACACTGGCCCATTAGGTTACTTACTAAGCCCCCATAAATATTCCAATTTTCTAAGGAATGTCCCCTCAGCCTTCTCTGATTCAAAGAAAACAATCTTTCCTCATGGCTATATTTTTTGAGTCCTAGCAACTTCTTTGTATTATTTTCTTGCACTCTCCAAACAGAACAACTTCTTTCTTGCAATGTACCGATCAGAACTGTAGAACTCATACTGCAGTATTGAATTGAATACTTAAATACGTTATAATTTAAACATGTGAAGAATGAAATAAAATACCAGAGCAAAAGGAGGCTGCAGACGTTTGGCTGTTGAGTAGAGCTACTGCTCATGGAAAAAAGATGTTTTTATGTTTGGCTGTGATGGCTTTGACAATCCGGAGTCGCCTTCCAGAGGGAAGTGCTTCAAAGAGTTTTTGGCCAGGGTGAGAGGGGTCAGAGATCATCTTACCCGCTCACTTCCTGGCCCTTGCAGTGTGCAGTTCATCGATGGGGGGAAGTTTGCAGCCAACAACCTTCTCGGCTGATCGAATGATGCGCTGCAGCCTCCGGATGTCATGCTTGGTGGCTGAGCCAACCCAGACCATGATGGAGAAGGTGAGGACAGACTCTATGATGGCAGTATAAAACTGGACCATCATTGCCTGCGGCAGATTGTGTTTCCTCAGCTGCCGCAGGAAGTACATCCTCTGTTGGGCCTTTTTGACTGTGGAGTCGATGGTGGCCTCCCATTTAAGGTCCATGGAGATGATGGTTCCAAGCGACTTAAATGACTCCACAGATGTGACTGCGGTATTGTTGATGGTGAGTGGGGAGAGGGGAGGGGGAGCTCTCCTAAAGTCTACAATCAATTCCACCGTCTTAAGAGCATTGAGCTCCAGGTTGTTGCGATGGCACCAGGACGCAGGTTGTGTCACTTCCTGTCTGTGGAGGTGCAGTCATTGATGTAGAGGGGGTAAAGGAGAGGGGAGATTACGCAGTCTTGCGCTGCTCTTATGCTGAGGGTCTGCAGGTTCGAGATGTTCTTGCCCAGCCTCACATGCTACTTCCTGTCTGTCAGGAAGTTGATGATCCACTGACAGAGGGGTTCAGGCACAGTCAACTGGGAGATTTTGGAGTGTAGTAGCTCTGGCACAATGATGTTGAATGTAGAACTAAAATCCACAAAGTCCTTTCATAGGACCCCTGGCTGATGAAGTGCAGGCCCAGGTTGACTGCGTCATCCATTGATCTATTTGCCCGGTATGCAAACTGCAGTGGGTCCAGTTTATGATATTTTTCAGATGGGCCAGCACAAGTCTTTCAAGGGTCTTCATGATTACAGGGGTCAGTGTGATAGGCCTGTGGTCATTAAGAGCAGTAATCCGTGGCTTTTTGGGTAGGGGAACAATAGTGGAGACTTTGATGCAGGCAGGGACAGTGCAGGTTTGCTGGGACCGATTAAAAATGTCTGTGTAGACTGGTGTCAGTTGTTTGGCACAGAGCTTGAGGGTAGAGGAGGAAACATGGTCCGGTCCTGGAGATTTCCGTCTTTTCAATACAATACAATACAATTTATTTGTTGTCATTTGAACCCAGATGTTCAAACGAAATTTGGTTTCTGCAGTCATACAAACAAGATGAAGAACCAAGACGCAACACAATTTACACAAACATCCATCACAGTGAATCTCCTCCTCACTGTGATGGAAGGCAATCTCTCCCCTGCACTCCTCGTTCTCCTCCTGATGTCAGAGTCAAAGCCCCCGGCGGGCGATGGTAAATAAGTCCCGCGGCAATTATAAAGCCGCGCTGGGTGATGCAAGGCCCTGCTCCGGGTCTTGGTGTTGGAGCCCCCGGCGTGCGCTAACAAGTCCCGCGGCCATTTAAAGCCGCGCCGGGCGAGGTCATCGTCAACTCCAGGTCATCGTCAACCCAGCAACTTGGGCGGGAGAAGTCGCCATTGCGGAAGCCCCGAAAAGCGCTCCCAGCAGGGACCCGCGGGCTCCCGGTGTTACTGTCCACCAGACCTGCGGTTGGAGCCTCCGAATCTCGGGGGTCGGGTCGCAGCAGCGCGCCACCACTGTTCCTCCCGCTCCGAACTCGGCCAGCTCAGCGATGGTGGGTAAGTCCGCAGGCTCCGCAACTGGAGCCCCAGGTCGTTCCGGTTGGAGGCCGCTCCACGGTGCTCAGCCCCAACGACAACGGAGACCCGACAGGGAAAAGGTCGGGTTCTCCGTGCAGGGGAAAGATTTTAAAAGTTTCCCCACCGCCCCCCACACACATACCCAGTTTAAAAAAAACTACATTCAAACCAGACAAAAAATGAAAAAAGACAGACGGACTGCAGAGGCCGCTGCGACGTGAGTCTCCTGTCTCCTGAATAGCTTTTCCACCTCCTCATATTCTATATCTATGTAATCTTTAGTACAGTTAGCTATATTAATAGTCAAGCCATTTATACAGTGGCTCCAGGAACAAGTCATAGTTAGGTATTTTGAAGGAAATTACGTATCTCCTGACTACCCAAAGCCTTTTCACCACATCATACATATAACCATATAACCATATAACAATTACAGCACGGAAACAGGCCATCTCGGCCCTACAAGTCCGTGCCGAACAACTTTTTTCCCTTAGTCCCACCTGCCTGCACTCATACCATAACCCTCCATTCCCTTCTCATCCATATGCCTATCCAATTTATTTTTAAATGATACCAACGAACCTGCCGCCACCACTTCCACTGGAAGCTCATTCCACACCGCTACCACTCTCTGAGTAAAGAAGTTCCCCCTCATGTTACCCCTAAACTTCTGTCCCTTAATTCTGAAGTCATGTCCTCTTGTCATCAGAAGTATGTTGGCAAAACTTCCATTTGCCTCGATGATTGTAACTCCAACAATATCCAAAAGGTCAACACGATCAAATGTACCAGAAGATAGCAGACAACTGCAAGATTTACAGGTTTGCCATTGTAAGGGATTTGAACTTTCCCAATATAGACTGGGATTGCTATAGTGCCAAGGGCATTGATGGAGTGGAATTTATCAAATATATTCAGGAACGTTTCCTCAGGTAATATGTAGCGTGCCCTACAAGAGAGCGCAAAGCTTGACCTACTCTTAGGGAACTGGGCAGAGTAAGTGGTTGAATTGTCAAATGGAAAGTGTTTTGGGGACCAGCAACCATGGTTCTATTAACCTTAAAATAGTTACAGATAAGAAAATGGCTTGTCCTCAAGTTAAAGTTCTAAACTCCAGCAAGGTGAACTGATCGTATTAGACAGGAACTTGAAAAACTTAATTGGATTAAATTATTTGTAAGCAAAAAGACGACCTGGAAGAATAGAGGAAATTGAGGAGAAGAAAATGAGAACAAAATCTTGGCATGAAAATGCTCTAGCAGATAAGATTAAGTAGAATAAAAAAAGAGATTTTATGTATATTAAGAGAAAAAGGATAACCAGAGAGAAAATAGATCCCCTTAGAAACCCACGGTGATCATCTATGTGTGCCTGCTCTACCACCCAGCTCAGGGCCTGGAAGACATTGATGCAGAGACAACAACCTGGCTGCTCAACACCCGGCTTGAGATCTAACTATTCCTTTGCTTTATGTTTCATTTGCAAGAAGAAGATCTATGTGTGGACACGGTTGTGAGAGGTCTCCTATGGTCGTGAGAGGTCACCCGCGAAATATCGCCAGGTGTCGGCTGTATGGTCGTGAGAGGTCCCCTATGGTCGTGAGAGGTTTCCAAAGAGTCGTAGCGTCTTTCTGGTCGCCGCTGAATTATCAACATGTTAAAAATTTTGGCAATCTATGACGAGTACCGGCAGTCGCCTGTAAAGGTGGCGTAAGTGGGGCAGGCCCTTTAGCTAACTGGATACAGAATTTACTTCATGGTAAGAAGAAGAGGGTGGTGGTAGAAGGTTGTTTTTCAGACTGGAGGCCTACGATTGGCTGCAGGAATCGGTCTTGGGACCATTGCTGTGAGTGGTTTGTACCAATAATTTTGATGAAAATGTATGGCATAATTATTAAGTGTGCAAATGACACTAAAATATGTGGTATTGTAAAGAGTGTGGATGCTTTTCAAGAATTACAAACGTGTTATTTATAAGCTGGACAAGTGGGTCAAGGAATGGATCATGGAGTTTAATTCAGATAAGTGTGAGGTGTTGCATTTTGGGAAGTCAAACCAGAGCAGGATATCACAGTGAATAAAAGGGCCATGGGGACTGCTGTAGAGCTGAGGGATATAGGAGTACAAGCGATGTCACTGGTAGATAAGAGTGGTGAAGAAGGCTTTTGGCATACTGGCCTTCATGAGTCAGTGAACTGAGTATAGAAGTTGGGATGTTACGTTACAGTTGTACAAGACGCTGGAGAAGCAGCACTTGGGAGTATCATATTCAGTTTTGCTCATCATGCTCTAAAAAGTCATAAACTGGAAAGAGTGCAGAGAAGAATTATGAGAATGTTGTCAGGAACCAAAGGCCTAAGCTCCAGAGAAAGGTTGGGCAGGCTAGGACTTCATTCCATGGAGCACAGAAGGTTGAGGGGTCATCTTTTAGGCGTATAAAATCATGAGGAGAATTGATGGGGTGATGTACAGTCTTTTTCTCCAGGGTAAGAGAATCAAGAACTAGAGGGTATAGTTTTAAGGCGAGAGGGGAAAGGTATAATAGGAACCCGAGGGGTAACTTTTAAACAGAAAACTCATATGTTGGGCATATGAAACAATTGGTCAGAGGAAGTATTTGTGGCAAGTACGATAACAATATTTAAAAGATATTTGGGCAGCTACATGGACAGTAGACGTTTTGAGGGATAAGGGCCAATCACTAGCAAATGGGATCAGGTTAGATGTAGCATCTTGGTTAGCATGGATGATTTGGGCCGAAGGCCTTATTTCCATACTGTATAACACTATGACCATCCAGAATACGTGTTTAATAGCCTGTTTAGCATTTACTCCCTCTATCACCAGTAAAACAAAGCACAATAAACTTTCTCCTATGCTAATTTTCTTTACAAAAATTACAAACCAGGATTCTGTTACATAATCTTGCATGCAGTAATTAATGGAACACAGTGGTAAGAGAAGCTGCCATTTAATTTAAATTAACTAAAAAATGCAGTTTAGAGTTTATTAATGCATCTGCCATTCCATATAGGTGCAATAAGCAACACCAGCTTGTCATAAGAAATGCACATCTATACACTCCTGTGAACATGTGTTATAAAATATATGTATATATAAAATAACTGAAAAACTGCATTTTTTAAAATATAGCTTATGACACGGTTTTACAAAAGATGTCTCGTGAGCAATTTCTTTAATAAAATAGCATATTATTTATCTGAACAATGCTTTGGCAGCACTTTAAAAATAACTATTATAATTACATTCAATATATTCAAATTGAATATTATTAAAATTACAGCTTTTTTACAATTTTGTATCCTACTTCTGGAGATGACAGCATGTGCAGAAGGCATGTGGGTAGAGTTCATGCCTGTTCTTGCCAGTAATATCAGCACAATTTGTGGCACATATGGAAAGAGAGGTGTAGTGGTGCAGAAATAGCTGAACAAGTGCAAAAACAAATCTGAAACAACTGATGATAAACAAATTGATGACAAACCAACACCTCTACTTCCTTAGCAAACTGACGAAATTTGGTAATGACTCTTACAAATGTCTACAAATGCACCATAGAAAGCATACTGTCGGCTTGCATCACAGCTTGGTTTGGGATCAACCCTGCCCAAGACAGCAAGAAATTGGAGAGAGTTGTGGACATAGGCCAGTGTATCACACAGACCACAGACTCTCCACCAAAGATTCTATCTATACTTCATGATGCCTTGGAAAAGATAAAAGATCCGTAAAAGACAACTGGGCGTGGCTGAGAAACTCTTTAAATAATATTGTTACAAATCATGTTCCTCAAAAACTCATTAAGGGTCGTATGCATCCTCCTTGGTTTTCGACAAAACTGAAACGTCTCTGTAGTAAGAAAGAGAAGTTTTATATCCATGCCAAAAAAAGGGGTACAAAACTGGACTGGGACAATTTTACTAGAGTGCGAAAGCAATTCGATCGTGCAATTAGGAGTGCTCATAGACAACATGTTTCTTCTATTCTTGGGGGAGAGCAACCCAAGGCTTTTTGGAGATATGTGAAATCCAGACGGACAGACAACACCGGTGTCCAGATGCTTAAAGTGAACAACTGTCTGATCACTGAGGACCAGGCGAAAGCAGAAGCTCTTGCAAACCAATTTCAACACGTTTTCACCCGGGAAGATGTGGAGCCTTCATCATTTCCAGTCCTACCGCCCAGCCCGTATGCTGATATGCCTGCTATTAAAATTGAGGTGAAGGTGTCAAGAAGTTATTGCTCAACATCAATACCACAAAAGCAATTGGACCAGATCAGATACAGTATCAAGCCCTCAAGATCGCAGCCGAAGAACTGGCTCCAGTTTTGCAGTTCATTTTCCAACAATCGCTTGACTCAGGTGATGTTCCGCTGGATGGGAGGAAGGCTAACATCACTCCTCTCTTTAAGAAGGGTTCAACCACCAACCCAGCGAATTATCGTCCTGTTCACTAACAAGTACTTGCTGCAAATTGCTGGAGCATTTAATTGATAGTAATCTGATGCGACACGTGAGCAAACATAACATTCTTGCTGACAACCAACATGCATTTAGGAGGCATAGATCATGTGAGTTTCAGCTTATCCTGATGACAAATGACCTGGCCAAGCACCTTGATAGTAACGTCATCACGGATTTAGTTGTGCTGGACTTTTCTAAAGCATTTGATGTCATCCCACACCAGAGACTGCTTTGGAAGCTTGACTTCTATGGTATTCGTTCCAACACAAAACGATGGATTTCCAGTTTCCTGACAAAACGTCTTCAGCGCGTGTGTGTGAACGGAAAGAGCTCCAATTGGCATCCAGTGTTGAGTGGTACATCTCAGGGCACAGTACTTGGCCCACATCTATTTTTGCTTTACATAAATGACATCCATGAAGAAATCGCAAGTACGACCAGACTATTCGCTGATGATTGTTTGCTGTACCGTCCAATTAAGTCAGCTGATGATGAAGATGCTCTCCAAAAGGATCTCGATACTATGGTTGAGTGGTCATAACAATGGGGCATGCAGTTCAACCCTTCCAAATGTGAAACCATGCGTGTCACCAGAAAGAGGAATCCAGGTGAAACATCTTACAATATACTTGGTGCCACCCTTGAAGAATCCAAACAAACCAAGTATCTTGGCATCAAATTGCAGACTGATCTGCGTTGGAATGGTCAGACTCATCATGCAACGGTGAAAGCAACAGGTGTCATCTTTCGTCATTGTTCAACTTCTGTCAAGGAGAAGCTATACTTCACCCTCATTAGACCTCATTTGGACTACGCAGTTGCAGCATGGGACCCATACACAAATAAAAACATTTATTCCATCGAACGTTTCCAAAGACAGGCAGCTCGATTTGTTACTAACACCTATGAGAGAGAAGCGAGTGTCACCAAACTTCTGAATTCTCTGGGGTGGAACCCTCTCCAAGACAGACCGTTTCACCTGTTTTTACAAAATGTTAAATGGTCAGCTCGACATAGATTACAAGACCTACACCAAACCCAAACCAATTAGGAGCAGACGAGGGCATTCGATCCAATTTGTGATCCCAGCTACAAAGACAGATGTGTACAGCAATTCGTTTTTCCCACGCACAATTAAAGCATGGACTAATCTCCACCCTACTATAGTTACCCAACCAGATGCAACTAAATTTAAAATAGCTCTTTCTTCCCAATAACCATTTCTGGCTTAATCCCTCCCTTCACCACCTCCAGTTTAAATTCCATTTGGAATATTTTGGAGGACTAAGAAACCAAGAAGAAAAAGCTAGCAGAATCAAAGAAATGTCCCACCCTTGTCATTGTTCCTTCTCCCGTCGACCAAAAGATACATGCGCACCACCGGACTCGGGAACAGTTTCTTCCCCTTCATTATCAAGCTACTGAATGATTTACAATGCTGAGCATTATATTCTGCACTCTGTATCTACCACCTTGCACCTCCTAATGTACTTGAGTTTGAGTTGATTATATTTATGTATAGCATTATCTGATCTGATTAGATATCATGTAAAACAAAGTGTTTCACTGTACCTCGGGTACACGTAATAATAAACCTAAACAATAAACCCGAACCTAAATTTCTATTTTCTACACTTTTTTAACACTGCACCATACATCACTCAAGCTGGCATCATGCCAAGTATACAATGCAAGGTTTAACTAGATACAAAAAGGTTCTTCATATAGTGTTATACATCAATGAGTAGCAAGTTCTCCAGCAGGTATACATAAGTTGGCATCATTTAAAATGAAGTAACCAACAGGTGAAGGAGGAATGGGCACAATAAAACTCTCATCTCTCTAATGAACCAAGACCACGGCAGCACGATGGGGCAGCGGTAGAGTTGCTGCCTTACAGTGCCAGAGGCCCAGGTTCGATCCCGACTACAGGTGCTGACTGTACGGAGTTTGTACGTTCTCCCCATGACTGTGTGGGTTTTCTCTGAGATCTTCGGTTTCCTCCCACACTCCAATGACATACACGTTTGTAGATTAGTTGGCTTGGTATAAATGTAAAATTGTCCCTAGTGTGGGTAGGGTAGTGTTAATATGCGGGGATCGCTGGTCAGTGCGGTCTCGATAGGCTGAAGGGCCTGTTTCCGTACTGTATTTCCAAACTAAACCACTCTCATAAGGTCATAAGTGATAGGAGTAGAGTTAGGCCATTCGGCCCATCAAGTCTACACCATTCAACCATGGCTGATCTATCTCTCCCTCCTAACCCCATTCTCCTGCCTTCTCCCCATAACCTCTGTCACCTGTACTAATCAAGAATCTATCTATCTCTGCCTTAAAAATATCCACTGACTTGGCCTCCACATCGTTCTGTGGAAAATAATTCCAAAGATTCACCAAATGGATAACTTTCTCCTCATCTCCTTCCTAAAATAACGTCCTTTAATTCTGATGCTATGACTCTAGTCCTGATGTTAGGACTAGTCCTAAACTCTCCCACTAGTGGAAACATCCTCTCCACATCCACTCTCTCCAAGCCTTTCATTATTCTGTATGTTTCAATGAGGTCCCCCCTCATTCTTCTAAACTCCAGTGAATACAGTTGGTCGTACAAATGTGGCTGTGGTATCGAGTCTGGGTAAGGATGTGGTCGTACAGAAGTTGTTCTGAAGAAGGGTTTCGGACCGAAACGTTGCCTATTTCCTTCGCTCCATAGATACTACTGCACCCGTTGAGTTTCTCCAACTTTTTCGTGTACCTTCCAGTGAATACAGGCCCAGTGCTGACAAATGCTCATCATAGGTTAACCTACTCATTCCTGGGATCTTTGTAAACCTCCTCTGGTTCCTCTCCAGAGCAGCACGTCCTTCTTCAGATATGGTGCCCAAAATTGCTCACAATATTCCAAATGCAGCCTTACCAGCGCCTTATAGATCTTCAGCAATACATCCCTGTTTTTGTATACAAGCCCTCTTGAAATAAATGTTATCATTGAGTTTTCTTTCTTTACTACTGATTTGACTTGCAGATTAACGGTTTGGGAATCCTGCACCTCCGATTTCTGGACTCTCTCCCCATTTAGAAAATAATCTACGCCTTTATTCCTAATACCAAAATGCACGACTCCAAACTTTGCTACACTATATTGCATCTGCCACTTCTCTCCCCATTCTCCCAACCTGTCCAAGTCCTTCTGCAGAGTCCTTGCTTTCTCTACTTTACCTGCCCTTCCACCTATTTTCGTATCATCCACAAACCTGGCCGCAAAGCCTTCAATCCCCTCATCCAAATCATTAATATACAACTTGAAGACTAGCGGCCACAGCACCGACCCTTGCAGAACTCCGATCGACTTTCGACCCAATCAATGAATTTCTAATGCAAAGTAAACAAATATATTCTAATAGGTTGCCGAACTGCATTGACGTATGTTTAACATCTGTGACTATTCAAACAAAACTTAGGGAAACTGAACTGTAGTTTAACCAGTATAACTTCAGCCAGATATTAAATGCAATTCTCCTAAACTCAAGGCCATAACTTTACTTCTCAGTTTTTCTACTTGAAGAGAATACAAGTAATGTCCCAAGCAATATTTATTTCTTCAGAATGTGCTATACAGGTTGTTCAGCTCTAACACGTACGTGTTTCCCTAACACAAATTGGATATAACACAAGTGATGAATTAGGGGACATTATTTGTATTACGTGGGTTGAATTACTCATAACGTGATTACAACTGGCAACTAGCGAACCACTTAAAAGCTACTTTGGAAATTGACAAGCAGAAAATTAACCGTCTTGGATTTGAACAGTGTACAGAAACCCCAGTTTCCATTTAATCTTCACACACTGATCAGACGCTATTGTCTCTTAGACACAAGGAACTGCAAATGCTGCGCAACAAAAATAATGATACAAAGTGCTGGAGTAACTTAGCAGATCAGGCAGGGTTTCTTGTGTTTAGGACCTGTCCCACTTACGTGTCCTTGGCACGCAAATTACGCGACCTCGTGGTCGCGTTGAGGCGTACGGGCATCGTATGGCCACGCGGGGCCGGTCCCACTTAGAAGCGCGGAGGGGTATGTAGTTGTGCGCGACATTTTTGTAGTGAACTAAATCTTCGCGTGCCAACGGCCTGTCGCGGAACTGACGGCCAAAGTGGGACAGGCCCAAGACCCTGGCGCGATGCAACATCTCACCTCCAACAGCAGCAGAAGCAGGCAAACGATCGCCGAACTCGGCTTGGGGCGCACGGCCGTTGCAGTCCGGATCCGCACCCACTCCTACTCCCAGAGTGGGGCCAAGAAAATTGAAGATAGACACAAAATGCAAGAGTAACTCAGCCGGACCGGCAGCATCTCTGGAGAGAAGCAATGGGTGACGTTTCGGGTCAAGACCCTTCTTTTCAGACTGAAGAAGAGTCTCGACACGAAACATCACCCATTGCTTTTCTCCAGAGATGCTGTCGGTCCCGCTGAGTTACTCCAGCATTTTGTGTCCGTCTTCAGATGACTTCACACGCTCCAGACGGCTGTGCGGGCGCATGTAATCGCGCCCGACCTTTTCCGGACCATCGCGGCTCAAAGCGACCACGAGGTTGCGTAATTTGCGTGCCAAGGATACGTAAGTGGGACAGGGGCTTTACTCCAGCACTTTGTCTACCATTGTCTCTTATGCACACAGCTGCTGCTTTAACCATGGGTGACCATTGAAATTAACAAGCAATCACTTCTATTGACAATGATACTCTGTTAAACAATGTAACATATAGCCTTCAGTGTTTTTATCAGCTCCAAAAAAACCTTATTGCGAGAAAACCTATCCTGCGGGAAAAATAACATTGCGAGTCTGGAACTCTCTACGTCCTGACTCACTTCCCCCCATTGACACACCAGTCGTTAAAACACGATTTGTATAACACCAGGTTTATTTGGAACAACAATTGTATTATAGCAGAACTACCTGTATATCAAATATCAAATTTAAATCAAAAGCCAATATTTGAGCATACAACATAAAAGATATGTGCTTGAATGTGCCGTAAGGTTGTTCTTCCATTAATGGATTACTTTTAAGCAGTCACCTTCATGTTCATAAACATTGTAGATAATCTACATCCTGCAGATGTAAATTTTCTATAGTGAGGAATGTTGATTAACACAACCAACAAACTTTTTTTCTCAAAATTATTGCCAAGAATACTTTGCAAACTTTAATAATTGCAAAATCATCAATCTGTAGCACTCTTCACAAAAAATAAAATTGAGAAATGCAAACACCAATAGAAGATACATGGAATTTGCATTAGGATATCCCAAAAATATATTGAAATACTGTTACAACACAAAGGAATGCCAGAACAAGTTAATTCCGTTTTCATCAGTTTAGGAGCAAGTGATTTTAAACAATTAGAACCATGTGTTAAAATATATTGGAGAAACTTAGTGGGGTGATATGGCCAGAAGACATTTTGGGTCAGGACTGAAGAAGTCCCGATCCAAAAAGTAATTTGTCCAATCCCAGCCTTTGGAGCCTTTGTCCCTGTAATCCTACATTCGTTTGCCTTCATAAGTCTCTGCAATACAAGTTTTTTTTTAAATTTGCAGATGAAAGTTGTGCACATAACAGAACAGTACAGCCCAGGAGCAGGCTCGTTGGTCCTAATGTCTGACTGAACACAATGCCAAGTTAATGTCCTCTGCCTACAGGTGATACATATCCTTCCATTTGATGCATATCCATGTGCCTATCTAAAAACTTCTTAAATGTCGTTATTGTATCTGCTTCCATCACCACCCCTAGTAGCGTCTTCCACGCACTGACCACACCATGTAAAAACACAACCTGCCCTGCACGGCTCTTTTAAAGATCCCCCTCTGACCTTAATGCTTCGCACACCCTCGTCTTTTGCATTTTCATCCTGCGAAAAAGGTCTATCCCCTCCATGCTGCTCATAACTTTGATATACTTCCATCAGGTTTCTCCTGGACCTCCAACATTCCAGAGAACACACCTCATGTTTGTCCAACCTCTCCCTATAGCAAGTACCAGTTAATCTCAGCAGCATTCTGGTAAACCTCGCCTGCACCCTTTCCAAAGCTCCCACATCCTCCCTGTAATTGGGCAACCACAACTGAACTCTATACTCCAAATGAAGCCTGAACAGGTGCTGTCTGTACGGAGTTTGTACGTTCTCCCTGTGACTGCGTGGGTTTTCTCCAGGTGCTCTGGTTTCCTCACACTTTCCAAAGCGAGCAGCTTTGTAGGTTAATTGGCTTCTGTAAATTGTCCATTGTGTGCAGGATAGAACTAGTGTATGGGTGATCGCTGATCTGCATGGACTCTGTGGGCCGAAGGGCCTAATTCCACGCTGTATCTCTAAACCAAACTAATTAATAATCACAATGATGGACACAAAAGGCTGGAGTAACACAGCGAGACAGGCAGCATCTCGGGAGAGAAGGAATAGGTGACGTTTCGGGTCGAGACCCTTCTTCAGACTGGTTAGGGATAAGGGAAACAAGAGATATGGATGATGATGTAGAAAGATCAAGAACAATGAATGAAAGATATGCAAAAAAATAATGATGATAAAGGAAACAGGCCATTATTAGCTGTTTGTGGGGTGAAAACGAGAAGCTAGTGCGACGGGTGAGGTTGGGATAGAGAGTGGGAATGCCAGGGCTACCTGAAGTTAGAGAAATCACATTTCATACCACTGGGCTGTAAGCTGCCCAAGCGAAATATGAGATGCTGTTCCTCCAATTTGCTTTTAGCCTCACTCTGACAATAGAGGAGACCTTGGACAGAAAGGTCTGTGTGTGAATGGGAAGAAGAATTAAAGTGTTTTGCAACCAGGAGATCAGGTAGGTTCAGGCGGACTGAACGAAGGTGTTCAATGAAACGATCGCCAGTTTACATTTGATCTCGCCGATGTATAAGAGTCCCCATCTTGAACAACGGATACAGTAGATGAGGTTGGAGGAGGTGCAAGTGAACTGCCTAACCTGAAAGGACTATCCCTGGACAGAGTTGAGGGAGGATGTATTTGGACAGGTGTTGCATATTCTGCAATTGCAGGTAATCACACCTTTTATAAAACATGCAAGAGATCTGATCAGTTTAATTCTAATTTTGGAAATTTGCTTTATAAGTCTGAAAATTCATGCTATAATATGTAACATAAATAAAATTACTCAAGTCTCAATTGTTTCCTGACACCACTTAAAAATAACCTTTAATTGAATATGTTTAAATAGAAAGACAAGCCTGTTCAGCAAATCTGGACCCTTTATTACTGAAATATTTAAGACTACATAATTGCTGTTAAAAGTTCAGAAAACTTTCTTAAATAAATGGCAAGTGCTGGAGATGTTACAAGATTTCAAAGTTGCTCCCTCCAATATACAGTAATTATTACAAATATGTCGGAAGGAACTGCAGATGCTGATGTAAACCGAAGTTAGATACAAAATGCTGGAGTAACTCAGTGGGACAGGCAGCATCTCAGGAGAGAATGGATGACGTTTTGGGTCGAGACCCTTCAGACTGATGTCAGGGGAGGGGGAGGTACAAATACCCAAATTTTAAGGCATTTCTCAACAAACATACGGATTGTGAAAACAATTCGCAATGAAGCAGTATGCTGGTCTTAATTGTAAGAGGGTTTGAGCAGAAGAGTAGATACATCTTGCTCCAGCGACATGGTCCCGATGAGACCACTCTGGGACACTGATACTGCCCCAAAGCAATGAAACTACATACTGTAAATCTGCAATAAACATTCCAGATTCTCTGTTCAATTTCATCTCAGAATTCTATTAAAAATTAGACAAGAAATGCTAGAGTAACAGCAGGACAGGCAGCATCTCTGGAGAGAAGGAATGGGTGACATTTTGGGTTGAACCTTTCCTCAGACTGAGAGCCAGGCAAGAGGGAAAGTGGATAGGTACAAAGAGAATGTAAGGTGTGAAAATGGTAGATGATAATCAAGGAAATGTAGAATGGTTCATTGTTGGCCATGGGGAAGGTGACAACGAGGCATACAACAAAATTAATCAGGAGCGTGTAGGAAGGAATTGCAGATGCTGGTTTACATCGTAGATACAAAATGCTGGCAATGGGGCAGGCAGCATTTGTGGAGAGAAAGAATGGGTGACGTTTTGGGTCGAGACTCTTCTTCAGACACTAATCAGGAATAAATCAGGAGGACAGGGTAACTATTCCATTGCTCTTAATTGCCTGTTTATAAATTCACGTGATAGGAGCAGAATTAGGCCATTCAGCCCATCAAGTCTACTCTGCCATTCCCTCATGGCTGATCTATCTTACCTTCTTAGCCCCATTCTCCTTCCTTCTCCCCATTACCCCTGACAACCACCCTAATCAAGAATGCATCTCTACCTTAAAAATATCCAGCCTTCTGTGACAAAGAATTCCACAGATTCACCACCTTCTGACTAAATTCCCAGGTTAATTCCCGGGATGGCGGGACTGACGTATGATGTAAGAATGGGTCGACTGGGCTTGTATTCGCAGGAATTTAGAAGGATGAGAGGGGATCTAATAGAAGCATACAAAATTCCTAGAGGATTGGCCAAGGTAGATGCAGGAAAAATGTTCCCGATGTTGGGGGAAGTCCAGAACCAGGGGTCACAGTTTAAGAATAAGGGGCAGGCCATTTAGGACTGAGATGAGGAAAAACTTTTTCACAAAGAGTTGTGAATCTGTGGAATTCTCTGCCACAGAAGGCAGTGGAGGGCAATTCACAGGATGTTTTCAAGAGAGTTAGATGTAGGTCTTAGGGCTGAGGGAATCAAGGGATATGGGGGGAAAAAAGCCAGAACGGGGTACTGATTTTGGATGATCAGCCACGGTGCTGGTTCGAAGGGCCTACTCCTGCAACCTATTTTCTATGTTTCTAAAAAAAAATCATCCGAATGGAGTCCTTTATTGTGAGGCTGTGACCTGTGGTCCTAGACTTATTCCACCAACCCTGTCAAAGTAAATGCCACGGACTGTCCTGTCCATGTAACGATACATCCCTTGCGCAGTCCGTTTGTTTTTGTTAAGTTGCATAGTTGTGGGTGATGTGCCTGCCAGCAACACCTAGCGGGACTGAGCTGGACTGGAGTCTAAGTGCAGGGACCGTATACTTTTGCAGCCAACCGCAGGCCGCTCGCCCAAGTCCCGCCTCCCCCTCACTCCCATTGGACAAACTGCTCGACCACGTGCTTCTAGAGCGGCCGCTCCCCCTCGCCATTGGCTAACGCTCCCGTCAATCACGCCCAGGACCCGCCCCCTGGTCGAAAGTTCTTCCGTTTAGCGGGTTAGGCTGGCTGTTACACGGCTGGCACCCGACGTGTATATAAATACATTTCACGACATATTTAAAAAGAAAAACATTTCCTTGCCATCCAAAGTGAAACCTAATAAAACAAATCAGACCTCCCGGTCCTTCAGGCCTAAGAGCAAGACTTCCTCCATCAGGGTGAGGCGAGTTTCTTTGGAGTCGCACTTCTCGCCCTCTTGGTCCTGCTCGTCCCTCTGGTCCTCGTCGTCATCGGAGATTTTCTCCGCGTTTCTGGAAGCTTCGGTTTTCCTCTGGACAAGGCCGGAGCTCCTGTGGGTGAGAGTCGACATGGCTCGATGGGGGGGGGAGAGGGGCGAGGAGGAGGAGGAGGAGGAGAGCCGCTCCCGCTGCCTTTTTGTCAGCAGACAGGCTTCATCAATGTAGCGGTCGCTCGTTGCCGGGCAGGCGAGGGAGGGAGGGCGCGGATTCCGGGAGAGAGAACGAGCGAGGGAGCGAGCGAGCGGCCCGCAAACGGGTGACTTTCCAGCAATATGGCGGCGGGGAGGCCCCGTGACGTCACAGGGGGATGTGGCGAAGGCCGAGGCCGAGCGGCGGCGAGAGTGGGGACGGGCGGGGGGAGAGTGGTGGTAGTGATGGTGGTGGTTGTGTGGGGACGGGCGGGGGGAGAGTGGTGGTGATGGTGGGGACAGGCGGGGGGAGAGTGGTGATGGTGGTGTGGGGACGGGCGGGGGGAGAGTGGTGGTGGTGGGGACGGGCGGGGGGAGAGTGGTGGTGATGGTGGTGTGGGGACGGGCGGGGGGAGAGTGGTGGTGATGGTGGTGGTGGGACGGGCGGGGGGAGAGTGGTGGTGATGGTGGTGTGGGGACGGGCGGGGGGAGAGTGGTGGTGGGACGGGCTGGGGGAGAGTGGTGGTGATGGTGGTGTGGGGACGGGCGGGGGGAGAGTGGTGGTGGTGATGATAGTGATGGTGGGCGAGTGGTGGTTCGGGTAGGCGGGGGGGGGCGGTGATGGTGATGGTCAAAGATCCTATAGGATCTTTGGTGATGGTGGTGGTGATGGTGATGGTTCAGGTGGGCGGGGAGTGGTGGTGATGGTGGTTCGGGTGGGGGGGGGGTGAAGGTGGTGATGGTGGTGGTTCGGGTGGGCGAGGAGTGGTGGTGATGGTGGTTCGGGCGGGGGGGGGGGGGGGTTGATGGTTAATGGTGGTGGTTCGGGTGGGGGGGGTGATGGTGCGGAGACGGCACCTTTCACTTCCATATCTATCTACCGCCCACTCCCCTGACATCTCGACCCATTCCTTTTCTCCGGAGATGCTGCCTGTCCCGCTGAGTTGCTCCAGCATTTCGTGTCTATCTTCGATTTAAACCAGCATCTGCAGTTCCTTCCTACAGTCAGTCTAAAGATTCAGGTTTGTCCATGATGCAGAATTGTTTTCTATTGTGTATATATACTGTAAATAAAACCAGGGCAGTTCTTACTCTACATTCAGTGCAAGATAATCTATGCATTTGATGTCAATGTCATTCATGTTTCCTCTTTAATCATAGCACAGGTGAAGCGTGTGAGATTCTTTTACTCTGGCCCCAGCCTCTGGGTGTTCAGTGGCGACAGGACCAACTGGTCGTGATCTTATAAAGGTCTGTCAAATCATGAGAGGAATAGATCGCCAAGAGCAGGTGAATCGAGGACCAGAGGGCATAGGTTTAAAGTGAAGGGGAAAAGATTTATTTAAGGATTTGAGGGGTAAATTTTTCACACACACATGGTGGTGGAGATATGGAACAAGCTGCTATAGGAGGTAGTTGAGGCAGGGACTATCCCAACATTTAAGAAACATTTAGAAAGGTACATGGAAAGGACAGGTTTGGAAGGATTGTGGGCCAAACACAGGCAGGTGGGACTAGTATAGCTGTGACATGTTGGCCGGTGTGGGCAAGTTGGGCCGCAGGGCCTGTTTCCACACCTAATCACTATATGACTTTCTAACGGTAATCTTTATCCATAGAACCTTTAAAGATGCTGCGTTTTCTTATTCTCTTGATCACTTTTGCTTTTCCCCCTAATTTCTGTATCTATAGTTGCATGTTTTCATTTGATCTGACTTGGTACCTAACAGTTGTGCTCTTTGTCATTTCAATAATATTTTTGTTTTATTATCAAGCTTATTTCTTTTGCTGATTTTGTTATTTCTTATCATTCTTGTTTGCTCTCTCACACTCCCAGTTATTTATTGTCTTGGAGCCCATTGCTAATTGTCTCAGACCTTGTTACAACTTGTCTTTTGTTGTGTTGAAATGGACTTCTGGATGCATTTCTTTGTGTTCTCTCTCATAATCAGAAGTCTGCCCCTCATATACTTGTTTCAAGTCCCTACTTTGTTAGCATGTTCATAGCAGATGTAATCTATTTGTTCCTGGTTATCTCGGTTTCAAACAGGACACTGCAGACTTAATTAGTCTCCTGACCTTCACTGATCTGCAAGTTTTATACATAAAACTTCTTCAGCACATTGTTTAGTCATCTTCTTTTTTTACTTTCCTAATCCATTTTAATACTTGGTTAATATGAATTTGCTTTAACAATCTTCAAAAAAACTCCTTTACAGTTACATGTATCATGTTACATTACCTGGACATGTGCCCACATGGAAATATTCTGATTCACAATATCTCAGTATTTACTTAATCTACCCCTGACCAAATTAAATCCTGGAATGGCAAGTTTGTTTTATGAAGGGGAGATTAAACAGTTTAAATTTAAAACGTTTTTAAAATCAAGTTTAAAAAAAAAGTTGGAAACACAAATATGTTACAGGGTAGACAAAAGTGCTGGAGAAACTCAGCGTGTGCAGCAGCATCTATGGAGCGAAGGAAATAGGCAATGTTTCGGGCCGAAACCCTTGGGTTTCGTTGCCTATTTCCTTCGTTCCATAGATGCTGCTGCACCCGCTGAGTTTCTCCAGCGCTTTTGTCTACCTTCGATTTTCCAGCATCTGCAGTTCCTTCTTAAACAATATGTTACAGGGTTTAGCAAGGCTGTTAGAGTTGATGTTTCCCCTTGTTAGACTATCTTTAACCAAGGGTCATGATCTCAAAATAAGTGCAGGAATAGAAATAAACATTTCTGTGGAATTCTGTAACAAAAGAACAGCAAAAAGCCACTGTGTTTTAGTGTAGTCATGTTAGGCATTGTAGATATTTGAATATTAAAGGAAATCAAGAGATTGCAGAAAGGAACACGATATCAAGGTAAAATATCATTATGGTTGCAAGTAGTACAGCATGTCTGTTGGGCTGAATGGCTTACTCTTGTTAATGTTACTAGGTTGACAAATACTGCAGGCAGTTTTTATTCAACAAGCATTCAAACCACAGCTAAGCTGAATAAGCATTTGTTTATTCGGTGTTAGTTAAAGAATAAATAAAGGTTGTCAGGGTTTCTTGCATTCACTTTTGTTAATTTGACAAAACATACAGCCTGGAGTGAATAAAAGAGCAGGAAAATCGGAACTTTTAGGTTATTCCATCTTTAGTAAGATGATGGCTGACTTTAGTCACTGATTTTAAGTTCCTAGGTATATACACATCTCCCAGGACCTCACATGGACAGTGAACACCATCACTCTCGTGAAGAAGTCACAGCAGCAGCTATATTTCCTGAGGTCTCTGCGGAGAGCAAACGTTTCACAGCACCTGCTGCTGCCCTTCTACCGGTGCGCCGTGGAAAGCATCCTCTCCTATGGCATCCTGGTGTGGTTTGCGAGCTGCACTGTGGCTGAAAGGAAGGCACTACAGAGAGTTATTAAAACAGCACAGAGCATCACAAACGCTCAACTACCCTCCCTGGATGACATTTACAGGGCCCGATGCTTACGCCGTGCCACAAACATCAAACAGGACTCATCCCACCCTGCCAACCACCTTTTCACTCTGCTGCCCTCTGGGAGGTGATACAGGTCTCTGAAGGCCCGCACTTGTAGACTAATTAACAGTTTCTACCCATGTGCCATAAAAGAACTAAACTCAGATAGACAACACTGCGGACAACACAACACAATTCGTGGTGCAATATAATGCGCAATATTATTTTAATATTTCTATTATCTATTTATTAATTTTATTTACTGATCTTGCCGGTATATTGGAGTTAAGGGTTGTTTGTGTTTTTGTTCTTCTAAATCTTTTTTCTTCATTCCCTCCAAATCCCTCACAGTTCAAAGATCTAACAAGTTGACCGTGAGCACATTCAATAACAGCCAACTTAGCTATCTGGGGTAGAGAAGTGAAGAATCAGAACCGTTCAAGGGAATTCCTCATTCCTCCTCATGTTCTGGTTTCTCAAATATCTACTAGGTTCTTCAAAATTACTGTAAGTGAAGAATTAGCAGCTCCCACTACGATTTCTTTTCAATCTTCTTTGGCAGTAGTCATGAAACTAGATTTTGGGAGTCTGCTAGTGTAGCAGTATTGTTTAAAGAGGTGAAAGGGTATACCAAATATTACACGCACTGATAGGCTGAGGCGCTATTCCAGATCATTTAGAAAACAGGCTATTCATGAACAGTGGTTACTCATTCATAAGCAATTAACATTACACTTAGTATCTCAATAAATTACTCAACTATGACTGCACATTTGATTATAAATTGCCATAAAATTCCTGCAGGCCATGCCCCACAAAGAAAATTAAGCAAAATCAACACGTTTCAAGGACAAGTGGCAGGCTGAATGCAAAGTTACCAGAATGGCAGAAAGCAAGGCACAATGACTAACAGGAGTTGAGAGACTGGGAAGCTCCACAGGGATCAATGGTAGGGCCTTACAATACATCGTGGGCCATACATTTAACAAGATTTGCATATAATGCCATACCAGTTAGTGAGTACGTTATTATAGGCAACAGAAAGTGATCAAGTGGGGAAAAGGAATTAAATCCAGATAAATGCAAGGTAATGTATGTTGTGGTTGTAATCAAGTAAGGGAATAAATATGTCTGCAGAAGGGTCTCGATCCGAAACGTCACCCATTTCTTCTCTCCAGAGATGCTGCCTGTCCTGCTGAGTTACTCCAGCTTTTTGGGTCTATCTTCTGTAGGAAGGAACTGCAGATGCTGGTTTACACCAAAGATGGACAAAATGCTGAAGTAACTCAGCGGGACAGATTGAGCAATGGATCGAAGGAATGGGATGATATTTTAGGTCGAGACCAGACTGAGAGACAGTGAAGAGGGAAACGAGATATGGTAGGGTAAGGTGCGAAAAGAGATCAAAAGACGAGGATAAAAGGAAAATGTAGAATAGATCATTGTTATCGAGGGGAAGGTGACAACGAGGCATAATGTAAAATTTAATCAGGAGGACAGTTAGACTGGTTGAAGAACTAGGATGGGGTGGGATGAAAAGAGGGAAAGCAAGGATTACTTGAAGTTAGAGAAGTCAATATACCACTGGGTGGGGTAAGCTGCCCAAGCGAAATATGGGGTGCTGTTCCTCCAATTTACATTGGGTCTCACTCTCACAGAGGACAGCAAGGGCATTATAGAAGGGGGAGTTAAAGTGCTGAGCAATCGGGAGATCATGTTGGTCTAGACTCTAGGCAGACAGAGTGGAGGTGTTCAGCAAAACTATCGCTGAGCCTACACTTGGTCTCGCCGATATATAGGAGTCCACACCTGGACCAGCGGACACAGATGAGGTTGGAGGAGGTGTAAGTGAACCTCTGCCCCCCCCCCCTGAAAGGGCTGTCAGGGTACCTGGACAGAGTCGAGGGAGGAGGTAAAGGGACAGGTGTTGCATCTCCTGCGGTTGCAGGGGAAAGTACCTGGGGAGGAGATGGTTTGGATGGAAAGGGATGAGTTAACCAGGATGTTGCGGAGGGAACGGTCTTGGCTGAAAGGAGTGAAGATGGGAAGATGTGGCTAGTGGTGAGATCCCATTGGAGGTGGCGAAAATGTTGGGGAATTCGTATTTCATCTGCCACTTATTTGCCCACTGAATAATAGAACACAGATCTTGGAGTTACATTCCCTTAGATTAGAGGTGACAGGGAAGGCAGGTAAGGAGGCATACCTAAAACATACCTTTATTTGGGCAAGGAAAATAATTTAAAAGCAGAGAAGTATTGCTGTACCTACACCACTGGTTAGGACACACCTAGAGTACAATGTCATATTTTGGTCCCTGCAATAAGGGACAACGCCTAAAGTGGCAGAGATTTAGTTTTGTATCACAGGATGGCAACAGGGCCTTCAGCCCACCAAGGCCATCCGTTCACACAAGTGCTACGTTATTGCACTTTCACATCCACATCTTACGTACTCAGGACAATTTACAGGCCACTTAATCTACAAACCTGCATGTGTTTGGAATGTGGTCACAAGGAGAATGTGCAAACTCCACTCGAGACACATAAGTGGTCGCGGTGTGGAATGAGCTTCCAGTGGAAGTGGTGGCGACAGGTTCGTTGGTATCATTTAAAAATAAATTGGATAGGCATATGGATGAGAAGGGAATGGAGGGTTATGGTATGAGTGCAGGCAGGTGGGACTAAGGGAAAAAAGTTGTTCGGCACGGACTTGTAGGGCCGAGATGGCCTGTTTCCGTGCTGTAATTGTTATATGGTTATAATGCTGGAGTAACTCAGCGGGACAGGCAGCATCGCTGGAGAGAAGGAATGGGTGACGTTTCGGGTGGGGACCCTTCTTCATACTGATCCTGTGAGGCAACAGCTTGACCAGGATGTGTTTGAGGATGTTTTTTCTTTTGTCATGGCAGCTGAGGTTTTCAAAATGATTCAGAGGCTTGAGTCAGGTGATTAGTGAGAGCCCATTAGTGGGAGAAGAGAGAACTGGAGTGTACACCCGGAAGGGTATTGGAGGTCAGAATCTTCTTCATATTAAAAATATCTGGGCCAGCATTTTATGTGCTATAACCTATAGGGTTAAAGAATGATATTTAAACTGTATAAATATCCCTGCAACTCTATTTTGGCCAGCTTAACTTGAATGGAATGTACAACACCAAGCCAATTAAAAGTCTGCAAGATTGTGCTGTCATACCCATGTCAGTGTTGATATTAGCTTATCTTTTTTTTTGAATTATTTAAGTGGAGGAAAATCATCAGCTTCAGCTGCATTTCATCTTAGTCAGTCAATAGTTATAATGTACTTTAGGATATGAAGAGGTCTGAAGTGGGGTCTCGACCCGACAGATCACCCATTCCTTCTATCCAGAGGTGCTGCCTATCCCGCTGAGTTACTCCAACATTGTGTCTATTTTCGCAATTTCTTAACTGGATGGGAAGGTGATCATGTACATGCAAGTCATCTTGTCAATACCTGCTTCAACCAAAAACTAGAGGTAATGGATTTAAAAGAAGAGATTTAAGGGTGAATCTAGAGTAAGAACTTGTCCACCAAGATCGTAGTTGGAATCTGGAAGCCACTGCCCAAGTGTTTTGTGGAGGCATGTGGTTGTACGCCATAGAATAACTAAACAAGCACTGGAATTGTCCACAGTAGGCGGGAGCAGGTGTTGATAAATGGGACAATACCTGGTCAGTGTGGATGTATACTCTACACAGTATAACTCCAAAAAGGCTGTGTCTATAGTCCCAATATGACATGTCTATTTGCCACACGAGTTCCCTCTATGGCTCCCTTCAGGGATCGTTGGCTGATAACTTAGACTGTTTAGTGATTAAGATTACTTCTACTGCAGCTTACACCATAACACCATTCCATAACGACTCTCCCAACAAGTATAACCAATCCGGCCACACACCATTAGAATGTGCTTAAAGACCAATGCAGCAGTAGGTCAGCATTAGGGGAAAAAATAGCATTCAGTAATTTAATTTTATTCTTCTGCAACATGATCCATAAAATAGGTCTTGTAAGTTTAACGCCAGGGTTGAAAAAACTAAAGGCTCTCAAAGAATAAAACTTATCAATAGGCTAGTTTCAGGGTGAAAAAAATGTAATAATGATGATAACAATTAATAAATGGATATATTGTATAGCATTTAGATTATACAAAAGCAGCATTGACATGTTGAATTTGTCTTTGTTTAATTGGGAAAACATTACAATTTCAACAGGAATGACCTTAAAAACTAAACTAACCAAGGGAGCAAAGTTACAGCAATGTTTCACAAAATTCATTAGCTACTGTAATATCCATTATATACATTTGGTTCTGATATCAGTGCCACAATATAAAAAATACAAGTACAGACCATGTTGCAATGTAATTAAATTATTCGCAAATCTGTTATTGACAAGGCACAATAAAGCAGTTTGACACAATTTACAGTATGACAGTATGGTTAAGGCTGCTCGTGAATTAGTAGTCAAATTCTGATCCGAAATGATCAATGTACAGAAGACAACAAGTTACACATAGACTTGTATAGCAAATGAAACAAAACATGTTTTTATCTAAATTATAAAAACTTTTTAAGTTTGATGACTGGAATTTATGATCATGGATAAGATTTTAGAAGGCAAAAGATTAATTACATTTTCTACAAGCAGATACATTTTAAAGAGCTGGATTGGGGAAGTGGGAATAGTATTCTATTTGCAAAGAAACAGAAACATGCTTGGATCATTGTTTTCCACGTGCACTTGAAGCTTAAAACTCATTGCCCAAGTGTACGAATTACAAACCAGTGAACTGCCAATTCATTTACCCGACAGCTGAATAAACATGATTTCCTATTAACATATTTCCTCCAGTCACTTATTATGTAAACACCCTACAACCTAAAAAGAATTGAAGCGCTTTTTGCACATTATACACAATGTACTAATTTCAGTCTTTGCAGTCAAATTTCACCAACTAGCCATGTTTAATCATAAGATTCAACAGGTTGATGAAATAGTATAATTTTTAAATTAAAGCATTTTTTACTTTAGCACCCCTTGTATTTATTAAGGTCAAATAATACATATGCATTAAATTCAAATGAAAGACCTTGTAATTATAAGCTTAATGTTCTCAGGTAAAAGGAAAGCTCTTAAGGGCCCATGCAAATATTTCCTGAAAGTTGTATAAAAATATTAAGCATTTTTGAGAAACAAACATTGGCAAAAACTGTCAAAATGGGCTTAATAAATAAGGCAATAAAGTGAGAAACTTCAAAATCATTTTTTTTTAAATCACAAAAAAGTAACATGATCACTATATAGGCTTCACAAAAATATTCATGCATACTGAGAAATAATATCCTTGTGTAAGCAAAGTAGGAATCCAAAATCACTTTCACTGGCATCTTTAATTAAATCTAAAGTCAGAATCCAAGTAATGAATCTGTATCTTCCATAACAAAAGTTCATATGCTACCCTTTTGACCAAAGGTGCACAAAAATGCTGGAGAAACTCAGCAGGTGCAGCAGCATCTATGGAGTGAAGGAAATAGGCAACGTTTCGGGCCGAAACCCTTCTTCAGAATCAATAAGGGTGTTGGCCCGAAACGTTGCCTATTTCCTTCGCTCCATAGATGCTGCTGCACCCGCTGAGTTTCTCCAGCATTTTTGTGTACCTTTGATTTTCCAGCATCTGCAGTTCCTTCTTAAACCCTTTTGACCAATTTCCCTCCTGGGATGAATAATGTTCTATCGTATCATATGCAGTGAAAATGTGAAGTAATCATCAATTTGCAAGGCATATTTAAAGTTAATAGTACAATAAAAGCAGAAATTGAGGAATTGTAGAAATAAATCACAACAAATTACTGCAATTAAATGTTCATGAATTTAGAAAAGACAAAGTGCTGAAGTAACTCATTGGGTCAGACAGCATATCTAGAGAACATGGACAGGTAACATTTCAGTTCAGGACCTTTCTGCAGATAGGAAGTTGTGAATTTAAACAAGGAATCTCAGGTTTAAGAACAAAGATCCTTATTGCCTCTTGGAAGCGGATTATAAAGAAATGTAAACAAATAGTTGAAGATCTGGCAAGTTACTCTCTCAACTGGAATATACCTACTGATCTCCCCTAGTCAAAACAAAACGTGGATACATCATTCATTAAAAGACAAAAACATCAATTCAGTAGTCTATATTGATAAGATTTTTGCAACCACTGTACAAGATGGGAGGCAGTTGATGGCATTGATGATTGTCTGTTCATCTTTTATAAATCAAGATATTATGCTTTATAAGAATATCTAAAGTCTAATAGCTTGATTATGTTTGACGGAACTGGAAGATAATTAATTCAAACTAGTTTCTGTATTGAATTGAGAATACATCAATGCAAAATAACTTGCAACTAAAATGTGGTGAAAGAAAAAAAATGGAGGAGAAAAATTATTCATGAAAGCCAGATTATTATCAATGTAGATACAAAATGCTGGAGTAACTCAGCAGGTCAGGCAGCATCTCTGGAGAAAAGGAATAGGTGGCATTTTGGGTCAGAACCCTTCCTCAGACCAAGTCTGATGAGGGTTCTAACCTGAAAAGTTAACCATTCCTTTTGTCCAGAGATGCTGCCTGACCCGCTGAGTTACTCCAGCATTTATGTGTATCAGCTATATAAACTATCATCTGTAGTTCCTTCCTAAACACTTATTACCAATGGAGCCAAGAATGCAGTAGAAGTTATTTTAATCATCTATAAATACAATTAAAGTAAAATTATGGGTTTATTCTCCTCTGGTTGATAAAACATGGAGTGACAAATGAGTGTGCCTGCTTGTATTTCGTGGTAACACCAAGTATATTTAATTGCAGCCTGGCAAGCAGAAATTTTTTTTAAGCATAATCTTTTTATAAAAGGGAAAAAAAAAATCTATAATTTGGCAGAAGCATTTCAAGAATGTATGGCACCAGTAAGCTACAAGGTCATTCAGGACTCCAATTTCGATGTAATTTCCTTGCAGTTGCAATTTCGCAAAGCCACTGAATGCATTATTTATTTGATGCAAAACAATTTAACTCACTAAACTTACACTCCACATTGTGCTCTTTGAACTAGGGACAAACATGTATTTAAAGAATGAAACAAATTTATAATTTATCCAGAATTGAAATATACAATGAATAACATAATCGGCAACAAATACTGGTGCCTCTGCTGCAGACTTATCTGTAGATGGATTGCAAGATATACTAAAAGTACATTGATGTTTTAACAATAAACCAAGAACATTCCATTTTCATGAGTGTTTTGCATCTGTTTATTAAAAAGGATTGTAATAATTTGTCATTATTGATGTGTTAACAAAAAATGTATTTCCATTTCAGGTACTTGTTATCAATAGGAGGTATTCCTAGTATAAATTTAAATAATTGTTGGATGCTAGAAAGCTGAAAAGTCAGTAGGTGTATGAAGTGGGTAGAAATAAACTGAAAGAAAGTTAACATTTCAGCGAGTTTGCTATTAGTTTTGATAAATGTTCTTGATTAGTACGGGTGTCAGGAGATATGTGGAGAAGACTGGAGAATGTAGTTGAAAGGGAAAGATAGATCAGCCATGATTGAATGGTCCAGTAGACTTGATGGGCCAAATGGCTTAATTTGCTCCAATAACTTACGAAAGTTAACACTGCCTTTCTCTCCATGATACCCAGCCTGCGGTGTACTTGACGCATTAAAAAAAAAATCTGTATTGAGGCACTGTGCTCTTTTTGTTGCTACCCAGTTTGGTGCTTCATTTAGAAGAGTACGCTGCATCAATTTAGTATACTTAATCTGCTCAAAATAACAGGTCAAGTTGAACAATGAAGCAGACGTGCTAAGGAAAATAACCAAAGTTTCCGACTTCAGATTACTAAACAGAGCAAATTTAATTAGGCCAGTAGTAACTGGATTGAAGATCAGTCAGTCTGAATTCTTTTGAGTCCAAATTTTACAAAGAGACGGATTAAATTAGTTTATATTTTGTTTTAAAATCCTAATTTTCTTCCGAAGTTACTAAAATTATCATAAACAAACTGGCAACACACCAGCACTTAAGCACTACACTATAAGTACTAGCTTTAGCAGGCACAACATGAATCCCAAACCTGTCATCATTCAGTTCATATATCAAATCTGCCCAGTAGTGTTCACGAGATTTTGCCTCCCCAACACTCACTACTGTAACCAGAGGTGCAGAAGATTAACTAGAACACAGTCAGGTGCTTTAAGTGGTATCAGCTCTCTCAACAGAATACTGGTGATAAAGATTGTTCAGTCATACCTACTAGTGCTAAAGTCAAACCATTACTGTAGAGGCTTGTGGCCAAGTCTCTGGTTCTGTTAGTGATATAGGTATATTAGAAGTTGCAAGAACCCAATGTGCAGCTTGACAATTATATTCTTATGGTTGGACGTTGCAGATTTTGATACATTGTGTCATTTTCTAAAATGAGACGGCGATTAAAAAAAAGTGCCTGCTTGTTGTGCCAGAAGGAATTGCAGATGCTGATTTAAACCAAAGATTTTTTTTGCTTGTTTTTGTTTTAATTAGGAAAAAAGGATAACGTTTCCAGGGCTCAGTAGCGAAAAGAGCTCCAAGGTTACTCACAAGACACACAACGCGTCTGTAAATGTACATGTTCATGTTTAGATTGATCAATAATCCCAACAAATATCATTTCAAATAGCTAGTGAATATTACATACTTTTCTCCCAATTAAATGCTAAAATGCAGTTGAAAAATAATAAATCTTTTTCCGATTCTTGGCATTCAAATTCTTAAATAGAGGGGGAAGAGCAGGTGCACATCTTAATGTATACTTTCATTCTTTGATGAAAGTTTCAGTCAACAAAACGAATATTCCTAAAATACATTTAAACTAGGGGGATGGGGGGGGGGGGGTTTAAAAAATAGTAAATTACCTAGTAAGCTCTTTAGAATGGAGTTGTATCATTACTCTTTACCATACAAGTTTCCTACACATCATCTGCAATTTAGAAAATGGTTTGTCTTCACAGATTGGCAAATCTTTGCACTGGTACTTGGTTCTGGAACTGCTTTATGGTAACTGTTCTACAATGATAATGCAAAAGCCCACAAGTCAACATTATATGTTCTGTAAATTAAGTCACTGACCATTGTTTTGGTTTAATTTAAACTTCACCCTCCCAACAAAAGATAAGCTGAAGACCAACAGCAGCTTGAAACTTGCCAAACAAGAAAACCCAAGCATAGAATACAATGCCACTCAAAATCATGAAATTCACAGTCATGTAAAAAATTAAATTAAACTTTTGCAAACTTACTTTGGTGAAGTCAGTGGGCAAAGCACAAAATCAAAAATGTTAGGCAAAAGAAAATCAGCACTATAACAAACCAAGTTCTTCCTCGTCATCTGGCAAGTTCTCCATTGACCCAAAACTCATTGACAGGTTTGTAGAAACTGGAATGCGGGGCTTTATAGAATGCCTACGTAACGTGCCAAATGGAAAAGTTGTAGAAAGTCGGCTGCCCTGTTGAAATGGTGCAAAGATGTCGGCACTTGGTGAGCTTGGTTGCTTTTTGAGCATCCTCTCAGATACTTTGGTCTGTAAATGTTTTATCTCATCTGCAATTTCACAGGCTTTGTTCAGAGCAATTGTTGAACTGCCTCCCAGTATTTGAACCTCTGGAATCCAGCGCAAATATCGCTGTGCCCAAACTCTCAAAGCTGGACCATTATGTAGAGGAAGCAACAGTCCATGATGATCTATTGGTTTACTGCACCAATTTTCATAGAATAGTCGGCAGTCAATCGAAGAATCCTCAGCGGTGAATGTTAATCTGCTTATCTTTTTGCCTAAAAATGTCTTTATCAAGTTATCAGTCTCTTCCCTCAAAAATCCTTTTTTGGGTGAAGGTCTCGACTGATAAGATGGGCTGGATGGCAGTGACATCTGGCGCTGAGGCTAAGAAAAGAAAACAGCAACAACAACAATCGGTAGCATCAATTGGTGTATAACTAGTATTCTCCAAGATGGTATTGAATGTTTTAAAATCTTGGTAGTGGATGATAACAATATAAAACTGCAAGACCCACATGCATGAGTAACTTAGGCGACAGAGAAGCAGAAAATAACAGCACGTCAGATACAGTGCCCTCCATAATGTTCAGGACAAAGACCCATCATTTATTTATTTGCCTCTGTACTCCACAATTTGAGATTTGTAATAGAAAAAAAAATCACATGTGGTTAAAGTGCACATTATCAGATTTTATTAAAAGCCATTTTTATACATTTTGGTTTCACCGTGTAGGAATTACAGCTGTGTTTGTACATAGTCCCCCCATTTCAGGGCACCATAATGTTTGGGGCACATGGCTTCACAGGTCTTTGTAATTGTTCAGGTGTGTTTAATTGACCCTTAATGCAGGTATAAGAGAGTTCTCAGCACCTCCAGTCTTTCCATAACCTTTGGAAACTTTTATTGCTGTTTATCAACATAAGGACCAAAGTTGTGCATCAATGAAAGTCAAAGAAGCCATTATGAGACTGAGAAACAAGAATAAAACTGTTAGAGACATCAGCCAAACCTTAGGCTTACCAAAATCAACTGTTTGGAACATCATTAAGAAGAAAGAGAGCACTGGTGAGCTTACTAATCGCAAAGAGACTGGCAGGCCAAGGAAGACCCCCACAGCTGATGACAGAAGCATTCTCTCTATAATAAAGAAAAGAAAAACAAACACCTGTCCGACAGATCAGAAACATTCTTGAGGAGTCAGGTGTTGATTTGTCAATGACCACTGTCCACAGAAGACTGGATGAATAGAAATACAGAGGCTACAGTGCAAGAAACAAACCACTGGTTAACATCAAAAATAGGATGGCTAGGTTACAGTTTGCCAATAAGTACTTAAAAGAGCAACCACAGTTCTGGAAAAGGATCTTGTGATGATACAACTGCTGATGGTAGTAGCATAATGAATTCTGAAGTGTATAAACTTATCCTATCTGCTCAAGTTCAAATAAATGTCTCAAAACTCGTTGGCCAGTGGTTCATTCTACAGCAAGACAATGATCCCAAACATACTGCTAAAGCTACAAAGGAGTTTTTCAGATTCAGATTCAGATTCAATCTTTATTGTCATTGTGCAGTGTACAGTACATAGACAATGAAATGCAGTTAGCATCTCACCCAGAAGAGCGAACATATAATAATGAACAAAGCTAAAATTCTTGAGTGGCCAAATCAATCACCCAATCTGAACCCAAATGAGCATGACTTTCATATGCTGAAGAGAAAACTGAAGGGGACTAGCCCCAAAACAAGCATAAGCTAAAGATGGCTGCAATACAGGTCTGGCAGAGCATGTCCAGAGAAGACACCCAGCAACTGGTGATGTCCATGAAACACAGACTTCAAGCGTGCAAAGGCTATGCAACAAAATACTAAACATGACTACTTTCATTTACACAACATTGCTGTGTCCCAAACATTACGGTGCCCTGAAATGGGGGGACTATGTATTAACACTGCTGTAATTTCTACATGGTGAAACCAACATTTATAAAAATGGCCTTTATTAAAAGCTGACAATATGCACTTTAACCACATGTGAGATTTTTTTTCTATTACAAATCTCAAATTGTGGAGTACAGAGGCAAATAAATAAATGATAGGTCTTTGTCCCAAACATTACGGAGGGCACTGTATTTAGAATTGATTGGTATATGAAAATGTGGCATGATTTTATACTGGTGAGACATTCCGTAACAGAATAGGTATTTGCAATCTTTCCATCAAAGCAAAACAGCCAATGATTCAGCATAGCATGCAAAGAGCAAGTTTCAAGAGGGCAATTTTCACTTTCAGATAGATGTGGTAAATCACTATGTCAACATGTTTTTTCTAAAAAATAAACTTTAATAATAGTTCAGATTAATCCTCCTCCAATTAAGCAGTTGGAAAGCAGTTAACAATTACAATTTGCTAGTTATTTGAATTAGAGACAAAATTAAAGGTGCACTAAAAATGTGCAGAAAATATGGACAATGTGTAAAATCAAAATAATGTTCTTCTTTCCTTCCTGCAAAAATCCAACACTATTCATGAGAAAAGCAGTTCAGATTGATTCTCTTTGCCATCCCAACCATGGTCAGCAAATCAGTTCAGATCATGTTAACCTGGAAGCTTGATAGTCCATTAGCTAAATTTTACATTTACTCTTCGAGTAAGGGGAGGATCCATAGGATTTTACATGATGCTGCAAAAATCTTTTTATAAGCATCTGTCATCATTGATTGACCTTGTACAAGGGCAATATCTAAGGTAATACGCTACGTTAAAAGGTGCATGGAGTACAAAACTAAAGTTAATTAAAAAATCAGATGTGGTATTGTTTGTACTGCAATTACTAAGTACAGTAACTGGTTTATTCTGCACCTCACTACAGAAAAGTAATAGAAACTATGGATATTATATAACTTGTTTTCATCTTGGTATAATGTTTGAAATAATGAAGATTTATTTTCTGCTGGAAAGGGTATGCCAAGAAGAAACAGTGTCTCTTTTCCCCCAAATTTGGAAGTTTCAACAAGTAACTAAAACACTTTGACAAAGGGCCCACACGAAGCAACAGACTTAATGGAGTTTTGCAATGCAAATTTCTAGAAGAGTTAAGATTAATTAATATAGTCTAACTGAACTACAGTTCACCCATCCACTGTCATTCCAATTTTAAATATGATAATTGACTGAACAATGGCTTCTTAAAACTTAAGCAAATGTAACTGAAATGCAAGTTTACCCCACATGCACTCTCCCAATTAAGTTAGTAGATGGTTCTCATCAAAAATGGAAGACCTCAAAATACCTCTGGTACATCCAGAAAATTTTCATGGACAATCTCCAAGTGGTTCTGTGCAGAATCCTTTGATGATATGAATAAGGAAATTTACTCAAAGTTGACAAACATAACTTAAATATGAAAATGCCACAACCTTTGTAGGTAATCCATAGCCAGCCATAATTGGCACATTATTGTATGGGAAAGGTGCTTATTGAAATATCACCGCTTCCTAATTTAGAGGAGGAGAAATGAAGTTGGGAATCACACACCAGTAAGCCCAATATCAATAGCACTAAATGCTAGAATTGTATTATAAGAGACATAACAACAACTTGGAAAGCATTAATAGTATTGGACAAAATCAGCATAGGTTTATGAAAGAAAAATCACGTTGAATTCTGTGTAGTTAGTAGGATAAAGGAGATGATCTGAATTTGATTAATTAGAAGGCTTATAAGGTCACACAGATTAGTGTGAAAATTTACAGTATACATTATTGACGATAATGATCTAGTATAGAATTAAAATTGGTCGTTAGATGGGCGGCAAGGAGGTGTAGCAGTAGAGTTGCTGCCTTACAGCGTCAGAGATCCAGGTTCGATCCCGACTACAGGTGCTTGTCTGTACGGATTTTGTATTCTCCCAGTAACCTGCGTGGGTTTTCTCCGAGATCTTCGTTTTCTCCCACACTCCAAAGACGCACAGATTTATAGGTTAATTGGCTTGGTATAAATATTAATTGTCCTTAGTGTGTGTAGGATAAATGTTAATGCGCGGGGATCGCTGGGCTGAAGGGCCTGTTTCCGCGCTGTATCTCTAAACTAAACTAACCTAAGATAGGAAACAGTAAGAATATGCCCTGATTCTTTAGGGAATGCAGGTTCCCTTCTTCTATTATAGATGAGGCTCTCATCAGGATCTCCTCTATATCCCTCAGCACTGCTCTCACTCCCCATCCCCCTACTCATAACAAGGACAGAGTCCCCTTTGTCCTCACCTTCCACCATCCCAGCAGTCGCTTACAACATATAATCCTCCGACATTTTCGCCACCACCAATGGAATCCCACCACTGGCCACATCTTCCCATCTCCTCAGCTTTCTGCAGGGACTATTAACCTGCACCTAAATGTGAGGTTATCCACTTTGGTGGCAAAAACAGGAAAGTAGATTATTATCTGAATGGTGGCCGATTAGGAAAGGGGGAGATGCAACGAGACCTGAGTGTCATGGTACACCAGTCATTAAAAGTAGGCATGCAGGTGCAGCAGGCAGTGAAGAAGGCGAATGGTATGTTAGCATTCATAGCAAAAGGATTTGAGTATAGGAGCAGGAAGGTTCTGCTGCAGTTGTACAGGGTCTTGGTGAGACCACACCTGGAGTATTGCGTACAGTTTTGGTCTCCTAATCTGAGGAAAGACATTCTTGCCATAGAGGGAGTACACAGAAGGTTCACCAGACTGATTCCTGGGATGTCAGGACTTTCATATGAAGAAAGACTGGATAGACTCGGTATGTACTCGCTAGAATTTAGAAGATTGAGGGGGGATCTTATAGAAACGTACAAAATTCTTAAGGGGTTGGACAGGCTAGATGCAGGAAGATTGTTCCCGATGTTGGGGAAGTCCAGAACAAGGGGTCACAGTTTAAGGATAAAGGGGAAATCTTTTAGGACCGAGATGAGGAAAACTTTTTTCACACAGAGTGGTGAATCTGTGGAATTCTCTCCCGCAGAAGGTAGTTGAGGCCAGTTCATTGGCTATATTTAAGAGGGAGTTAGATGTGGCCCTTGTGGCTAGGGGGATCAGGGGGTATGGAGAGAAGACAGGTACAGGATACTGAGTTGGATGATCAGCCATGATCATATTGAATAGCGGTGCAGGCTCGAAGGGCCGAATGGCCTACTTCTGCACCTATTTTCTATGTTTCTATGTTTCCTCCAACCTCATCTATTGCATCCACTGTTCTAGGCGTCATCTTCTCTACATCGGTGAGACCAAGCGCAGGCTTGGCAATCGCTTCGCCCAACACCTCCGCTCAGTTCGCAATAACCAACCTGATCTCCCGGTGGCTCAGCGCTTCAACTCCCCCTCCGATTCCGAATCTGACCTTTCTGTCCTGGGCCTCCTCCATTGCCAGAGGGAGGTCCAGCGCAAATTGGAGGAACGGCACCTCATATTCGCTTGGGTAGTTTACACTCCAGCGGTATGACCAGTGTCTTCTCCAATTTCAGGTAATCCTTGCTTTCTCTCTCCTTCCCCTCCCCAGCACTCATCCAAGCCTACTGTCACCGCCTCTTCCTTTCCTTTTCCCCGTCCCCACCCCTCTCCCCCGACATCAGTCTGAAGAAGGGTCTCGACCTGAAACGTCACCTTCTCTCCATAGATGCTGCCTCACCCGCTGAGTTTCTCCAGCATTTTTGTCTACCTTCGATTTTTCCAGCATCTTCAGTTCTTCTTAAACCAAAGTAAGAAAAAAATGATCTTTTTCTGGGTGGCAGGGATCAGTGTTCGGGCCCAAGCTATTCACACTGTTTCCCAATGATTTGAATGGGGAAACTAAATGCAACATCTCTAAATGTCCAGCTGACACAAAGATAAGAGGGTGACGAGGGTATATGGGGAATGTAAACAGGATACAATGAGACTTCAATGTGATTTAAACAAGTTTGGCAATTGGGTAAATATATGGCAGATGAATAGAGTGATAAATGCCAGATTATCCATTTTGGTTCTAAAAATCAGTCATGGGCATACCCTGAACCTTCACAAAAAGTGTTGCTAATGCCTTTAACGCAGAGACAGTGATTTGATGTGAATGTCGATTTTAAACATTACTTCGCTGTAAAGATGAATAAAAATATGACACCATGTTGAATGAGGTGCAACTGAGTTTTTGATGGAATACCAAGACCGCTGAACAGACTGCTCCAGCTCAGAAGATCCAATGAAAATATATGTGGAATGTTATTACCTCAGATTAACATTTGAAAAAACCTGTTTTAAGGATAAGTATACAAATACACTTAATGGCTAGCACAGTGCCACATGGAGCTGTTGCCTTGCAATGCGAGAGACCAGGTTTCAACCCTGACCTCGGTCTGTGTGGAGTTTACATGCTCCCCTAGTGACTGTATGGGTTCCCACCAGGTACTCAACCCCCTCCCATGTCCCAAAGGTATGTATGTCAAGCAGTTAATTAGCAACTATATCCCCAGTGTGTACAGTACATTCAGAAAGTATTCAGCTTGACTTTTTCCACATTTTGTTACGTTGGATTAAAAAAATTTTTTATCATCGATCTACACACAATACCCCATAATAAAAAAGCAAAAACAGGTGTTTAGAAATTTTTGCAAAGTAATTAAAAATAAATGACTGAAATATCACATTTATGTAAGTATTTTGTTGAGGCACCTTTGGGAGCGATCACAGCCTCAAGTCGTGGGGTACTACAAGGCTCGGTGCTGGGACCGCAGCTATTTACAATATACATCACGGCTTGGTTTTTGCTCTGACATGCACTGTCAACAGTGGGACATTATATAGACAGGGGTGTGCCTTTCGAAATCATGTCCAATCAATTTAATTTACCACTGGTGAACTCCAATCAAGTAGTAGAAACATCTCAAGGATAATCAATGCAAACAGGATGCACCTAAGCTCAATTTTGAGTGTCATAGCAAAGGGTCTGAATACTTATGTAAATGTGATCTTTCAATTATTTATTTTTAATTATTTTGCAGAAAATTTTAAACACCTGTTGTTGCTTCTTCATTCTGGGGTATTGTGTGTAGATTGATAATTAAAAAAAAAGAATTTATTCCATTTTATAATAAGGCTGTAACGTAACAAAATGTGGAAAAAGTGAAGGGGTCTGAATACTTTCTGAATGCGCTGTAAGTGAGTTCTGGGAGAAGTACTTGGGAATGTGATGAGAATACAGGATTAGTGTAAATGGGAGGTTGACAGTAGGTGCTTACTCAATGGATTTAAGAGCCTGTATCTCAAATGATTCCATGATCCCAAACTAAATTTAAAGTAATTACCTTAACACGTTGTGTTCTTCTAACATTTCCAGGTTTTGGCTTTCCAATATAAAGTGGATTATAAAAGAGTGCTTGAACAGAATTCTCAAATTGCACAGACCATTCCCACACAGTGGGTAGCTTCAAAGACCTACTAAGGATATTCCGATCTTCACAAATCTGTAAAAAAAAAAGTCATGTTATTTTGCATGAAGTCCTGCTTCTCAGTTAAGGCATCCACAATATGTTATTCATTATTGCTCTGAAGCCAAAAGTAAAAAAATATTGCAATTGAGAATTGAGTGATTTTTCTTTTTGATACAAATGTATAATCAGTCTAACACCATATAACAAAATAAATGTTAAAAGTTGAGCTCATTTTTAATTTCATTGAATATTTTCATCTAGTTTAGAACTGTATAAAGGTAACAAGATGAAACGATGATCGTCTGATTCTAGTTGCCAGAGAATTATCTGCAATGGAAGGTTTCCCCTCACCCTGCCTCAATACCTCGAGCATTTGCCCAAAGACTATTCCTTGATCAACACACGTTGCCCCTCGGTAACATTACAAGTGACAAAATCATAGCAAGTATCAGAGACATTACAAATCATTACAAAACAGTGACCAGGTAGCTGAAGCAAATCAATAGTAAAGGATCTAACAAAAATAAATTGTCCCAATTTGGAATACCTACCATTTGGGTATTATCCTTTTGGTGTGGTGAATTGAACAGGAAGGTGCTAAAGATGGGAATATACATGCTGTCTGACAATATTGTCAGGTAAGTTTCAGTAAATTCAAACGCTGGTGGGTATTGCTGAAGCAATTGCCATATACATTCCAAGAGGAGAAGAAATACCGGTGCCTTCAAGTATAAGAAAATTGCAAAGATATTAATCTTAAATATGCACAGATATGCAATTTCATAAATGTAATTAATTTGCTTACAAAAGGCAACAAAAACAAAACCATGTTGCATGCAAATGTGGTCCACAGATAACTAGAGTAAATACACTACAATTAGACTACATTTAACCTGCAATGTTTTAAAATTGTAATTAATTTAATAATGTTGAGCTATAAAATACCCCATTTTGAGCCATCTGAAAGGGAAACATTTTGCCTTGTTCTAATAATTTATAATAATTCTAATAATAAAATATGTTCAAGCTCCTGTGAGCTTGCACCAAATCTTGGAAGCATCCTTGAACCCAACAGTCCTCAGATCTCTATCCTGTCAATTCCAGCGTTTTTGTATTTCTGAATGGGCCAAGATTAAATGCCTTAGTTATATTCACTGACAAGGTTAGACAAAGTTCTGCAAGGGGGAAGGAGGAGCTCAGGTAGAGACCCGATCTGGGTGTTGGCGGACTGAGCTGGCAGACGATTGTCGTCATTTTCATGGATACAGGTTAAAACTGCATTGGACCTGACCCAGAGCCAACGTAGTTCTCACCAGTTGCAGTGGCGATAAAACCACACCGACCGGTGCTGTTCAGAGTCAATCGATAACCAAGAGTGAGCAGTGAGTCAAACCAAGACTACACCGTTTCCCTTTTCCATTTGGGACTCCTGCTATGCATCGGATCCACTGACAGCAGAGTCAAACTCCAGCACCAGATGTCAGCAACATTCACTGCTGCTTTTCACTCGAGTCCAATGCTGAATGTGGCAGCTGTGGGAGAGGGCTCATTCCCACGACCTTATTGTGGCAGGAGGGGGAGGGGAGGTTTTGAAAATCACTATCAAAAGCAAAGTTTAAAAACATTATTAACTCTATTCGCCTTGCATTTCTTGAACATAAAAACCACAATTGTGAAAAAAAATGTGGATCTACGCGACACAGAAGGATGATGTACATTCATCATGCATATGCTCCCTTCCACTGCAGTCTCTTGTCTCTCCAGCTTACTGCCCCTTCCTTACCTTTTAGTGAGATAATGGTGACTAAAGCAGAGCTATTTCTTCCCCTCAACTATATCTGGAATGAACTGGTTTTCAACTTCCAGTTTACAAATACTAGAAAAGGACAGAAAGTGGAAACAAAGAACAGTATGATGGTCCATACCAAATATATACACAAAGTGCTAGAATAACTCAGCATATCAAGCAGCATCCCTGGAGAAAAAGAAGATATTTCAGATCAGGACCCTTCTTCAGAAAATGCAGTCTGAAGAGACTCGACTTGAAACGAGATTCTAAAAAGGGGACCTGACCCGGAACATCACCTATCCAAGTTCTCCAGGGATGCTGCCTGATCTGTCGAGTTGCTTCTGCACTTTGTGTCTATTTTTATAAACCAGTATCTACAGTTCCTTGTATCCAGTTTCCTAATACTGCTGCTTTGTCCCCCTTGTCCTAGTCTATTCACTTTTATTCCTGTGATGGACTGCTAACCTTGTTTGCTGCAACTGTCAAACCTACCTTGACTATATTTACCCTTAATGCTTTCTGCTAGAAATTCTCCACAGGGTGGCCTCCTGTAACGCATAGACACAAGATATTCCAAAACTGCTGTCATTGTATTCATCTTCAGCCAGGAACTGAACTTCCTAAAATAAAACAGATGCTGGGAATTCTTAGATCAGGCACCACCAGTGGTGAGAGAAACAAAGTTACTATTTCAGGTCAATGATCTTCCATCAGTCTGAAGAAAGGTTCCGACCAGAAACGTCTCCCATCCATGTTCGCCAGAGGTGTTGCCTGACCCGCGGAGCTAGTCCAGCACCTAATATCTTATTTTGTAAACCAGCATCTGTGGTTCCTTGTTTCTATCTTCTATAATGGTCACCTTATTCATATCCAGGTATAGGGTGATTTCACGAAAGGTCACTGGAGCGTAAATCCCCACTCACGTGACCGAAAATTTTAACTGGGGGACAAGCGTCACTTCCGGTACATGTTAGTGGATGGGAAAACACGCACTTTCACACCCGTTAAAAACATCGAAAACGGCCAGGTTTTGAGCTGCAATTAAGTGAGCCAGTCGGGGTGACCGTGAGGAACAGCTACCTAAATTTACAGTCCAAAAAAAAGATAGAAACTAAGGTAAATACAAGAGCGAGCTGAAGGTGTAAACAAGGCGGAAGTGCTAGCGGACTTTTTTCTTGGAGATTTAAAGATCCAAAATATCGGGAATTATCGCGTTTGCTCGCTGCGTTTCATCAAAAGTGGCATTATTTACTTTTTATCTTTATTAATTTGTTATATGAAAAGTATTAAAAGTTAGAAACCCGTCAGTAAAATTGCAAAATCGCCCATGGTTCTCGGGTGAGTTTTAACATGCAAAATGAAAACGCTTCTGAAGCTCCATTTACCATTTAAATAATCGTAAACTCTCAATGCGTTTTGAAATAAATTTTACTGAGATGCAAGTTTACGATTATTTAAATGGTAAATGGAGCTTCAGAAGCGTTTTCATTTTGCATGTTAAAACTCACCCAAGAACCATGGACGATTTTGCAATTTTACTGACGGGTTTCTAACTTTTAATACTTTTCATCTAACAAATTAATAAAGATAAAAAGTCAATAATGCCACTTTTGATGAAACGCAGCGAGCAAACGCGATAATTCCCGATATTTTGGATCTTTAAATCTCCAAGAAAAAAGTCCGCTAGCACTTCCGCCTTGTTTACACCTTCAGCTCGCCCTTGTATTTACCTTAGTTTCTATCTTTTTTTTGGACTGTAAATTTAGGTAGCTGTTCCTCACGGTCACCCCGACCGGCTCCGTAAATTGCAGCTCAAAACCTGGCCGTTTTCGATGTTTTTAACTGGTGTGAAAGTGCGTGTTTTCCCATCCACTAACATGTACCGGAAGTGACGCATGTCCCCCAGTTAAAATTTTCGGTCACGTGAGTGGGGATTTACGCTCCAGTGACCTTTCGTGAAATCACCCTATAAACAAAATCAAGGGGGTTGAAGAATGAATATGATAGAAGGAATATACAATGACAGTAAGGGTGGAAGGTACATTGATTGCTAGTAACTTACAAGAGCAGGAAACAGCACAAACATAGGCATCAGTATGGCCATTTGCTGAAAGGGCATTGACTTAAAACAGTTACACTATTCCTATTTCCACAATGGTCTATGTAAAATTAGGCAATCCCATGACTCAGTTCTGTGAACAGACATGGATTTCAACCTTTTTATCCACAACTTGTCCAACAGCTGCAGAAATATAATGAATATTATTTAAATGAATAAATTATGAAGCAACATTACAGTTCAGCATTTGACATAGCCATGCTATTTGAACTTGGCAATGGAGAACCAGAGCCAGATGACAAACGTTTCACCCTTACCTCTTTATCATTGCCTCGCAGATGATTACATCGGTCTAGAAAGCAATGGCACCCCATCACCCACTCCTTCT
The DNA here is from genome assembly GCF_010909765.2 of Amblyraja radiata. Classification (NCBI taxonomy): domain Eukaryota; kingdom Metazoa; phylum Chordata; class Chondrichthyes; order Rajiformes; family Rajidae; genus Amblyraja; species Amblyraja radiata. Next base: position 141,528,707 of record NC_045956.1, read on the forward strand.
GAATTAAACTCTGGAAGCCAGATATGGTTCTAAAATGTGGATCTATAATCACCTGGACCAGACTAGCTATTACACAGCACAGATCAGAGCAATTTTCTTCTGAAAGTTGAAAACAAAATAGGAACATGCTTAAAATAGACTCCCTAACGTGGAAGATCAACATTATTCAGTCAGTTGAAACGACTTTTTTTTTTTTTTTTAAAGTGTTGATTAAAGAAAGTGAAAAACTGAATCAACATGGGAGGTTTTTGCATCTTTTGAGTGATTACATTTATTTTATTAAATATTGTAAAAATTCACTATGCAAAGAAAGAATTCCAATTCTTACCCATAAGCACCACAGATGTATTTTTATGCTCCAGGCATTCAACAATATCCAATGCCTTCTTCAGACATTGCCTGCAATGGAAAACAGTCAACATTTCAATCTGGTACACAGGTTTTGTTTAAGAAAAGTGATTTGAAGCAATCTTGAAAATATTATCTTCCACTGTTCTTCTTTAACCTGCCAAAAAGTCAGCAGCTTGTCTAGAATTCAGACAATGATCTCATTTCTGCACAAGTTCCAACAATTACTGCAATTCTACATGCAGTTCACATATTTGTAGAGTGTATAAATACTTGCCTGCTTACATAAATAATAATACCAAAGGCACATCTGGAGGAAGTAAAATCTTGAAATAACATATAACATATAACAATTACAGCACGGAAACAGGCCATCTCGGCCCTACAAGTCCGTGCCGAACAATTATTTTCCCTTAGTCCCACCTGCCTGCACTCATACCATAACCCTCCATTCCTTTCTCATCCATATGCCTATCCAATTTATTTTTAAATGATACCAACGAATCTGCCTTCACCACTTCCACTGGAAGCTCATTCCACACCGCTACCACTCTCTGAGTAAAGAAGTTCCCCCTCATGTTACCCCTAAACTTCTGTCCCTTAATTCTGAAGTCACGTCCTCTTGTTTGAATCTTCCCTATTCTCAAAGGGAAAAGCTTGATCCACATCAACTTGTCTATCCCTCTCATCATTTTAAAGACCTCTATCGTCCCCCTTAACCTTCTGCGCTCCAGAGAATAAAGACCTAACTTATTCAACCTTTCTCTGTAACTTAATTGTTGAAACCCAGGCAACATTCTAGTAAATCTCCTCTGTACTCTCTCTATTTTGTTGACATCCTTCCTATAATTGGGCGACCAAAATTGTACACCATACTCCAGATTTGGTCTCACCAATGCCTTGTACAATTTTAACATTACATCCCAGCTTCTATACTCAATGCTCTGATTTATAAAGGCTAGCATACCAAAAGCTTTCTTTACCACCCTATCTATATGAGATTCCACCTTCAAGGAACTATGCACGGTTATTCCCAGATCCCTCTGTTCAACTGCATTCTTCAATTCCCTACCATTTACCATGTACGTCCTATTTTGATTTGTCCTGCCAAGGTGTAGCACCTCACATTTATCAGCATTAAACTCCATCTGCCATCTTTCAGCCCATTCTTCCAAATGGCCTAAATCACTCTGTAGACTTTGGAAATCCTCTTCATTATCCACAACACCCCCTATCTTGGTATCATCTGCATACTTACTAATCCAATTTACCACACCTTCATCCAGATCATTCATGTACATGACAAACAACAAAGGACCCAACACAGATCCCTGAGGCACCCCACTAGTCACCTGCCTCCAACCCGACAAACAGCCATCCACCATTACCCTCTGGCGTCTCCCATTCAGCCACTGTTGAATCCATCTTGCTACTCCTGCATTTATACCCAACAGTTGAACCTTCTTAACCAACCTTCCATGAGGAACCTTGTCAAAGAAAATCCAAGAAAAATGCCAGATTCAATTTTGAACAAGGTATTCATCAGATGTTCTTGGAGGCAAAAAAGGTCTAATTTTCTAGACATCAGATGTTGCATGTCAATTAGTTTACATTACCAGGTTGATAGAAAGAGTGGATTGTTACTCTTACAGTCATGATTTAATTAATCCATGATCTAAAAAAGGGAAAACTAGTTTCAATCTGCTTCTGCAGACATGTTCATTTGATTTTTTCATTTAAAAATAAATTGGATAGTTATATGGATGGGAAAGGAATGGAGGGTTATGGTCTGAGTGCAGGTAGATGGGACTAGGGGAGAATAAGTGTTCGGCACGGACTAGAAGGGCCGAGATGGCCTGTTTCCGTGCTGTAATTGTTATATGGTTATATGGTCATATGATCCAGCACTTGCCCTTATCTGCATCTGAAGCCAGTGGATTAAAGTTAAAGGCACAATTAGTGTTCTTTACCTTTAATTAATACAACAACAAAAAAAAGTTCAATTACTTTTGAGTTGAATCTATTTCTGTGAATTAATGGGCAAAAAAAAAAAGCAAAGATTCATTTCATTTACAAATTAAAATTCTAACTAGGTTTTGTTACGTCTACAGTTGGGAAACGAGTACAAATCAATTCCACTGGTGTAAGCCAGATCAAGTACTGCCACAGATCAGAGCTCAAATGTTGTAGTAATTCAAATTTAGAGATTAGTACTATCTAACATTTTAATAACCCTGTAATGTCACTACACCTGCATACTTGGTGTTATAATGTACGTTGAGCATTAGTTCAGTTCAACAGATTTTGCTCCAAGCTTCAGCCCAAATTTGTACATGGATAATCACAAACCATATTTTGCAACTTTACAAACCATGATCACAAAGAATAAAACCACATGCAGATGAAACACATTTATCAGATTCAGAAATTCAATAGGAAGTCAAAGCAATGTGTTCAAATTGCCATATTGCATCTAGGAGAAATACTGTGGATTTTTCTCTGAAATGTGGCTAAGACTGAAAGATTGCACACTTATGTAGTAATCAGACGAACCTAGAGTTCTGGTTCAAGATTTCATCCTTCACCAGCTTTGGTCATGAGAAATTAAATAATGGAAAATTCCCCAATTTCATTATTCCAAATTATGCTCGTCTTTCTATGGTGCATGCCAGTATGGCATACTGGTACCTTTAAAAAGTTAAATGTCAACCTTTTGTTTTATGTCCATGTGACCCACATGTTTATTAATTGTGTATACCAGCATTTTAGGTTTGTAGTGTAAGGGTTAAACTGACAATTTCAGCTAAAATGTGGAATGGACTTATCAGTTAAGTTAGGAGCCCTACATTCTATAGCCTCTCGAAAACAAGTTTCCAGACGTGTGATCTCCTCGCACCCATGATCATTGCCTGGGAACACAGTCTTCAAGGCCATTCTATGGGAAAGCGTAGCGTTGGCAAACACAACAGTTGGGTGGACAATCCGCGCCCTCGCCGCTAGTAGCGCAGAAACGTTGCAGACAAGGGGGGCTGATTATTGGCTCGGGGAGGGGGCAGTGGCGCGGCCTGCTTTGATAAGAAATGCCATAAAGGATGGTGTTGGGCACCCTTTCAGGGAGAGAACCTTAGCCTTGAACCATTTCGCTAACGGTGCCAGGTGATCTTGAACGCAACATCCTATGGTGCGCTCTGATGAGTTTGCGAGTGCATACGGGTTCAATTATCCTTTATTGTCACGTACCATTTAAGGTACAGTGAAATTTGTATGTGAGTGTATGTAGAAACATCCTGCGGCGTGCTCTGCTGTATACACGTGGTTTGCGAGTGCGTTCGGGGATATTCGAGTTTTCATGAATGTATGTGCGTTATTTAGTGTAATAAACAGGTGAGTGAATTAAAACTGTTATCTGACGCCAGTGATTTATCGAACACAACATTTGGCGTAGTGGGCAGGATTCAGATAATAGACACTTAATAATAAATAATGTGCAAGTCAAAGAAAGCAGTGGAGCCTGAAACTGATCGGATCCCAGGGTGGGTGGATAATACGGACAGGTTTGCGGGTTTGGCCAACTTAATTGCCCAGTCCGGGTCGTCCTGATATTGTCCTTGTATGACAACGACTGGAACTATGAGAATCCTGAGGACTGTGACTTTACTGCCTCCCTCCTTTCTTATCTGGTTAAGACAACGGCGCCTGGCATCAGCAGGGTGATACTCCAGCTCCTGGGACCGGCGGTTAAGGAATCTATAAGGACAGCCCTCATTGCACTCGAGGGATTGGACCATTTGACTGACCTTCAAACTCCTCGAGGCGACAAGCGAGGAGAATTGATGCATCCAATCCCAGACCATGGGGTGAGGCTAAGGGGCATCTATCCAGAAAGGAACTGTTTCTGGCCCTCCTCCGAGCCGGAGTGGATAAGGAAGAGATAGACGACATTCCCACTAGCACCCTCTATGCCCTTTGGAAAATACATTGTGAGTAAAAGGGAATCACAGGCAGAATGAAGAAACCCCTGCCCAGGATGAGAGTCCCCGGGGATGGACCGTGTCGGTTCCCCGAGACTAGGTGTGTGGCCAGGATCCCCGTCCGGTTTGCTCGGCGGCCCTCGCTTGACTGGGCGGCCCTAGGCCTTATGCCCCGTCACCCTCACTGCTGGGGTGGCTGTGTCCCACGACATGGCTGAGAGGATAGTGGAACAGGCGCTCCCGCTTGCTTTACAGTGAGAGAATGTCTCTTTTGAATTGCAGGTGACTGCTATTACTCGTGAGGAGTGGAATCTGTGGCAACAGCGTGACAGACGGCGGGCACGTCTCGGCTTCAGGGCAAAGACATTGCCTGATCACGCCACGCGATATTCGCACTTTGAGTGATAGTTGTTTTCATGTTACTTGGAACTCCTTGCTGCCGAACACCTTACGGCGGGTGGGAAAGTGGTTATGCGCCCTCACTTACTTATTATGACCTGGGTTGAGTACGCCAATATCTCCCATAAAGAGGGATACACACACAAGAGCTCCTCTATTGTAAAATGGAAATGGTACAATTCTGACAGGGCTGAGAGAGGCCGTCTGCATGAGGAGGTCACAGTCCTCTCCTCGGGAGGCCACCCAGTACCCGAGCCTGAACCACATCTTGCCTCCCCCATTGCTTGGGGTGGGGTCCCATTTTCTGACCTCTCACCTGACAAACAAACCACAGGCATGGTTTACCGATGGCTCTAGTCGTTGGGTTGCAGGATAAGGCCGTCTGGCAGGCGGCAGCCCTCCCTTTGTCTGATAACAATACTCCAGTCCGACTGTACAACAACTGCTGGGCAGTTGCCAACGGCATGGCTGTATGGATGACACAGTGGCAGTCCCAGGGGTGGGAGATACATGGTCTGCACCAACTATGGCACCCTATGGGAGATTCAGTCTGAAAACGGGTCCCACTTTACTGGTAACAAAGTACAACAAAGTGCAGCTGATAATGGGGTGCAGTGGACCCTCCACATCTCGTGTTACCCGCAAGCAGCAGGGCTGGTGGAGATAGGAATGTTCTACTGCAAGAACAGATAACTCCCTTCCACACGCTCAAGGGGTGGACCCTTGTGTTACAGCAAGCAGTAAACAATTTGAACCAACAATCTGTGGCAGGGTGGGGGGGACACACATTAATGAGCCAACATCTGGCTGTTGCAGTAGAGCCAGATGACACCACACCGACGAAAGAACATCAGGAAGACGCCCGGACGATGTGGGTTTCAGTCCCCGATGGGGGACCCCCTCGCAAGAGGGAACTTATTGCTGCAGTGCAGGGCAATACGCGGTGCTTATGGTGACCGGGGAGGATAAACCTATGTCTATCTTAACCAGGCGAGAGTGAGCCTGCTCCACCCTCTCTCGACAGAACAACCGCGAGATGCATCATGTATACAGGGCTGATACTGCTGGCAGTGCTTGCTGCTGCAGTCTGCACGGAATCAAACACCTACCTCTCGCTCCTGCACACTTACCTATGTAAACTGAGTTTGTGCACGTCTCACATAACAGACAATAGGACCACTCTAGGGCTAGTAGAGGCAGGGTAGGCTATCCAAGCCCTGAATGCCAAAATGGTGGCAATACGAACTGTCGCTTTGCAGAACCACATGGCCCTGGACTTCCTACTACCTGAGAAATGGGGGACTTGTGCCATCATAGGGAGAGAATGCTGCACTTACATACCGGATGCCAATGAAAACATTACAAACCTGGTGACTGGGCTTGTTTTAGTTGCAGTTGACATAATATTCTGCAATTGTGTGCTTCCCTACTGCTGCTTGAGGAGTGCCAAGAGGGTGGAGGGGTGTTATTGAGCCTGTGGGCCGAATGTAATGGGATTTGGGGTGTACGGGGTTAATGCAAGGTGAAATTGTGTTTAAAACAACGCTTTGCATGCTTGGGCTGATTAAAAGGGGCCAATAAATCACGGCGATGCTTGCAAGGCCATTGAGATAAGCTTTGCTTTTACAGAGACATCCAAATCTAGCTCGGTGTCTGATAGAACACATATTAGACAATAGGTGCAGGAGTCGGCCATTCGACCCTTCGAGCCAGCACCGCCATTCAATGTGATCATGGCTGATCATCCACAATCAGTACCCCGTTCCTGCCTTCTCCCCATATCCCCTGACTCCGCTATTTTTAAGAGCCCCATCTAGCTCTCTCTTGAAAGTATCCAGAGAACCTGCCCACCGCCCTCTGAGGCAGAGAATTCCACAGACTCACCACTCTCTGTGAAAAAAAGTGTTTCCTCGTGTCCATTCTAAATGGTTTACTCCTTATTCTTAAACTGTGGCTCCTGGTTCTGGACTCCCCCAACATCGGGAACATGTTTCCTGTCTCTAGCGTGTCCAAACCCTTAACAATCTTATATGTTTCAATGAGAATCCCTCTCATCCTTCTAAACTCCAGAGTGTACAAGCCCAGCTGCTCCATTCTCTCAGCATATGACAGTCCCGCCATCCCAGGAATTAACCTTGTAAACCTACGCTGCACTCCCTCAATAGCAAGAATGTCCTTCCTCAAATTAGGGACCAAAACTGTACACAATACTCTAGGTGTGGTCTCACTAGGGCTCTGTACAACTGCAGAAGGACCTCTTTGCTCCTATACTCGATTCCTCTTCTTATAAAGGCCAACATGCCATTCGCTTTCTTCACTGCCTGCTGTACCTGCATGCTTACTTTCATAGACTGATGAACAAGGACCCCCAGATCTCGTTGTACTTCCCCTTTTCCCAACTTGACGCCATTTAGATAGTAATCTGCCTTCCTGTTTTTGCTACCAAAGTGGATAACCTCACATTTACCCGCATTAAACTTCATTTGCCATGCATCTGCCCACTTCCCCAACCTGTCCAAGTCACCCTGCATTCTCATAGCATCCTCCTCACAGTTCACACTGGCACCCAGCTTTGTGTCATCTGCAAATTTGCTAATGTTACTTTGAATCCCTTCATCCATATCATTGATGTTTATTGTAAATAGCTGCGGTCCCAGCACCTTGCGGTGCCCCACTGGTCACTGCCTGCCACTCTGAAAGGGACCCGTTAATCCCTACTCTGTGTTTCCTGTCTGCCAACCACTTCTGTATCCATGTCAGCACTCTACCCCCAATACCATGTGCCTTAATTTTTCCCCCTAATCTCCTATGTGGGACATAGCTCACACCATTATGGCATGGATAGTTAGTTTGACACATAATCACATCGCATTTATAGAGATAGAATTATTATATTGTACTCTTCATTATTATTGTTTGTATACTCAGTAACATGTGGTGAGATGGGCGCTAATGTAGACTGATGACTTCAAGGGGTGGAGTGTAGTGTAGGTTAAACTGACAATTTCAGCTAAAATGTGAAATAGAGTTTCAACTAAGTTAGCAGCCCTACATTCCAAAGGCTCTCGAAAACAAGTTTCCAGACACGTTATGTCCTCGTACCTGTGATCATTGCCTGTGAACGCAGTCTTCAAGGCCATTCTATGGTAAGGCGTAATGTTGGCAAACACAACAGGAATAGTTGGGTAGACAACCTGCGCACCATGCCGCTAGTAGCCCAGAAACGTTGCAGACAAGGGGGGGGGGGGGGGTTAAGATTGTCTCGGGGAGGGGGCAGTGACGCCGTCTGCTCTGATAAGTAATGCCATAAAGATTGGTGTTGGGCGCCCTTTCGGGGTGAGAACCTCAGCCTTGGACCGTGTTGTGAACGGTGCCAGGTGATCTTGAATGAAACATCCTGTGGCGGGCTCTGATGGGTTTGCGAATGCGTACGGGTTTACGTGAGTGTATGTAGAAACATCCTGCAGGGTGCTCTGCTGTGTACTCGGAGTTTGTGAGTGCGTTCGGGGATATTCGAGGATACGCGAGTGTATGTGCCTTATTTAGTAGTGTAATCAATTACTGAATGAATCAAAATTGTTAACGGAATCCAGTGATTTATCGAACACAACAAGGTCTACAAAAAAAAAAAACACCGATTCCACATATTAAGCGCACATTATAATCCTAGTCATAGTCATAGAGTGATTCAGCGTGGAAACAGGCCCTTCGGCCAAACTTGTCCACACCGGCCAACATGTTCCAGCTAGTCCTACCTGCCCACGTTTGGTACAAATTCCTCCAAACCGGTCCTGTCCATGTACCTGTCGAACTGTTTCTTAAATGCTGGGATAGTTCCTGCCTCAACTGCCTCCTCTGGCAGCTTGTTCCATACACCCACCACCCTTTGTGTGAGCAGGTTACCCCTCAGATTCCTATTAAATATTTTCCCATTCACCTTAAACCTATGTCCTCGGGTCCTCGATTCACCTACTGTGCATCTTCCCGATCTATTCCTCTCATGATTTTATACACACATATTTTATACAAGATATTATACAAAAGTATCATGTGCCCAATATTTCAAATGATTGTAATACATCCAGAACTGCATTATCACAGAGCAAAGTTATTTTAGAAGGAAGCAATGAAGATCAATTCATAAATATTAAAACATTGGTACATTAGCCTTCTGCCAGGGTAGAGTAAAGAAGGTGGGATGTTATATTACAGTCGGACAAGTCGTTGGTGAGGCTGCATTTAGAGTATTGTGTTCAGTTTTGGTCACCCTCCTATTGGAATGAGGTCATTAAGCTGGAAAGAGTGCAAAGAAGATTTCTGAGTATATTACCAGGACTTGAGCGGCTAAGCTACAAAGAGAGGTTGGTCAGGCTTGGACTTTATTCCTTGGAGTGCAGGAGGCTGAGGGGGTGATCTTTTGGAGGTGTATATAATCATGAGACGAATCGATAGGGTGAATGCACAGTATTTTACCCAAGTAAGGGAACCAAAAACAAGAGGACATGTGTTTAAGGTGAGAGGGACTAGATTTAATACGAACCCGAGGGGCATCTTTTTCATTCAGAGGGTGGTGAGTATACGGAACAAGCTGCCAGAAGAAATAGGGGAGGCACATACAATAACACATTTAAAAAGTCACTTGGACAGCTACATGGATAGGAAAGATTTAGAGGGATATATAGGCCAAGCACAGGCAAATAGGACTAGCTTAGATGGGCACCTTAATCAGCATGGATGAGTTGGGCCGAAGGGCTTGTTTCCGTGCTGTACGACTAAGACTCCAGATGCAAGTTTTCTTTAAAAAACAGTAATAAAGGACTAGCCTCATTTCTGCAGTTTTTATAAAATGTGCATTTGAGCATATTCACCCAACATACAACCAACGTCTAATTTTCAATTTAACAAGTCATTCGGAAAATGTAAACCAACCTGATAATTTCCAACCAATTTGCATTCTCTATTGTAGACAGCCACTTAATGTCAGATTCCCAGAAATCAGCAGCATTATCTGGACAAGAATAATAATTAAAACAGATCAGACTGGACCAAAATTCGTCGCAAATAATATTACATATCTTCCAAATGTGCTAAAGACAAAAGACATCTATGGATATATTGTTTAAGAAAGAACTGCAGATGCTGGAAAAATCGAAGGTAGACAAAAATGCTGGAGAAACTCAGTGTGTGAGGCAGCATCTAAGGAGCGAAGGAATAGGTGACATTTCGGGTCGAGACCCTTCTTCAGACTGATCTGCAGGTGTGGGGGGGGGGGGGGGGGTGGAGGGGTGGCAGGAAGAAGCATGCCTCACCCGCTGAGCTTCTCCGGCATTTATGTCTACCTTCTGTAGGTATATTGGCAAAAGGTCTAATTTTTACCAAATAACTATACCAAATACATAGATGACCTCTCACCAGGGTCACTTCTATATCCCGTAGCTCCGCTCTCACTCCCCATCCCCACACTCGTAACGAGGACAGAGCCCCACCTTGTCCTCACCTTCCAACCTACCAGCCGCCACATACAACAGATAATCCTCCAACGGGATCCCACCATTGGCCACATCTTCCCATCTCCTCCTCTTTCGGCTTTCCGCAGAGACCGCTCTCTCCGCAACTCCCTGGTCAATTTGTCCTTTCTCACCCAAACCAACCCCACCCCTGGTACTTTCTCTTGCAACCGCAGGAAATGCTACACTTGTCGCTTTACCTCCCCCCTCGACTTCATCCAAGGACCCAGGTAGTCTTTCCAGGTGAGGCAGAGGTTCACCTGCACCTCCTCCAACCTCATCTATTGCATCCGCTACTCTAGGTGTCAGCTGCTCTACATCGGTGAGACCAAGCATAGGCTTGGCGATCGCTTCGCCGAACACCTCCGCTCAGTTCGCATTAACGAACCCGATCTCCCGGTGGCTCAGCACTTCATCTACCCCTCCCTTTCCATATCCAACCTTTCTGTCCTGTGCCTCCTCCATGGCCAGAGTGAGTCCCTCCGCAAATTGGAGGAGCAGAACCTCATATTTCGCTTGGGTAGTTTACACCCCAGCGGTATGAACATTGACTTCTCCAATTTCAGGGAGTCCTTGCTTTCTCCTTCCTTCCCCTCCCCTTCCCAGCTCTCCCACAGCCCACTGTCTCCGCCTCTTGCTTTCTTCTTCCCACCTCCCCCCCTCCCCCATATCAGTCTGAAGAAGGGTCTCGACCCGAAACATCACATTTTCCTTCGCTCCATAGATGCTGCCTCACCCGCTGAGTTTCTCCAGCATTTTTGTCCACATACCAAATACAGAGCTAGTTTGAATCTTTCCATTTGTAAATAAAGAAAACATTGTCGAATAACACTAAGCACCTATTATTTAAGAGCTGGGCTTACTTAAATAGAAAATGCACTTCAAACAATAGGCAGCAGTGGTGCAGCTGGTAGGAGCTACTGGTGCAGCTACTGCCTCACACCATCAGACACCCGGTTCGACCCCGACCCTCGGATGCTGCCTCTGTGAAGTTTGCATGTTCTTCATGTGACCTTGTGAATTTCCTCCAGTTTTCTTCTACATCCCCAAGACATGTGAACAGGTCTTATGATGACATATGATGAGCATTTGACAGCGCTGGGCCTGAACTCGCTGGAGTTTCGAAGGATGAGGGGTCACCTCAATGAAACTTACCAAATAGTGAAAGGCTTGAATAGAGTGGATGTGGAGAGGATGTTTCCATTAGTGGGAGAGTATGGAACTAGAGGTCATAGAGGTCATAGCCTCAGAATTAAAGGACATTCCTTTAGGAATTCTTTGCCACAGAAGGCTGCGAAGGAAATGTCAATGGTTATTTTTAAGGCAGAGATAGATTCTTGATTAGTACGGGTATCAGGAATTATGGGGAGAATTATAATAATAATAAATAATAATAAATACTTTATTGATCCCCTCAGGGAAATTCAGATGTCCAGAAGCCTCCAACCAACAAACCCACACATTCAAAACGAACGCAGACAGAAAATACATAAAATACAATGTGGACAATACCCGAGAGCAATAAATACTTAAAAAGACCAATAATTAACAATTTTTTTTTGTTTAAATGCAATGCAAAAAATGCAAAAACGCATCCCCCTACAGCCTAGCTGTATTATAAAATCTAATGGCTGCAGGGGTGAAGGAACTCCTGAACCGCTCTGTTCTCAGAAGGCAGGAGAATGGAATTAGGCGGGAGTCATGATAGAATGGCAGACTAGACTTGATGGGCACAATAGCCTAATTACACTCCTATCACAGCTGACCTTGTGGGTTTGTTGGTTAATTAGCCTCTGTAAATTGTCCCAAGTGTGTAGGCCAGTTGCTGAGAAAGTAGAATTACATAGAATTGGTGCCAACAGATGATCAGTGGTCAGCGTGGACTCGGTGGGCTGGAGGGCTCGTTTCCATGCTGAATTTCTAAACTAACATTTTAAGCATTCGTCCATAAAATCTTTTCTTAAGAAACAATTTCCACACATTGGAAGTGAATAGGACTTGTTGACATTAGGCGGAATAAATTTAATTTCTACAATAAATCAAAACATGTTCCAATATTAATAATGTTTTGCAGCGCAATTCAAATATTAAATTTTACCCAGTAGAACAAATAGCATATCCTGAATTATAATCAAATATTTATGCCTGCACCACTGAATTAATCCCTTAAATAGAAATTATGACGCAATGGGGAGTGAAATCCAAATCCAATGCTCAAAAAAAAATTATCAGTCTGAAGAAGGGTCCCGAACCAAAATGTTCAAGAAGGAACTGCAGATGCTGGAAAATCGAAGGTAGACAAAAGTGCTGGAGAAACTCAGCTGATCCAAAATGTTACCCATCCATGTTCTCCAGGAGCACTCAAGAAAATGTAAGTGTAACATTTTATAACATTTAGTATAACATTTTAAAACCATAGAGCTGAATCCATCTAAACCCATTTCTATTGTTTCTATTTAATGTACAAAAATTACCCATCAAAAAGAGTTGTTTAAATCGGTTGTAAGAAGCCTGTATTTCCTGCAGAGTTGGAAGAGTGGTTGAAAGGACCTCAGTCCTGACCATGTGATTCGAGGGATGTGTTTCTCCGAGAACATGAAGCACCCTACAAATCAGAGAAAAGGAACATTCCAATCCATATACTTATAAACTCTCATGGTGCGCGTGTGAATTTGTATCTTCGCCAAAACGCTACGCGGTAATGCTGAGTATTTTACAGAATCTTACTCACATTTTTCCCGTCCACGCCATAATCAGTTTCCCTTCAGATTTTATGCTATATTTCACAAGTTATTTATGATTAAAGGTTAAAAAAAAACAACTTTAAGATTAACTATCACTCTGCTTTGAGATTTTTCTGGCAGCTTCCAGTGATGTCACAATGGTATCTCACAGTCATCCAGTCACAATGGGATTTCATTTACATATGCTGCCAATGATGTCACAATGGGATTCTACCCTCCAAGCTCTAGCAGGTACAAATGCATTTTTCTTTAAGTCACAGTATATTGAATTTTTTTTAAAGTTTAAAATGAGGGAGTGTGAATAAGGTGAAAATGAGCAGCCCCTACACAGTTGGGGGCTATGGGCGAGTTGTGCAATATTGCGTTGGGGGAACTGGTTACGTTGGGGCAACGGGTGAGTGATGGAAACGGGTTGCGTTGGGGGAACGGGTGAGTGATGGAAACGGGTTGCATTGGGGGAACGGGTGAGTGGTGGATTATTGCGTTGGGAGAAAGGGGCCCCAATGGGTCCCACATGGTCTACTTATTAATAAAAAGAAAATCATTAAGCAGCACATATTAAATTGTAAACACACCTCTCATTCATCTGGAGGTGATTTTTTGAGGAAAGTGGTAATTCTAGGACATGCTCCATTTGGTTGATTTTTTTTTAAACATTGTATAGGATTTTCCTTTTGTGTAGCTAAAGTGGGAAGGGTGAAATTTCCTGGCTCTACATCTCACACAATCCAGACTTTCCCACAATCTATAAATCAGTACTTCATATTGATCAACAAGCAAAGCAACATAATTCTTTCCTCAGAGACAAGGAGGAAGGGGTGGGGAGGGATTGGGGGTAGGAATTCAGGGAACATTCGTGCCAAGCACAAATAGTGGCTCCAATCATGTCAGCAAGACAGCTGCAGAAGTGGTCCTGCAGGTGACAAGCAGAACAACATTTATGCAACCAATTATATAACCATATAACAATTACAGCACGGAAACAGGCCATCTCGACCCTTCTAGTCCGTGCCGAACACGTATTCTCCCCTAGTCCCATATACCTGCGCTCAGACCATAACCCTCCATTCCTTTCCCGTCCATATAACTATCCAATTTATTTTTAAATGATAAAAACGAACCTGCCTCCACCACCTTCACTGGAAGCTCATTCCACACAGCCACCACTCTCTGAGTAAAGAAGTTCCCCCTCATGTTACCCCTAAACGTCTGTCCCTTAATTCTCAAGTCATGTCCCCTTGTTTGAATCTTCCCTACTCTCAGTGGGAAAAGCTTATCCACGTCAACTCTGTCTATCCCTCTCATCATTTTAAAGACCTCTATCAAGTCCCCCCTTAACCTTCTGCGCTCCAAAGAATAAAGCCCTAACTTGTTCAACCTTTCTCTGTAACTTAGTTGCTGAAACCCAGGCAACATTCTAGTAAATCTCCTCTGAACGCTCTCTATTTTGTTGACATCCTTCCTATAATTAGGTGACCAAAATTGTACACCATACTCCAAAATTGGCCTCACCAATGCCTTGTACAATTTTAACATTACATCCCAACTTCTATACTCAATGCTCTGATTTATAAAGGCCAGCACACCAAAAGCTTTCTTTACCACCCTATCTACATGAGATTCCACTTTCAGGGAACTGTGCAGTTATTCCCAGATCCCTCTGTTCACCTGCATTCTTCAATTCCCTACCATTTACCATGTACGTCCTATTTTGATTTGTCCTGCCAAGATGTAGCACCTCACACTTATCAGCATTAAACTCCATCTGCCATCTTTCAGCCCACTCTTCCAACTGGCATAAATCTCTCTGTAGACTTTGAAAATCTATTTCATTATCCACAACCCCACCTATCTTAGTATTATCTGCATACTTACTAATCCAATTTACCACACCATCGTCCAGATCATTGATGTACATGACAAACAACAGTGGACCCAACACAGATCCCTGTGGCACCCCACTAGTCACTGGCCTCCAACCTGACAAACAACCATCCACCATTACTCTCTGGCATCTCCCATTCAGCCACTGTTGAATCCATCTTGCTACTCCACCATTAATACCCAACAATTGAACCTTCTTAACCAACCTTCCGTGAGGAACCTTGTCAAAGGCCTTACTGAAATCCATAAATACAACATCCACTGCTTTACCCTCATCAATTTCCCGAGTAACCTCTTCAAAAAATTCAAGAAGATTAGTCAAACATGACCTTCCAGGCACAAATCCATGTTGACTGTTCCTAATCAGACCCTGTTTATCCAGATGCTTATATATATTATCTCTAAATATCCTTTCCATTAATTTGCCCACCACTGACGTCAAACTAACAGGTCTATAATTGTTAGGTTTACTCTTAGACCCCTTTTTAAACAATGGAACAACATGCGCAGTACGCCAATCCTCCGGCACTATTCCCGTTTCTAATGACATTTAAAATATTTCTGTCATAGCCCCTGCTATTTCTACACTAACTTCCCTCAATGTCCTAGGGAATATCCTGTCTGGACCTGGAGACTTATCCACTTTTATATTTCTCAAAAGTGTCAGTACTTCCTCTTCTTTGAATCTCATAGTTTCCATAGCTACTTTACTTGTTTCCCTTACCTCACATAATTCAATATCCTTCTCCTTGGTGAATACCGAAGAAAAGAAATTGTTCAATATCTCCCCCATCTCTTTTGGCTCTGCAGATAGCTGTCCACTCTGACTCTCTAATGGACCAATTTTATCCCTCG
The DNA here is from genome assembly GCF_010909765.2 of Amblyraja radiata. Lineage (NCBI taxonomy): Eukaryota > Metazoa > Chordata > Chondrichthyes > Rajiformes > Rajidae > Amblyraja > Amblyraja radiata. The sequence goes on from NC_045956.1 coordinate 141,544,415, forward strand.
TTATCCTTTTGCTATTAATATAGCTGTAGAAACCCTTTGGATTTACTTTCACCTTACTTGCCAAAGCAACCTCATATCTTCTTTTAGCTTTTCTAATTTCTTTCTTAAGATTCTTTTTACATTCTTTATACTCCTCAAGCACCTCATTTACTCCATGCTGCCTATAATTATTGTAGATCTCTCTCTTTTTCCGAACCGTGTCCAATTTCCCTTGAAAACCATGGCTCTTTCCAATTTTTACTATTTCCTTTCAACCGAACAGGGACATAAAGATTCTGTACTCTTAAAATTTCACCTTTAAATGTCTTCCATTTCTCTTCCACATCTTTCCCATAAAACAAACTGTCCCAATTTACTTCTTTTAAATCCTTTCGCATCGCCTCAAAGTTAGCCTTTCTCCAATCAAAAATCTCAACCCTAGGTCCAGTTCTGACCCTCTCCATAATTATATTGAAACTAATGGTATTGTGATCACTGGTCCCGAACTGTTCCCCAACGCATACCTCTGCCACCTGACCCGTCTCATTTCCTAACAGGAGGTCCAGCACCGCCCCTTCTCTAGTAGGTACTTCTATGTATTGCTGCAAAAAACTATCCTGCACACATTTTACAAACTCCAACCCATCCAGCCCATTTACAGAATGTGTTTCCCAGTCTATGTGTGGAAAATTGAAATCTCCCACAATCACTACCTTGTGCTTACTACTAATATCTGCTATCTCCTTACATATTTGCTCTTCCAATTCTCGCTCCCCATTTGGCGGTCTATAATACACCCCCATAAGTGTTGCTACCCCTTTCCCATTTCTCAGTTCCACCCAAATAGCCTCCCTAGACGAGCCCTCTAATCTATCCTGCCAAAGCCCTGCTGTAATATCTTCCCTGATAAGCAATGCAACACCTCCACCTCTTGCCCCTCCAATTCTATCACACCTGAAGCAACGAAATCCTGGAATATTTAGTTTCCAATCACAGCCCTCCTGCAACCATGTTTCACTGATCGCCACAACATCATACTTCCAGGTGTCAATCCAGGCTCTAAGTTCATCCACCTTTCTTACAATGCTCCTAGCATTAAAATATACACATTTAAGAAACCCACCCTCTCTTATTCTCTGTTTATTGTCTTTTTTTTTTTTTAAGTCCAAGATGGCGGCGCTGGCTTAACAGCTGCGGCCCACCTGCAGTCCGTCTGTTTTTTTCTTTCGTTTGTTCCTTGTCATGTTTTAGTTAATTTTGTTTTATTAAGTTGTGTATGTGTGCGGGTGGGGTGGGAGAAACATGCTTTGGTCTCTTCCTTCGGGGGAGTTTGAACCGTCGCCTCGGCACAGAGGGAGAACAAAGAGGGAAGAGACAGAGACTTTAAGATTTTGCCTTCCACCACAGTGAGGAGGTGTTTGGTGAACTCACTGTGGTGGATGTTAAATTTGTGTTGATTGTGTGTTTTTGCCATTTTTTTAAATTATATGTATGACTGCAGGGAAACAAAATTTCGTTCAGGCCGAAAGGTTTGAATGACAATAAAACTAATCTAATCTAATCTAATCTAATCTTTTCTTCTCTCTCCCCTACATTTTGGGGATTTAACAATTGGACAATTAGACACATCTCAGATGGAGAAATATCTGAATAGACTCAATGGTAGGAGTGGTTTTTAGATTATCGCAGTGAAGTTTCAATCTCATCTATACATTGGCACCATTTTAACAGTGACTACCACTGGACCCAGTGGGCCAGTTAAGAGCAGATTTAGCAGGTTTGATATCTAGATAAGGTAAACCATCAGCAAAATCCTACTTGATCGTAATGTATAACCTCAGCCCAATAAATTAATTTGATTAATCAAAACAAATTACCAATATAGAGGAAAAAAGTCAAGAACACAAGAAATACCCAGGACAAAAATACAAAAACAGCATGTACCAAATTAAAAATTATGCCTGCTATTAGATTTCAGATATCATAGCAGTTCAACATTCTCAGCCATATGTAGCATATTTAATCAAGTAAATAATGGGAGATGGAGGCTCCAAAGGCATCAATTCTCATCCACACAGAGCACAGCATGTGGCAGTAACAGACAAGGCCTCAATAATTAAAGGCCAAGTGAACTTATCTTCGCTTCATGTTAAGTTCTCCACTATCACAAATGCCCTTATCTATCCAAATTATTTTAGTCCATGTAACATTATGTAGCAACTAAGCATTACAAAGTAGACCGGCCTGAAATAGATATATACTTAACTATAATGCTATTCACATCTTCTCTCAAGGCAGTCCATGCTAGCTTCACAATAAAACCACTCAAATGTAATACTATATTCTCAAGATTCTGTCCATCAGTATCCTATATCATTACCAACTTGTTGCTAGCCATATTAATGCAATCAATCAAAGTAAAGTAGAGGAGTGAGAAGCAATAATGAGTGGGTAATGTTACAAGCTAACAAATTATTTGTACATTCAAATGACTCAAGTCAAAAGCAATTTAATTGTTTACTTTTAAGTTGGTTAGATATTACTACATCACTTGAATAAAATTATCCAAGACCTGGTACTGGAGAAAAAGTATCTCTTGTCTCGGATAGAATTAGCCTGTTGTTTAATTCAAGATCCAAATTATTTGATTACCCAAGGTATTGGATTCAACATCTATTACCTATACACTCTAGCTAATGCATGAACTGCATGAAATAAACATTAAAACTAAGAAGCAAGGTCATGAAGGAACAGTACTTGCAAAGTGAACACCATTTCTCAGACCATCATGTCTGAATCAACTACAGTGCACCGGACAAAACTACTACTTTGCACATTGATGGAAAAATCAGCTCAAAATCCACATGTCGCAAGAACAACAATCATGTCGCAAGAACAACAATCGGACTCAAAGCAATCAAGAATCAGCACTACCAGGTAATACTACTGACTTTCAAAGGACTATTTTTTTAGGGAAGGTGGAGGGGAAGTGGGGGGATTTGGTGGTAAAGAGGAGTTTGGAATACTAACTTTCCTTTTACATGTAAATGGAAACTATACACACACACACAGAAAAAATGTTATAGAGATGAATGACCACTAGGAATAGCGGTTAACAAAAAAAGGTTGCAAGGTACTATGGTACTAGACCTTTTCTCCGACAGATTAGCAAAACATTTAAATGTCAATTTTACATTGACAAAACATGATATTGTATATAATAAGCTCCAAATTGTTTGGTTTATCAGAATTTAGTTTATTTTGTTCAGACCAATGTCACTAGAACGTTATGGAAATTCTTCTGTAAATCATATCAAACAATGCACATTGCCTTGAATAGAGGGGGGGGGGACTGTCAAAGCCACACATTCCAATTTGAAGCTCAGCTTCTTGTGGACATTCTTAATGCAACAAAGAAAACTGACAACCAACCTGTCTGTCCAACCTCTGTCTGTTTGTAAAGTACTGTCATCAGCTGTTTCAGGCAGAGTTGCCATCTTCAGCAATGCACACCCACTCGCGTGAGACCAGCACCAAAGCTGCAGTGATACAAGAGAAATATTTTTAAATACACCATTTATTTTTAAGAAAAGCAATGTTGCAAGACAATTTTTTTTTTTTTTTTTTAAAAAGGCAACCTGCTCCACTCACACCTGGAAGTTTGAGTGGAAGTCAGATATCTTTGTACCTAGTGTGCACGCATACAGAATATTCACCACAGAAATATACTGTAGCTGTTTGTGATTCCAGGTAAATGTTTCCAAAGATGTGGCCCCCAAACTGTTCTGATTTTTAAAGCAGCACTGTGTGAAGTTCCAACATAATTTCAAAACCTTATTCCTTAGGACACAAAGGACAGTATCTCATAATTTTGAGAATATTATCATTTATGACTCTGGCCCTTTAATGTTACATGCATGAATTTCCACCTTATTTTGCACTGTCATTGTTCCTGGTTAGTCAATATTTAAAACCCCTGCAAAATGCCCCTTGTTTGCCAGCACTTAAATCTGTTTTGCCAAATAATCTGCATTGTTAACACTTGTAATTAATTATTCTTGATAATTTAAATGCTTGCAATTAGTCCACTTGCATCATCTTTAAGCAAATTTTACATAAAGATGCATTTGCAAACTTTGATTGTAGCTTTCCATCCCATCATCCCATTTCTCTTTTGGGATTGCATCAATAATTAAACATTGAGCAACACCACCAGTTGAAATCTTTTGGAGTTCATCCCATTATTCCCAGTCTTTTCAATTTACCCGATTTACTTATCTGATCATTAAAATGCCTAATTTCATAAACTCTTTTAGTACTTAGGTCTCTTGCAATGTACTTTATCCAATGCACTTCATTCACTGACTCCAGTGTACCCGAGATGCCCCCATATATAACAAACAGAGCCCCAGCATAGATTCCTGTGGAACTCCAGGGATCTAGGCTGGGGCCCCTGTTTGTTATACAGTGGCTTGCAAAAGTTTTCATACCGCTTGAACCTTTTCCACATTTTGTCACGTACAACCAGAAACGTAAATGTATTTTATTGGGATTTTATGTGATAGACCAACACAAAGTGGTGCATAATTGTGAAGTGGAAGGAAAATGATACATGGCTTTAAAATTCTTTTACAAATAAAAAACTGAAAAGTGTGGCGTGCAAAAGTATTCAGCCCCCCTGAGTCAATACTTTGTAGAACCACCTTTCGCTGCAATTACAGCTGCAAGTCTTTTGGGGTATGTCTCTACCAGCTTTGCATATCTAGAGACTGAAATTTTTGCCCATTCTTCATTGCAAAATAGCTCAAGCTCAGTCAGATTGGATGGAGAGCGTCTGTGAACATCAATTTTCAAGTCTTGCCAGCGATTCTCAATTGGATTTAGGTCTGGACTTTGACTGGGCCATTCTAACACATGAATATGCTTTGATCTAAACCATTCCATTGTAGCTCTGGCTGTATGTTTAGGGTCGTTGTCCTGCTGGAAGGTGAACCTCCGCCCCAGTCTCAAGTCTTTTGCAGACTCTAACAGGTATTCTTCCAAGATTGTTCTGTATTTGGCTCCATCCATTTTCCCATCAACTCTGACCAGCTTCCCTGTCCCTGCTGAAGAAAAGCATCCCCACAGCATGATGCTGCCACCACCATGTTTCACAGTGGGGATGGTGTGTTCAGGGTGATGTGCAGTGTTAGTTTTCCGCCACACATAGCGTTTTGCATTTAGGCCAAAAACTTCAATTTTGGTCTCATCTGACCAGAGCACCTTCCTCCACATGTTTGCTGTGTCCCCCACATGGCTTGTGGCAAACTGCAAACGGGACTTCTTATGGCTTTTTTTCAACAATGGCTTTCTTCTTGCCACTCTTCCATAAAGGCCCGATTTGTGGAGTGCACGACTAATAGTTGTCCTGTGGACAGATTCTCCCACCTGAGCTGTGGATCTCTGCAGCTCCTCCAGAGTTACCTTGGCTGCTTCTCTGATCAATGCTCTCCTTGCCCAGCCTGTCAGTTTAGGTGGACGGCCATGCCTCGGTAGGTTTGCAGTTGTGCCATACTCGGATGATGGATTGAACAGTGCTCCGTGAGATGTTCAAACCTTGGGATATTTTTTTTATAAACTAACCCTGCTTTAAACTTCTCCACAACTTTATCCCTGACCTGTCTGGTGTGTTCCTTGGGCTTCATGATGCTGTTTGTTCACTAACAAACCTCTGAGGCCTTCACAGAACAGCTGTATTTATACTGAGATTAGATTACACACAAGTGGACTCTATTTACTAATTAGGTGACTTCGGAAGGCAATTGGTTGCACTGGATTTTATTTAGGGGTATCAGAGTAAAGGGGGCTGAATACTTTTGCACGCCACACTTTTCAGTTTTTTATTTGTAAAAAAAATTGAAAACCATGTATCATGGTTTGAAAACCATTTTCCTTCCACTTCACAATTATGCGCCACTTTGTGTTGGTCTATCACATAAAATCCCAATAAAATACATTTACGTTTGTGGTTGTAACGTGACAAAATGTGGAAAAGTTCAAGGGGTATGAATACTTTTGCAAGCCACTGTATATGGGGGCATCTTGGGTACACTGGAGTCAGTGGATAAAGTATATTGGATCACCGACCTCCAGTCAGAATAATACCCTTCCACCACAACCCTGTCCTTTACGAGTAAGGCAGTTCTGAATTCAAACGACCACGTTACCGTGGATCCCATCCATCTTAAACTTCTGGATCAGCCATGACCATGAGCATGATCTTGTCAAATGCTGAACAAAATCTATGTTGACAACATCCACTACCCGACCTTCAAATTATTGTTGTCACCTCCTCAAAAACTCAATGAAGTACATAATACATGCCCTGCCTGGCACAAAGCCACGCTGATTGTCCACAATTAGCCATTATTGATTATCTCAATAGCACAATTGATAAACATTGGAAAGGCGTGAGGAATATTGATTTTCTTGGGCATGTATGCCAACTAATTGTCACATGTTAATTGGGTTGAGGAAATCAAGAACAAGAAGTCATGCATTTGAAGTGAGGGGAAAGATTTATTTGGGACTTAAGCGAAACCTTTACTTCCCCAACAGAGGGTGGAATAAATATGAAGTGAACTGTTAGAGAAAGTGGTTGAGACAGGCATAATAACAACATTTAAAATACATTTGAACAAGTACATGGATAGGACAGTTTTGGAAGGGATGTAGAACAAATATGGGAAAATGGGCACCTGGGTTTGTATGGACAAGTTGGTTCAAGGGATCCGTTTCCGTGCTGTATGATTTGATATATTAAGGAGCAGCACTTCATTGCTGTCATGTTATAAAATTAGAACTGTTACATACAGCTGAGTGTAACCCATTTCTATTCATAGAAGGACATGACATACTTATTCAAAGTGGGATGAGATGAAAGCAATGGGCAGCAGTTTGATCACTGAAACAAGCTTCAGGCCACTGCCATCATCAAAACCACAACTTATTTATAACAGCACCTTTACTGCAGCAAATAGTTTCATGACACTTTTTGAACAATAATAAAAAATAATGCAATCTAATAACAATAATACATTAAAGGTCTTGAGAAAATAAAACAGGGAAGGAAAGAATGATACAAGAATATAAATCAAGAACTTGAGACTGAGAATACCAAAAATGTGACTTAACCAGTGAGTTATTTGAAGGATGAACAAGAGGGTGATTTTTATGGCTGCAAATTATACAACTCTTTGCATATTGTGGAGTTATTTGGAAAATAAGGATTGAAATGATCCCTCTGAAGGGCGATGCTAGTGTTAATTGCTTATTTCACCATCAATACCAATAGACTCAAGTTTTTCAAGCAACCACACAAATCTCCAATTTGCAGCACATTTTTGTTGTAACACTGCAGATCATTGTAAATTCAAAAAAAAAAAAAAAGGTTCTAACAAAGCAAAACATTAAAAAGGGTTTAGGGAAAAAGTAACAATCAAGCATTTACCAAACAGTTTGGGCATGAAAGATAATGTACTACTCTCATTAAGAACAGGGAAAGGAGCAAGATTTTTTTTTAAACCCAAACTTACGGGTATTCCTCTTCCTTTGTGTTTCTTGATATCATCATCAGTAACAGACGAAGGAACAGCAAAGAACTGTGGAAGTCTATAACAAAAGAATCCAAGCATATTTTTGAAAATATAAAAAGTAGCAATTGAATGACAAACTTGTTGCATTTCACCGATGAAACTCTGTTCACCAAGTTGGAAGGTTTGCCAAGTTAAAGCTGCCTCCCTTCACACTATGAAATCTTCCCGTTCTAAATTCAAATCAGATGAGTGTCTACCACATATAGCTTAGATTTTCAGAAGTTGATTCTCATCTGACTGAACATTTTTAAGAGGTGCAGAAATTACAAACAAGCACTTTCGCAACATCTTTCTTGCGGAATGGTACCATTCAGCGTCGCCGTTTCGGGGTGTTAGGGTTAGGGTTTCGGGGTGTAAGGGTTAGGGTCAGGGTTAGGGTTCTGACGAATACAGATATTATAAACGGAGGTGCTGAAACGGCGGCGCTGAAAAGTACCGACCCATTCTTGACCCAAGGCAGTTTCAAGATTCAAGAGACATTTATTGTCCCTTGCACCAATTTATACAGTGACACTTGGGGTCACCAAATGCATAAATCACTTTTTACATGCAGTCATTGCTCTAATGCAAGGAAACAAAAGACAATTTACAATTTTTTCAATAACTAATGAAATAAGTGATCAAACAATATTGTTGGTGGAGGGATATGAATTGTTCCACTTTGGTTCAAGTACATTGGCAGAAACAAACAAGGTCCACATCCTCAGACCAGCGCCCTCAACATTGAACCCTATTTGTACCCAGTGTTGGACAGGCCATATTGTTCACATGCTCAATCATACTCATAAAATAGACACTTTTATCCAAGCTCTATCACAGGAAAAGATTACCAAGTAAAAAGCGGAAACGGTGAAAGGTTTCACAAAGTACTCAGGAAAAATATGCTACATCCTCTTACTCCTGAGAATCCAGGTACCCACAACCACTCAAAGTGGAGAAGCAACATTTGTGATGGCATGCGAACGGCATGAATTGCCACACATGGAAACTCAGCATAATGGTCGGATAAAGTGCATCACTTCGTCAAGCACCTCCTGTTCCATATTGGTTAGAATTTTTAATAATTTCATTATAAATATAATATAATAATAATAATCTTTATTGTCATTGTACAAGACAACAAAATTTTGTTGGAGCAGTCCTCCAGCTGCACAGGAATACGAGTATAAAAATACGTTTAAAAAAGAACTGAACATTTATAACTGTTCTATTCTTTTTCTATCATTATTTCTAAAAAAATAGTAGATAAGTATTACTAGTGTTTTACTTAATGCAAATTGAATTAATTTGATATAAAGTTGTTTGAAGCATTGTAATTGATTACCTTTAATAAAAAAATATATATCAAAAAAAAAAAAAAAAGAACTATTAAAAAATTAGACTATAAACATATAGGAGTATGGGCGGGTGTGTGAGAGAGAGGGGGGGAATCAGTGTGGGAGGGGGATAGAGGTCAGTAGTGTCACAGCTCTATGGTAGAAGCTGTTTTTTAGTCTTGTCGTGCGGGCGCTCAGTGTCCTGTATCGTCTTCCTGAGGGCAGGAGGGTGAAGAGGCAGTGTCCAGGGTGTGTGCTGTCTCTAATGATGCCCTTGACCCTCCGGATGCAGCGGGTCCGGTAGATGTCCTCCAGTCTGGGGAGCTGGGTGCCAGTGATCCTCTCTGCAGTCTTAATGACGCGTTGGAGAGCTTTCCTGTTCTCTGCAGTGCAGCCAGAGTACCATACTGTGATGCAGTATGTGAGAACTGACTCGATGGCTGACCTGTAGAAGCTCACCAGCAGCTGTTGTGGGAGACGTGCCCTCTTCAAGCACCTCAGGAAGTGAAGCCTTTGAAGTCCTTTCTTGGCCATCGCCGTGATGTTGACGGTCCAGGTCAGGTCGTGGCTGATGTTGACCCCGAGGTACCTGATGCTCTGCACAGCCTCCACTGTCTCGCCGTTAATGGTGATGGGCTGATGGACGAAGGTCTTCGGTCTCCTCCTGAAGTCCAGGATCATCTCCTTTGTTTTTGCTGCGTTGAGGATCAGGTTGTTCTCACGGCTCCAGCTCACCTGGTTCTCTACCTCTGTCCTGTAGGTGGCCTCGTTGTTACTCGTGATCCTGCCTACCACGATGGTGTCATCTGCAAACTTTAATATGGTGTTGGCCTCGTGGGTGGGTTTGCAGTCGAGAGTGTAGAGGGAGAAGAGGAAGGGGCTCAACACACAGCCCTGTGGTGCACCGATGTTCAGGGTGATGCTGGAGGAGACCTGCCTCCCCATGCGCACAGTCTGTGGTCGGCCGGTGAGAAAGTCCAGGACCCAGCTGCTCAGGTGTGTGTTGAGGCCCAGGTGGTCCAGCTTGGTGACTAGTTTATGGGGGGGGGGGGTGATGTTAAAGGCGGAGCTATATTCTATGAATAGCATCCGCACATAACTGTCCCGCTGGTCAAGGTATGTCAGGGTGGAGTGGAGGGCCAGTGACATTGCGTCCTCCGTCGACCTGTTTGCCCTATAGGCAAATTGGTGGTGGTCTAAGGAGGGGGGGATGCTGTACTTCAAGTGTCCCAGTACCAGACGTTCGAAGCACTTCATCACCACCGGTGTCAGCGCCACTGGCCGATAGTCGTTGAGGGACCTGATGGCTGATTGTTTTGGCACAGGGATGATTGTGGCTGTCTTGAGGCATGTGGGGACGGAGGCCTGCAGCAGGGAGGTGTTAAACAGGTCCGTGAGCACCGCAGTCAGCTCCCCTGCGCAGTGCTTCAGAACCCGCCCTGGTACTCCGTCAGGTCCGGTGGCATTGTTGGGGTTGATCTGCTGCAGGGTCCGTCTCACGTCATGGGGGCTCAGAGTCAGCACCGGTGGTGAGGGTCCCTGCTGTGCCCGTATGTTGTCACTGCTGTCGGCGCAATCAAACCTGGCAAAAAAACAGTTCAGGTCGTCAGGGAGGGATGAGCTTTGTGCGTGTGTGGAGCTGTTGTAGCCGGTGATGGTTCTGATGCCCTGCCACACGCGTCGAGAGTCTGAGCTGTTAAAATGCTCCTCGATACGCTTCGTGTAGTGGTGCTTTGCTTCCCTGATGCCCTTCCTCAGACTGGACCTTGCTGTTCTGTAGGCCTCTGCATCACCTGAGTGGAAAGCTGCATCCCGGGCCTTCAGCAGACCAGTTACAGCGCCATTCATCCATGGCTTATGGTTGGGGAGTGTCAGTATTGTCCTCTGTGTGGTGACACTGTTCATACAGAAGGTGATGTAATCCAATACTGATGAGGTGTAGGTGTTGAGGTCTGTGTGGTTGTTGTGAGTGGCAGCCTGTTTAAAGATGTCCCAATCAGTATACTCAAAGCAGTTCTGTAGCCTGTCCATGGCTCCTTCTGGCCAGACCATGATGGTGCGAACTGTTGGCTTTGTCCTTGCAATGAGGGGTCTGTATGCAGGTGTTAAGTACAGACTGATGTGATCGGATCGGCCAAGATGGGGGCAGGGGGACGCTTTGTAGCCCTTGGCAATGTTGCAGTAGACCTGGTCCAAGATATTGTTTCCTCTGGTCGGAAAATCAATAAACTGGTGAAATGTTGGCATTACAGTCTTCAGCTTGGTGTGATTGAAGTCTCCTGCTATTAAAAACACGCCGTCTGGGTGGTTGTTTTTCAGCTGGTGGATAGCATCATACAGACTAGCCAGTGCTAGCTTAGCGTTAGCTTGCGGTGGTATGTAAACAGCAGTGAGGAACACCACTGTAAACTCCCTTGGCAGATAAAATGGTCTGCATTTCACTGTAATAAACTCCAAGTCCGGGGAGCAAAAAGTCTCAACAATGTCAGTGGTGGTGCACCATGAGTTACACACATATATGCACACACCACCGCCTTTATCCTTACCGGAGTCAGCTGTTCGGTCTGCTCGATAAACAGTCCGGCCTGCTAGCTCAATAGCAGCGTCAGGGATGTTCGGATTCAGCCAGGTTTCGGTGAAGAAGAAAGCACAGCTACTTATCCTGTTTGAGTGAAGCCTCAGTCTGAGTTCGTCGATCTTGTTGACAATGGACTGGGCGTTCGCTATAAACAGGCTGGGCAAAGCTGGTCGGTCCGGTGAGCTCCTCAGCCTAGCGTGGATGCCGGCCCGCTTGCCCCGCTTTTGCTTCCTCTCCCGTCTCCGTCCCCGTCTGCCCCGCTTGCTGCTTCAGCTCGTTATCCATTCCCGCCTTCTCTCCATACCCCCTGATCCCTTTAGCCACAAGGGCCACATCTAACTCCCTCTTAAATATAGCCAATGAACTGGCCTCAACTACCTTCTGTGGCAGAGAATTCCACAGATTCACCACTCTCTGTGTAAAAAATGATTTTCTCATCTCAGTCCTAAAAGACTTCCCTCTTATCCTTAAACTGTGACCCCTAGTTCTGGACTTCCCCCAACATCGGGAATAATCTTCCTGATTATTCCCCCGATTATCCCGGAGCTCAAAGGAGCCCTCCTTATATTGGCCAACATTAACGTCTCACGGCAATTTATCTCAGCTCTTTTTGGAACTTTGCGGTGTATAAGTTAACTATGGTATTTCTGAATACAAAATACACAAAACCTAAAAATCACTGCTGTTCAACCAGCATTCTTTTTCAAATGCCATGAAAGATGCATATGTAGCATATTTACTCACGTTATTTTGCTCTATATTCTCTTACCGTGAACATGTAGTGTCTCCTTTAAGGTGGGATTTTTAATACAAAGGATTTTTGCTTAGTTTTACTTGGGAAAGTAAAAAGAAATCCTTATTGCATTCCTAACTAAAATAAATTACTTGGCACAAAATACAAAATACAAGAGTTGAACACTCACCGAGGGTCAAGGCGGTAATTTTCATTAATGGAAATTATTCTGTTGCTCAATAGACCCCCTGTGCGCTCCAGTTCCACTTTCCAATCAACTTTGGTTTCAAACATTAACGTTGAAGGTTCGCGTTCAGCTCCAGGACCAACTTGGAGAAAAGGCAAATAATATTTTATACGTTTGCAAAACACCAGTCATTCATCACGTACATTGGAATAATTTTCAATTACTATATTAAATCAAAATCTTACAATTACATCGAAATTCAAATCTAAACTAGATCAAAGACACAACAGACCACAGATGCTGGAAACTGGAGCAAAATAAGTTGCTGGAGGAACTCAGCAGATCAGGTAGCATTTTGGGGAGGGAAGTGGAAAATCGATATTTTGGGTTTAGACCCTTCAACTGGATGAAAGAAATAATGTGTTAATAGGTAAAGAATTGTGCAAAAAAAATTACAGAACTATAAAACTAACTACAAAAACAGGAAAGTTTAATATAAAAGGGGCCATATGCAATTGTGTTATTAAATAGCAGAATGACCTACTTTAAGTAACAGTTCACCAAAAGCACTTATCTGTCATCTTGCATGCATTTCTGCTTTTTGAATAGCAAAATTTAAAGTCAGGATTACTTATTGTACGTTGTTTCTCTTGTGTAAAGATGGCCTTGTGATTCGGATTCAGGTTAGTTTATTGACATACATGTGGGTACAATGAAAATCCATGACCACACGAAGCTCAAAGAATACAAGTCAATGTTAAACTTATTAAATACAACATCATGTGCAAAGATATAGTGCAAAAAATACTAAGGTGCAGTAACGGAACAACTGAATGAGGTGGAGTTACAGTAAGAGTGAGAGTATGTGTCAGCATCTCCCGGAGGGGGATATGAAAGACTCGAGTGGTTCAAGAGTTTGATAGCAATAGGGAAAAGGCAGATCTTAAGTCTGGATATCTGGACTATCTTGTATCTTTTCCCTGAAGGTTGAAGAAAGAACAGAATGCCCAGGGTGACAGGCATTCTCAATGGTATTTCCTGCCTTCCTGATGCAACACACCACTAGGATAGAGTGGATGGCTGGAAGTGATAAGTCTGTAATAGACTGACTTGCATTCACCACTGTCTGCTGGTTCAGGTGGTCAAGAGCAGCCCAAGATACATCTCCTCGGAATACTTACTGCAGTACATCTGTAGACGTTACAGAGTCCTTGTTGACTTGCCAGATTTTCTCAGGAGCCCAAGTAATTATGCCAATGTGCTTTCTTAATCGCCACACCAGTGTGATGGAATCAGGTTAGGTAGCTGGCGATATGGATGCCTGGGAACTTGAAGCTGATGACCACCTCTCCAGCAGCTACATTGATGAGGACAGGGTTGTATTCATCTCCCCTGCTTCCTTGGATCAACAGCCAACTCTTCCATCTTGTAGACATTAAAGGCTAGGTTGTTGTTCTCACATCATGATGCAAAGTTCCCAATCTCCCTCCCACCCGCAAGGGCCTGTCCCACTTACGTGTCCTTGGCACGCAAATCACGCAACCTCGTCGTCATCGTATGGCCGCGCGGGGCCGGTCCCACTGAGAAGTGCGGAGGGGTATGTAGTTGTGCGCGATACCGCGCGGGGCTCTGAAATTTTGTAGCTAACCAAATCTTCCCGCGCCAACGGCCTGTCGCGTACCTGACGGCCAATGTGAGACAGGCCCAAGACCCTAGCGTGCCGCAACGTCTCACCTCCAACAGCAGCTGAAGCAGGCAAACGATTGCCAAGCTCGGCCTGGGGCTCACGGCCATTGCGGTCCGGATCCGCCCCCACTCCTACTCCCAGAGCGGGGCCAAGAAAATTGAAGATAGACACAAAATGCTGGAGTAACTCAGCAGGACCGGCAGCATCTCTGGAGAGAAGCAATGGATGACGTTTCGGGTCAAGACCCTTCTTTCAGACTGAATAAGGGTCTCGACATGAAACATCACACATTGCTTCTCTCCAGAGATGCTGCCGGTCCCGCTGAGTTACTCCAGCATTTTGCGTCCATCTTCAAATGACGTCATGCGCTCCAGATGGCTGTGCGGGCGCATGACATCGCGCGGGACCATCGCGCCTCAACGCGACCTCAAGGTCGCGTAATTAGCGTGCCAAGGACACGTAAGTGGGACAGGGGCTTGAGTCTCTAAGTTAATTAGGCTGGTATCAATCTAATGATTCGTTCGCTGTGTCAGACGTCATTCTGCCATCGCTTTGCCACAGCCAGTGCCACATCTGTGCCTCTGTGGAGATAGTCTCTCCACCGCAAGTCAGTAGGTGGGCCATTGTCTGTACCTCTCCACAGTTGCACTTGTCAGAGTTCAAGAGGCCCCACTTCTTCAGATTGAGTCCGCAATGTCCTACTCCAGTACGGAGGCGGTTTAGGGCTTTCCAGGTAGTACAAGGCAGGTGGTTTCTTGGTGCCATCTGTTGTTTGGTTTTGGTGCCTGGTACGGTTGGCTCTAGTTCTATGAAGCTGTTCCAACTCTTCAGGCGTTTCTTGGCATGTTGGTGATTGTGCAAGGGATGGCGGGGGTCTGTGTCCACATTGAAGCGTTCTACTGCAGTTGCCTGATCACGTCTTCGAGATGGTTCATCGATGCCAGCCAGCTCGTACAGATGTTCAACCTTTGTCGACTTCAGGCATCCTGTGGTTTACCTGCAGGCAGTGTTCAGTGCAGAGTCCACCTTGCGTGCCTGTTTGGAGCGGCTCCAGACGGGGCTTGTATATTCTGCCACTGAGAAACAGAGCACCAGGGCTGCAGTGCGGATTGTTGTTGGGTCACTTCCAAATGAGCTGTTTGCCAATTTTTCGATGACATTGTTCCGGGTGTTGACCTTTGCCTTTGTTTTCTCAACATGTTGGCAATATGATTACGTGCGATCGAGGACCACACCCGGGTTCTTTGGGGCTTTGCAGTGTTCCAACAGGACATCATTCCATCGCACCTGCAGTTGACGTTTCGCATCCCGGTTCCTGAGGTGGAAAGCTGCACTTTGCGTTTTTGGTGGGTTTGGGCGCAGGGTGTTCTGTTGGTAGTATGTTGTCATATTCTGCAGAGCAGCCTCTAGTACGGTCTCAATCTGGCTGAAGTCTGAGGATTGCGTGGCGATGCACAAGTCATCAGCATACAGAAACGACCTCGTTTTTGGGGTGATGGGTTGGTCATTGGTGTATATGTTGAACAACGTTGGGGCAAGGACACTGCCCTGTGGTAGACCATTCTTTTGGCGTCTCCAAAGTCTGTTCTGACCATTCAGGCACACGAAGAAGCGGCAGTTCTCCATCATTGTCATGATGAACTGGACAAGATGAGAGGCCTGTAGTGTTTGGCTTTCATGGTACGGTGGTTTACAGTGTCATATGCTGCAGACAAGTCTACAAATACTGCACCTGTGATCAGCTTCCACTCAAAGCCATCTTCAATGTGCTGAGTGAGGCTCAGCAGTTGTCCTGTTGTTGACTTTCCCTGGCGGAATCCAGCCTGTTCAGGCATCAAAACATTGTCTACATCCAGCGTGATGCGGTTCTAATGATCGAGTTGGCATTATACTAGGCCACATGGTCATGGGTGTATAAGGAGTAGAGCAGGGGACTGGCCATACCACCTTGAGAAGCACCAATGTTGGGGGCCAAGGTGGAGAAAATATGACCAATTCTCACTGATGGAGGTCTTCTGGTCTGGAGGCCCAGAGGCCAGCTGCAGAAGGACGTCCAAAGGCCAAGGTGTCGGAGTTTAGTAGTTATATTATTCAGTATTATGGGGTTGAAGGCGGAGCTGTAGTCATTGAAGAACATTCTGACATGGGTGTTCTTATTGCCAAGGTTATTCACCTTCACAGACTTTGATCAATACAAATCTTTTTACACTGGTGTTTATATTCCACTCAGGAATAATAATTCAGTCATTCTCAAAACAGGCAAAAAGCCAGTAAAACTAACTGAAAATAGTTACTATAAAACTCAATTTAAAGAAACTGATGTTTTCTTGGTATGCATGCTGCAAACATCTTATTTCCTTTACCATTTCATTAGAATGCACAAAGGCACCCCTGTTATAGTTAAAATTACATTAAACAGAGCAAGAGGTATGAGAAATAAATGTTAAGCAAGGACAGTGAACACCCAGGAGCTATCCATTGCTTACCCAGGTCATATTGCAAGAGAATACAATTTGAGTGGATATATTACCAAAGCCTGTGATATAACATACAGTGACAACAATATAAAATTGGACCCATACAACCAAGGTGAATACTGTTCAAATCTCAGGATGACACTCAAAATATAAAGTGCACATTCTGCACTTTTTGGAACACTTCATATAAAATTCTAATTACTATATTACCAAAAAAAAACAGGAGAGGGTGCAATAAATCTCAAGAGAATTAATAATACAAGGATTAAGAATGGAAGAACTGGAAATCCTCACACCAGAGAACGCCCCAAGATGATCCAATTCAAGATCATTAAAAGGATGGCCTAAATAAGTATTAACATGCTTAGTATCTGGTCATGAAATCTGCAAGAGAAAGTTGCCCTGATCATGCACCATCCAGCCTGCACCTCATTGACAACCTCCATGTGATCCCTATGGCTTCATTAAACATTTGCAGGCTGTGGTTATTGGAGTGGCTCAGGGACCATGCTCAATTATTGTTGGATTGTTCTATTTCCAAATGTGTTTATGATGCAAAATAAGGTGGAATTGAAAGTTGGGTTAGAGGACCTAAATAGGCTTCAAGGGGATATAGATAAGTGAGTAGCAAGAACAAAGCAGATGTCATATCATGTGGAAAAGTGTTAACCTACAAAGCCAATGCATCATTGGGATGTGGGAGGAAACCCACATGCTTGCAGGGAGAATGTGCAAATTCAACACAGACAGTGCCCGAGGACAGGATAGAACACAGATCTCTGGCGTGTGAGGCAGCAAGTCCACCAGCTGTACCACTATATTTTATTTTCCAACACACAAAAAATTATATGTTGATAATTTTGGTTACTAAAGAAAATAGAAACTATCCATTTTCAGTCTTAAATCTCTAAGTGACGCTATGTCCCCCTTTACAGCTCCTCTATGTTTTAATGCAGTTCAAGACTATGGGGCAGTATGTTGGCCATAAGGTTGCTGCCTAAAAGTGCCAGAGACCCGTAATTGATCCTGAATATGGGTGCTGTCTGTATGGAGTTTGCTCCTTTTCCCTTTGATCGCATGGGGTTTCTCCGAGTGCTCTTGTTTCCTTCCACATTCCAAAGGTGTGCAGGAACCTTTTTCAGACCCAACCCAAAACGTAATATTTTTCATTTGCCCAGAGATTCTGTCTGACCTGTTGATTTACTCCAGCTTTTTGTGTCCATCTTCAGTTTAAACCAGCATCTGCAGTTCTTTCCTACACACGATACTATACCATATAACTTTATTAATCCAAGGAGAGAAATTGTGTGTGTGAGTGTATAGTTATATATCTATCTATCTATATTACTAAAAGTCTGATCTTGACCGCTTTTAGCCCGCTGTGCTGCGATATCCGAGAGACCGCCGCCACCTATGGCCGTCATTTTTGGCCACCTCGCTCAGAGCCCCCCTCCGCCTTCCTGGACCAGAGGATTTTTCCCATCGATGACAAATCAGAGAGATATTAATGTTTTTTTTTTAATTGCCATTCTCTCTGCTGCCCCTGCTGGAGGGAGGGGGAAGGACTATAAAACCAGGAATTGGTGTGCCTCTCTCAGTCTCTGCAAGATGGATGAAGCCTGCATGTCTACTCAACTGTGAGTCCCCTTAATGTGGTTTGAAAATGAAAATATGGTTTGTTTGAAGCAAAAAGGCACTGCCTGCAAATGGTTGTTTGGGTGCTTTGGCTTGAAGTTGAAAGGCACTACTTACTGCAAATGGTGGCTTGGGTGCTTTGGCTTGAAGTTGAAAGGCACTACTTATTGCAAATAGCGGTTTGGGTGCTTTGGCTTGAAGTTAAAAGGCACTACTGCAAATGCACTTACTTCCTGTTTGCACTGTATATTGATTTTAGATAAAACGCTACCACTTCCGGCTGTGATTTATGGCCATCTTACTCAGTCCCCCTCTGCTCAGCAGGTGCAGAGAATTCTTCCCATCAATGAAAAATAAAAGTGTTATTAGTGTTTAAAAAATGGTGAGAATCTCCCTCCTGTCAATCACGCCATGAAGGCCACACCTTTTCCGGTGGGAGGGGGAAGGGTTATAAAACCCGGAAGTGTGGGTGTGGCTCAGTCTCTGCATGACGGGGGAGGGAGAGGTCACGACTCTCTCTGAGCTGTGAATCAACTGAACACACTGAATGTCTACTGAACTGTGAGTTTGGTGTTTTGTGTGGTTTTATGGTGGTTTCACCCTGCATGAAATGGTATGAAGCTGCATTTGAATTTAGTGGCCGTGCACCCTGCTTGAAATGGAATGAAACTGCACTTGAATTTGGTGGCCTTGCACCCTGCTCAAAGTGGTAAGAAACTGCACTTGAATTTGGTGGCCTTGCACCCTGCTTGAAATGGAATTTCAAGGAATAGCCATGAGTCAATTTCCAGCCCACCAGCTGTGAGTGAGCTGCCAGCAGATCAGGCTTGAGGGACTGAGCTGCCACCCCAAGAACCCATACCAGCACTCCAGAAAGCCCCCCCACTGGCCACCAATATTGGAATTGGTGGAGAGGTGGAATATTGCATCGGGGGACCAGCCCTCCCGTGTGAACATTGGACCCAACGGGTCCCACTTAGTCTAGTTCATATATAAATATACACTGTTTTGTTTTCTCGTTTATAACATTGTTTACAGTGTACTATGTTTACATATTCTGTTGTGCTGCTGCAAGTAAGGATTTCATTCGGACATGAGAGAATAAAACAATCTTGACTCTTGACTTGCATCGCTAATGTGTGGGATAGAACTAGTGTACGGGTGATCGGTGGTCGGCGTGGACTCGGTGGGCCGAAGGGCCTGTTTCCACATTGTATCTTTAAATTAAACTAAAACACTAAAACCAAAGGAAATCTAAAGAAGGGCCTCTGCCCGAAATGTCACCCAATTTCTTCTATCCAGAGATGCTGGCTGCTCCATGGAGTTCCGCCGCACAATTAAAGCATGGAATAGTCTTCACCCCACTATCTGTACGCAACCAGACGCAACTAAATTTAAGGTCACTCTTTTTTTCCCCCCAAGAACCCTTTTTTGTTTAAGTCCAAGTCAAGAGTCAAGAGAGTTTTATTGTCATGTGTCCCAGATAGGACAATGAAATTCTTGCTTGCTGCAGCACAACAGAATATGTAAACATAATACAGAACAGGAGATAAAGGTTCACTGTGTCTATATACCATAGACCATCCATATATAGATATAGATATATATATACACACACACACACACACACACACAATAAATAAACAGGTAAAATGCAATTGGCTATTATTTTTCAGAGTTTGGTTTGGTGTTTAAATTCCATTTCGAATATTTTTGGAGGACCAGGAAACCAAGAAGCAAGAGTTACTCCAGGGAGTTAGTCCAGCTCCAGCGAGTGATTCTACGTTGGTTTTCAGCGGTCGGGGCGAGTGGACAGCAATGGCAGCCAATGCCCACCGTGCAAAGGGAGGGAGAAAGTGGCTGACGCCGACCAGTTGCAGTGGCAGTGCTCATGTGCAGAGCGGCACAACCACAGCCGATGATGTGCTGGCCAAAGATCCTCGCTATAGGATCTTTGGTGCTGGCCGTGGTTGTGCGCATGTGTAAGGCGGCCGGCCGTGCTGGCGGACGAGGAGCGGGCGGAGACCCGGGACACGGACAGCGGGCGGAGACCCGAGACATGGACACGGATAGCGGGCGGAGACGGAGAGTGACAGTGAGAGAAAGATAGAAAGAGGGCCCGCTTAGAATTAAACGAGGTGTCCCGGGTGCTTGCCAAGCCGGGCAAAATGGCATGGCTTTTATGTTGCCCCGCGGGACTGTGGGTTGCCATTGGGAACCGGGCAACCACTAATTTCGAGCCCTGCTTTGAGCTAAGCTGGTTCAATCTGTTGTATTTATGCACAAGTTAAAACAAGTAAGAGGATTTATGAGGTATTACCTTTAAGACCACCAGCTGGGCCAACGTAGGAGAAAGCAAACAAACATTTTAAAGAAGTTGGATTCAAACAATGGTGAACGATCCCTCGGATCAACTGAAAGAAAAAAAGACGTTTGCAGTGAACGTATGAAATGTGAATGACTTATGAGCGGGGGAGCGGTGAAAGAAAGGGGAAAATACCAGAGATAACAATAAATTAAATGATTCTATCCATTCCAAAGTCAGAAAGACTGCAAAATCAAGTATTCAAGTGGCCATACAAAATTTATTCCTTCCAAAACAGGCTAGGTTTTACAAACAAAGACAAAGAGCTGGAGTAACTCAGCAGGTCAGGCAGCATCTCTGGAAAACACAGATAGGTGATGTTTTGTGTTGACCAAGTTAGTTCGAAAGAAGATAAATTTCCCCAACTTTAAAAAAAAATCTCAAATTGCAAATTATTCCGCGACACCCTCTTTGGCCCCTGCCCCACGCTCTTCTCAAGCATCACCAATCATTGTTTTTTTGGTGACCACTGCATTGGCTTGGAGATCAGTTGTGAGAGATATGATGATCATACTACAATATTGTTAGGAATGAAGATGCTAATACATCAATATCAACATTCAACATGAAAGTTAGTGTTTTAAAAACAACCGTATTTGCATTGAAATAATTTCCTTAAAAACATCCATGCTTTTGAGAATTTTATGGCAATAAAATTGTTTAAATATGGCCACCCTGTCCAGTTTCATAAAGTAGTCACCACGTGGCTTACTCATGCACATCATGGTTTTCACAAGCAAGGAATAATTTCAAACATGGCATGAAGAACATTTACTGTGAAAGCATTTTTCAAAAATAGCAAAAATATTCAAGAAATGCTTGATTAAACTATATTCTAGGCAGAAATTTTGATTCTTATTTACCCTTCTTGCATCCTCTTCCTTGGAGTATCTTAAACCAAACTGAAAGACCCGAAAGTCTTTGCAGTAGAGCAGCAACTTCTCAGGAATTTTGTTCTTTATAGCACCAGGCAGCAATGGCTTCTTTTTATCATCATAAACTGAAGAAAACATACAAAAGTTACAGGCTCATCTGAAACGATTTGCAAGTCAGAGCAGCAACCGTCAACTTATTTTGTTTTTTAATCAATGCAATATTTTTGAAATGTTATGGCTGTTATTATGTGGGCAGCCAAATGTGTGCACAACATTATCCTATCAATAGCAACGTGATGGCGGTTGATTAATGTGCTCTCAGTGATGTGCAATAAGGAACATATATAAGCCAGCAGCCCCGAGGTCATATTTTCTGCTCATTTAAAGAGCATCAGTAGACATCTTCCATTCTACCCCAGGCAGTCGATAAATCCTCTGTCTCCCGTTAAAATTGAAAGACAACTCCAACTCCACACTTTTCTTCAGGACTGCACTCGTGAGTCAGCCTAAAGTGTGTGTCCTCAAGTTTCTGGAGCAGGAAGTGAAGATGCAACCAGACTTGGATTTGCCACAAACAAGGCAACAGTCGACATTTGAAATGAATGGCTAATTATAAAATTCTCATGTCAACCTTGCCATCTAGCAACACTTTAACCAAACCAGAAATACATTAGAAATACAGCACGGAAACAGGCCCTTTGGCCCACCGAGTCCACGCCAACCAGCTATCCCCGTACATTAACACTATCCTACACATACTAAGGGCAATGTACACATACACCAAGCCAATTAACCTACAAACCGGTATGTCTTGAGTGTGGGAGGAAACCGAAGATCTCGGAGAAATTCCACGCGGTCACGGGGAGAACGTATAAACTCCGTACAGACAGCACCAGTAGTCGGGATCGAACCCGTGTCACCGGCGCTGCAGGTGCTGTAAGTCAGCAACTTTACCGCTACATCACCGTGCCATCCTACACCACTTTCACTATTATGAAGCCAAACCACAGCAATATATTACTGTTAAAATTGTTATTGTTATTATTGCTAAAATTAAAAAAGATCTGAGATTAGGAAACAGCTACACAAAGACTTTACCCAATATAACAATAAATTAAGAGCACTAGGGTTTGTCACTTGGAAAGGTCCATGCTCCTGACCGACTGCACACTGACCAGTAACCACACGAGGTAGAATACCCAGGTTTTTACATGTTAATGGTGAAGCTGACAGAAATTCAGACTTGCAGTACTTCACCAAAACTATAGAGAAAAACTTACAGGGAAGTATATAACCATATCAAAAATTAAAACTTTATTTCAGATTTGCAACATCTACAGAGTGCTGGAATCAGTCAACATGTCAGGCTGCATCTGTGATATAGGCATGAACTGCAGATGCTGGTTTACACCAAAGATAGACACAAAAAGCTGGTATAACGCAGCGGGTCAGGCAGCATCTCTGGAGAAAAGGAATGCGTGACGTTTTGGGTCGAGACCCTTCTTCAGACGGATTTCGACCCAGCCATTCGTGTTCTCCAGAGATGCTGCCTGACCCGCTGAGTTACTCCAGCTTTTTGCGTCTATCTTCCATGGACAGAGAAGCAGAGTTAACATTTCAGGTCTATGATATTTAATCGCAAGAGCATGAAGATAGCCAACACCACGATCTTCAGACATTCTGTCCGTCTTGGTTATGATACGGTCACAGATACTTCCTTCGTTCTCTCCACCCTTTACCTTCTCCGTATCTTAAACATGTTCAAATTCTGACTTTCCTTTGTTCTGATAAAAGTACAGTGACCTGTAACTTTCTCGCTTTCTTTCCAGATATTGCCTGATCAGCTAAATATTTCCAGCAATCTGTTTTTATTTAATAAACCATGCAAGTTGTAACTGTCATTTGAAATATCAAAAGGCTCTGACAGCACAGTACATGTCTGAAGGCACCCTTTAAATAATAAAAAGTAAAATAGGTTTTTTTAAAAACTTATTTTCAAGTGGACAGAGACACTTCCATTGCACTTTGCCAACACTTGCGGTGTACAATTTGGTTCTCAAATAACAGCAACACCATTTCAAACTTACTTCATTGGTTATCTAGGTCAAGACAAGTGCATGAGTAACAAGATGAAATCATGTTTAACAGCATATGTATAAGGCCAATTTAACGCTACTTTTGATAGATACCCATGTAAAACACAACCCATTGATCCTCTATCCTTTAAGCAATAGGTTATGTTGTTTGAGTGGGATGTGAACAAAGTTAATGGAATAATTATTTAACACGCTTTGTCTCTCAAAAACTTCCCTTACAATAAGGCTCAACGTTCGCAGGTAACAATTGCTCCTTGCAGTCATGCAATACACATAATATAGCATACGTGTAGAAGCCTCAGCAGGGAATGGCAGCTGGTAAGCTGGTCAAGAAATCAAAATTGCGGTTATTACAGATTAAGGGTGGCACAGTGGTAGACTTGCTGCCTTACAGCACCGGAAACCTGGGTTCAATCCTGACTACGGGTGCTGTCTATACAGAGTTTGTATGTTCTCCCCGTGATCATGTGGGTTTTCTCCGGATACTCCCATTTCCTCCCACCCTCCAAAAATACAATCAATACAATACGGTTTTATTCGTCACATTGCACATAAAATGCAAGTGAAATGAATTTGTCCGCAGCGGTACAATGATAAAGAACACATAAACACACTAAAAATTTAACACAAACATCCACCACAGCATTCATCACTGTGGTGGAAGGCACAAAATTGGCCAGTCCTCCTCCATTTCCCCCCGTGGTCGGGACCTCAACCCTCCGCAGCCGTCGCTGCGGGCGTCCAGATGTGCAGACAAGGTAAAAAGTCCAGGTAAGTCCTGAAACGGTGCCTCCCCCACCGGAGACCGCGGCTTCAGATTGGTGTAGGCCGCAGGCCGGCGGTCGTAGATTTAAAGTTCCTGCCGTAGCCAGAAGCATCGCAGACCTCATGGCCGGAGGTCGAAGCTCCCCTCCAGGGAACCCCGGCGAGGGACCCCCCTCCTGATGGCAAGTCCACGCCGCGCCCGCGGTAGAAGTTGGCCGCGGGCCGGCAGTCGGAGCTTCTTCTTCTCCCCGGGTCCCCCACGAGGGATCCCAGGTTTGTAGGTTAATTGGCTTCAGTAAAATTGTAAATTGTCCAGAGTGTTTCGGATAGTGTTAGTGTATCGTGGCGATCACTGGGCAGCACGGAATCAGTGGGCCTGTTTACCAGAAGGGTCTGTTTCCACTGCGCTGTATTTCTGAAGTCTAATGATCCAAGGCTGGCAAACCGAATGGATAATACAATACAACTTTATTTATCCCAAGAGGGAAATTAATTTGCAAACAGTCATAAAAAGCACAAAATATATGAAACATGAAAATAAAGTGACGAGTGGTAAGGTTTTTTGGGGATGTGCAAAGATTGAGGAGGTGGGGGAGGGGAGGGGGGGGGGGGGGGCAGTCTCAGTCTCCGTCTACCCCACAAAAGAAGGGGAGGAGTTGTAAAGTTTGATAGTCACAGGGAAGAAGGATCTCCTAAGGTGTTCTGTCCTGCATCTTGATGGAACCAGTCTGTTGCTGAA
Organism: Amblyraja radiata; assembly: GCF_010909765.2. Taxonomy (NCBI): domain Eukaryota; kingdom Metazoa; phylum Chordata; class Chondrichthyes; order Rajiformes; family Rajidae; genus Amblyraja; species Amblyraja radiata. The sequence goes on from NC_045956.1 coordinate 141,569,481, forward strand.
GGTGCTCCTCAGGTTGACCAGTGTGTGAGCTGTATTGTCCAGGATGCTCCACAGTTGGGGAGCATCCTCCCCTCCAAGACCAACCTCCCGTGAATCCAACTCTGCCCCCAGGACATAGCCAGCCTTCCTGATGAGTTTGTTGATCCTATTGGCGTCCGCAGCCTTCGCCCTGCTGTCCCAGCACACGGCAGCGAAGAAGATGGCACTGGCTACCACCGATTGGTAGAACATCTGCAGCATCTCACTGCAGACATTGAAGGAGCGGAGCCTTCACATAAAGTACAGCCGGCTCTGTCCCTTCTTGTGCAGGGCCTCAACGTTCCTGGACCAGTCCAGTTTACCGTCCAGGTACACTCCAAGGTATTTGTACTCCCTGTTAAACTGCACATCCACACCCTTGATGGAGACAGGGGTGTTACTCTCCTCCTAAAGTCCACCACCAACTCCTTAGTTTTGTCGGTGTTGAGCTGCAGGTGATTCAGCCTCACACCACTCAGCAAAGTTGTTGACTACACCTCTGTATTCAGCTTCCCTCCCCTCACCTCCCCTCGTGTTAAAATTCACTGCCTCGGAGGGCGGTGGAGGCCGGTTCTCTGGATACTTTCAAGAGAGAGCAAGATCGGGCTCTTAAAGATAACAGTCAGGGGATATGGGGAGAAGGCAGGAACGGGGTACTGATTGTGGATGATCAGCCATGATCACATTGAATGGCAGTACTGTCTCGAAGGGCCGAATGGCCTACTCCTGCACCTATTGTCTATTAAAGCACTGGAGACGTTAAAAAAAACATGACTCTCACAATGCTTCCCGGTTTATCCAGGTGAGCAAAGGAATGATGGAGCAGGTGGATGATGGTGTCCTCAATCCCCATCTTTGTTTGCTAAGCGAACAATGGTCAACAATAATGTAAATGAACGACAGAAAAGGCTAGAAGACTTTAATGGACTAATCTTGAGCACTGAGCTCACCTCACACAAAAACACTGTAGTAGTCACAATCAGTAGGTACGTAATCAACAAACCACAAACTACTCGAGCAAAAATAGTTCAATGGCCTTTATTCATTACATTACCTCCAAATATCTGGTCCACGCAAAGTAAGGATATGTCATTTTCACCCATCAGTTTATTCCTATAGGATTGGTCCTGAAATTATAGGAAAGACTCGTTTACACAGATATAAAAGGAGGGTAGTCAGACCAATGGCTCGTACTCCTTCATAATCACAGCCACCAAGGTCTTAACAATCCTAGATAACCCCCCCCACCCCACCCCACCCCAAGTCCTGCAGTTACACAAGTTTACTTTGGCATTACCATTGAGGAGCAAAATTAGTAACATTATAACCATTATGTTCCCGATGTTGGGGGAGTCCAGAACCAGGGGCCACAATTTAAGAATAAGAGGTAAGCCATTTAGAACGGAGACGAGGAAACACTTTTTCACACAGAGAGTTGTGAGTCTGTGGAATTCTCTGTCTCGGGATTGGTCCTGAAATTATAGGAAAGACTCTCTTCTCTGGATGCTTTCAAGAGAGAGTTAGATAGAGCTCTTAAAGATAGTGGAGTCAGGGGATATGGGGATATGGGGAGAAGGCAGGAACGGGGTACTGATTGTGGATGATCAGCCATGATCACAGTGAATGGCGTTGCTGGCTTGAAGGGCCGAATGGCCTACTTCTGCACCTATTGTCTATTGACATTAGTAGATCAATCAAGCCTGCGTTGCCATTCAAAAAATAACTAATTTGGTCGAAGCTTCAGTTACACTTTTCTACATGTCTCATACAAGCCATGACAGCCCTATCAGCCAAGGATCTATTGTTGCCAACTTGAAATAAAGAAGGACTTGGCCACCACAACCAATTTCCAACAAAAACTCTTCAATCTGAAGTAATTCCTCATTTGGATTTTAAATGGCTGACCCCCTATTCTGATATTTCAACCCCGTCATCCTTGATTATCTCAAGATAAATATCTTCCCTGCATCTATCCAGTCAAGTTCATTTTTCTAATCTCCAATGAGAACAGATCCAGATACTCAAAATTATCTTTAGGGGCTGCATCCTCCATCCAGAAATTAGCCAAATGGGTCCTCCCCTAAGCTAATGAATCTTTTCTTAAATAAGGTCAATGCAGAATATGTGATTCAAGGCACGATCACATCAACAACTTGTACAATTGTTGCAACACTGTACATTCTATCATCCACTCTCTAACATTTAGAGATTTAAAAAACAAATAGACATAATGGTGTAATGACACCACTAAATTCCTCATTCTCAATTAACTTGCCATATGGTTCCCAATTATTTACTTAATTATAGGCTCTAGCTCCACCTTATTTTCTATGTACTTTACCAAAATAATTCATTGGAACCACCACTACCACACGCACCTGCATTTCCAATGGCCAATTTGATCATCAGTGCAGGTTTGACTGCAAATACAATTATAATCCACAACATCCAAATGCCACAGGAATCTTTGCAGGGCTATTATTCATTGAACAGCTGAGAACACGTCACTCCATCCTATTTACTTACCAAGAAAAAGTCTGCCATTTATTCAACTCCCCTACACCATGCTCCAATTAGTCATAACATAAGAGTTTTCAACCTGCAATGTGATCTCAACCCCAGTCACATATTCCCAACCCTACGCTATTCTTCCCCCCCACCCCCACAAGTACCTTCCTCCGCAACCACAAGAGATGGTACACATGTTGCTGCATCTCCTCTCACCCATCCTGGAAATAGGAAGTGAGGGGTGATATTTGGACACATGCAACTGCACACCGCTCCCTCGCTTTCTATGTCTCCTCCCTCCCACTAAAGTGATGTAATTCTATTACATTCTGGATAATCTTTCATAACTCTTCTAGGGCAGCAGAGTCCACGTTCTCCCGGCTTTCACACGCTTGCAGGCCTTCCATGAAAGCAAACCAAATCAATTTAAACAACTTTCTCCGAACCAAAATATTTACACATGATCTATCACTTTCTCCTAAGCAATCGTTGTTATCAGCAGCATCATGTTTCCATTGCCAGGACTTGTTCCTTCTCAAAGCTCCTCCTATATTCAATGTCAATGTCAAACCAGTTACTTTATTTAAGCACGCACCTGCTTCTGTCCTTCAAATCTGCTATTGCAAACCAGCATTCCAGCCAATGCCCCTTGCTAGTTGACAACTTCATTTTGGCCTCTGCCAAACATTTTAGCTTCCTAAAATAAACCGGATAAAGCTGTACAAGATGTGTAGGAAGGAACTGCAGGTGGTGTTGTACCTAAGATAAACACTAAATGCTTGAGTAACTCAATGGGTCAGGCAGCATTTCTGGAGAAAAGGAGTAGGTGATGTTTCGGGTCAGAACCCTTCATCAGACTGATTGAAGTCTGAAGAAGTGTTTAGAAACATAGAAAATAGGTGCAGGAGTAGGCCATTCGGCCCTTCGAGCCTACACCGCCATTCAATATGATCAGGGCTGATCTTCCAACTCAGTATACTGTACCTGCCTTCTCTCCATACCCCCTGATCCCTTTAACACAAGGGTCACATCTAACTCCCTTTTAAATATAGCCAATGAACTGACCTCAACTACCTTCTGTGGCAGAGAATTCCAGAGATTCACCACTCTCTGTGTGAAAAATGTTTTCCTCATCTCGGTCCTAAAAGATTTCCCCCTTATCCTTAAACTGTGACCCCTTGTTCTGGACTTCCCCAACATCGGGAACAATCTTCCTGCATCTAGCCTGTCCAACCCCTTAAGAATTTTGTAAGTTTCTATAAGATCCTCCCCTCAATCTTCTAAATTCTAGCGAGTACAAGCCGAGTCTATCCTGTCTTTCTTCATATGAAAGTCCTGACATCCCAGCAATCAGTCTGGTGAACCTTATCTGTACTCCCTCTATGGCAACTCTGTACTCCCTCTATGAAATAGGTGAAATTTCTACCTGAAATGTCACCTATTCCTCTTCTGCAGAGATGCTGCCTGACCCATTGAGTTACTTCAGCATTTTGTGTCTTATTTAAGCCTCACAGAATGGCACAGGCTCTGGCCTAGGAGCAGAGCTTTCTCCAACCCTTCCATACAATGAAATTAGAAGCCGTCTACAAAACTCAGATGCACCTCCTGCACACAGAGCACTACTTTAAACATTCTTGATGGGCATGGTCATTGCATTCAAGGTTGATTTCTCATCCTCAAATAGGTTGTGGTCAGCCGCTTTCTCGTAGCAGTAGCTCGTCTGATTGAGGTACTCCCGGTGTTGTTGGCTAATAAAAGAAGAGGAACTGGTGATACATTTCCAATCGTGTTACTTGAAAGGTAACCCAATGGTTGTATTCTGCCTGCTGCCTGATCCCCAGGATAGTCAAAATCTTGAGGTGAAGGAGACACTATTGGAAAAGCCTCATCTAAACTTACCACATCATCCACCAGCTGCTCAGCACTTAAAAAGGAAATCTTGAAATTTGTGCAGATGAGTTTTCCATAAAAGCCCCGTTGTAGGGAATCTTCCCGACTATATTTCACAACAGTGTTCGCTTCACAAATTACAAGTTCCCCTACGTAAGACAAAGTGGAAAATATTAAAATTGTAGCAAATCATTTAATTGTATTGACATACAGAAAATGAAAACGACTATTTATCAGGACATTAATGAAGTCTTTCATCCCAGTTAAACCCTTTCACCAAGGAACAAACATCATTGATAAAGTGTGATGCCCAGAACCAGCACTATAATACATTTTTTAAACTCAGCGGATCAGGCAGAACCTGCAGAGGGAAATCAACAGGTGACATTTTGGGTCAGGATCAGGCTGAAGGAGTCCCAATTCAAAATGTTGACACAGATTTGGAAAAGCAGCCAACACAATCAAAGACCTCTCCCACCCCAGTCATTCCTCCTTCTACCCGCTAGTGTCCGGCAGAAGGTACAGAAGCATGAGGTTCAGGAAGAGCTTTGTCCCTTCTTATCAAGCTTCGGGACAGTCCTCCCATAAGCTAATCCAATTCACTGTCCAATTCACCTCTATCCCAAAGTGGACATTGGGCATTGTCTATGGATCAAGATCCTGCTGTAGAAGAATATTATTTTTTTACCTGGTAGTAAGTGTGGCTTCAGGTCATCATTACCATCCTTTTTTTTTATTTCCTGAAAAATATAAATGTTACATTGATTTATAAGCAAGTAAAACAATACAAATCTGGATTAACTATAGGACAGTTTTTACACATTGTGGCAAATGTATTGATCAAAAATATATGTTCCACAAACTTACTATTCTACACCCATATGAATCAGTTATCAACGTTACAAAAGCAGCACATATCAGCCAAAGAAAATTACAATCCTGATGAAAGATCAGACTGTTTCTCACTCTGTAGACGATTATTAACCAAATATTTCTAGCATTGTTGCATTTTTATTTGGGATTCAAAGCATGTGCCATTTTCTGCCTGTCACCAACCTCATTCTTCCAGCTCTTGATAAAAAGCCCGGCAATTATGGCATTTCCTGTTATCACCCGTGCCTTTTAAAAACATTGTTTTCTGTCTTAAATTCAAACAATAAAATACAGACTGCAAACAGCACTTATAGAAAAACAAGCTGAACTTTCCTTGAATCCTATTCCTACATATAGTTCCCCAAATATTATGACTACTTTGCTCACAGAAAAGGATCACTATTAACCATTTCACTTGTCTCAATTTTATGTATCGCACATTTCCCTTCTAGTTTCCTTTTCTAACCAATATCCATTTTTGTTTAATTAAATGTCTCCAGCACTGGCAACATCCTCATCACAGACTCTTCAAACTCACTGCTATTTATTAAAGGTACACAAAAATGCTGGAGAAACTCAGCAGGTGAGGCAGCATCTATTGAGCAAAGGAAATAGGCGACGTTTCGAATCGAAACCCTTCTTCAGACTGATGTCGGGGGGGGGGGAGAAGAAGGAAGGAAGAGGCAGAGACAATGGGCTGTGGGAGAGCTGGGAAGGAGAGGGGAACGAGGGAGAAAGCAGGGACCACCTAAAATTGAAGAAGTCAATGTTCATACCGCTGGGGTGTAAACTACCCAAGCGAAATATGAGGTGCTGCTCCTCCAATTTACGGTGGGCCTCACTCTGGCCATGGAGGAGGCCCAGGACAGAAAGGTCGGATTCGGAATGGAAGGGGGAGTTGAAGTGCTGAGCCACCGGGTGATCAGGTTAGTTATTGCGAACTGTGCGGAGGTGTTGGGCGAAACGATCGCCAAGCCTACGCCTGGTCTCACCGATGTAGAGCAGCTGACACCTAGAGCAGCGGATGCAATAGATGAATAGATGCAATCAGTCTGAAGAAGGGTTTCGGCCCGAAACGTTGCCTATTTCCTTCGCTCCATAGATGCTGTCGCACCCGCTGAGTTGCTCCGGCATTTTTGTGCACCACCGATGCAATAGATGAGGTTGGAGGAGGTGCAGGTGAACCTCTGCCGCACCTGGAAAGACTGCTTGGGTCCTTGGATGGAGTCAAGGGGGGAGGTAAAGCGACAAGTGTAGCATTTCCTGCGGTTGCAAGGGAAAGTACCCGGAGAGGGGGTGGGAAAATCAAATTTATTAAGATCAAATTGCTAATCTACCTCAAAAAACATTTTCCTGCCATCATTGGTTGTGTAGCCGGGGGGGGGGGGGGGGGGGGGGGGGGGGGGGGGGGGGGGGGGAGAAGAACGGGGGGGGGGGGGGGGGGGGGGGGGGGGGGTGAGGGACGGGACAGACACGACACGGTCACTGGGTAGCTGCAAATGAAAAGAGGGTGCTGAGCCACATTGTGCCCATGCCCTGACAATTTCTGTTAAGGTAACCCATCAACATCCATCGCTCAATAAATCACACCTAAAGCACTGATTGCTTGTCAGAAAATATGCACTTGCATTCACACAGAGCAAGCTTTCACACCTTGAAGCATCTTCTCATGAAAGGAGTTCAATTCAATTCAACTTTAATGTCATTGCACAAATACTAAGTATGGGTACAACGAAATGCAGTTTTGCGTCAGTCCGTAGTAGTAGTGCATATAGAAATTTAAAAAAAAAGATACAGAATAATCAAAAATACAGAATAATTAAACAATGGGAATGGAGGGACCGGAGAAATCTATCGGCGGGACTCCGAGTTCAGCAATGTGATGGTATAATTGTAGAAGCTGTTCCTCATCCTGCTGGTACGAGACCTGAGGCTCCTGTACCGTCTCCCTGATGGGAGGAGGGCAAACAGTCCATGGTTGCTAACCTAACCTAACTAGACTGGTTAATTGCAGGAAATAAAATAATAATTAACATTTTAAACATCAGGCGGAGTGCCTATTTTAGACTGAAACACGCAATCAGCTAAGGAAGACATTCTTCTATGTTCATACATAAATACTTTCAGAGTAGCTATGGTAATTATCAACAGTCCTGTCATTATTACTGCAGTATCAGATTCTGTTTGTTAAAATTAAGTTTGCTTGGAGACTAAATACCACCGACCTTGGTTGTGTGGCAATTAAATTATTTCAATTCAATTCAATTCAATAAATGATGTTCTATGAATGGTGGCTCCCAAACACTCAGTAACTGAATCATTAACTTCCCCATCATCTGTTATTAAAGTCTAATAGAGAATGAATTATATTAGTGTACTAGACTAAGTAGGACCCGTTGGGTCCCAGCATCACACAGGAGGGCTGGTCACCAACGCAATATTCCACTTCTCCACCAATTCCAATATTGCTCGCCAGTTGGGGGAGGGAGGGGGGGGGGCTTTCTGTTGCGCTAGTATGGGTGTTGCAGGCCGAAGGTACTGGTTTCCAGAGGGTTAGTATTGACATTTTGGGCCAAATGGATTCTTGGGCTGGCAGCCAACTGTTGCAACGATTTTAAAAGCCAAGCCAAGGCAAACAATTTGGCTGCAGCCACCCGACAACCAAAATTCATTTTGTGAACGCAAACTTTTTTAAAAGGCGAGGCAAACAATTGGGCAGCAGCCACCTGACAACTGTATCAAGGGGGCTCACCGTGGAGTAGACGTGCGTTCAGTGTTATTCGCAGCTCAGAGAGCCGTGACCCTCTCGCTTCCTGGGTCTGGCAGAGACTGAGTGAGGGACTACACTTCCGGGTTTTATAGTCCCTCCCCCCTGCTGCCAGTGGGGGCAGCAGAGAGAATGCAGAATTTTTTTTAAACTAATATCTCTCTGATTTATCATCAATGGGAAAAATCCTCCGGTCCCGGAAGGCGGAGGGGGGCTCTGAGCGAGGTGATCAAAAATGACGGCCGTAGATAGCGGCGTTCTCTCGGAAACCGCAGCACAGTGGGCCAAAAGCGGTCAAGATCAGACTTTTAGTAATATAGATGTCTTACTTGCCTTTGGGTTGCAGGTTAAAACTTTTGCGAAACACCGCTAAAATTATAGCATGTTCTCTCCTCTCAGTGAAATAAGTTTGAGAAATGAAAAATGTGAATAAAAATAATCAGTACTTTGAATGAAAGAGTATTCTAGTGTCTGAGCGCAATATGTCATATGTTATTCTGGTTGTTTAACAATGACTGCTGTGGCGTTTAAAGAAGTGTACACTCTGACAACTGCAATGTCACTGCAATCTCTCTCATTCACTCACTGAAGCAACCTCATTACCAATGCAATTCTGTGGATGGTGCAGTCCACCGGTAGAATCATAGATTGTCCTCGAGGCCTTTTGTCAGTTCATGCTCTCAGAAGAGGTTTTACATATTCTAAATATGATCAGAGCTATTTCAGGAAGGAAATCATTCAAAACTATAGTCGATTTTTATGATTCCAAGCATGGTAAAAAATAAAAAAATAAATTACTTGAGAGTTAGATTTAGGTTTATTATTGTCACGTGTACAGAGGTACAGTGAAAGCTTTGTTTTGCGTGCTATCCAGAGATCAGACATACCATACATAAATACAATCAAGTTAAACTCTACAATAGAAAATAAACACACAATGCTGGAGTAACTCAACAGGACAGGCAGCATCTCTGGAGAGAAAGAATGGTGACGTTTCGGATCCAGAGCACCCATTCTTCTCTCCAGAGACACGACCTGTCCCGCTGAGTTACTCCAGCATTGGGGTCAAGAAAAGAGCGTTCACGTCGCGACCCTGTTTCTAACAATCTTTCCACCACCACGCACAAGAAGCGCAAGACAGACACCATTGTATGCAAATGCCGAGGCACACAACTTCTAATCTTGTCTGTGGACTCGATAAGAAGACAACTCCAGCATTTTGTGTTTATCTTTGGTTTAAACCAGCATCTACAGTTCCTTCTTACACATAAACACTACAATAGATACAATGCACCGACCGAATAGTTCTCAGCATTGTAGCACATCAGGTCCATTGACAAAGTCTAACATCCACAATGGGGTAGAGGCAAATCTGACAGTGCCTTAGCTTATGAAAGTACCATTCGGAAGCCTCCTCAGTTTGCAACCAGCAGACACATGAACAGTATGTATACATGAACATGAGAGACTGGTAGGATGGGTCGCAGGCCAGTGAGAGGCCACAGGCATCTTCTGCTGCATGGGAACTCCCCCGGTTTACAGCAATATATTTACAACTTGCAGGGAAATCTGAATGGTTGAGGCCCACATTTTTAGTTAAATATTTTGCTGAACAGCCACATTTCCAATGTGAACAAGGACCGCCATCCCCGATCAGTCTGAAGAAGGGTTTCGGCCCGAAACGTTGCCTATTTCCTTCGCTCCATAGATGCTGCTGCACCCGCTGAGTTTCTCCAGCATTTTTGTGTACCTCCAATATGAACAATTCAGGTTATGAATAACTCTCAGGAATGGAACAGTGCTGTCATAGACAATAGGTGCAGGAGTAGGCCATTCGGCTCTTCGAGCCAGCACCGCCATTCACTGTGATCATGACTGATCATCCACAATCAGTGCCCCGTTCCTGTCTTCTCCCCATATCCCTTGACTCCGCTATCTTTAAGAGCTCTATCTAACTCTCTTGAAAGCCTCCAGAGAATTTGCCTCCACCACCTTCTGAGGCAGAGAATTCCACAGATTCACAACTGTGTGAAAAAGTTTTTCCTCATCTCCGTTCCAAATGGTTTACCCCTTATTCTAAACCGTGGCCTCTGGTTCTGGACTCTCACAACATCGGGAACATGTTTCCTGCCTCTAGCGTGTCCAAACCCATAATAATCTTACATGTTTCAATAAGATCCCCGCTCATCCTTCTAAATTCCAGAGTATACAAGCCCATCTGCTCCATTCTATCAACATATGACAGTCCCGCTATCCCAGGAATTAACCTGGTGAACCTAGGCTGCATTCCCTCAATAGCAAGAATTCTACAATTTGGATCAAGGTCACAGGACCTACTCCTGTGGCTGGAATAAAGCTATCATAATGAATCAAAAGGTGCACGTGGTAAAGCAAAGGTGCCCCTTGCCTCAACATGCTCCAAACAAAATGAAAATAAAATCCTCTGCTGACGAATTGTAACATCACTCCCTCTTCTCCCATTTCCCATCAGGAAAAAGGGACAGCAGTTTGAAAATGCATACTGCCAGATTCAGAGAGTTTCTTCCTGGCTGTTATCAAGCAACTGAGCGTCTTCTCGACAACTAGTCCTGACCTCCCATTGGAGACCTTTGAGCTATCTTTACATTAGACTTCAATGTTATATCTTGCACTAAATGTTATAACTATCTATGCGCTGTGCAGGGCCTGATTGTTTTTAAGGATAGTCTTTCCTTTGACTAGATAACATGCAAGCAAAATCTTTTCACTGTACCTTGGTATTTATGACCATAATAAATTAAAACCAAAACGAACTTGATTTCTCTCTCCAGAGATTCAGCCAATTCTGTTGAGTATTTCACATCATCATTGACTCCAAAGATTATGAATTTGAAAAATTTGGACTTCAAAAATGCTTTCACATGCTTTTTGTCCTCAAATCCCTTTCCCTTTTAAACTGATTCTGTCAAGTCATGCACAGACTACTACTGGTTGCACAGTTGCACTCTGGGTGCATGACCTGCAGAGGTAATTCAGCATTTCTGACCTTACAGAGGTGTATAAAATTGAGAGAGGAATATATCAGGTAGACAGACGCACAGTGTCTCTTGGCCAGTGTTGGGGAAACGAGAACCAGAGGACATAAATTTAAGGTGAAGGGGAAAAGATTTTACAGGAATCTGAGGGGTAATCGCCCCCCTACCACACACACACACACACACACACACACAAAGGGTGGTGGGTGTATGGAACAAGCTGTCAGAGGAGGTAATTGAGGCAAGGACTTTTGCACCATTAAAGAAACAATTAGACAGGTACATGGATAAGATAGATTTAGAGGGATATGGGCCAAACACAGACAGGAGGGACTATTGTAGTTGGGACATGTTAGTCGGTGTGGGCAAGATGGGCTGAAGGGCCCGTTTCCACACGGTATGACTCATCCGCAGTGCCCACAATACAACCAAACTTTTACTACTTCTGACCAAATCTTTTCTGGTCTATGCATTCATCAGCATTAGGCAAATAAAAGGGAAACAAATGAAGGAATATGCAAAAAGTGGGTAAATGAAAGGTCAGCATTAAAACCAAGTAATTGCAGCAACTTCTGCATATCTCCAAGACTACCTCAGTCAAGAGTTATGCGGCATAGAAATTGGCCATTTGAGCCATGCTGACTGAGGTGCCTTGCTGAGCTATTCCAATAAGCCCATGTCTGAGCATATCCTTCCCAACCTTTCATTTGCACCTGTCTAAATGTATTTTAAATGCTGTTATTGTACTGTGGCAGTCCATTTCTCATGACAATGTTGTTTCACATGTCCCCTTTAAATTGTTCTCTTATCTTAAACTTATGTCCTCGAGCTTTAGACCCCAACTGATCATTCCACATTTATGCCCCTCAAGATTTTATAAACATCTTATGTCATCCCACAGCCTCCTTTGCTCCAGGGAATCCAGTCCAAAACCATTTCTTCACCACCTTCTCCACCTGTGCTACCACTTTCAGGAAACTCTGTATTTGTAGCACACCTCCCAGGATACCGCCATACATCATGTATGTCCGACCCTTACTTAACTTGCCAAAATGCTTCATTTTGTACTGAGCAGAGTTAAATTCCATTTGGCATTCTGATGCCCTCTTTCTCTGTTGATCTAAATCTTATTGTATCAACCTTGTTCATTGTTGACTGCACTAACAACTTGGGTGTCATCTGCAAACTTACAAATCACGCCACCTACGCTCCCGTCCAAATTGTTAATACATTTCTAACAACCAGGTAACCCAGCAGAGATCCGTGCAGCACACCACTGGTCACAGGCCTCCAATCTGAAAAACAACTCTCAAGTACAAGACTCCAACCAGCAAGCCAATCTCGCTGGTTATATCGCCCTGATCTCATGTGATCGTACCTTCTGGACCAGCCTACCTTGCAAAAGCTTTGTGGAAATCTATGTAGAAAAAATCTGTTGCTCTGCTGTAGTCAATCCTTTTGGTCACCTTTCCAGAAAACGCAATTAAATTCACGAGAAACACTTTTCACGTACGGTACATTCTCGCTGCGACCTGCGTGGGTTTCCTCCAGGATCTCCAGATTCCACCCACACTCCAAAGACGTACAGGTTTGTAGGCCAATTGGCTTGGCATGATTGTAAATTGTCCCTAGAGTGTGTAAGATAGTGCAGGTGTACAGGGATCGCTGGTTGGTGCAGATCCAGTGGACTGAAGGGTCTGTGTCTCTAAACTAAACAAAAGGAGGGAATACCCTGCATTTTTTTTTTTAAATCAACAAATTTGGATAATTGTTGTTCGAGTTATTCATTTTCTCCATTCTCTGCATTATGTTCACCAAAAATTGAAAATTCATAGGATTAGAATACATTTCCACTATTTCTGGAGCTTGTAACAAAGGAATCCATTGTGATCACATAATAACAGGCTGGAAACACTTGCCTACTGCACACAATTTGTCCACTGTGTTGAGTCTGAAAGACATTTATACCACAACTGGTACTTTCTCATGGTATGAATAAACTTTGGTGGTAATATTTATACTAAACCTTGTGACGGTGCAAACGTCCCATGCACAAACTTCACTTCATGCTTGTATGTCAACATTTAACTTGCATTAAATAGTGGCAACAGCAGTTTGAAATTTATAATGTAAATACAAGTCACTGTGACAGGAGTTTTTGTTTCTTTAAAAACTTTGAGCAACTGAAACTCTGAATTAAGAAAGTGATTTTTGTCGCTCAAAAGCCTCAGACATTAACCCAATTCAGCAGTAAGTGTAGACGAATTAAAGCTCAACTTTGTTCATTAATATCCCTTAGGAAGGAATGTGACTGAATCGAGTTGTTTTGATAACATTCCTACTTTTGCCAAGAATATTGTGGTTGGTCTCCAATCTTGTGCACATTGCCATGAAATACCTGGCCCCTATTCCACAGAATAACAACATGGAATTCCTTCGCAAGATGAAAATCCATCACTTGCTCCAAACAATGTGGCTTGCATTTTCCTTCCATTAGTCAAGAATATCCAATTATACTTCCATTCATTTTCCCTTTCTCTGCCGATCTGCCTAACAGTTGTCCCCCTTCAAATCTGATAAAAGGTCATCGACTTGAAATATTACATTTTTATTATCACCACAGAAACTCTCACCAAACTATTGGTCTACTTTTCTGCCCTTACACAGAGAACATTGCCACATGCCCTGTATTTATTGCTCATCCCCAAATACCAATGACCACCTTCTTATGACTGCACATTATCTGGTGTAGGTACCCTCAGTAACATCAGCGGTTCCAGTGTCGATAGTTGGATCCAATTACAATGAGTGAACAATTATACTATTTCAAGTGAAAACAGTTGAGAGAAAACAGAAGGTATGGACAGGGTGTTTTTGGTAGATGTGGATGGTTTAGCAGAAGTGCAAAAATCTTGGAATACAGTGAATGTTATAAATGATACACACTGCAGCCAAGGTAAATGAGTGGAAGAGTATAGGAATGTTTGAGGTGATATTGGTTGTATAGGAATTGCGTTCAACCAGGCAAGTGAAGTTTTACATTACTTTCTTAGCTTTGGGTTCTGCAAGTGAGTGGAAAGCTGAACTAATCTACAAACAATTTTAGTTGCACTTGGGACTTTTGTATGCACTAATACTTTTTTTAAAATTTACTGAACTTTCTTTTGTTTATTATCAGCACGGGAGCACCTCAAGGCTGCGTGCTCAGCCCCCTACTGTACTCACTCTATACTCATAGTGCGGACTCCGTCATCAAGTTCGCTGACGACACCAGTGTTGTGGGACGTAGAAAAGAGATCGACCGACTGACCAAATGGTGCCAGCACAATAACCTGGCCCTCAACACCAGCAAAACCAAGGCCTGATTGTGGACTTTGGAAGAGGGTGGAAGGGGACCCACAGTCCCGTTTATATCAACGGGTCGATGGTGGAAAGGGTCAAGAGCTTCAAATTCCTGGGCGTGCACATCTCTGAAGATCTCTGCTGGTCCGAGAACACTGATGCAATCATAAACAAAGCACATCAGCGACTCTACTTCCTGAGAAGATTACGGAGAGTCGGTTTGTCAAGGAGGACTTTCTCTGACTTCTACAGGTCCACAGTAGAAAGCATGCTGACTGGTTGCATCGTGGCTTGGTTCAGCAACTTGAGCGCCCTGGAGAGGAAAAGACTACAAAAAGTAGTAAACACTGCCCAGTCCATCATCGGCTCTGACCTCCCTACCATCGAGGGGATTTATCGCAGTCACTGCCTCAAAAAGGCTGGCAGTATCATCAAAGACCCACACCATCCTGGCCACACACTCATCTCCCCGCTACCTTCAGGTAGAAGGTACAGGAGCCTGAAGACTGCAACGTCTAGGTTCAGAAACAGCTTCTTCCCACAGCCATCAGCCTATTGAACTAAACGCAAACAAAACTCTGAACATTAATAGCCCATTATCTGTTTATTTGCACTTTATCTGTTTTATTTATTCAGTGTGTATATATTTATATAATGGTATATGGACACACTGATCGGTTCTGTATTCATGCCTTCTATATTCTGTTGTGCTGAAGCAAAGCAAGAATTTCATTGTCATATCTGGGACACATGACAATAAACTCTCTTGAATCTGTGTCTACAGTCCCATTGTGCTGCTAGAAGCAAGAATTTATTGTTCCATTTTTAGTACAAGACAATTAAACACACTTGAATTTGCCTGCTGCTACATTTTATATTTCTGTATCAAGTTCAAATGAAGGGCTCTACCATGAAACATTAACTGTTTCTCTTTCCACAGACACTACCCAACCTGCTGGGTATTTCTAGCATTTTCTGATTTTGTTCCACATTTCCAGTAGCCAGAGATTTTTGATTTACTGTTCGTATTTATAACACTGGTTAAGTTTAAATTTGTGGTGAATGGAACATTCTGCAACACGTCGATGGAGGAAGACCGTGATGGTAAGATCTTAAATGCGAATGGGTAGGTAGAAAGACATCCAAACAGTCCTTGCCTAATAAATATCAGTTTTGTTTACTATAACGTGTACCAAGATACAGTGAAAAGCTTTTTGTTGCGTGCTAACCAGTCAGCAGAAAGACAATACACAATTACAATCAATCCATTTACAGTATATAGATACATGATAAGGGAATAATATTTAGTGCAAGGTAAAGCCAGCCAAGTCCAGTCAAGGATGGTCCAAGGGACATCAGAGGTAGATAGTAGTGTAGCCTGGAATAATTTATCTACCTAAACCCAAATGCTGTGCTAATCATATTGCACACTTCATTTTCAGCTGGATTGTGCAGTCGCAGAGTGTGGAAACAGGCTCTTCGGCCCAACTATATCCCAGCTACACTAGTCCCACTTGCCTGCGCTTGGTCCATATCCCTCCAAATCTGTCCTATCCATGTACCTGCCAACTGTTTCTTAAACAATGGGATAGTCCCAGCCTCAACTACCTCCTTTGGCAGCTTGTTCCATACACCACCCTTTGTGTGAAAAAGCTACCCCTCGGATTCCTATTAAATATTTTCCCCTTCACCTTGAACAAATGTCCTCTGGTCCTAGATTCCCATATTCTGGCAAAAGACTGAGCATCTACCCGATCTATTCCTCTCATGATTTTGTATACTTGTATAAGGTCTCCCCTCATCCTCCTGCACTCCATGGAATAGAGACCCAGCCTTCTAAACCTCGCCCTATATCTCACACCCTCTTGCCTGGCAAAATCCTCGTAATTTTTTTCTGAACCTTGACAACATCTTTCCTATAATATGGTGCCCGTAACGGAACACAATATTCTAAATGCGGTCTCACCAACATCTTATACAACTGACCACCTTATCTACCTGCGACCCGATCGTCAAGGAACCATGCACCTGTACTCCTAGATCCATCTGCTCTACAACACTACCCAGAGGCCTGCCATTTACTGTGTAGATCCTGCACTTGTTTGACATCCCAAATTGAAACACCTCACACTTCTCTAAATTAAATTCCATCAAACATTCCTCCGCCCACCTGGCCAATCGATCCAGATCCTGCTGCAATCGTTCACAACCATCTTCACTATCTGCAAAACCACTAACTTTTGCATCATCAGCAAACTTGCTAATCTTACCCTGTATGTTCTCATCCAAATCATTGATGTAGATGACAAACAGTAACGGGCCCAGCACCGAACCCTGAGACACACCACTAGTCACAGGCCTTCAGTCTGAGAAGCAACCTTCCATCATCGCCCTCCTTCCTTCCACGGAGCCGATTGGCTAGCCATTCGGCTATTACTCCTTGGATCCCATGTGATCTAACCTTCCAGAGCAGCCTACCATGCGGAACCTCGTTGGATGCCTTACTGAAATCCATGTACACAACATCTACATCTCTGCCGTCATCAACCTTTTTCGTCACCTCTTCAAACAAATGTATCAGATTTGTGAGACACGACCTCCAATGTACAAAACCATGCTGACTATTCCTCATCAGCCCTTGCCCATCCAAACGCCTGTATATCCTGTCCCTCAGAATACTCTCCAGTAACTTTCCAACTACAGATGTTAAGCTCACCAGCCTATAGTTCCCAGCATTTTCCCTGCAGCCCTTCTTGAAAAGAGGCACAACATTTGCCACCCTCCAGCATCTCTCCTGTATTTAAGGACGACTCGTAAGTTTTAACCAGGGCTCCCGCAATTTCCTCTCTAGTTTTCCGCAATGTCCTCAGATATATCTGATCAGGCCCCGGAGATTTGTCTACCTTCAAACACCATAGCACCTTCAGTACTTCAACGGAAAACATGACAGTACCTTCAGTACTTCTTCAATGCTCAGAAGCCTCAGCCTCTGCCCCTGCCCCAATAGCAAAGGTCAATGAAGAAGCAGCTGGCACTGACTAGGCCAAGGACATTGCCAGGACTACTCCCATGTCTTTAGAATAAGATGATTAGCCTCCAAAGCCACCATCCCTGGTGCAAGGCATAACTCTAGCCACCCAATTATTAGTCCACCTGCATCCATCTATCACTTGACAGATTTTGTCATCATCCCCCCACCTCTCTTCCAGCCTTCTCCCTCACCCATTACTACAATCAGTCTGATTGTGACTTTTCTGTATGTTTATGTACTAATGAAGATAATGGCAAAATTATAAAAATAGATTTATAAAAGCAAAGGTAGACAAAAAGCAAGTCACAAGTCTTAATAAGTCATAGGTAGATCAGGCTTAAAAAATAATAATAATAATTGCATTTACTGGACTGTGCAACTATTACATCACAAGTTTTCACCAAAAGGAAGGAAATGTTAAATGCAGCCATTTCACATATGCGTGTGGAAGCCACAGGACAAAAAGAACATTTTTTTTTTTCCCCCTTGGTGTACAAGGTTAAGAAACATTTAAGATCTTAGGGAATACATGATACAAAGTTACTGCGTGCCTTCGTAAATGAACAGATCTCATATACGAATAATGTCTGCTGTCCTGCTAATTAACATTGGAATTGTGCATTCTAAACTGATGTATTGATGCTATTTGTGTCACTGATCTCAGCATGCTGTGTCTAATATGTGAACACATTAGTAGAAATGGCTGCAATGGATTATTTGGCATTCTGTGGTAAACAGCAGTTTTCAGATTAGAGAATAACAGGCAATAGTGATCTACAGGAATCAGCTCTAGGACACATATATGGGCATGCAAGGAATTGTTCAAATTTGCAGGCAACACTTAGCCGTCTGATGCAAAAGGATTGGGACTGTGGCATCTTGCAGAGCTGTGCTTAAACTGGTTGGCGTATTTACCAAAATTAAAATGCAACTACACTCCCAAAGTATTTACCTTGCTGTAAAGTGTATCAGATCACGGATAGGTCACAAGAAACTCAATACAATAACAAGCTTCTCCTCTTTAAACACAATAATTATAGGAATAACAACTTGTTCTAGCTTGAAAAAGTTGCTCAGCCCTATTCATGTCAGACAAGCCGCTCAACTATAATTATGCATACTATTTCAAAATCAACACCGTGCAACACACCAGTGAAATTACCAAATTTGACATTGCCTCAATTTCTCTTTCGTAAGATAATTTGATTATCACATTTGAACATATAAACTGCTGGCTAAATCTTCTGTTTTTAAAATGTCAGAAGCATTTAACAAATAAAAATTGGTCTGTTGCGTCCAACATGATATCCAGACTGATACCATCTGCCCACATTAGACTCGTATCCTGTCTTTTTAATCCATTAATGGGGTGGAAAACTGCAAACTTCACATGGTCCGCCCTGTTTTGACAAATGCAATCAACCCGGTGTGCACATTCAAATAGAACAAGTTGTCCTACAACTTTAGGCTGTGCACACCATATGCAAGAAGAATCCATTAATTAATTGATCTATTAATTGACATTAATTAACATTGTAATCAATCTGCATCCACCACTTTCTGTGGCAGCTCATTCCTTGTAACTACCACCCTCACGTGTGGAGAAACTTGCCGCTTAGGTCTCCTTTAAATTTCTCTCTTCTCACTTAAACTTGTGACCTCTAGTCTTAAACTATCCCATCCTATGATAAAGACCAAGATTTGCCCCATCAATGCCACTCAATTTTATAAACCATCAAGGTCTCTAAACCCCAGTCTCTTCCAATCCATGTAGAATAAACCCAGCCTATCGAATCTCTCCTAATGTAAATCTTTCCATTCCAGGCAACATCCCGGTGAATCTCTTCCACACCGTTATTAATGTTACCACATCTTTCCTGTGGTGTGGCAACGAGAACCCGACACAGTACTTCACATGTGGCCTGCCCAGCATTAATATAGCATCTCAAATGTTGTATTCAAATGCCCCGGATTCTGACTGGATAAGTATGCCTCCGATTCTGAAGGCGTACATGTCAAATGTCATCCTCAGAAAGCTACTTGAACCTCAAATAACTTTTGCACTTTAACACTCCCAAGTTCCCTGCCATTAACTGCACATGTCGTTAGTATTTGATATCCCAAAACACATAAATTCAAATTTCTTCGCTTAAATTCCATCTAACGCATTCCATAACTTTCTACCTGATCTACATCCCTCTGCACCCATCTTTTCTACTATTCCACCATTTTAGTGCCCTCAGCAAACATACATTCTCATTCAATTCATTCATCTGCATGACAAACAACAGTCTAAACCCTGATCCCTGCAGTGCACCACTGGTAAAGATGATACAAAGTGCTGGAGTAACTGAGCGGGTCAGGCAGCATCTTTGGAGAACATGGAGAGGTGACATTATGGATTGGAACCCTTCTTCAGACTAATTGTAAAGGAGGGAGAGGGGGGTGGTGGGAGGGAAAGAAGAGATAGAAAACCGGAGGAGAGGAGGAAGAGGACAAAGCATGGCAAGTAATTGGTTGATGCAGACGACGTGGCTTTTTGATAGACAGATGGCTGGATAAAGGCAAAAGATGCGAAGACAAACGTGAAGACCAGGAAAACTCAATCCTTATTCCATCTGGAGGAAGGGTGTAGAACTATGGGACCCAGAGGTGACGCGGGGAGGGATTCATCTAGGACAACAGGGGGGGGGGGGGGGGAGACAGGGCGGAAGTGTGCTCCAGATAACTGTGAGAGTTGGTCTGTAGTAGATGTCAGTCGATAGTCTGTTCCATGACGGAGACAGAGAGATCAAGAAATGTATCAGCAATAGTCAAGTGAATTTGAGGGCAATGTGAAGGTTAGTAACAAAGTTAATGAAATCAATGAGTTCTGAATGGGCCAAGAGTCAGCCCCGATGCAGTGGTCAATGTAGTGAAGAAAGAGTTGGGAGATAGTGTCACTCATACAAGGACTGTTCAACATAACAGACAAAAAAAGCTAGCATAGCTGGGGTCCATGCAAGTGCCCATGGCTATATATTTAACTTGGATAAAGTAGTTAAAGGCAAGGACAAGTTCCACCAGGCAGAGGAGTGCATTTGTAGAGGAAAGTTAATTGAGTGCCTGTTCATGGAAGGACTGGAGGGTTTCATGACCTCCCCGGTGGAGGATGGAGGAGTAATGGGACTGGACATTCATAGTAAAGATGTCAACGAGGGCCTAGAAATCAAAAGTAATTGAAGCTTTGAAGGGCATGCGAGCTATCTCCGATATAGGTCGAAAAGGGCCAGGCGGGGGAGGGGGGGGGGGGGGGGGGGGGGAATAGGATGGAATCAAGGTATTTGAAGATGAATTCTGTGGGGCAGGTGCAAGCAGAAATAATGGGTTTGCCAGGGTCACCTGTTAGAAAATTTTGGGAATGGGATAGAAGTGGTAGTGCGGGGCTAGAGAATAATCAGGTTGGAGGCTGTTGAGGGTAGATGGCGAGAGAGGATGAGATCAGAAACAGTATGGGAGATGACGGCCAGGTGTTCAAGGGGTCATCGTCCAGCATGGTAGAGGTCAGCCTATGACAGCACCACTGTCGTCATGACTGCAGATTTGCAGTCAGTAAGGCATCCTTCAACCACTAACCTCCACCTCATCCGACCACACCTATTTTCGATCCATTATGCCAACATACCTTGGATCGAGGTGCCATAACTTTCTGGACCAGTCTATCATGCATGTTGGAGAATTTGGAAAAATACAGCACAGGAACAGGGGCTTCAATCCGCCATGTCCCTGCTAAACACACCCAGGCAAGCCAATTTCATCTGCCTGCACATCATCCATAATCCTCAATTCCCTGCATATACACATGCCTATATAAAAGGCTCTCAAACACCACCATCATATCTTGTCTTCTCCACCCGGGAAGTACGTTCCAGACATCCACCACACTGTGGACAAAAAAAATGCCCTGTATATCTCCTTGCTAAAGTCCACGTAGGCCACACTCAACTCCCTGCCTTTATCAGTTTTCTTAATTGCCTCCTCAAAAATCAGAACCAGATTGGAGAAACAGGATTTCCCTGTACAAACAATTCTATGGCTGCCAGCTTCAAGGAGGTTCAAAGGTTATAGACAATGCCAGACATAAGCATTGTAAATGAGATCTCTTACACGTTACAGTGTTCAATTTTTTTTAAGTAGCATTGGATCGGGAGAATGTGGATCGATACAGTGTCTTTATCAATTTAAAAAAATGTAAGTCTTAATATGGAAGAGCATTTGGAACGATTAAAACAAAAAAATAACATTGTAACTTAGTGAGGCTAAGCGATTTGCATTTGTTAGAACATCTATCCAGGGTATTTCATTCAATTATTCCATCTAATTGGTCTGCGATGATAAATTACTGCTTGCAGGAGACACTTATGTTTTATGTACACTTACATCTGACAAAACTGAAGCAAACCCCCAAACATTTAAAAATAGGTTACAAAGCATTACATAAATGTTGGCGGAAATATAGTTGTGCATGTCAGGATATGTACTATTGCAAATGCTTAATAGAGGTAGACTGGTAGAGGCCTGCATTTTATAACACAGGGCGACGCATGCCACACTGATTCATGTATTTCCCAGTCAGTTCCCAAAGACGCTAATCCTTTCAATTCCCTTACAAGACTTGCCACGCTGTTATCCTGTAACGTCAAAGGTATATCCATCACAGGAAGTTTAATAACATCAATCTAAAGGACGTGATTTATTAGAGGGATTGGTAGATTCTAGACGGTGGACTTCAGGTCCGAATTCCTCGCTTCGTACGACCGCCGTTGTATGAATGCATGTTGTGCTACAGTGACATCTAACTGGTGCTAGCCCTGACATCCCCGACCTAGATTTATAGACAGAATTAGATGGGGTGCATGATCTTAAACCACAGACGGATTGACAGATCTGTGAATCTTTCCATGGTTCGAGCCGCAGCAACAGAAATAAACAACCACCGCGCCCATTCCGCGGGTCCCTTTCAATCACTCACCGCCAGCAAGGGATTTTTAACCCAAGCTAATTAAACCAGCGATGACCCACCTCTGGAGAAACGTAGGAGACGAAAGAAGGCTTGGCTGTTTTTCCGCCTCCCGAGCCCAAGCTCAGCATTTTGGTGGCGTGTTGTGTGTGTGTTTTTCTCGGGCTACTTTGTTGCAGCTTCCTCAGGTAGTGCGGCCACTAATTAAACTTGTCTCAATCCCACCTTCCGCACGGCTCCCATTGGCGCCCCGTGCTCCAATTCCCGCCTCCCATTTGTGGACGTCGCTGCTCGCAGCCGCGGCTTTATTAGTCGCTGGTGGTGTCGATCACGGTCGCGGCGAGTCCCCGCCCCTCGCCGCACCGCTTCCTCGCACTCCTTTTAAGGGCTGAGAAAACAGCGGCCTCTCCCTTCATTGCTCAGGTGAAGTGTCCATCATCGATGACATGCCATCACCATCGAAGATCTTTCATCATCATCATCATCCTCTGAAGAAGGGTCTCGACTGCAAACGTCACCTATTCCTTCTCTCCAGAGATGCCTGCCCAAAGATACTAGAGGAGCCTGCCTGTCCCACTGAGTTACTCCAGCTTTTTGTGTCTATCTTCGCCATCCTTATCTGCTTGCCTGGAGCCCGAGAAATAGTCAATTTGAATTTGAATTTGATTCCTTTATTGTCATTCAGACCTTTCGGTCTGAACGAAATTACGTTGCCTGCAGTCATACACAGTAACAATAAATAACAAAACATACAATAAACACAAATTAACATCCACCACAG
Organism: Amblyraja radiata; assembly: GCF_010909765.2. Classification (NCBI taxonomy): domain Eukaryota; kingdom Metazoa; phylum Chordata; class Chondrichthyes; order Rajiformes; family Rajidae; genus Amblyraja; species Amblyraja radiata. The sequence goes on from NC_045956.1 coordinate 141,592,704, forward strand.
TGAGTTCACCAAGCACCTCCTCACTATGATGGAGGCAAAAGTCTTAGTCTCTGTCTCTTCCCTCCTTGTTCTCCCTCTGCGCTGAGGCGATCGATCCAGGCCGAAGATGCCGCTCTCCAGTCCAGCGGACCTCCGTGGTGATGTCGCCGCAGCCGAAATCCGGAACGCCGTCTCCGCTCTGAGTCGGCCCGCCACAGCCTCAGCTCCAAGTCCCGCTGCCCCAGCTCCGAGTCCCGCTGCATCAGCTCCGAGTCCCGCAGCCTCAACTCCGAGTCCCGCTGCAACAGCTCCGAGTCCCGCTGCATCAGCTCCGAGTCCCGCTGCATCAGCTCCGAGTCCCGCAGTCTCAGCTCCGAGTCCCGCTGCCCCAGCTCCGAGACCCGCAGCCTCAGCTCCGTGTCCCGCTGCAACAGCTCTGAGTCCCGCTGCCCCAGCTCCGAGTCCCGCAGTCTCAGCTCCGGGCCGCTGCCGAAAGCTGGAACGCCGCATCAGCGAGTCGGGCCACCGCTGCCTCGGCCCCGAAGACGGCCAGCCTCGCGTTGGTAAGTCCTGGCTGGCTCTGCCTCCGGAGCCTCGAGGTCGGTCCCAGGTTGAAGACCGCCAGCTCCGCCATTAGGCCTCAGCTCAGACGGAGGCAGAGAAGGGGGATACGACAAGAAAAAGTCACATTCCCCCGAAGGGAGAGACAAAAAAACATGTCAACAGTGTTTTATTGCCAGATGTCCCAGATAGAACAATGAAATGCTTACTTGCTGCAGCCCAACGTAATATGCAAACATAGTGTGCAGGAAGGAACTGCAGATGCTGGTTTAAACCGAAGATAGACACAAAAAGCTGGAGTAACCCAGAAGGGTCTCGATCTGAAACGTCACCCATTCCTTCTATCCAGAGATGCTGCCTGTCAATAGACTATTGACAATAGTTGCAGGAGTAGGCCATTTGGCCCTTCGAGCCATTCAATGTGATCATGGCTGATCATCCCCAATCAGTACCCCGTTCCTGCCTTCTCCCCATATACCCTGACTCCGCTATTTTTAAGAGCCCTATCTAGCTCTCTCTTGAAAGCATCCAGAGAACCTGCCTCCACCGCCCTCTGAGGCAGAGAATTCCACACACTCACCACTCGCTGTGAGAAAAAGTGTTTCCTCGTCTCCGTTCTAAATTCTTAAACTGTGGCCCCTGGTTCTGGACTACCCCAAAATCGGGAACATGTTTCCTGCCTCTAGCGTGTCCAAGCTCTTAACAAACTTATATGTTTCAATGAGATAACCTCTCATCCTTCTAAACTCCAGAGTGTACAAGCCCAGCTGCTCCATTCAGCATATGACAGTCCCGCCATCCCGGGAATTAACCTTGTAACCCTACGCTGCACTCCTCAATAGCATGAATGTCCTTCCTCAAATTAGGGCACCAAAACTGCACACAATACTCCGGGTGTGGTCTCACTAGGGCTCTGTACAACTGCAGAAGGACCTCTTTGCTCCTATATTCGATTCCTCTTGTTATAAAGGCCAACATGCCATTCGCTTTCTTCACTGCCTGCTGTACCTGCATGCTTACTTTCATAGACTGATGTACAAGGACCCCCAGATCCCATTGTACTTCCCCTTTTCCCAACTTGACGCCATTTAGATAGTAAGATGTCCCGCTGAGTTATTACAGCACTTTGTGTCTACCTTCTATGTAAACATAGTACTTGTGTTTAAAAGGGAACTGCAGATGCTGGAAAATCGAAGGTACACAAAAATGCTGGAGAAACTCAGCGAGTGCAGCAGCATCGATGGAACGAAGGAAATAGGCAACGTTTCGGGCCGAAACCCTTCTTCAACGTTTCGGCCCAAAACGTTGCCTATTTCCTTCGCTCCATAGATGCTGATGCACCCGCTGAGTTTCTCCAGCATTTTTGTGTACCTTAAACATAGTACTCGATGGACAATATCATAAATGAGAAAATAAAGTTATATATACATACACTGAACTTTATTTTCTCACTATTATATATATACACACATACACATATAAATATATATATATTTACACACACACACACACACATCCATCTCCATGTCCTCCTGGGATGCAACCTGACTTGCCGAGTTTCTCCAGCACTTTGCGTTTCGCTCCAGATTCCAGCATCTACAGTTCCCTGTGCCTCCATCTTTATGCCAAGACCGTGTTTACTCTCAACGAGGTAGGTGTAAGCACGTAGTTTGCTCACCAATGCTGGTTATTTTATTCATTCTAAGAATGGAGCCTACATTGTTTAGCCAAACAATTATTTGCCTTTGAAAAGGTATGCAAATAAGCCTCCGTGAGTTGATAATCTTGTGGGTGTGGGTGCCATATAATGGTGGGATTATATGTTTCAACACTTGGGTAGTCTACAACGCTGTTGTATGTATTAAATTTTCCAATTCCTGGTAAGGTGAGGGGTAACTTTTTTATGCAAAGGGTGGTAGGTGTATGGAACAAACTGCCGGAGGAGGTAGTTGAGGCAGGTACTATCGCAAAGTTTAAGAAACATTTTGGGGTGTGCACAAGTTGGGCCGTATGGCCTGTATCCAGGCTGTAAGACTCTAACCTGCAACTGCTGTTGACCAACATCTACTATAAACCCACTGACTCCCATGGCTATCTGGACTACACTTCTTCCCACCCTGCTTCCTGTAAGGACTCCATCCCCTACTCCCAATTCCTCCATCTACGCCGCATCTGCACCCAGGATGAGGTGTTCCAAACCAGGGCATCGGAGATGTCCTCTTTCTTCAGGGAACGGGGGTTCCCCTCTTCTACCATAGATGAGGCTCTCACCAGGGTCTCTTCTATACCCCATGACTCTGCTCTCACTCCCCATCCCCCCACTCGTAACAAGGGCCGAGTCCCCCTTGTCCTCACCTTACCAGCCTTCACATACAACAAATAATCCTCCGACATTTTCGCCACCTCCAACGTGACCCCACCACTTGCCACATCTTCCCATCTCCTCCCCTGTCTGCTTTGCGCAGAGACTGCTCCCTCCGTAACTCCCTGGTCAATTCGTCCCTTCCCACCCGAACCACCCCCTCTCCGGGCACTTTCCCTTGAAACCGCAAGAAATGCTACACTTGTCGCTTTACCTCCCCCCTTGACTCCATTCAAGGACCTAAGCAGTCTTTCCAGGTGCGGCAGAGGTTCACCTGCACCTCCTCCAACCTCATATATTACATCCGCTGCTCTAGATGTCAGCTGCTCTACATCGGTGAGATCAAGCGTAGGCTTGGCTATCACTTCGCCAAACACCTCCGCTCGGCTCGCAATAACCAACCTGATCACCCGGTGGCTCAGCACTTCAACTCCCCCTCCCATTCCGAATCTGACCTTTCTGTGCTGGGCCTCCTCCATGGCCAGAGTGAGGACCACCGTAAATTGGAGGAGCAGCACCTCATATTTTGCTTGGGCAGTTTACACCCCAGCGATATGAACATTGACTTCTCTAATTTCAGGTGGTCCTTAATTTCTCCTCCCCTTCTCATCTCTCCCTCAGCCCTCTGGCCCCACCTTTTCCTTTCTGCCTCCCGCCCCATCACCCTCACATCAGTCTGAAGAAGGGTTTCAACCCGAAACGTTGCCTATTTCCTTCGCTCCATAGACGCTGCCTCACCCGCTGAGTTTCTCCAGCATTTTTGTCTACCTTCGATTTTTCAGCATCTGCAGTTCCTTCTTAAACAACTGCTGTTGATCCTCTCTCTTTTGGTCCCCACACCTGTTACCCAGTTTCAATCCCCTTCCCCAAATGGTTCCATCAGTCCAGCATCCCGCCCATTCTGATTCCACTTTCCACCTTACCTTTTCAGATTCAAGTATCTGCAGCCTTTTGTGTTTCACTCATGCCTTCTGGCCTCTGTTTCTACCTTATAGAAACAAGGAACTGCAGATGCTAGGATACAAAAAAGACACATAGTGCTGGAGTAACTCAGCAGGCTAGGCAGCATCTCTGGAGAACATGGATAGGTAATGTTTCCGGTTGGGACCCATTTTATTTTGGTCCTGACCTGAAACGTCGCCTGTCCGTGTTTCTGTCTGCTTCTACCTCTCTCCACCCCTCCCCACCTGCACACTTCTTCTCTCTCCTTATTTGTCTCCACCTAGCGTCCACCAGTCACCGTCTCCCAACTTCACCCTTCACCAAATTTGCTCCTTCTGTCCATCGTGATCTTTCTCACCTGGTTCCACCTATCACCTGCCAGTCCCTCACTCTCCCCCTCACCCCTTTAAACTGGCAATTGGAACTCAGTCAATGCAGAATCTTAATTGGAAGTGCCAACTACCCTTTGCCTCCACATATACTGCCTGACCCGCTGAGTACTCCAGCAATTTGTTTTTTGCTCCAGATTTCAGCATCTGCAATCTCCCTTGTCTCTCCGAGTATATGGATCTGGTTGTTCATCAAATGGGCCAGTGTGACAACAAACATGTTTAAACATGGTGCCAAATACTGAAGGACATGCCATCCATCCTCAAAGACATCGTCAATGACCCACACCACCCTAATCTCACTCTCAAATACTCCATTATCATCAAATACCAATTAAGGTCTGGTCACCTCGTAATATTCATTAATTATTTATTATTTATTGATGATTGTATATTTATTTATGTATTATTGCACTAATGGCCTCATGAAGCTGCAGTAAGTAAGAGTTGTATAGCACCATTGCCAGTATGTATAACAATTAAATGCACTTAACTCTCTCTTGACCCACATTTTGGATGCAATAGGTCTCTGGATGAGTGAATCAATATTTAAACCAGAGGATGTAGATTTAGCATTTATTTCAAGAATGCTAAAACAGGGATGTAATGCTGAGGCTCTGTAAGGTGCTGGTCAGGCTGCATTTGGAGTATTGTGAGCAATTCTGGGCACCATATCTGAGGAAGGATGTGCTGGCTCTGGAGAGGGTCCTGAGTAGGTTTACCTGAATGATCCCATGAATGAATGGGTTAACATATGATGAGCATTTGACGGCACTAGGCCTGTACTCCCTGGAGTTTAGAAATGATGAGAGGGGACCTCATTTAAACTTACCGAATAGTGAAAGGCTTGGATAGAGTGGATGTGGAGAGGATGTTTCCACGAGTGGGAGAGTCTAGGACTAGAGGTCAATGTTGCAGATGCATCTCACTTTGAGATCATTGGTGGGGTGACAGATTGCAACCTTCACGTGGTCCACACGTGGTTCGCCCTGTTTCGACGAATGCAATCAACCTGGTGTGCACAATCAAATAGAACAATTGCCCTACAACTTTAGGCTGTGCACGCCATACGCAAGAAGAAGAAGTTCATTGGTAAAGGGACAAAGTCCCATTCCAAAACCTTCATGTTATTTATAACACCATCATTGTATGAAATGGAATTAATGTAGAACACACTTGGACAATCAAAACTGCATCCATGAGGTGTTGTGAGCCATCAACAGCAGTGAAATATGTTACTTATCAGCCCCAAATATCCCACAATTTTAAGAGCCCTATCTAGCTCTCTCTTGAAAGCATCCAGAGAACCTGCCTCCACCGCCCTCTGAGGCAGAGAATTCCACACACTCACCACTCGCTGTGAGAAAAAGTGTTTCCTCGTCTCCGTTCTAAATTCTTAAACAGTGGCCCCTGGTTCTGGACTACCCCAAAATCGGGAACATGTTTCCTGCCTCTAGCGTGTCCAAGCTCTTAACAAACTTATATGTTTCAATGAGATAACCTCTCATCCTTCTAAACTCCAGAGTGTACAAGCCCAGCTGCTCCATTCAGCATATGACAGTCCCGCCATCCCGGGAATTAACCTTGTAACCCTACGCTGCACTCCTCAATAGCATGAATGTCCTTCCTCAAATTAGGGCACCAAAACTGCACACAATACTCCGGGTGTGGTCTCACTAGGGCTCTGTACAACTGCAGAAGGACCTCTTTGCTCCTATATTCGATTCCTCTTGTTATAAAGGCCAACATGCCATTCGCTTTCTTCACTGCCTGCTGTACCTGCATGCTTACTTTCATAGACTGATGTACAAGGACCCCCAGATCCCATTGTACTTCCCCTTTTCCCAACTTGACGCCATTTAGATAGTAAGATGTCCCGCTGAGTTATTACAGCACTTTGTGTCTACCTTCTATGTAAACATAGTACTTGTGTTTAAGAGGGAACTGCAGATGCTGGAAAATCGAAGGTACACAAAAATGCTGGAGAAACTCAGCGAGTGCAGCAGCATCGATGGAACGAAGGAAATAGGCAACGTTTCGGGCCGAAACCCTTCTTCAATGTTTCGGGCCGAAACCCTTCTGAAGCTGAGTTTCTCTAGCATTTTTGTGTACCTTAAACATAGTACTCTATGGACAATATAATAAATGAGAAAATAAAGTTATATATACATACACTGAACTTTATTTTCTCACTATTATATATATACACACATACACATATAAATATATATATATTTACACACACACACACACATCCATCTCCATGTCCTCCTGGGATGCAACCTGACTTGCCGAGTTTCTCCAGCACTTTGCGTTTCGCTCCAGATTCCAGCATCTACAGTTCCCTGTGCCTCCATCTTTATGCCAAGACCGTGTTTACTCTCAACGAGGTAGGTGTAAGCACGTAGTTTGCTCACCAATGCTGGTTATTTTATTCATTCTAAGAATGGAGCTTACATTGTTTAGCCAAACATTTATTTGCCTTTGAAAAGGTATGCAAATAAGTCTCCGTGAGTTGATAATCTTGTGGGTGTGGGTGCCATATAATGGTGGGATTATATGTTTCAACACTTGGGTAGTCTACAACGCTGTTGTATGTATTAAATTTTCCAATTCCTGGTAAGGTGAGGGGTAACTTTTTTATGCAAAGGGTGGTAGGTGTATGGAGCAAACTGCCGGAGGAGGTAGTTGAGACAGGTACCAGGTACTATCGCAAAGTTTAAGAAACATTTTGGGGTGTGCACAAGTTGGGCCGTATGGCCTGTATCCAGGCTGTAAGACTCTAACCTGCAACTGCTGTTGACCAACATCTACTATAAACCCACTGACTCCCATGGCTATCTGGACTACACTTCTTCCCACCCTGCTTCCTGTAAGGACCCCATCCCCTACTCCCATTTCCTCCATCTACGCCACATCTGCACCCAGGATGAGGTGTTCCAAACCAGGGCATCGGAGATGTCTTCATTCTTCAGGGAACGGGGGTTCCCCTCTTCTACCATAGATGAGGCTATCACCAGGGTCTCTTCTATACCCCATGACTCTGCTCTCACGCCCCATCCCCCCACTCGTAACAAGGGCCGAGTCCCCCTTGTCCTCACCTTACCAGCCTTCACATACAACAAATAATCCTCCGACATTTTCGCCACCTCCAACGTGACCCCACCACTTGCCACATCTTCCCATCTCCTCCCCTGTCTGCTTTGTGCAGAGACCGCTCCCTCCGTAACTCCCTGGTCAATTCGTCCCTTCCCACCCGAACCACCCCCTCTCCGGGCACTTTCCTTTGAAACCGCAAGAAATGCTACACTTGTCGCTTTACCTCCCCCCTTGACTCCATCCAAGGACCCAAGCAGTCTTTCCAGGTGCGGCAGAGGTTCACCTGCACCTCCTCCAACCTCATATATTACATCCGCTGCTCTAGATGTCAGCTGCTCTACATCGGTGAGACCAAGCGTAGGCTTGGCTATCGCTTCGCCAAACACCTCCGCTCGGTTCGCAATAACCAACCTGATCACCCGGTGGCTCAGCACTTCAACTCCCCCTCCCATTCCGAATCTGACCTTTCTGTCCTGGGCCTCCTCCATGGCCAGAGTGAGGACCACCGTAAATTGGAGTAGCAGCACCTCATATTTTGCTTGGGCAGTTTGCACCCCAGCGGTATGAGCATTCACTTCTCTAATTTCAGGTAGTCCTTAATTTCTCCTCCCCTTCTCATCTCTCCCTCAGCCCTCTGGCCCCACTTTTTCCTTTCTGCCTCCCGCCCCATCACCCTCACATCAGTCTGAAGAAGGGTTTCAACCCGAAACGTTGCCTATTTCCTTTGCTCCATAGACGCTGCCTCACCCGCTGAGTTTCTTCAGCATTTTTGTCTACCTTTGATTTTTCAGCATTTGCAGTTCCTTCTTAAACAACTGCTGTTGATCCTCTCTCTTTTGGTCCCCACACCCGTTACCCAGTTTCAATCCCCTTCCCCAAATGGTTCCATCAGTCCAGCATCCCGCCCATTCTGATTCCACTTTCCACCTTACCTTTTCAGATTCAAGTATCTGCAGCCTTTTGTGTTTCTCTCATGCCTTCTGGCCTCTGTTTCTACCTTATAGAAACAAGGAACTGCAGATGCTAGGATACAAAAAAGACACATAGTGCTGGAGTAACTCAGCAGGCTAGGCAGCATCCTTGGAGAACATGGATAGGTAATGTTTCCGGTTGGGACCCATTTTATTTTGGTCCTGACCTGAATCGTCGCCTGTCCGTGTTTCTGTCTGCTTCTACCTCTCTCCACCCCTCCCCACCTGCACACTTCTTCTCTCTCCTTATTTGTCTCCACCTAGCGTCCACCAGTCACCGTCTCCCAACTTCACCCTTCACCAAATTTGCTCCTTCTGTCCATCGTGATCTTTCTCACCTGGTTCCACCTATCACCTGCCAGTCCCTCACTCTCCCCCTCACCCCTTTAAACTGGCAATTGGAACTCAGTCAATGCAGAATCTTAATTGGAAATGCCAACTACCCTTTGCCTCCACATATACTGCCTGACCCGCTGAGTACTCCAGCAATTTGTTTTTTGCTCCAGATTTCAGCATCTGCAATCTCCCTTGTCTCTCCGAGTATATGGATCTGGTTGTTCATCAAATGGGCCAGTGTGACAACAAACATGTTTAAACATGGTGCCAAATACTGAAGGACATGCCATCCATCCTCAAAGACATCGTCAATGACCCACACCACCCTAATCTCACTCTCAAATACTCCATTATCATCAAATACCAATTAAGGTCTGGTCACCTCGTAATATTCATTAATTATTTATTATTTATTGATGATTGTATATTTATTTATGTATTATTGCACTAATGGCCTCATGAAGCTGCAGTAAGTAAGAGTTGTATAGCACCATTGCCAGTATGTATAACAATTAAATGCACTTAACTCTCTCTTGACCCACATTTTGGATGCAATAGGTCTCTGGATGAGTGAATCAATATTTAAACCAGAGGATGTAGATTTAGCATTTATTTCAAGAATGCTAAAACAGGGATGTAATGCTGAGGCTCTGTAAGGTGCTGGTCAGGCTGCATTTGGAGTATTGTGAGCAATTCTGGGCACCATATCTGAGGAAGGATGTGCTGGCACTGGAGAGGGTCCTGAGTAGGTTTACTTGAATGATCCCATGAATGAATGGGTTAACATATGATGAGCATTTGACGGCACTGGGCCTGTACTCCCTGGAGTTTAGAAATGATGAGAGGGAACCTCATTTAAACTTACCGAATAGTGAAAGGCTTGGATAGAGTGGATGTGGAGAGGATGTTTCCACGAGTGGGAGAGTCGAGGACTAGAGGTCAATGTTGCAGATGCATCTCACTTTGAGATCATTGGTGGGGTGACAGATTGCAACCTTCACGTGGTCCGCCCTGTTTCGACGAATGCAATCAACCTGGTGTGCACAATCAAATAGAACAATTGCCCTACAACTTTAGGCTGTGCACGCCATACGCAAGAAGAAGAAGATCATTGGTAAAGGGACAAAGTCCCATTCCAAAACCTTCATGTTATTTATAACACCATCATTGTATGAAATGGAATTAATGTAGAACACACTTGGACAATCAAAACTGCATCCATGAGGTGTGTTGTGAGCCATCAACAGCAGTGAAATATGTTACTTATCAGCCCCAAATATCCCACAATTTTAAGAGCCCTATCTAGCTCTCTCTTGAAAGCATCCAGAGAACCTGCCTCCACCGCCCTCTGAGGCAGAGAATTCCACACACTCACCACTCGCTGTGAGAAAAAGTGTTTCCTCGTCTCCGTTCTAAATTCTTAAACAGTGGCCCCTGGTTCTGGACTACCCCAAAATCGGGAACATGTTTCCTGCCTCTAGCGTGTCCAAGCTCTTAACAAACTTATATGTTTCAATGAGATAACCTCTCATCCTTCTAAACTCCAGAGTGTACAAGCCCAGCTGCTCCATTCAGCATATGACAGTCCCGCCATCCCGGGAATTAACCTTGTAACCCTACGCTGCACTCCTCAATAGCATGAATGTCCTTCCTCAAATTAGGGCACCAAAACTGCACACAATACTCCGGGTGTGGTCTCACTAGGGCTCTGTACAACTGCAGAAGGACCTCTTTGCTCCTATATTCGATTCCTCTTGTTATAAAGGCCAACATGCCATTCGCTTTCTTCACTGCCTGCTGTACCTGCATGCTTACTTTCATAGACTGATGTACAAGGACCCCCAGATCCCATTGTACTTCCCCTTTTCCCAACTTGACGCCATTTAGATAGTAAGATGTCCCGCTGAGTTATTACAGCACTTTGTGTCTACCTTCTATGTAAACATAGTACTTGTGTTTAAGAGGGAACTGCAGATGCTGGAAAACCGAAGGTACACAAAAATGCTGGAGAAAGTCAGCGAGTGCAGCAGCATCGATGGAACAAAGGAAATAGGCAACGTTTCGGGCCGAAACCCTTCTTCAATGTTTCGGGCCGAAACCCTTCTGAAGCTGAGTTTCTCCAGCATTTTTGTGTACCTTAAACATAGTACTCTATGGACAATATAATAAATGAGAAAATAAAGTTATATATACATACACTGAACTTTATTTTCTCACTATTATATATATACACACATACACATATAAATATATATATATTTACACACACACACACACATCCATCCCCATGTCCTCCTGGGATGCAACCTGACTTGCCGAGTTTCTCCAGCACTTTGCGTTTCGCTCCAGATTCCAGCATCTACAGTTCCCTGTGCCTCCATCTTTATGCCAAGACCGTGTTTACTCTCAACGAGGTAGGTGTAAGCACGTAGTTTGCTCACCAATGCTGGTTATTTTATTCATTCTAAGAATGGAGCTTACATTGTTTAGCCAAACATTTATTTGCCTTTGAAAAGGTATGCAAATAAGTCTCCGTGAGTTGATAATCTTGTGGGTGTGGGTGCCATATAATGGTGGGATTATATGTTTCAACACTTGGGTAGTCTACAACGCTGTTGTATGTATTACATTTTCCAATTCCTGGTAAGGTGAGGGGTAACTTTTTTATGCAAAGGGTGGTAGGTGTATGGAACAAACTGCCGGAGGAGGTAGTTGAGACAGGTACTATCGCAAAGTTTAAGAAACATTTTGGGGTGTGCACAAGTTGGGCCGTATGGCCTGTATCCAGGCTGTAAGACTCTAACCTGCAACTGCTGTTGACCAACATCTACTATAAACCCACTGACTCCCATGGCTATCTGGACTACACTTCTTCCCACCCTGCTTCCTGTAAGGACTCCATCCCCATCTCCCATTTCCTCCATCTACGCCACATCTGCACCCAGGATGAGGTGTTCCAAACCAGGGCATCGGAGATGTCTTCATTCTTCAGGGAACGGGGGTTCCCCTCTTCTACCATAGATGAGGCTCTCACCAGGGTCTCTTCTATACCCCATGACTCTGCTCTCACTCCCCATCCCCCCACTCGTAACAAGGGCCGAGTCCCCTTTGTCCTCACCTTACCAGCCTTCACATACAACAAATAATCCTCCGACATTTTCGCCACCTCCAACGTGACCCCACCACTTGCCATATCTTCCCATCTCCTCCCCTGTCTGCTTTGCGCAGAGACTGCTCCCTCCGTAACTCCCTGGTCAATTCGTCCCTTCCCACCCGAACCACCCCCTCTCCGGGCACTTTCCTTTGAAACCGCAAGAAATGCTACACTTGTCGCTTTACCTCCCCCCTTGACTCCATCCAAGGACCCAAGCAGTCTTTCCAGGTGCGGCAGAGGTTCACCTGCACCTCCTCCAACATCATATATTACATCCGCTGCTCTAGGTGTCAGCTGTTCTACATCGGTGAGACCAAGCGTAGGCTTGGCTATCGCTTCGCCAAACACCTCCGCTCGGTTCGCAATAACCAACCTGATCACCCGGTGGCTCAGCACTTCAACTCCCCCTCCCATTCCGAATCTGACCTTTCTGTCCTGGGCCTCCTCCATGGCCAGAGTGAGGCCCACCGTAAATTGGAGGAGCAGCACCTCATATTTTGCTTGGGCAGTTTACACCCCAGCGGTATGAGCATTCACTTCTCTAATTTCAGGTAGTCCTTAATTTCTCCTCCCCTTCTCATCTCTCCCTCAGCCCTCTGGCCCCACCTTTTCCTTTCTGCCTCCCGCCCCATCACCCTCACATCAGTCTGAAGAAGGGTTTCAACCCGAAACGTTGCCTATTTCCTTCGCTCCATAGACGCTGCCTCACCCGCTGAGTTTCTCCAGCATTTTTGTCTACCTTCGATTTTTCAGCATCTGCAGTTCCTTCTTAAACAACTGCTGTTGATCCTCTCTCTTTTGGTCCCCACACCCGTTACCCAGTTTCAATCCCCTTCCCCAAATGGTTCCATCAGTCCAGCATCCCGCCCATTCTGATTCCACTTTCCACCTTACCTTTTCAGATTCAAGTATCTGCAGCCTTTTGTGTTTCACTCATGCCTTCTGGCCTCTGTTTCTACCTTATAGAAACAAGGAACTGCAGATGCTAGGATACAAAAAAGACACATAGTGCTGGAGTAACTCAGCAGGCTAGGCAGCATCCTTGGAGAACATGGATAGGTAATGTTTCCGGTTGGGACCCATTTTATTTTGGTCCTGACCTGAAACGTCGCCTGTCCGTGTTTCTGTCTGCTTCTACCTCTCTCCGCCCCTCCCCACCTGCACACTTCTTCTCTCTCCTTATTTGTCTCCACCTAGCGTCCACCAGTCACCGTCTCCCAGTTTCACCCTTCACCAAATTTTCTCCTTGTGATCTTTCTCACCTGGTTCCACCTATCACCTGCCAGTCCCTCACTCTCCCCCTCACCCCTTTAAACTGGCAATTGGAACTCAGTCAATGCAGAATCTTAATTGGAAATGCCAACTACCCTTTGCCTCCACATATACTGCCTGACCCGCTGAGTACTCCAGCAATTTGTTTTTTTGCTCCAGATTTCAGCATCTGCAATCTCCCTTGTCTCTCCGAGTATATGGATCTGGTTGTTCATCAAATGGGCCAGTATAACAACAAACATGTTTAAACATGGTGCCAAATACTGAAGGACATGCCATCCATCCTCAAAGACATCGTCAATGACCCACACCACCCTAATCTCACTCTCAAATACTCCATTATCATCAAATACCAATTAAGGTCTGGTCACCTCGTAATATTCATTAATTATTTATTATTTATTGATGATTGTATATTTATTTATGTATTATTGCACTAATGGCCTCACGAAGCTGCAGTAAGTAAGAGTCGTATAGCACCATTGCCAGTATGTATAACAATTAAATGCACTTAACTCTCTCTTGACCCACATTTTGGATGCAATAGGTCTCTGGATGAGTGAATCAATATTTAAACCAGAGGATGTAGATTTAGCATTTATTTCAAGAATGCTAAAACAGGGATGTAATGCTGAGGCTCTGTAAGGTGCTGGTCAGGCTGCATTTGGAGTATTGTGAGCAATTCTGGGCACCATATCTGAGGAAGGATGTGCTGGCTCTGGAGAGGGTCCTGAGTAGGTTTACCTGAATGATCCCATGAATGAATGGGTTAACATATGATGAGCATTTGACGGCACTGGGCCTGTACTCCCTGGAGTTTAGAAATGATGAGAGGGAACCTCATTTAAACTTACCGAATAGTGAAAGGCTTGGATAGAGTGGATGTGGAGAGGATGTTTCCACGAGTGGGAGAGTCGAGGACTAGAGGTCAATGTTGCAGATGCATCTCACTTTGAGATCATTGGTGGGGTGACAGATTGCAACCTTCACGTGGTCCGCCCTGTTTCAACGAATGCAATCAACCTGGTGTGCACAATCAAATAGAACAAGTTGCCCTACAACTTTAGGCTGTGCACGCCATACGCAAGAAGAAGAAGAAGATCATTGTTAAAGGGACAAAGTCCCATTCCAAAACCTTCATGTTATTTATAACACCATCATTGTATGAAATGGAATTAATGTAGAACACACTTGGACAATCAAAACTCAAGGGGGCGCTCCTCTGTGTGCAGCCATGTCAGCAGCGCGTCCGTTTTTTCAACTTTTTTTTATTTTTTAGTATGTTTTAAAGTATGTATTTAATGTTCCTTCGTGTGTTTTGTGTGGGGGGTGGTGTGGGGGGGTAAGGGGGAAACCGCTTCGGTCGCCTCCTCCATGGAGAGGCGACTTTTTCCAGGTCGCCTCCCCCGTGGCCTAACATCAAGGATCGGCGCGGCCTTTCCCGGAGTCGCGCCCGGGGTTTCAGCGGCGGGCGCAGCGTGGACTGTCGATGTGGAGCGGGTGAGCCCTCGCTGGAGGGGAGCACTCCGTTTCGCTGGCCCGGGGCAGCCGGCAGCCTGAAGTCGCAGCCTGAAGCCGCGGTCTGCAGAGCTCCAGCTGGTGCGGCGTCTAAATTTCCACCGACCCTGGTTGTGTGGCAATAAATTATATCTATCTATCTATCTATCTATCTATCTATCTATCTATCTATCTAACTGCATCCATGAGGTGTGAGCCATCAACAGCAGTTGAGTGAATAATCCCTCGTGAGGGACCCGGGGGAAGAAGAAGCCATCACTGCCGGCCCGCGGCCAACTTCTACCGCGGGGCCGGCATGGACTTACCATCACCCCTGGAGGGGAGCTTCGACCGCCGGCCCTTCAGTCTACGGTGCTTCTGGCTGCGGCGGGGACTTTAAATCTCGACCGCCGGCCTGCGGCCTACACCAACTTAAAGCCGCGGTCTCCAGTGAGGAAGAGCCGATCCTGGACTGACTCTGGACTCTGGTCCTGTACACGGGGGGGAAATGGAGGAGGACTGGCCAAATATTTGTGCCTTCCACCACAGTGATGAATGCTGTGGTGGATGTTTGTGTTACAGTTTTATTGTGTGTTCTTTATTATTGTACTGCTGCTGACAACCCAAATTTCCACCGACCCTGGTTGTGTGGCAATAAATTATATCTATCTATCTATCTATCTAACTGCATCCATGAGGTGTTGTGAGCCATCAACAGCAGTGAAATATGTTACTTATCAGCCCCAAATATCCCACAATCTATCAATATAATAAAGGCAGGGGGAATAACTTGCTTTTAGAAAGGCAGTGCAAGAGTAGAATCTGGTGTACTTAAAAGTGAGATACAAATGTTGAGACCGTACAACATGTGGCAAAAGCAGTTTGCAATGGACAGAGTTAAGCAACTCCATAACAAAGCGATCAGATGCTCTGCAATTTTGCCACATCGAGTCGTGAATGATGATGGAGAATTAAAGAAACAACAGGAGGGGGAGGAGGCCAAGACTACCCTTATCCTTAATAATCATGGGGCCCTGAATGCAAGTGTCAAAGACTGAAGCATTTGCAACCACCTTCAGTCAGAATTGTTGAGTGAATAATCAATTTCTCCTTTCTCCTGCATCCACCTCCATCATATAAGCCATACATTTAAGTTTGCAGATGACACCGAGATTGCTGGCGTCACGGACTGTTTGGAAGTCTGTCAAAGTATATGGCAGGATACAGATCAGTTATAGAAATGGGTAGAGAAATGGCAGATTAAATTTAATCTGAGCAAGTGTGAGATGTTGCACTTTGGAAGGTTGAATGTAAGGGGAAAATGTACAATTAATGACACAATCCTTAACGCCATTGATGTACACCGTTAACTGGGATGTAATGTTAAAATTGTACAAGGCATTGGTGAGACCAAATCTGGAGTATGGTGTACAATTTTGGTCGCCCAATTATAGGAAGGATGTCAACAAAATAGAGAGAGTACAGAGGAGATTTACTAGAATGTTGCCTGGGTTTCAACAACTAAGTTACAGAGATAGGTTGAATAAGTTAGGTCTTTATTCTCTGGAGCACAGAAGGTTAAGGGGGGACTTGATAGAGGTCTTTAAAATGATGAGAGGGATAGACAGAGTTGATGTGATCAAGCTTTTCCCTTTGAGAATAGGGAAGATTCAAACAAGAGGACATGACTTCAGAATTAAGGGACAGAAGTTTAGGGGTAACATGAGGGGGAACTTCTTTACTCAGAGAGTGGTAGCGGTGTGGAATGAGCTTCCAGTGGAAGTGGTGGCGGCAGGTTCGTTGGTATCATTTAAGAATAAATTGGATAGGCATATGGATGAGAAGGGAATGGAGGGTTATGGTATGAGTGCAGGCAGGTGGGACTAAGGGAAAAAAATTGTTCGGCGCGGACTTGTAGGGCCGAGATGGCCTGTTTCCGTGCTGTAATTGTTATATGGTTATATGGTTAATATAATCTTGGGGTCCAAGTCCATAACTCCCTGAAAGTGGCAACACAAGTATATGAAGTGATAAAGAAGGTGTTTGTTTTATCTGCCTTTATTGATTGGTACATTGAGTATAAGAAGTCATGATGCAGCTTTATAGGACTTAGGTTAGTTTGCATTTGGAGATGCATGCACTTCTAGTCACCATTACTGGAAGGATGTGGAGGCTTTGGAAAGGTTGCAAAGGAGGTTTACCAGAATGATGCCTGGATTAGAGGTCATGAACCATAGGGGGAAGTTCAACACTTCTCTGGAATTTCTCTGGAATACTGGAGGTTGACAGGAGACCTGATAGAATGATGTAAATTTATGAGGGGCATAGATAGGCTTCACAGTCAGAACCGTTTTCCCAGGATAGATATTTAAAATACTAGATGTCATAGCTTGAAGGTGAGAGGGGCAAATTTTAAAGAAGATGCACAGGGCAATTTTTTTTACACAAAGGGTGGTGACTGTCTGGCAATGCAGAGGTCTAGAAGAAGTCCAGATATGACCTTGACAAGGCCATCAAAAAGGCCAAAAGGGACTTCCGCTCAAAGCTGAGGATGGGGCGGATGTTCGACAACTGTGGCAGGGTTTGAATGCCATCACCTCCTACAAGGCAAAACCAGGAGGCAGCTCAAACGACAGTGAAGCATCACTCCCTGACAAGCTTAATGCGTTCTAGGTTCGTTTTGAAAGGAAGAACACTGATGTGCCTTCCCGAGCCCCCATACACCCTGATGGTATTGCAGTCACAGTCACAGAGGCCGACGTCAGAAAGATCCTTCAGGAGGGTGAATCCTTGGAAAGTGCCTGGACCTGATGGTATACCCGGTCGAGTTCTCAAAACCTGTACAGACCAACTGACTGGAGTTTTTACGGACATTTTCAACCTCTCACTACTGAGGTCTGAGGTTCCCACCTGCTTTAAGAGGGCATCAATAATACTAGTGCCCAAGAAGAGTAAGGTGACGTGCCTCAATGGCTATCGACCAGTGGCACTGACGTCTGTTGTGATGAAGTGCTTTGAGACTTTGATTATGGTGGATATCAACTCCTACCTAAATAAGAACCTCGGCCCACTACAGTTTGCTTACCGTCACAACAGGTCAACGGAGGATGCGATCTCACTGGCTCTCCACTCCGCACTGGATCACTTGGACAATAAAAACACTTGCATCAGGCTGTTGTTTATAGACCACAGCTCGGCGTTCAATACCATCATCCCCTCCAAGCTGGTTATGCGATGGCCCCCGGGTGCGGATAGAAAGGGAATACGCCCTGTCTACGGGCACCCTGAGGGAGTTCCTCGACCGCTGGGCACCGAGGGGGGTTGAATGTATCCTGGACAAGGATTGCGATATAGTTGTTTAGAAGTTGCTTAGCATATTTGTTCGTCTTGTATTATGGTGGTGTTTTGTTTTATTTTATTTTAATATTTGATATTTTAATATTTGAATAAATATTTTTGATTAAAAAAAAAAAAAATAATAAAAAAAGCTGGTTATGCGAGGAGGTGTGGCGTTGTGGAGCTCCCATCCAAACACAAAAATAATAAGTTTAAACATTTTGTGGAATTCGGAGGAGGCACAGCGATACATTTAAACATCTTTGTGTATTGCTGCGACATTGCAGAGATTTATTTTAAAAGCTTCTGTGTGTTTTGGGACTATGAGCAGCTTTATCAGCTAACTGCCAAGCTCCCACAACTGAGTCTTTATCACCAACTGCCGAGCCCCCACAACATGAAAATGTGGCGCACCAAAAGGGGGAGAAAGACTTCCTGGACTTTTTACACCTGCAACCAGAACAACACCCCCCCTTACTGCCTCGTCAGTGCTGACCGGGCCAGTCTGGCTTTCGTGCAGTGTGGGAGGTTTTCTGCACTGATCGACCTCCTTCTGCGGCCTTGGAACCTGGAGCTGACGAAGCCTCCTTTCTCTCAGAGATAGGAGGTTTCCAACAACAAAGACTGCAGGCAAATTCCTTTCGATGCTACAGGAGCAGCGAAAACCAGCTGGGATTGTCTGCGAAGGTCAGCAGCTCGCCAGGGAACGCAGGAGAGCCGAGATAGCCGGGCGAAGAGGTGGTGACGCAGCAGGTTTTTCGTGGGGGCTGCCATCTCCGACGTTCGAGGCAACACCACTTGCCTCCCTCCCTCGAACTGTTCCATATTGTTTTTGTGCGTGCCATTTGGACTGTCTGTATCTGTCTGGCATTGTGTTTAAGTGCTATGTTTAAATTGTAGCGCCTGATACCATGCAGGGTCAGTGTTCTGGGGGTGCGGGGCCTTCTGGGAGCTATGCAAATGCGGCTGCTTCAGATGGCGGCCAAGATGGCGGACAAGCCCACAGGTGTCTGTATGTGGGCAGGATGTATGGGAAGGCCGTGCTCTTCCTCGAGTCCGTTGAAGGGGTGAACATAGCCGTGAGTAAAGGTGTCAGTGGGGGGAACATTCCTGCAGGTCGAGCCCTTGGTGACGAGCCCTTCCTGTCCAACGTCCAGCCCTGCATCACAAATGAGGCTTTCCTTCCCCACCTTCACACCCTGGAGAAGGTACTCACGGACATCATCCCGATATCCCAGGGGTTCTGCAGGAAGGAGCTGCGGCACGTTCTTTCCCTCCGGCGCCAGCTGACGATGATACTGGACCGGGAGGAGGAAGTTGACGGGCGCTTCTGTGTCCAGCAGGATGGGCGTGATTTTACCATCTTCTGGACATCGGAGCGCCCAAGGTGCCATTCGTGCCTGTAAGGAAGTGGGGCATATTCGGAGGAATTACCCCAAATCCCGGGTGCGGACCTCCGCCTCCGGTGTCAATAACCCCCCTCCTCCCACTGCTCCCACCCCCCCTGTAGTTGAGTCAGGGAACCCTAGGGTTGCGCAGAGCATGGGTGGGGTAGGGAAGGTCAAAAGAAGGGGAGCAAGGTGGCAAAGAAGATGAAAAACATGGGGAATGAAACCCCCGGAAACAAGTATGTTACACCCATCCCATCACCTGCCGTTAGGGAGTCCGCAAGCTCCACATTCCAACCGGGGGCGCAGGGGATCGGGCGGGAGGAGGGGGTGCCGCAGACGAAGGTTGCTCAGGCGATCGCAGAGTCTGTGAGCTCCTCCCCATCGAAAAAGAGAAGAAGGAATCTCTCTAGGGATTATTAGTTATAGTAGTTATTAGTGTATTTGTTACATTGTTGTTTGGAATTCCGTGTCTGAATAATTTGATGATTTGTAATATGGTGGTGAGTAGGTCACCGCGGTTTTGTTTTTTTTGTTTTTTTTAAAAATTGTGTACTTAATCAAATAAATTAATTTTAATACAAAAAAAAAAAGCTGGTTACCAAGCTCACAGAACTGGGTTGCTGCGCATCCCTCTACAATTGGATCCCCGACTTCCTCATCCACAGACCACAGTCTGTTCGAATTGGCAGAAATACTTCTTCCTGATTAACAATCAGTACGGGAGCACCTCAAGGTTGCATGTTCAGCCCCCTGCTCTACTCACTCTATACTCATGATTGTGTAGCCGGAAACAGTGCAAACTCCATCTTTAAGTTTGCTGACGATACCACAGTTGCTGGATGAATTACAGATGGTGATGAGTCGGAGTATAGATGTGAGTTCGACCGATTGACCAAATGGTGCCAGCACAACAACCTGGCTCTCAACATCAGTAAAACCAAGGAACTGATTGTGGACTTTGGAAAAGGAAGGATGAGGACCCACAATCCTGTTTATATCAACATGATGGAGGGAGTCAAGAACTTCAAATTCCTGGGCGTGCATATTTCCGAAGATTTTTCCTGGACCCAGCACACTGATACAATTATAAATAAACCACATCAGCGCCTCTACTTCATGATAAGATTACGGAGATTCAGTATGTCAAAGAGGATTCTCTTGAACTTCTACAGGTGTACAGCAGAGAGCATATTGACTGGTTGCATCATGGCTTGATTCGGCAACTTGAACGTCCAGGAGCGGAAAAGACTGAAAAATCACCGGCTCTGACCTCCCCATCATCGAAGGGATTTATCGGAGTCGCTGCCTCAAAAAGGCAGTCAGCATCATCAGAGATCCACACCATCCTGGCCACACACTCATTTCACCACTGCCATCGGGAAGAAGGTACAGGAGCCTGAAAACTGTAAGGTCCAGGTTCAGGAACAACTACTTCCCCACAGCCATCAGGCTAATAAACACTACAACCTCAAATAAGCTCTGAGCTACAATAGACTATTATTATTATTATTATTATTATTATTATTATTATTATTATTATTATTATTGCACTAATATTGTTTGTTTTTTGAGTATGTGTGTATATGTGCGTGTATATATCTATATTACTAAAAGTCTGATCTTGACCACTTCCTGTTGTATATTGATTTTAGAAAAAAAGCTGCCACTTACGGCTGTGATTTTTGGCCATCTTACTCAGATTCCCCCTCCGCTGCGCAGGACAAGAGGATTTTTCCCATTGATGAAAAATAAGAGTTATTAGTGTGTAAAAAAAGGTTGAGATTCACTATCCTGAAGGCCACGCCCCTTCCGGAGGGACTATAAAACCCGGAAGTGTTGAGTGACTCAGTCAGTCTCTGCAGTTTTTTTGGCGGCGCGACTCACCCATTGCAGCGGCCCCTACAGCCTGTCTGTTTTTTTTTTTTTTTGTCTAGTTAAATGTAGTGTTGGTGTTTTTTTAATACTGGTTTTAAATGTGTATATGTGGGGGGTGGGGGGGGAGGGGGAAACTGTTTAAAATCTCTTCCCTGTCCGGGAGACCCGACCTTTTCCCTGTCGGGTCTCCGTTGTCGATGGGGCCTAGCACCGTGGAGCGGCCTCCAACCTGAATGACCCGGGGGCTCGGGAGACTGCGGAGCTGCGGACTACTCACCATCGTGGGGCTGGTCGGCCTCGGAGCGTGGGGAGCGGTGGTGACTCGCTGCTGCGACTCGACTCCTGGGACTCGGAGGCTCCAGCAACGCAGCCGCAGGTCCGGTGGACTGGGACATCGGGAGCTCGCGGGTCCGGGGGGAGAGACCGCTTCCCGGAGCTCCCGCAACGCGACTTCTCCAGCCCGTGTCGCGGGGTTGGAACGACCCGGAGCGGGGACGTACATCGTCCGGCACGGCTTTATGGCCGTGGGACATTCCAGCGCCCGCCGGGGGCTCCACCATTGTGACTTTTAGACCGGGAGCGGGGCCGTAAATCGCCCGGCACGGCCTAAAATGGCCGTGGGACTTATCATTGCCCGCCTGGGGCTTGGACATCGGGAGAGAAATGGAGAACAGGGGAGAGAAAAGACTTTGATGTTTGTGTGAATTAAATTGTGTGTATGTCTGTAGGAAATTGTCTTTGTTTGTATGGCTGTGGAAACGGAATTTCGTTTGAGCCTCACTGAGGCTCAAATGACAATAAATGGTATTGTATTGTAGATGGGGGAGCGAGAGGGTCACGTCTCTCAGTCTGAGCTGTGAATAACACTGAACACATGTCTACTAAACTGTGAGTGGTTTTACTCACCTGTCAGTGCCCTTAATGTGGTTTGAAAATATAGTTTGGAAATGCTAAAGCTGTGTTGCCTTTGGTTTGGAAATGCTAAAGCTGTGTTGCCTT
The DNA here is from genome assembly GCF_010909765.2 of Amblyraja radiata. Taxonomy (NCBI): domain Eukaryota; kingdom Metazoa; phylum Chordata; class Chondrichthyes; order Rajiformes; family Rajidae; genus Amblyraja; species Amblyraja radiata. The sequence goes on from NC_045956.1 coordinate 141,614,867, forward strand.
TGGTTTGGAAATGCTAAAGTTGTCTTGCCTAATTAAAGTTGCCTTGCCTTCTATATAATTAAAAGTCTAATCTTGACCACTTCCTGTTTGCGCTTTATATTGATTTTAGAAAACTACGCTACCACGTACGGCTGTGATTTTTGGCCATCTTACTCAGAGTCCCCCTCCGCTCTTCAGGTGCCAAGGATTTTTCCCATCGATGAAAAATAAAAGAGTTATTAGTTTTTTAAAAATGTTGAGATTCTCTCTCCTGTCAATCACGCCATGGTGGGAGGGGGGGAGAGACAATAAAGCACATTAGTGTGGGCGTGGCTCAGTCTCTGCAAGATGGAGGAAGGAGAGGTCATGACTCGCTGTCTTTAGTGGCCTTGCACCCTGCTTGAAGTGATAGGAAACGGCACTTGAATCAGCCGCCAGCCCAAGAATCGATTCGGCCCACAATGTCCATACTAGCCCTCTGGAAACCAGTCCCTTCAGCCCACAACATCCATACTAGCACCCCACCCCCTCACTCTGACAATGGAGGCGGCTCAGGACAGAAAGGGACGAATTATGGGAATGGGAAGAGATATTAAAATGGTTAGCAACCGGGAGATGCAGTAGGCCTTGGCCTTGATCTTTGTAGTTGAACCATTGTTCTATATTCTATTTACATGAGCAAATTTGATTCACTCATGTGATATCAAGAAACAGTTGAGAGCACTATAAGGATAAAATACTATGGGAACCGTAAACGATCCTTCAGTTATACATAAGACCTACATTCCAGAAATAGCTGCACCTCTGGTCAAGCTTTTCGCTACAGTTACATCACTGGCATATATCCTGCAATATGGATCAAAATCAATCAATCAAAATTACCCACATATGTTCTGTTCATAAACAATCAGGTCAAAACCATTCTGGATTGTTACCACCAGAACAGTTTATCAATATAACCATCAGCTAAGTGTCATAAACAGTCTCATCAAATGGTGCTTAATGACCATCCATGCCATGTTTGGGATTCACCAGGACCCGCCAGCTTTAGTTTTTTTAAATGTTAGAGATACAGTGTGGAAACAGGCCATTCAGCCCACCGAAAAAGACTGCATAAAGTTGTGAACACTGCCCAGTCCATCACTGGCTCTGACTTCCCCACCATCAAAGGGATTTACTGGAGTCGCTACCTCAAAAAGGCAGCCAGCATCATCAGAGACCCACACCATCCTGGCCACACACTCATTTCACCACTGCCGTCAGGAAGAAGGTACAGGAGCCTGAAAACGGTAACGTCCAGGTTCAGGAATAGCTCCTTCCCTACAGCCATCAGGCTATTAAACACTACAACCGCAAATAAGCGCTGAACTACAATGGACAATTATTGTTATTATAGCACCATTATTGTTTGTTTTGTGTGTGTGTGTGTGTGTGTGTGTGTGTGTGTGTGTGTGTGTGTGTGTGTGTGTGTGTGTGTGTGTGTGTGTGTGTGTGTGTGTGTGTGTGTGTGTGTGTGAGATTTAAAATAATCGAAGGAACATAGAAGAAGCCTTGACTACGCGGAAACCACTTTCGACCATTAGGGAGAGTGACCAAAACCTCCAGGAACCTCATGGAAACCTTGGGTGGGACGCAAGGTCACCAGAGGTTTCCGTTCAGGTTTCCTAAGTGGGACAGGGGCATAATAATTTCATTGGTTGATCTGGGACATATGACAATAAAACGCTCTTGATTCTTGAATGCGCGCCGACCAGCGATCACCCCGTATAATAGCGTTATCCTGCACATGAGGGACAATTTATAACAGCAATTAACCTACAAACCTGGAGTAGCTCCAGACTTCTACATCAGAAAAGAAGCTAAATCATACATACTGTATGACTGCCATGATGTCAAGGCAACCTTCGATGCAGCGTGACTTCTTGGGTAATCAAGTAATTGGACAAGTAGAAACATAGAAAATAACTGCAGTAGTAGGCCATTTGGCCCATCAATATGATTATGGCTGATCATTCAATAGCAGTACCCTGTTCCTGCTTTCTCCCCATATCCCTTGATTACTTTGGCCCTAGGAGCCATATCTAACTCTCTCTTGAAAACATCCAGTGAATTGGCCTCCACTGCCTTCAGTGGCAGAAAATTCCACAGATTCACAACTCTCTGGGTGACAAAGTTTTTCCTCATCTCAGTCCCTAAATGGCCTACCCCTTATTCTTAAACTGTGACCCCTGGTTCTGGACTCCCCCAACATCGGGAACATTTTTCCTGCATCTAGCGTGTCCAATCCCTTAATTAAGTAATCCAGAGATCAAGCCTAAATGAAAAATTCCACCATGGAATGGGATCAATTCATCAAAAAATAGTTATTAGTAAAGCCACAAAGCTACTAGATTGTTTCAAAAATTAAGCTGGTTAATTAATTCCCTTTTAGGCATGGATATTTACCATTGTTACTTGGTTTGGCCTGAGCCACCAATGATTATGTCTAAAACTGCATAGTAAAGGGCCTGTCCCACGAGCATGTGACTGCATGCGGCAAGCGCGACCAAACCGGAAGCGGGGGCCGCGCAGAGGTCGAGTGATCCCCGTACAGGGCCTGTCCCACCATCATGCGACTACATGCGGCGAGCGCGACCAAACTGGAAGCGGGAGCCGCGCGGAGGTCGAGTGATCCCGTACGAGTTGACGTGAAGTTTGAGCGAAGTCCGCAGGAAGTTCGCGCAAGGGTACGCCGTCAAGACGCTGCATACGGCATCGAGACGGTGCATACGCCGTCGAGACGCTGCGCATGCCCATCGAGGCGGCTGCGGGCCGCCGGCCGTTGCCGTGCGGAATATTTGGACAGTGTCAGTTTTTCGGAGCCCCGCGCGATGTCGGGACCAGCTCCGCACAACTCCATACGGCTCCGCCGATTGAAGTGGGACCGGCCCCGCGAGGCCGTATGGCTCAAGCGACCACAGCAGGTCGCGCTTGCCGCATGCAGTCGCATGCTCGTGGGACAGGCCCTTAAGTCATTGATTCAAGAGGTTGGCTCTACCAGTAACACTGAGATCCTGAGAAAAGTATAAAACAAGAGCTGTGGTAAAACTCAAATCAATGTGCATTGAGTGAAAATGCTCCTGTGGTTGAATTCATACCTCACACAACAGTAGATGGTTGTGGTTCATCAATGATTTTCCTTCCATCATAACATCTTGAGGATTATATTAGAGTATTCACTAGTGATTGCATAACATTAAATTCCATCAGTAACGCAGCACATCGCAATATCTTTATAACTTTCAAACATGGGCTGGTACACATCTTTTTTCGACAACCATTCAAGGAATTGATAGTTTTCACCCCTTAGTAAATGACTCACCTCCTCATATCCCAAAATGAAATCGGGAGTTTGATGAACTCTCCACTTGCCAGGATGAGTGCAGCGGCACCAGCACCAGCACCAGCACCAGAGCATCAGACTGCAGGGGTGGTAGCGAACGCAGACCCAATAGTGGCATTTCAGGGCTTCTAGATAGGCACATGGACGTGCAGGGAATGAAGGGATATGAATCACATGCAGATAGAGGAGATTCGTTGAACTTGCCATCATGCTCGGCACGAACATTGTGGGCCAAAGGGCCTGATCCTGTGCTGCCCTAGTCTAAATTTTATATACAATAAATCGACAGTTGTACTAGGTAAACTAGATCACGACTTAGTTAGGACACCTGGTTCAGAGTCTCAAACCAAAACGTTGATAGTTCCCTTCCTCTCACAGATTCTGCCTGACCTGCTGAGTTCCTTGAGCACTTTTTCTGCTCCAGATTGCAGCGTTTGCAGTCTCTTGTGTCTTTAACCAAGATGCATAACAAGGCAGATACTTGACTGACACCCCATCCACATTGTTTACTCCCTTCACCATTTGTGCACCATGGCTACAAAATATAACACCACATGAATCTAACAAAAGTTGTAATCTAACAGTAGGAGATTTCACCACCAAGGCTGGAAAAAACAAAGGGACGCCACTAACTGCAAGATCACCTCTTTCTGACCTGGAAATATATCTTTCATTAACACCAGTTCTAAGTCCTGGAACTCCTCAGTGGATAAATATTACGGGAGACCCTTCATCGAGGTCAAGTAGAGTCGACTGTGCAGACAACAACTGCATCCATTCATGAAAACAAAAGTTGCTTGAAGCACAAAGTACTGCAGCAGAGCCACTTGGTGGCTATTGTTTGCAATTACACAAACTACCACATTTATAACAGAACATGAAGTTCTCGAGGAACGCGGCATTTCAGGCAGCATCTGTAAAGGGAATGGATAGATGATTTTTCAGGTTAGGACCCTGTTTCAGAGTCTGATGAAGGGTCCCAACTAGAAATGTTGTCTGTCCATTCCCTTTGCAGATGCTGCCTGACTCCAGCACTTTGTGGTTTGCTCAAACTTCCAGCATTTGCAGTCAAGAGTGTTTAATTGTCATATGTACCGAAAACAGAACAATGACATTCTTAAGCGGCCTTTTCACGGGGCGAGTTGACGCAAGATGTCACCAGAGTGAAGAGGTCGTGGTCCAGCACGAGTCTCGCACGATATAACGGCAGTAGATAAAGAGTTCCCACGGTACTCGGCATTTCTGCTATTTGTGCGAGTGACTTGTCCGTTTCCCGAGCTTTCCCGTTAAATCTTGAATGAACATCGTGAACTACACGTGACACAAATGATGTAACTTTTTTTTTCACACACTATATATATCCTCCCTTGGTTGAATTGGCTCATTTGGAGACATATTTTACTGTGTATGTGGGAGACACAGATGGACTGAGCACAGTACCTCGGTCTTACTGTGTGTGGGAGAGGGGGAGAAAGAGACGTACACTCACAGAGGCAGAGTCTCTCAGCCTGTGTAAGAGGGAGGGAGAGAGAGAGAGAGGCACACACAAGGTGGATGTGAAATCTCACCTGCCTGTTTCAGTGACAGACACCCGCCGTCAGTAAATGAAGACACCCCCATCTGTCTCCCCCTCCTCTCCCTCGACTCCCCCACCTTTCTCTCCCAACTCCAGTCCCGTCCCGACCCCCTGGGAAACTGAATAGAGCAACAGTCAACTGCTGCCTGTGCGCTGATATGACAATAAAGGCTACTTTACTTTACTGAGTTAAAGAGTTCCCACGGTAGACTGTAAAACTGGGACCCTGGTTCTGGACTCCCCCAACACCGGAACCCTTCTTCAGACAGCCTAATCGGAATTGAGTCTGAAGATGTGTCTCGTCCCGAAACCTCAGCTTTTTTTCTCCAGAGATGCTGCTTGACTCGCTGAGTTACTCCAGCTTTTTGTGTCTGTCTTCGGTTTAAACCAGCATGTGCAGTTCACTCCTTACACGGGTCTCTGTACAACATTGATTGGTAGCGTTCCGGACCCCTGGACCCGAGGACTCCGACCTGTATCTCTCAAAGAAGTACATGTGAAAAATTTCTCACGGACCATAAAAATGCGTAACCTTTCAGTAAAGTCCCTTTTAAAGTCCCTTTTAAAGATTATAGTTATTTTCTTGAATCTCATTAACATAACTCATGAATAAGTTGATGTCCATATGCGGATGCAAATCTTTATTTTTATTTATTTTTTAAATTCAATCCCACATAAGATAATTTTTACTCACCTTCTGTTCCCTCTGTCCAGCTTCCGGGTTCACCGTTCGCAGGAGTTCCCACGGTACCCGCAAGAGTTATTACGGATATCGCACTGGCCACTACGTTCATATAATGTTGCAATACTCAACCACAAGTGTACAAGTCAATCTTGGAGAAATTCAAACTTTCTTGAATTTTCTCCCGAGTGACCAAGTTACGCGATGACCTGCCGTTAGCGCTACGGTGGTCCACGGTGGTCCACGAATGCCGCACTGTTATCGCACGAGGTTCCCACGATGTTAAACTCCGGTTAACTCTTGCGTCAAGTCGCCCCGTGAAAAGGCCGCTTGACTTGCAGCAGCATAATAGGTCTGTAAGCACATTACTTATAGATAACACAATATTCAAAAGATAGTTCAACAATTTAAAAAATAAAATCAGTAATAGTACAAAACAAAACTCCCAAGTTCCTTTGCAACCAAGACAGTTCATAATTTAGTTTGTGTTTGTAGGGTTCAATAGCTGCAAAGTTGTGGGAAGAAGCTGTTCCTGCATGTCACAAGTTTTTCGTATATCGTATCTCCGTCCGCACTGCGGCCAAACATTGAGGAGTTGCCGACCTTTGCTGGAGACCGACTTTGAGAGCTCCAACCATGGGAGCCAGCAGGACTTAACATTCGTGGAGCTGCCGATCCCTGTCGGGGGTCGACCTCAGACCTCGGAGCCTGCCCACTTTAATATTGTGGAGTCAGAGACCGACCGGGAGCTCCAATCCGCGGGAGCTTCGATCGCCCCGACCGTGGGAGAATAAAGAGGAAGATTTGACTTTATTGTCTTCCATCACAGTGAGGAATGTGGGGGAATCCGTTGTGGTGGATGTTTATGTAGTTGTGTGTCTTATTGCTTTTATGTAGTTGTGTGTCTTATTGCTTTTTTAGTTTGGCTGTATGGTAATTCGCATATTACTACCTTAATTGGTACACGTGACAATAAAAGACCTTTGAAACCTTTGAATGAAATGAGAGTGTCGCCAGGGTGGTGTGGGTCCTTGATGATACCGGCTGCCATTGGGGGTTCAAGTTGCCAAACCAGACTGCGATGCACCAGTCAATATGTTCTCTACCGTACCGTAGATGTTCAAGAGTGTATTCATTGACATACAGAATCTCCTGAATCTTCGAAGGAAATGGAGGCATTGATGGGGTTTATTTATGAACCCATCAATGTGCATAACAGATCTTCAAAGACATTCATTCCCAGGAACTTGTCATTGTTGACTCTCTCCACCACTGATCCGTCGATAAAGACAGGTTTGTGAAACCTCAACCTTCTTCTTCTAAAGTCATAGTCATAGAATCATAGCGTCATAGAGTGTGGAAACAGTCTATGAAACAGGCCCTTTGGTCCATCTACACTAGTCCCATTTGCCTGCATTTGGCCCATATCCCTCCAAACCTGTCCTATCCATTCAAGAGCGGAACTCACTATCAAAACATGGAGGGGATGGGGGACACAATTTTTTGGCAGCCGCGCGGGCATGCGCACACTCACACACACGTGCGAGGCTTCGGAGGCTCAATCCAGCGCTAAATGCAGCTCAACACTGCCTGTCTCACCGGGTTATCTAACAGCCCTGTCTGGACACCAGCGCTGCTTCTCCACGTTGGCCATATTTCCCGCAAGTCCAGGCAGGTTAACCTGGCGGGGATGTCGCCCAACTCTCAAAACATGGGGGGGGGACGTGTCCCCTCTGGCCCCTCTGGGTTTTCCGCTCCTGTATCCATTTACCTGTCCGATTGATTCTTAAACGTTGGGATAGTACCTGCGTCAACTACCTCCTCCAGCAGCTTGCTCTATACACCCATCATCCTTTGCGTGAAAATGTTACCCCTCAGATTCCTATAAAATCTTTCCTCTTTTACCTTAATCCTATGCCCTCTGATTCTCGATTCTCCTATTCTGGGCAAGAGACTCTGTGCGTCTACCCGATATATTCCTCGCACTTACCTGCATTAAACTCCGTTAATCATTTCTCAGCCCACTTGCCCAACTAGTGATCCTGCTGTAACTTTTGATAACCATCATCGCTATCTACGACACCACCCACTTTAATGGTATCTGCAGACTTACTAATCATGCAGACCTACACTCACTTCTACATTCTCATCCAAATCGTTGATATAAACCACAAACAGCAATAGGTCCTGCACCAATCCCTAAGACACACCATGAGTCACAGGCCTCCAGTCTGAAAACAACCTTCCACTATTACCCTCGGCTTCCTTTCATGAAGCCAATTTTCAATCCATTCAGCTAGGTCATAAGGAATAGGAGTAGAATTAGGCCATTCGGCCCATCAAGTCTACTCCCCCATTCAATCATGGTTGCTCTATCTCTCCCTCCTAACCCCATTCTCCTGCCTTCTCCCTATAACCTCTGACACCAGTACTAATCAAGGACTAGATCCCGCTGGATCCCATGCGATCCAACCTTCCAGAGCAGTTTATCATGCGGAACCTTATCAATGCCTTGCTGAAGTCCATATAGACAATGTCTATCACTTTGCCCTCATCAACCTTATTGGTTACTTAAAAAAACTCAATTAGATGCTCAAGACAAGATATTCGATGTACAAAAACATGCTGACTCTCCCTATTCAGCCCGTCTATCCAAATGTACATGTATTTTATCCATCAGAATACTCTCCAGTAACTTGCCTACCACAGATATTAGATTCATTGGCCTGTAGTTCCCAGGCTTTTCCTTGCAGGGTTGAAGCCTCGCGACGATGGGGCCTCGGTGGTGGTGAAGCCTCGAGACGGCGGCGATGCTTCGTGAGTCGACCTGCTGTCCACGGTCAATGAGAGCGTGGAGGGACCGTCGTGAGTGGGAAGGGGAAGAACAATGGAGGACCCGGTGTGGGGAGACTATGGACAATGGGCAATCAGGACCAGGCATGGGATAACTGTGGGAGGGGGGGGGGGGCACACAAAAGTGGGGCCCGGCGTGCTTTGGAACTTTGTCGGTACCGTAGGTGACTGCTATTTGTATACATTGTGTATGCAAGCAAAGAATCTCACTTGCCTATTCGCATGCCAGTCTTCCAGCGCCTCACCCATGTCTAATGATGATTCATATATCTCAGCGAGGGCATCTGCAATTTCTTCTCCAGCTCTTCTGAGAGTCCTCGGTTATATCTGATCAAACCCAAGAGATGTATGTACCTTCATATGCCTTTGGACATTATGGAAGTGGTGGTGCTGTTAACAGCTGCGGCTCGCCTGCAGTCCGTCTGCCTTTACTTTTTTTGTTGTTTTTTTTGTCTTGTTTTGGCTAAGTTTTAGTTTATTAGGTTGTGTTATGGGGGGGTGAAATATGTTTTTTTGTCTCTCCCTTCGGGGGAATGCGACTTTCTTGTCGTATCCCCCTTCTCTGCCTCCGTCTGCGCTGAGGCCTAATGGCGGACTCCAACCTGCGACCGACCTCGAGACTCCGGAGGCAGAGCCAGCCAGGACTTACCAACGCGAGGCTGGCCGTCTTCGGGGCCGAGGCAGCGGTGGCCCGACTCGCTGATGCGGCGTTCCAGCTTTCGGCAGTGGCCCGGAGCTGAGGCTGCGGGACTCGGAGCTGAGGCAGCGGGACTCGGAGCTGTTGCAGCGGGACTCGGAGCTGATGCAGCGGGACTCGGAGCTGTTGCAGCGGGACTCGGAACTGAGGCTGCGGGACTCGGAACTGAGGCTGCGGGACTCGGAGCTGATGCAGCGGCCCGGAGCTGAGGCTGCGAGACTCGGAGCTGATGCAGCGGGACTCGGAGCTGAGGCTGTGGCGGGCCGACTCGGAACGGAGACTGCGTTCCGGCTTTCGGCAGCGGCGACATCACCACGGAGGTCCGCTGGACTGGAGGGCGGCATCTTCGGCCTGGATCGATCGCCTCAGCGCAGAGGGAGAACAAGGAGGGAAGAGACAGAGACTAAGACTTTTGCCTCCATCACAGTGAGGAGGTGCTTGGTGAACTCACTGTGGTGGATGTTAATTTGTGTTTATTGTATGTTTTGTTATTTATTGTTACTGTGTATGACTGCAGGCAACGTAATTTCGTTCAGACAGAAAGGTCTGAATGACAATAAAGGAATCTAATTCAAATTCAAACATTCAGCACGTCTTCGACTGTAATACGGACTATCTTCAAGACATCCACTTTGGTTATTCACTTTGGTGGCAAAAATAAGGGGGCAGATTATCTCAATGGGGTTAGGTTAGGCAAGGGGGAGATGCAGCGAGACCTGGGCGTCCTTGTACACCGGTCACTGAAAGTTGGCGTGCAGGTACAGCAGGCAGTGAAGAAAGCTAATGAAATGTTGGCCTTCATAACAAGAGGGTTTCAGTATAGGAGTAAAGAGGTTCTTCTGCAGTTGTACAGGGCTCTGGTGAGACCACATCTGGAGTATTGTGTACAGTTTTGGTCTCCGAATTTGAGGAAGGACATCCTTGTGATTGAGGCAGTGCAGCGTAGGTTCACAAGATTGATCCCTGGGATGGCGGGACTATCATATGAGGAAAGATTGAAAAGACTAGGCTTGTATTCACTGGAGTTTAGTAGGATGAGGGGGATATCTTATAGAAACATATAAAATTATAAAAGGACTGGACAAGCTAGATGCAGGAAAAATGTTCCCAATGTTGGGCGAGTCCAGAACCATGGGCCACAGTCTTAGAATAAAGGGGAAGCCATTTAAAACTGAGGTGAGAAAAAACTTTTTCACCCAGAGAGTTGTGAATTTGTGGAATGCCCTGCCACAGAGGGCAGTGGAGGCCAAGCCACTGGATGGATTTAAGAGAGAGTTAGATAGAGCTCTAGGGACCAGTGAAATCAAGGGATATGGGGAGAAGGCAGGCACGGGTTATTGATTGGGGACGATCAGCCATGATCACAATGAATGGCGGTGCTGGCTCAAAGGGCCGAATGGCCTCCTCCTGCATCTATTTTCTATGTTTCTATCTCTATTAAGTGTCCCAAGTTCCATGGGTGTTCGTAAACTGGGAAGAATCTGTACCAGCAATACATAAGGCATTTAATGCTGACCTTTCAGATGCAGCACACTGTGTAGATCCAGCTGTAAATGACCTCATAACATAACAGGAAAACAAAATAAAGAAAATAAAGAAAAATTAATATATATTCAAGACCCCCATTTTGAAATATTTCTTCTGCAATTCCAACAATGTTATTTTAAGGACTATTTTTAGAAAAAAATATTTTGCTTAACACCAGTTAATCTGAAAAATAATTCTGAATTATATGGAATTGCATTCCTTATATTTGCAGAATATGAAAATGTAACTAAAAATATACAGCAATACAAACATTGAGCAATTGTTGAAGTCGTTATTACAAGAACATTTAAGACAATGACAGAAACATTAGTGAATAATCTAATTCTCACTTTGAGATAATGGTAAATTTAGCTTGAATCAAGAGTATCAAGGACTTGCAGCACCGAAAGTTCCAGTGAGACTGACCTTGTGCTGTTACCATTATCCAGGAATTTGTTCAGCCATTGGTGGCGCTAAACAAGATGTTTCAAGAGAGAGTTTGATTTAGCTCTTAGGGCTAAGGGAATCAAGCGGAACGGGGTACTAATTTTGGATGATCGGGCATGATCACATTGAATGGCCTACTCCTGCTCCTATTTTCTATGTTTCTATCAGCTGATCAGCATTTCTGGCTCAATATTGGTGTGCTATCAAGACAACAAGGACCAGCTTTGTCTGGAAGCATTGACAGTAATAGTGATACAAAAATAGCTCTGATCTCCTAGAGCCAATTATGAAATCATACAAAAAAGACAGTGTTAGTGTAACCCAGCTAGTCAGGCAGCATTGCTGAAGAACACAGATAGGTGACGCCTGAAGAAGGGTCATGACCCGAAATGCCGAGATCCTGCATGTCTGTCTGAGTTACTCCAGCATTTTGTGTCTATGATAGATAGCATTTTGGGTCCAGACCCTTCTTCAGATTGGCCTTGCATTGTTACCCGTCAGATTTTCCAACATTCTTCCTCCTCATGGATTCCACCTGCCAGTTTATACCTTCACTGCCCTTTTTATTTCCATCTGCTGGTGCAATGTCAACCATCTTGAATTCTCTACTCCCCTTACCCACTCCAAACTCACCCCCTCTGAACGCACAGCTCTTCTCACTCAGCAACAATCCCAACATTTTATTAGGGGAGGTGCTGTTGTAGTTCGGCGGGCTGACCCCTACCATGCTGAGATAGACACAAAAAGCTGGAGTAACTCAGCAGGACAGGCAGCATCTTTGGAGAGAAGGAATGGGTGACGTTTCGTGGTGAAACCCTTCTTCAGACTGACTGTATTGATTGTGTACTGATTGTGGATGATCAGCCATGATCACATTGTAGCAATGTTACAAAATTTTGTGATTTTAAAAATCAAGTCTGCAATTTATCCCATCAGATAAAGCATAAAAATAAGTTTAATTTGACACCTAATTCACTTTCATATCTTCAGTATTAAAAAATTTATGGCCATTTTCATACTCGGAAATTAGCATCTTGTTCCCTATTGCTTTTCCATTGACTTCACACAAAAGCTGTGATCAAGGACAGTCAAATGGCCATACCTTTATTAAAAATTAAGAGAACTGAAAGACATTTTCAGTTATTATAGATTGAAGCATTCTGAAACAAATATGAAACAATCTTACTTGGATTACCTTAAATTAAAGCATATAATTAGTTAGTTACCCAATTGTAGCTAATTCCAAAATTCAATTATTAAATCTAAACATCCATCCATTTCTTAAGAAAAGATTAAATTTTTTAAATAGCCTAAATGTCCAAATAACATTCACACAATAATTCACAATATAACATGATTTTAAAATCTCATTGTCATAAATTTATAGGCCAAATGGAAGGAATTTAGTGTTTAATTGCTGTAAATTAATGGCCATTTAAATCATCTTGCGAGTGGGATTTTGTGGAACGCGCTGGTTTGGAACGTTGCGGTTGCAGTGAATTTGAAGCCCATATCGGCATGAAAAATACTGCTGGTTCAGATGGGCTCCAAGTCACCTTCTCGCAACTTAAAATTTTGATTAAAGGAATCTTAAGAAGTACTTTTTTAATGTAAAAATAAACGGCCTACCTTGCCTTGTCCCCTACGTGAGATCCGTCCCGTTGTTGGCGTTCACGGCTTTAGAAGATGATTTTTAATTTACAATAGCAATTAAATTATCCAGCGCTAATTTTAATAAACTTAATAAAACGGCAGTCAAAGCAATTTTTCTTTAGCAACTAAACAGCCTAACAGAGATCGATTTGAATAAGCTGCAGAAAAATTGCATTTTAAACCCGCTCCCCTCTCAAATGCGCTAAAGTCGCGCACACGGGCAGCGGCAGAATTGCAGTGCCGCTGAAGGCAAGTTTTGTAACATACCTACACATTGTATACCACCTCCCTCGACTCTGTCCAGGGACCCCAACAGTCCTTTCAGGTTAGGCAGAGGTTCACTTGCACCTCCTCCAACCTCACCTGCTGTATCCGTTGTTCAAGATGTGGACTTTTATACATCAGTGAGATCAAACGTAGACTGGACAATCGTTTCACTGAACACGTTCACTCAGTCCATCTGGACCTACCTGATCTCCCGGTTGCCAAACAGCATAATTCCCTTTCCCATTTCAACACTGGCCTTTCTGTCGTCCTGGGCTGCCTCCATTGTCAGAGTGAGGCCAAACGCAAATTGGAGGAACATCTCATAATTCATTTGGGCAGCTTACAATCCAATATTGATTTCTAACCAAGTAATCCCTGCATCCCCTCTCTCTCCATCGCAAGTCATCCCAGCTTTGAAGTCATCTTGTTGAGTCTCATTGTCGGTAACAAATTTTCATCTCGTACACAGCTACCAATGGCTTGTTTCCGTTATCATCGTTACTTTTTTGCATATCTTTCATTCATTTGTTCTATAGCTCTCTCCATCACCATCCATTTCTCTCGTTTCCCTTTCCCGACTTTCAGTCGGAAGAAGTCAACCCAAAATGTCAGATTCCTTTTTTTCCCCGAGATACTGTCTGACCTGCTGAGTTACTCCAGCTTTTTGTGTCCATCTTCAGTTTAAACCAGCATCTGCAGTTCCTTCCTACATGTCTCCATAGATGCTGCCTGACCCACTGAGTTGCTCCAGCAGTGTCTTTGTGGAGCAAGTTTGTTTTTTTTACACAGAGAATGGCAATTGCCTGGAACACATCGCCGGTGGAAGCAAATACGATAATGGCATTTATGAAATTCTGGAATAGGGGCATGGAGGAAATGGATTATGTGCAGGCTGATAAGAGTTGGTCTTGGCATCATGTTCAGCTTAGACCTTGTGAGCCAAAGTGCCTGTTCCTGTACTGTGCTGTTGTTTCTATGTTCTATGTAATTCTTGCAGCAGCATAGGTTTAGAAAAGTACTGCAGCAGCTGAGCTAATTCCCATATGAACACACTATTTACTGGTGATAGAATGTATTTGCAAAGTTGGCAAAAATATATTTTAAGACATTCATTGTCATTTGGTTATTTTAGCACACATTACCTCAAATGGTGTTTGAGGCCAAGACCATTGCAGTTTTCATGGAATAGCAAAGTTTGCAACTGATGATCTAAGGCTGCATACAAACAATGAAACAGGCATTTGGCAACAAGATACACTGAAGGGTCCAAAGAGTTTAAATTTTTTTTTTATAGTTGCTTGTGCTTCTATTTGTAAACCAAAGCTTTTAACCTCAATCATAGAAAACATAGAAAATAGGTGCAGGAGGAGGCCATTCGGCCCTTCGAGCCACCACCGATAAATCAATTATATAACTTTAATGTCATGACTAAACATTTTATGTAACACAAAGTTTGTCTTAATGTATGCAATTAGGTAAAATGTTACTGCAAATTAAATGATAGGATATTACTGATCCAGGCAGCTACATGACAAGATGGCAACTTTCAAGGAACAAATATGCATTTATTTAGCAAACTTCAGAACTTCAGCATATCCCAAACATGACCGAAGATCATGAAAAGTCAAACTACTGTAATTAATGGCCAGATGGACAGTTCATAAAGGTTTCTACATGCCATCTCAAAAAAAATTTAACTTAATTCATCATGTTCAAAATGTTGACGAATTTGATATTGCAAGATTAAAACGGCAAACCTATGCCCATGTACTCCAAAGTTACTATGTGGCTAGCTGGTCTAGTAAAATTCCATATCCATTTCATCATTGCTCCCAAGAATAATGGCAGGTTTCTATACTCATCCCAATATTTAAGCATTTTCATGAATTCAAAAGAGACAATTCCTGATGGTTTAATTCACATTAATAATAATAATAAATTTTATTTTCGGGCGCCTTTCAAAGTCTCAAGGACACCTTACAGAAATTAACAGAAGAGAAAAAACATATAGTCGGAGTAAAATAAATAATAAGGACATCACCAGTACACAAATTAAAGATAGAAATCGCTCCAAAGACAAAAAATCAAAAAACACAATGTGAAGAGAGAGCAGCGGCAGCTAAAGTGCGCCAGCGTCCACTCTCCCTTCCGACAGCCATCTTGGACACAGACTAACATATTAACTTACACACAAAAAAAATCATCCCCCCACAGTGGATACCACTGTGGGGGAAGGCACAAAGTCCAGTCCCCATCCCCAGTTCACTCAAAGTCAGGCCTATTGAGGCCACCGCAATTGCCTCTACGGAGGCCCGATGTTCCTGGCCGTTCTGGCCGGGTGGTGTTGCCCCGGCGTCGGGAGAGTCCCCACAGCGGCTGGGCCACCTGGAACGGCCGCTTCCTAGCTGGGGATCACGGCTTCCGAAGCCGACAAGGCCGCGCCGGGTTGGAGCTCCCAAGCTCCCGATTTTAGAGTCGGCTCTGCCCGCTCCGCTCCGCAGACCCGCAGCCCGGAGGTGTTGATCTCGGCGGTCACAGCTCACCGGAGCTCCAGCGCGTCGATCCAACGCGGTGACCCAGGCAAGGCATCGCCCGCTCCGCTCCGCAATAGCGCTCCAGCGCTGTGCCGCCAACGAAGCCGAGGTGCTGGGCGGTCCCCGCCAGGAAACGGCGCTCCACGCACGCTGGTAGGCCACGAGGACGGGTCGACGGGGAAGCCCGGAGAAAAAGCTGCCTCACCGACCAGGTAGGGACCTAGAAGTATAATTACCCCCTACCCCCCACATTAAAAAGTCCATTCTCCAACAGACAAAGCACAGGACTTACTAAAAACTTTTTTAAAAAATGAACTGAACGGACGGCTGCTGGTTAGCAGCCGTTCCCCAAGACGGCTCCTCCTCCCCGAACCATGAACAGTAGCCTAGTAAAGGTGGCATATGATATGCTTGTCTTCTTAGCTCAGGACATTGAGATAACAGTCAAGAAGTCACATTACACCTTTAAGCACCTTTGGTGCAGACGCACTTGGGAGTTATGTGCAGATCTGGTCGCCCTATTACAGGAAGAACGTGGTTGGTATGGAAAAAGTATGTAAAAAGTTTCAGAATGCTGCCAGAATTTGAAGGTATTAGCTATGAGAGTTTGGATGTTTTCTCTGGAGGGTCACAGGCCGAGGGGAGACCAGAGAGAATAATACAAGAGAGATAGATGGGGTAGACAGAACATTTTTCTCCAGGTTGGAAATGCCAAAGAGTAGGGAGCATGTCTTTAAGATAAGAGGGGCAAAATTCCAAATGTGCAGGGCTATTTTTTTTTTTTTTTTTTAAGAGTGGTGGGTGCTTTGAACACAATTCCAGGGACAGTGGTGGGGGCAGATACACTAATGGCATTCAAGAGGCTTTTGGATAGGTGATTCACAAAAAAAGACCAAATGTTTGTTTTGCAAGGAAATGTGGCGCAACTGGTCTGAAGGGTCTCGACCCGAAACGTCACCCATTCCTTCTCTCCAGAAATTCTGCCTGGCCCGCTGAGTTACTCCAGCATTGTATCTATCTTCGGCGCAACTGATAAGCCTGCTGTCTCACAGCGACAGACCCAGGTTCAATCCTGACCACAGGTGCCGTCTGTGTGCTTTTTGCACAATTCTTCCTGTGACTAGGTGGGTTTTCTCCCAGTGCTCCAGTTTCTACCCACATCACAATGACACGTGCTTTTATAGGTTAATTGGCCTCTAGAATTGCCCCAATGTGCAGGGAGTAGATGAGAAAGTGGGTTAACAGAGCTATTGTTTACAGGTGATTGATGCCCCATGTGGATTCAGTGGGCCGAAGGGCCTGTTACCCTGCTGCATCTCCAAACTAAACTACATATCAGGAGTAATAGTGGGTTTGGCAGTTATTTAAATTTTACATTAAAAATTTGGACTTCCCAATTAGTACCTCTGAATTGACTCGGGTTTGCCACAATTCTCTATTCTCAGCCACCTCGCATTTGTGAGATTAACCAAAATCAGAGAATTCACTGTTTCCACCATTAGGTTATAAGCTACCCAAGCGGAATACGAGGAGCTGTTCCTCCACTTTGCACGTGGCCTCACTCTGGCAATGGAGGGGGACAAGAACAGAAAGGTCAGTGTATGACTTGGGAATTAAAATTGGCAGGCAAACATTTGTCCCCTTATTTTTGATACCTCGACCATGGGAAATATTCTCCTTATCTACACTTGTTTTATACACCTCCATCGTTACCCATCAGCAGTGAGTCACTAGCGATGACCATGAAAAAAGCAAGAACAACGTAGATGGTAATATTTTTGTGTTGCTTTAAGTTTTATTGTTGAGTAAGAATTGACAAAGTATACACAAGGGGTACAGTCCAACCTCAATTACAACAGAAGTGTTTTCAACATGGCAATTGCATACAAGCTTTTTTTTTACTACATATTGAACCATATAAAACAAACTACATAACTTTTCCATTGAAAACAAAAAACATGAAAACTGTTAGCTTCATAAAAAGCATTTCTACAACACAAACCTCCAAGGGTATAGATCAGTCATGCAAGCTGATTTACTAGGAATGAATGTAAAAGCACTGCATTAAAACTGCTGCCAGGCGCAACATCAAACTGTCTCTTTCCCCCCTCGCTGATGCACAGCTAAGAACTTTAAACTGAAGAAACCAAATTGTTATTCACATTCATCTTTATACTTAACAAACGTCACAGGTTCGCCAAAAGCAAGTGTTTAGTTGAATTCAAGTGCCAGTATTACATTGCAAGTCCTTAGAAATACTGTCACCCGATTTGTGCAATCTACATGACCTTCCACTCTTGCTTTTATTATTCTAAACAAATGAATGCTGAAGGAAGCAATACTTATTTACATAAGCATCTCTTCAAATTATAAAGCAGGTTTATCACTAACCATTAAACAATAGAAAGATGTAATTTAGTAGTTCTGTTTAAGTGTCACAAATGGGACCTTTAACAATTGGTTTGTTTAAATATGCTTAGACAACATGCCACTCGAGTGTAAAGTGTGAGTACCTTATTTACATTTAACATAACTATATTTAAAATATTGCAACACATATAAATCAGACATTTGTTTCAAGTCCAAATATAGTCAATATTGTATTAACAACCTTGGACATTGTGAAATTTAAAATTCTCCACTATCAAAATCTTTTTTATCCTTCTTTCCCTCTGCTTCCAATCCATCCGTTCCATCACTGTTGTCCCTCCTCCTCTTTCGATTACGAACACTGAAACGTGGATTCATCTGAGGTAATGGATCCATTCCCAAGACTTTGTGAATCTGGCGGAATGCTATTAATCTCAGAGCAAACTGTAAAGAGTGAAATTAAAAATAAAAATCAGAACAAATTCTAGTTTTCTCTAAATACAAATTATAAACCAATTCCAAAAGAAGTGTACGACAGAATTGAACTGGTATTTTTCGAGTGCCGATAATGCAAAAGTGGCACAAATCACTTAAGAAGCTAAAGATGAAAGGTGGACTTGGAGGGGAGGATGCTCCTCAAACTTCAGAGCATCTTGGACAATACAGGTCAACCCCTCCATGACACACGAGTCAACCCGAGGAGTGCCTTCAGTAAGAGGCTGGTTCCACCAAGATGCAGTACAGTACGCCACAGGAGATCCATCTTCCCGGTAGCTATCAAACTGTACAACTCCTCTCCCTTCTGTCGTGGGGTAGACTGACTTGCCTGCCCCCCACCTCTACAAATCTTTGCACATCCCCAATCCTTTCCACTCATCACTTTAATTTCATGTATCTTGAGTTTTAGGACTGTTGGCAGATCAATTTATCTCCTGAATAAATAAAGTTCTATCTATTAGTTTGGAGTCATATATACCTTTCTGTTCTCGGTCTCCTCCATTGTCAGAGTGAGGCTAAACGCAAATTGGAGGAAAAGCATCTCATATTTTGCTTGGGCAGCTTACAGCCCAGTGGTATGAACATTGATTTCTCTAACTTCAGGTAGCCCCGGCATTCCCTCTCTCTTTCTCTATCCCTCCCTCACCCAAGTTGCACCAGCTTCTCATTTTCACCCTACAAACAGCCTGTTTCCTTAATTATCTTTACTTTTTTGCTTTTCTTTCATTCATTGTTCTTTATCTCTCCACATCACCATCTATATCTCTCGTTTCCCTTATCCCTAACCAGTCTGAAGGGTCTCGACCTGAAACATCACGCATTCCTTCCCTCCAGAGATGCTGCCTGTCCCGCTGAGTTACTCTAGCTTTTTTTGTCTATCCAAGGTAGAAACATGCCTGAAATTTTTATTCCAGGTATCTGTCAACTAATTTCTTATTTCAGACATGATGAAACAAGTTCCTTGATTCTCACCAATATTCAATCCTCCATACACATTTCCTGTTCCTTTAGTCTGCGAATGCTACCTGCATACTGGAAAACTAAGCCAAAATATGGACCAATGGGGGCTGTGCAGATCAACACACGTGGAGCTGCAGTCTCATCTCACCCATGACTTACAATGCACACCCTAACTCCAGGCCATGCTGGATTGCAGTTTGGAAAGATAGATATGAACCAGAACCTGCATAAAATGTTGCCTCCTCAGATACAGAAGAGCATTTTTCATCAGATGTGCACGATTTTCTTCTTTCCTGGTTGCTTTAGTCCCCCACTGTACATGGTAATCGCAGTTTAAAAACATGCCTAATTTTTATCATCCAATTAACAGCAATCAGATAGATACCAAATTATCAAATACCATATTTCAGATTTGGTTGTATACACCACCAACTTTCACATTCTTTATTTCCACAGACTGAACAAATAAAACATACAATTCTTTCTTTGGGAGACAATGCAAAAATAACTGCAAAAGCTAGTAATTTTAAACAATTGTCAAGTATGGTAAAACATGACTGGTAATAACATTGTATTCAAAAGATTTCAAAGCAATATCTATTAACTATATATTAACTATATATGCGGTTCCATATACATTTCAAGACCTGTGTCTACAAAGCCCTCAATGGGCTTGCCCCCTCCTACATTAAAAGTCTTCTCACCCACCACTCCACCTCCAGGTCCCTCAGATCGGCCAACTTGGGGTTGCTGAATATCCCGCGGTCTAGGCATAAGCTTAGGGGCGACCGCGCCTTTGCGGTTGCAGCTCCTAGACTGTGGAACAGCATCCCCCTTCCCATCAGAACTGCCCCCTCCATCGACTCCTTTAAGTCAAGACTAAAAACTTATCTATACTCCCAAGCCTTTCCTGACGTCCACTGAGCGAGGGCTATATGTATGTAGTTTTGTTTGTTTATACTATTCTTATAACAAATGTAAAGCACTTTGGCCAACTCCCAAATGCTAACAATCTCTCTCATCAATTCAGTACCGGCGGTGAATAATGATAAAAGGTTATTTGAAGGAATTGTAAAAAAAACCAGAAAAGCCACTTTTGATGTGTGGATAATTGGGGATGAATTGCAGCTATTCAAGTAAAAATATGTGTGCAAATTAATATAGATAATGTCACATGCTGTCAAAAGGCAAATAATTTACGATGATTCCCAAGTGGATGATCAGGATGTAGCCCTAAATAGAGGTGAGCTAAGTGAGAAAAGAGTTATATCGAATGAGGGACAAAATATATCATGGAAGTAATTCCCTCAACATTTACCTACAAAAACACAGAATATAATTCTACATATGTCTAATCAGGAAACAGACCAGCAACACATTTACAATATATTTTTCAAATAACAAGCAACATAAGTGACCTTTCCGTTTGAGAATCATACCTGTGCACTAGCTGTTATATCTTCTCGCTGTTGTTCAATGACTGAATTCAATGTATCATTCGGGTTCTTTTCACAAGGATCATATAGGCCAGGACCACCTAAAAACGTCAATACAAATTAAAAAAAAAAAATTGGATTGTTCATATGATTTGGGATTTATTCTCAAATATCATTTGCAACAACTTCATTTTATACAATAAAATAAACCGAACCAGGGCAAGCTCATTGTTAATTAGCTAATACAGGCTAAAAAACTACTACGATTTTCTGTTTTCAACACTCATCAAATATTCATTGGATGGTGAGCACAACAAACATGATTCCATGTACGATTAAAACTCAGTATTATCAACGACTCATTTTCACTCCTGACAAATTGAGAAGTCACTATTCCCAAGATTCACATCAATGCAAAATTAATGGAAAAGCCTACATGACAGCAAGTGAAGAGGATGGCACTGATTAGACAGGTTTCTTTCTGGAAATGGCATTTTTGGACATGTCAAAAAAAGTTAATGTCACAAGAATGCATGATAGAATTCCAACGACTATCTATCCTAACCAATACTGTTTGTGTCACGTTTGCCTGGTCTCCTTTAGGCATACCAACTCCCTCACACATCCCAAAGACATGCTTACAAGTTAATTGGGGAGGGCATAGGTTGCATGTAAGTGGCAGAATGGGAGAGATGGGAATGCTCTGAGCAGGCAAAGATTTAGTGGGCCAAATAAACTCAACGGTCTCCTTTGGCATAAGAATATTTATGAAATGATAAATATGAAAGTGCAGCAACCTTTGAAATGATTGGGAACTTCAGACCTTTGGCTGGAAATTATGCTGTATCCAAATTTAATAGTCGAAGATTCAAAAAAAGTGTTAATCTGGCTGGAGGACTGGGACCAGCAGACAACACCATAATTGGTGAAGTTGTGGTTTGTGAGGATGAGTGTGAAAGGGTACAACAGGATATAGATA
This sequence comes from Amblyraja radiata, assembly GCF_010909765.2. Lineage (NCBI taxonomy): Eukaryota > Metazoa > Chordata > Chondrichthyes > Rajiformes > Rajidae > Amblyraja > Amblyraja radiata. Next base: position 141,636,707 of record NC_045956.1, read on the forward strand.
CAGACATGGGTGGGGAAATGGCAGATGGAGTTTAATCTGAGTAAGTGTAAGGTATTGCACTTTGGAAGGTTGAATACAATGGGGAAGTACAGGGTTAGCAGCCCTTTAACAGCACTGATGTTCTGGGTAAAAGTCCATAGCTCCCTGAAACTGGCAACACAAGTAGAGTGATAAAGATAGCATGTGATATGCTTGCCTACATAGGTCAGGACATAGAAATAAGAGTCAGGAAGTCATGTTGCAAACCTTTATAAACCTTTGCGAGGCCACATTTGGAGTAGTGCGTGTTGTTCTGGTTGCCCCATTACAGGAAGGATGGTGTCACTTTGGAGAGCGTTAATGAAATTTACCAGGATTAGAACGTATTAGCAATAAGGAGAGGTTGAACAGACTTGGATTGTTTTATCTGGAATGTGTGAGTCCGAGGGGAGACCTGATATAGAAGTATATACAATTATGAGAGGCACAGATACATTAGACAGTCAGAACCTCTCCCCCCCCCCCCTCTCAGTGGAAATATCAAAGACAAAGGCATAGCTTTAAGATCAAAAGAAGGAATGAAAGGATTTTTTTTTTTTTACAGAGTGGTGGGTGCCTGGAACACACTGCCAGGGGCGGTGGTGGAAGCATATAAAATCGCAGTATTTAAGAGGTCGTTAAATAGTTACATGGATGTGCAGATTGGAGATATACGAATCACGTGCAGGCAGAACAGATTAATTTAGCTCAGCATTATGTTCAGCAGACATTGTTGGCCAAAGGGCCTGTTCCTGTGCTGCACTGTTCTATGTTCTAGTAGATACAATAGCATTAAATTACTGGTTTAATGATTTCACAGTATTTGTCAAATTTAAATAGGTGAACGAATATTCAATAAACTATAATGATGGCCATGAAACACTGTTTGGCACAGGTATTATGGGCTCAAGGGCTGGTTCTCTTCTGTACTATTTTATGTTCATTTAAATTCTGTAGGATATCCAGCAATTAACAATGCATGAAGTGACCGAGGCAACTGCAATTTATTTTGACAGAAATTATAAACTTTTGCAGTGGAAGATTGAGTGGGTACAAGGACAGACAAAACCGTGGGTGGGCGATATTAGGAGCTGGCAGATAAAGGAACAAATGCCTTTTAGTTCAAATAACAGTACCTAACATTAAAAAGTTCAAATACATTCACAGAACTCACCTGGTAGAAGTATTCCAGAAGAAACACATTCGAAAACTCTCCTCAAAGCGTCACCCGGACTAAGTGGCCCAGAAGCACTGCTGATTACTTTTTCCACAAGCAATTCCATGGCCTATTAAACAAAAGGTTAGGGACCATTTCAAAACAATTGATAAATTAGTTACCCAAAGAATCTTCCAAACAAAAGTGAAGATGAAGAAAGGGAACAGAAGAGTTTGAAGAGAGAAGATAGGAAAGAACAGACCAAGGTATGATCAAAGAAGGTTCAAAAGACTAGCAGAAGAGTAATTTACAAACAAAAGCTCTCTGCATTAAATTTGAAGGAGCTGTTCCAAATAACAAGAAAGAGAAATTAGACGATTGGAGAGTACTAGTTAAGACAAATACTTGAAGAAACAGGGTAGAGTATGGATGCAGGAATCCAAAATACAGAATCTTTAAAAGAATGTGCAAGTAATAGGTTTTCTGGAATTAATATAGAAAATCGCATTAAATGCAATTGGGAGGGTCAAGGTGATCAATGAATGAAGAGAGAATTTGATCCGAGGTGATATGGATACAAGTGTCAGCAGCACAATTGGCAGATTCTTCCAAATTCACAGTCACACTCCGTTCAATACAACATTCTACATTTAAAGGGCAGAGAAACAAACCATCTCGAATTCCACCTTTTCAGCATTTACTGGAAATGTAACAGGTTCCAATGCATAATTTAGATGCGATGACAACTGATAATATATGACCAACTATAAGGATAACTAAATCTCTTGCCTCAACATGTTGAAAATAAGAAAGTAAGTAAAAGTTTGTTTCAATCATTTTGAACAAAAATTATTCTAGTTGTAGCCAAAATAAGAACATATTTACATGAGGATATGTTCAGAATTAGAGTGATAATAATAAACAGCCCTTTAAATTTCCTACTGTGATATTTGAAAAAGGATACTTGCACAAGTTCTAATTAATAATCACAGAAAGTGGGTATTACTGGCCAGGTGCTGCTGGATAAACCTAGAAGAATAACTGCAATGCATTTGAACCAATGGTAGAGACTAAACATTTCTAACAAATGGATACTAATCAAGCAGCCTGTTTTGTCTTGGATACGCCAAGATGTGTGTGGTTGATGAAAAAGTGTACAATATTACACCAGTCCTTTTTGTGTCTCAAAGGGTTGAAAACATCTAGGTTAGTTGCTCACTCCAGAAACCCCCAATACTTGACCTGATTTTGTGGCCACATTATTTCAAATGTTCATTTCCTAGACAATGGTGAACCCAGAATGGTCATTAACAGGATCCAACATAATCATGAAGTCAAATGTCACGAGTGGGTGGTGAGACTTGCTCTTCTTGCTCCTGGTAATCCTTAGCATCGAATATCTCATGCTTAAATGTAGTATTCAAGCATGCTTTGTTTTCTAATTGGCAAATGGAATTAATGACCATCACCTGCAAACATTCCAAGATTTACAAGATACAATTCCAAGCAGTGGAATGTATTCCCGTTGCTGCCTACTCAATCCCGTTTAAACAGGGCTCCATCACGCCACAGCCGGTCAAATGCTACCTTGCTATAAAGATCAGTGATTCTGTCCCAATCTCCGAAATGAAGCTGTCTGGACCCTTCTTCAGTCTGAAGGGTTCCGACCCAAAACGTCACCTATCTCCAAGGATACAGCCTGACCCACCAAATCACTCCAGCACATTGTGTCTTTTTCTGTAATTAAGCTCCTGGTTCCACATTTGGAACAAAGTTGTGGTGAAATCCTGGAAAAACCTAGACTGAGTATCAAAGAGAGGAAAACTGGTAAAAGCTGCCTGATAGCAATACCAAGGACATCTTCCTCTGTCTGTTGCCAAGATAGTAAATAGTAACAGTGGATTTGTTCTGTTTTTGCTGGACTGGGCATATTTGGACCATTTTACTGATTATTGGGCAGATGCCATTGTTTGTGCACTGCAATAGATTGATTAGAGGCATGGTTGGCTCTGAAGCACAAATCTTCAGTATTGTAAGAATACCATTGTATTAGGATAATAGCACAAATGTAGTTATGCCATTTCTTAAAACTATTTTGTGATCAATGGTATCAAAAAAGTGCAAGTCTGTGTAATTAGAACATTCCTCTACACTGACAAAGTCAAACCAAGTCTTTCTTAAATGACTTTTACATTTAAATAGAAGCTTCACTTACCCAGCTTGGCAAAACTCCCCAGGTTGGTACCCGCTGGCAGAGATCACGCAGGATGCGAATAATGATCACACAAGATTGCAAACCATTGGCTCTAGCCTGGAGCAGAAACAAAAATCTAAATCACATGGACGTCAGTAAGTCTTGGGGCTAGAGATTATGTAATGGGGAAAAACACTGCTGTTTTGAAATAAAAGCTTGTAAAGATGGTGGATTCAAAGAAAAAAATATCCAGCACTTTACTCATGAGCCTACTTTCCACAACAGAATTCTTCTGTGGAAGAAATGGGGGTCAAAGTGCACAGCAGAAACAGGAAGAAGCTGTCCTAGCTCATCTTCCTGGCCTCTTGAGAACTTCCTCTCCCCCACGTTCTTCCTTCATGGCATTTTTAAAGAACAAGATTTATCCATGGAAAATACATAATTACACATGTTAAAAGGAAAATATAAATCACGGAAGACATGGTAGACTGCCTTTTCTTACTGTACGTTTGCCACGCTGCAAAGTCGCAGTAAGTTAGAGCAACTTCTGTCTCCCGCTCCAACATAAACATTAAATCTTACAAATTATAAATGAATTAGGTGAAGAAAAAGGTTTATGAAAGCTGAGCATAAAGCATAAGACACCTTTTTAAAAGCTAGTTAATCTGCAGTCTTATGGAACAGTTACAAACACAATATTGATAAGTGCAAACATTACAAGAAGCGACACAAGGATGCCTCATGCTAGTCAATGACCAGAAAAAAAAGTTACAGAATTTCAAGTTTTAAACAAAGTAAAAAATTTGGTAGTATTTTCCTGGTCACTTTCTTAGGCAAAGGCACGGTCAACGTAGGCAGCCTTGGGTATATTAGGTTTACTAATGTAACAGCTCATTTTCATGGAAAAGTCAAACTCAATCATCTCTCATAAGGCTACAAGTAAGTAAGTAAAATGATGTTCCGAACCTGGAACCACTTAGCGTGGCGGAGAGCAGCCAGAGCGTCAAGGCATTTTTGCCTGTCCAAGACGTCCGGTGGGTCTTTCACCATAACCGAGGTTACATCTAAAATGGATCGAATTGGCAAAGTGCAGTGAGGAATGGGTGTTTGACCAGGTAGGCATGACATTTCAGAAACATAGCCATACTGCCACACATTCTACTACAAATTGACAATACACGAGGGAATCCTCAATATAATTTTTGAAATATCCAATAACTTCAAATTAAACATATTATTGTACTTGAGCTTTTGTTATCTCAAGTAACTCAAATAATGACACATTCAAGAATGTCCAGTAACACAAGGAATGACACCGCTCCAAATATTAGCTTTCCCTGATGTACACGGAGGACTAGTAGCCACACTTCACCAGCCAAATCAGAACTTGTAATAGAAGGGCCTCCAGAAATCCACATAGAAAATTGATAAAGAATCTTGCAAACTGGAGTTGGTCAATTGCCAAGGTGTGTGTTTTAACTAGCTCATTATCATTCCAGTTTATGGCTTTGCTGGGAAGAAATTGTTTTAAGGTACAAGAAGTATTCCACCTAAACTTGACTTCAGTTCAATGTCAGTTACTATGTTCCAGTGCTGTATTTGGTGAACGAGTTAAAGTAACCAAAAAGAAAGGGGGTGGGACAGGAATTTTTTTTTTTAATTGTCAACCTTGCCCGTTCCCTATGATTCACAACATATCAGACAACTTTGAATATTCTCTAAAATATACTGTATTTGAATTTTAAAAATTTTAAAAATGTTTAATCAGATTAATTGTGGAGGGTCTAATGAAGGGTTGTGTGCCAGAAACACAAATTATTTATCTTTTCCACTCTTGACCGGCAATTTTCTTTTAAAAAAAAACACCTGACCTAGATACAAATACAACTAATACTGTAGATTGTGCAGAGGCTTCTCGGCATTAAATGTTGGGTAAAACCAAGTATTGGATGCGAACCCTCAGGACAACAAAACAATTGTATTGGGCTTGCAGCATCAGATCCAAAAATGCAACTATTTTAGCTTTGAAGGTTAACCAATTTCCTAACACTGCAAGTGCCAGAAAATAATTAATTTTAAATAGTGTATGTCATCCATAGCTCAGATTTTAAGCAGCTTGGAAAGCAAACATTTTATGTGGAACGATTTACCATATTTAAATATTCATTATTAAAAAGAGGCATTTATCTCCAAACTAGTTTAGTGCTGCCACGTTTCGTTGGTAGAATTAACTTTTATATGCTTTCTTTTAAGTAACAAGTGGCATAAAATTCATTAACAGGCAAATAATTTAAGCAAAAACATGAATTACAGAAAAGCTGCATCAATTATTAGACAAAATGTCATTAACCAAAAATGTAAACAGCTTTACTCCACCAATGCTGTCTGACCTGCTGAGTATTTTTATGATTTTCCTTCCGATTAAAAGAAAAATCAGTAATTATAAACCCCTCAAACTTGGAAGGCTACTATCAGTTTTATGCTAGCTTTCTATAAACTTGACTGTTGATATCCACATGCTCCTGAACTATTTACTCGGGCATGCTTTATATTTAATTTAGTTTACTGTCAATTTTTCCTTATGATCTTGGGCAAGGAGAATGGCATTCTCAGTTACAGATGTCACAATTATGTATTTGAAAACAAATGGGATTGAAGATTTGGGAGCAAAAGACAACTAAATACTAGACTACTGAAAACAAATGAATTTTTGTGGCCCTGCTACAGTTTCATAGAAAAACAAACTTATGTCAGCGCCATTAAACCAAGTCAAGGAAAGCAAGAAAGGAAATGGAATTCTGCAAGAAATACTTTAGAGATAGACCGATACCACATATCTGGCAGTATGCAATATCCTGGCATAACGTACCAGGGATCTGCTTGTAAACAATAAACAAAATAACCCTAAAACTAAATTTGAATGCTTTTAGTTGTCAAGTTCACAACTTGTGGATTACAATTGAATTATTAAAATGAAACTTGAACTAAATGTCATTTTGCAGAAGGCAGCATTATGGAGGTAATTTACTTCAAGTAAACAGAAATATTTGATATCAACATTAAGTGGCATTGTTCGATCTCTGGATACATTTTATATATAAGCACGGCTGGAGTGGCCCCAGTCCATCCAATAATTGTGTGGCAGGTGTGGCTAAGCTCTTACAAAAACCTTGGTCAAAAATCCTTCCGATGACGTGTCAGCAGCCCCTGAGAGGATTCGACTCTTGCTGTTGATGCTAGAAGGCTTTGGACTGAATCCATGAGCTATGAATAGATAAAAACAACCATCTTGCAGGAAATCTACATCCCAACACAACTTACTGCAGTCAACAGGAGCAAAACACTCAGTAAACGGGTGCAATAACAATTAAGAGGATTTTTTTCCATTATACCCAATCCCTCATCCATCAAAGATTCCTCTCACAAAGCCTTCATCAGTTGTTTAGTAATTCCCCCAAGGAAGCTCCAAAAACCCAAATGAAATCCAGTATTTTATATCACCAGGGCTCTAAAATTCAATAAACAATTAATTGTACCATTCCCTACATTAGAAATTAGAATTAAATTATTAAGTTTGCCTAATGGTATCCTCAGTAAAATAATGTTCACGTAAACGCGGTTATCTGGATTTTATGTTTTTTCCCCCAAATTACTTATACACTGCATCCACTCCTATTACAAGCTTCAGCATTTTTTTATTTTTTTTTAAAGAAAAAAATGTGCTTTAAAGTATAAAACAAAAGGGCAATCCAAGAGAATTTACTTGTCATCCAGATCTTGGTTTCAATTTGGGAGGATAATAAATGTTAGAGATCCCAGAATTTGGAAATTATAAATCTGAATTGAAGAGCCCTGTTCTGTATTAAGCATTTCTTTGAACATAAATGTGTAAAAAATAAACATCAGCACACTTAAATTACAATACAAAAATAGTCTTAAAAATACAGGATCAACTTGCACTCAGGGGAGCTATACGTTAAATACCAAGGGACCACAGAACAGCAAGTTCTACAACACTTTCCTTTTCTACCACACAGGTGACTTCACATTCTATAGACACTAACATGCTTTGAACTTCGCTCTCTTTCAAATCTCTTATGTACGGAAAAGTGTCATAGAGTAACTCCTAGGGCCCATTGGCATATGATAGCAGGAAGATAACAGAAGAGAAAAGCAGACAAGTAAAGAATCTTAGACTTCCAACCTCCAATTCCCATGTTCTCCTCTCTAATGACCGGTGATGTAAGTGTGATGGTGACTTGCATTTTTGGTTCCATATTTGAAGTAATAATAATGGCTGAGTCAGGAATGCAGCAATTTACTTCGTACTTCTCAGGAGTAGTCGCCTATAATCATTTAAAAAAAACGTATTACACAAGCAATTGGGAATGATTACATACTTTAAAACCATTTTTTAAATGCTGAAAAATATAGCAGCATATGAGGAGAAAACATGTTAAGAATTTTTTCTCTTTACAGATGTCAAAAAATTTGGTATTCCCTGGAATTTTCTGTTGAAATTTACAGTACAATAGTCATTAAAAAAAATCATTTCAATACGTTAAAAATAAATATATTTTAGTGGAGTGGCACTTTCGAAACAGAGTAAAAGAAAATCACTTTGCATGCTTGTTCTGCAAAAGATATCAGCTTCTCCGCGTTGCTATATAGTTTCATTTATTGTGCTCCACATCCCCGTTTGTGATTGAAGTTGATATCCAAAAGCAAAAACATTGTTAATTACTTCACTGTTTTAGAGTCAGTCATGTTTAAAGTATATATTTTTAAAAAGCAATAGAATTAAGACTTATTGAAGAAGGACTAAAACTGGCATACCACAAGTTGCTTTGGCAAATTGTCTGCAATGCGATTCAGTAGTACTCCAGTTGGTTTCTCGGCGCAAAGCAGTACAAGGTTCACATTTTTGTCCCCACGTAACAGCAATCCTTTAGCAAGTACGCCAACTCGCATGACACCCTTCAAAGCTCTCTGGCTATCATCTCTTCTGTAGCAAGTGTGGACAGCAGGGAATAAAAAGTAGTAATTGTACTTCAAAGCCACTAGTCACTTAGCAAAAGAGTTTATTATCAAATGGTATTCCTCCAATTTAGGTGTCCACATCAAAGTCACCCTGCAGCAATTAACTCAAGCAAAGCTTGCTAATAAATAAGGTGCAAATTGGCTGCTGAGACCATAAACTTTATTCCTTTCAAGTTTTCTAGTTGGTTTATGAATAATAGTAAGATTAAACGAGAACTTACCAGTTTGAAGTTTGATCTGTATTTTATGAGGAGTTACGATGAGGGATTACGTGAAGAACCCGCTCAGCACGCATGCGTGTCATTCTTCAAAGCAGCGGTGTGAGATCACAGATAACTAATGACTAAACATAGTAAGATTAGAGAAGAGGTACCAGTTAAGTATATATGACCTGGGTGGGAGCGGAGGGCACGTAATCCCTCATCGTAACACCTCATAAAATACAGATCAAACTTCAAACTGGTAAGTTCTCGTTTAATCTTACTATTTTACTTCGGAGTCACGTGAGTGACTACGTGAAGACTTCAAAGCTCTGTGATCTCATGCCGTAGAAACGTCCATGCACACGTCTGCCTTGACTGTGGGAGGAATAGTGTTAACACAATTGCACATGATTCGTTATTGAAATCATAAAATGGATTAACACAAATATAACCCTATTTATGGGTTTTAATTAATTTACAGAATTTAAATTTCTTTCTGCAAATGTTCCAGTCTCTCTAACTGGTTTGTTATAAAATAACTGGAAGTTCTTTCCCCTGACCATCCTGCTGCTTCGAGGACTTGGTCCATGGGCAGATCCAGTCGTACTGCCGCTGATGTAGCTGCGGCCCTGGTGGAATGAGATTTGAACACATTAGTATCCACCCCAGCCCGCGTCAGTACCTTTTTCAGCCATCTCGAGGTCGTTTGGACCGTCACTTTTTTGTGAGGTTTCTTATGGCTGATCAGCAGTCCATTCTCATGCCTCTCAGGTTTTTAGTTTCACCATGTATAGTGATAGATGTTTAACTATACAGAGGCGGTCATCTGCAGGGTATGACCTACATTGGATATTGAGGCCTGCTGATCCTTGTCTGTTCTGTTTTACTAGTTCGTAAATATGGAACGTAATATCGTCAGGTGAGGAGGTCATGTTGTCCAGTCTGTGCAGTGACTGAACCCTCTGTGCCGTGACCAGTGCCATTACCATGACTGTTTTTTAAAATGTTAGTCTGTATGGGGACAGGGTAGATGCTGGTGACCAGTTCCTGAGTACTTTCAGGACAATGCTTACATCCCATACATGGGAGTACCTGTTTTTTGGGGGGGATTTTGTGTTAAATATTCCCCTCATGAGCTTGGTTACCAGAGGGTGAGTCCCTACCGTGTAACGCTCTGTCCCTTGCCATAGGTATGTCGACAGGGCACTTCTGGCGCTGTTGATGGCACTGTAGCTGAGCCCCTCATCATAGTGGAGGCCTGCCAGATATTCCAGAACAGATGGGATGTTGATATTTCTGTTGGTGGTTTTGTTCTTATGGTAGTACGTTTCCCACTTTCTGATGTAGACCAGATATTGCTTCTTGGTTGACTCTCTTTGGGCCTCCGAGATGATGTTTGCTGTTCGGTCCGTGAGTCCCAGTTGTAGAAGCGGTGTTTTAAAAAAACCTCTACAAATTAGCAGGTTCCAGCTTTATGGCTTGGATGGCTATCCCGTCACGGGATGTAGTAGTAGATCTGGTCTGTGTGGGATTGTAATACATGGTTCGAATACCATGTTTTGCACCACTGAGAACCATGGTTGAGTAGGCCAATCGGGTACTCCCAAATACCAGACGCAGAGTCTTGTTGTATTTTGCTTCATACCCGACTGATGAGGCAGGAGGGAGGGAATGCGTAAATGAACCATTTCCCCCAATGCAACGAAAATGCATCTGTTGCCGTTGCCCCAGGGTCTGGTTCCCATAAAACATAGTTAGATATCTTCTAAATGCGACAAAATCGATATCCGGTTTCCCGTATTTGCTGTGATTTCAGCAAACACTGTTTTGTTTAACATCCATTCGGTGTTTTCATTAAATTTGCGTGACCTGGTGTCTGCCACTAAACTTAGTCTCCGTGGTGGGTAAGTGGCTGACATCCAAATATTTCTCTGGATGCACCATTGCCAAATTGAATTAGCGGGATTGTCACATGATATGCTTTTGTTGCCGCCCATGTGGTTGATGTATGCTACCACAGTGGTATTGTTTATTTGTAATCTAACATGCTGGTGGTGTGTAAGTCCATGAACTGTACCCAACATTTCCAAGTAATTTATACCCAGTGTCAGTAGGAAGAATGCCTCCTGCACTGTCCATCTATCTCCACAGCTGGTGATGGTAATGGTGGCTCCCCACCCCAGTGCACTGGCATCCGTTTGTAGTACCATCGAAGGGTTACTGACAATGATAGGTTTGGAACAAAGCCAGATGTTATCGATCCACCATTTTAGCTCCGTTTTGGCTTGAATTGGTAGTCTCATAGGTCTGTTAAAGTGACCTGCATTGATTTTTAGAGCTTGATTTTTAGCTCTCTGTAATTTTTGGTAATGTAATCCAAATTGTGTGGCTGGGAAAGCAGCCACCATTTTACCAATTATTTTGGCTACCAATCTGATGGATGGATTTGTGATGTCAATGAGGTTGCTAGAACCTCTATTATTTCTCTGGCCTTTCCCTTGGGAAGTGTCACCGTTGTGAACTGAATCAATGGTGAATCCCAAGTAGTCCATAGTAGTGGACGGTGTTAGTTTAGATTTAATTGGATGGATGATAAATCCCAGTTTTCCCCAACAACTGTTTTTGTGGCTGTTACAGTTAGTATGGCCAATTCCAAAGTTATGCCCACATGAGTATGTCATCCAAATATGCCATAACCATATGTTTGCGTTTGCGTAGAAACGCTAGGCCTGGTTTTTAAATTTTTTGTGTACAGCGTTGGCTGATGTTTGCCCATTTGGCAGCACTTTATATTGCCAGAGTTGTTCCATCCAGTTAAATTTTAAGTAACGTCTGTGGTCACCTCGTATGGGTACTGAATAGTATGCATCTTTTAAATCGATGCTAGCCATGAAGTACCCTTTGGAAATTAGTTGTTTAGCAGTAACAAAGGTTTCCATTTTGAAGTGAATATATTGTACAAATATATTCAATTTGTCATATCTATGATGATGTGACAACCATCATCTTTTTTGGTTTTAGTACATATATTGGACACGAATTCTAATGGTTCGTGTTGTGTTGTCTGAATTACACCTTTATGTAAAGTCGCTCCAGTTCAACTTGTGCTTCTGTTTTTTACCTATCAAAGAGCACAAATTTTCGGTTTCGTTTGTGTTGAACTGGAGGGCTGTTTTTGGTGTACAAACTCTATGGCATATCCCTGGATACTGCTTAAGACGTAAGTATCGGATGTTAGCATGCTCCATGCATTTAAAACCTAGTACAGTCTTCCCCCCCAACCTCCATGCTTCCCATATTATTTGGGGAACCAGACCCCCTACCTCCATTGTTACCAGTGGCAGGACTACTTCTTCCTGAAGTTCTTCCGTTGCTGTGCTGGTGGTTGGTTCTTCGGGTTGGTTGCTGGTGTTATTGGGGTTACCCGCATCTTCCAGGAGGGTCAGCCTGGGCCATGGCCTAAAAGACTCATGTTTAGAGTGCCGAGCCCTCGAATTTCACCAGTTCTGCCAGTGGGTGCGTAGGGGTGTTGTCGTAGGTTATGGTGGGTTTTTGGCAGGGTAGGTTGATATTTTGATTAACCCCAAAGTTCTGGCTTCTTCGTCCAGCTCCTTTACCTGTTTAGACAAGTTGCCTCCTGAACAGGAGAATAGGCGGTTTGGTGGCTCCAGGCTTACACAGCCCCGCGGATTTTTGGATTTAGCGTTGGCTGTATGGCACTTTTTCTAATGCTATTCTTGGGACATGGCCGTGGTGCCACCGTACGGGCAAAGGCGGTTATTCCTGAAGTTTAGTAACTTCAGGACTTTTTTAAACTTCACATCCATCTTCTGCCCGTGGCCGATGTGCTTCCAGATGCAGCTGTTTACAATTGGCACATTCAGGGAAATGCAGTTTCCTGGTGTTAAATGTCTCTGTTGTATCCAGCACAGCCTGTTCCTGTAGCTGGTTCAGTGACATGTAGTCAATGCTTGTTGCAAGCTTAGACTCCAGGTTTGCCCCTGTTTGGTCTGGCTGCATGAAGCTTACCACCATATCCAGCAAATTCTCTTCACCCTGCACCCCATGCATGCACTGGTGTTTTCTTCCGCGGTCCCCTCTTCCAAGTCAGCCCAGAACTGACTCGAGGTGCTCCCCTCTGATAAGGTGGGGACATTGTGCAGCCCTTGAAAAGGTGCTGCTGTGGGTTTGATATATGCCCACAGTGGCCTGACTCCAATTCCCGGAGCCGGTCACGCTGGAGCAGATGCTCCAAACACCATTCCATGCGGGTCCAGCGCTCTCGGTCGCTGGCCTCCCGTGGTGTATCAGAGTCGGACTCCTCCGAGTCCACGACTCTGTTTGTTTTGTGTTTTGCCTGCCGCCTGGCTGCGTTGATTTGGCCGGCGCGGCGGCTACACAGGGCACAGCTGATCCCACTGCGGGTGATGTTAGTGCCGGCGGCTGCTTTGCTGGCTGTCCGCTGCTTCGCGGTCCTCCCTGACCAGCTTTGTCGCAGCCCCCATTTACTTTTTGCCTTCCCTGTAGTGGGCAAAAAGACGACAGAGTAAGAAATCTTACCTGCAATAGCGGCTTTTTGAAATTGCCGCCGCGGGGGAAGCTGCTTCGCGGTCCTCCCTGACCCGTCCTTCCACCGCGTCTGACGTTTTGCAATGCGTGTAGCGTAATGACACGCATGCGTGCTGAGCGGGTTCTTCACGTAGTCACTCATGTGACTCCGAAGTAAAATCTCAAAATAAATTAGTGATTAATTTTCAGTAATCATTAATGCACCCAATACAAGTGGCAATTGGGGATTGACAAGAAATGCTAAACATTTTGCCAACAGTTCCACTTAGCAACTTTTCCATTTGAAGACACCTTATCATCAGGAAAGCATCTATTCTTCCACACGTTTAAATAACACAATTTCTATTTACGTTTAATGTCACGAGTTTTATAATTATAAAACATTTTCAGTAATAAAGGCATAGAATCAGTACATGGTCCCACAATATGAACCACTTCATATTTTGAGACAACTGTAGCTGTTCTACTGGTTTAAGACAAGTATTTTTTCAAAATTTAACTGGACACATTTTCACAGAAATGGACACAAAAACTACAGCCATACCTATCTTTGATTAAATCCTTTTTATCATCTTCTTTGTTCTTTGGTTTGTCTTGCTCTGTTATGCAGTCAGATACAAGTTTAAGAGCACGTTCAGTATGTGAAACTATTTTCTGGACAGACTGCAGCTCCTCTTCAGTTGGGTAGATAGCAGCATGTTTTGTCATAACGTAGCGATCATCTGACGAGTCTGGACGCCTTGGAGGCTAAGCAGAGGTTTATAGTTGACACCAAGTATATGCACTTCCTTTGCCACTGCAATACATTACAAGAAATCTGGAAGGAAACCCACATGCACCCAGATTTTGCTTGCTATTAAGTGCATTTATTTACTCTTTCTGAAGCATGCAAATCTTTTGATGCAAATTATTAGTACAAGCCTTACTCTTACAACTGTTATAGCAAATTAAAAAGCTAAACCTACAAAATGTTCAACTCCATTTGAAATTCTCAAAGTCAAAGTGATTAGTAGCAGGATGACCCTTTTCAAATTTGTTAAAATGCAAAAAAGTCCCAAAGTATTTTTCCTTCTCAAACTCAAATGAAGGTTAAGCCATTAAAAACAATATACCAGTGGCCCTTGAGGCTGCATCATTCCAGGTCGAACACCAAGTAGCCCTGGAGGATATCCATCAGCCAGTCTGCGGCGATCATCCCAGTAATGGTGCTCTTCTTCCATCCTCCTCCAGTAAATGTCCTCCTCATACCGTCTGAATAACACAGAAATCTTGCTTCAGCTAACTGATCTAAATATCTCAAATAAACCAATTTTACTTGAGGAACTCACATGCAATAATCAATTAAAAGCTCACCTCCTGCACCCATGCAGAACTCACTGCATCAATTTCACCACTAACTTCCATCCGGCACTCAAATTCACCTGGACCATTTCCGACATCACCCAACCGTTTGTAGACCTCCATCTCCGTCGTAGGTAACAAACTACTGACCGACATCCACTATAAACCCACTGACTCCCATGGCTATCTGGGCTACACTTCTTCCCACCCTGCTTCCTGTAAGGACCCCATCCCCTACTCCCAATTCATCCTTCTACGCCGCATCTGCACCCAGGATGAGGTGTTCCACACCAGGGCATCGGAGATGTCCTCATTCTTTAGTGAACGGTGGTTCCCCTCTGCGACTGTAGATGAGGCTCTCACCAGGGTCTCCTCTATATCCCGTAGCTCTGTTCTCACTCCCCATCCCCCCCACTCGTAACTAGGACAGAGCCCCCCCGTCCTCACCTTCCACCCTACCAGCCGTCACATACAACAGATAATCCTCCGACATTTGCGCCACCTCCAACGGGATCCCATCACTGGCCACATCTTCCCATCCCCTGTCGGCATTCCGCAGAGACCGCTCCCTCCCCAACTCCTTGGTCAATTTGTCCTTTCCCACACAAACCACCCCCTCCACTGGTACTTTCTCTTGCAACTGCAGGAAATGCTACACTTGTCGCTTTATCTCTTTCCTCGACTCCATCCAAGGAACCAAGCAGTCTTTCCAGGTGAGGCAGAGGTTCACCTGCACCTCCTCCAACCTCATCTATTGCATCCGCTGTTCTAGGTGTCAACAGCTCTACATTGGTGAGACCAAGTGTAGGCTCGGCAATCGCTTCGCCCAACACCTCCGCTCAGTTTGCATTAACCAACCTGATCTCCCGGTGGCTCAGCACTTCAACTCCCCCTCCCATTCCGAATCCGACCTTTCGGTCCTGGGCCTCCTCCATGGCCAGAGTGAGTCCCACCGCAAATTGGAGGAACAGTACCTCATATTTCGCTTGGGTAGTTTACACCGCCGCAGTATGAACATTGACTTCTCCAATTTCAGGTAGTCCTTGGCTTTCTCCCTCCTTCCCCTTCCCAGCTCTCCCACAGCCCACTAACTCAGCCTCTTCCTTTCTTCTTCCCGCCCCGCCACACCCCCCCCCCATCCCCATCAGTCTGAAGGGTCTCGACCCGAAACGTCACCTATTCCTTCGCTCCATAGATGCTGCCTCACCCGCTAAGTTTCTCCAGCATTTTTGTCTATATTCAATTAAAAGACCAAGCAATATCTAAAATTCCATTCACAAGTATCGACATTACTGTCACAGCCAGGATTTATTGTCCATCACTAATTGCCTTTAACCTGACAAAGTAATTAGACATTAAGGTCATCCCACTAGCCAACTTGGGTAAGGGCAGATTTCCTTTACAGAATGACATTACCGAAACGGGAGGAAGCTATCAGGACAATCCAGAAATTGGACCATCATTCCCGACTGTGGATTTAAAAGAAAACTGCATACATTCAGTCATTTTTCAGACATGCTTCGCCATGTGTGGTAGTCAGGAAAAGAGATGGCAGAAACACCTCATCGGGTAAGTGGCAGGAAAGGAGATAGATGGACCAAAAATATCAAACCACATAAGGAAAACAAATGAAAGGCAGAAGATGTGAGAAATTACTTAAAAATCCTCACAGCTTGGACGTGCATCTTCAAAGCTCAATTGATTGGATTACCTCATTTCCATTCGCCAACGCTCTTCTTCCTCTCTCCGTCTCCAGTATTCTTCTTTCTGCATCTGTTTTCTCATTTTTTCTTCCTGGATTTTCCTTGCTCTAATACTTGGTTTTACTTCAACTTGCAATTCTGGATTTACTTTTTTCTAGATTTAAAGGAGGATAAACATTTCGTACCCTATGTGAAATATTTTGTTAATAGTTTTTACTAATGCAAGACTCACCTTATACTGCAGTCTGTGTCGCCTTCCTTTTAGATGCATTTCCTTTGCGTTTGGGTCATTGAAACTACACTCACATAATTTGCAGTGGAAGCGAATCACTTTGCCTTCATCGTTTCGAACCTTCCAAGGGAAGGACAGTTAAGTTAATTCAGAAAAAAAGTTTGAAGATAACCGCTTATTGGGAAAATATATTAGATGATGGTCAAGGTGCAAATCATGCAAAAAATAGAACCAACATCATTAATAGGCAGGCCACAGTAAAATTACCTCTTCCACGTAATCATGACCAACAGGCTGAACATCACTCTGCAATGCAGCAAGTGCTGTTATTGGCTCCACCACTGCCTCTGATTTGGTCTCCTGAACAGATGGTGCTGCCAATTTTACTTCAGGTGTTTTGGCCTCTTCAATTAAAGTTCCTGTAGTCTGCAACTTGTTACCACCTAGCGAACAATTCAATACTTCAGCCAGACAAGCAATTTTTAAAAAACTTTCAACATTAAAACAGCTACTTTTAAAAATGTGATATTACACCTGGGATTCTTTAAATACATGACACTTAAAATTAACAGGTGTTAGATCAATACCTCGCCTTTTATCACCATGACTTCATTTTAGATTTAGGGACATGAAGTCAGGTAATGGCATTTAGAACATCATTGAAGCCAGTTTCTAAGTGGCAATCATTTTACACTGGTTACAATTATTATTCTGGGAGTTCCCTCCATTTTTCAATCTTAAATGCAGGTAATAGGGTAGTCAGGTACTCTTCAATTACCACCTGTTGGTGGTATTCAGCAAGTTAGCAAATAGGAACTGTAGTTGCAGCACAGCCAGATTGTTGATTTAACATAAAACTGGCAAAAAGCTTGATAAACCCGAGTACTTGCCTATAAAAGTAATCTTCGGGGTTGGTGCTTTCTTCACAGCAAGCAGCTTATTAGTTACATTATTGATAGACACAGCAGCAACTGGATTAGTCTTTACAATAGTGGAAACATTGGGAGTTGCAGCAGCCATTCCACTGCTCGATCCCATGGGTGGATTTGGAGTGGGTGGCTTGACAGGAGTCCCAGCTGTAGTTGTAGTTGCTGTCTGGCTGACCATGCTAGGTTCTGTTGATGGAATGGGTTTGCCAAGCTTTGTGTGCAATTTGACCACCTGCACGATATTTGAATAAGAAATAAAATTTGGCATTAAAATAATTTTACAAATACAAGGAACCAGAGATTTATTTTTGAAGTAGTTAATTAAAACACAAGAAACTATTTTCCGGAGAACACGTTAAAAAAAAAAAATCAATTTTTAAAAGTCAACAAGTTCATAACATTCTCAAGTTGTCTCCATCAATTTGAAGTGCGCAAAAACGTAAAACCTGGCTTTAAATCTGCATCCCACATCACTCAAGGATTGGGTTCAATTTCTAGTCATCTCATCCCATTTCTTAGTTAAATTTCAAATATTCTTCTTGGAAATGACTCTTTTAACAAAACTAATCATGTGTTGGAGTAGAATTAGGCCATTCAGCCCATCAAGTCTACTCCACCATTCAATCAAGGCTGATTTATCTCTCCCTCCTAAACCTCCTTATGGGTTTGGTAACGAGAAGTTATGTTTTACAAACTTGATTTTGAGATGACAATGGTGATCGATGAGGTTAGGGAAGTGGATGCTGTCTGCATGTATTTTAATAATGGTCCCTAATGGTAGACTGATCGTGAAGATTAAGATGCATGGCATCCACTGTGACTTGGTCATTTGGATTCTGAACCAACTTATCCACAGAAAACAGGTGGGTGTAATTCTGTCTGGAGGCCTGTAACCAGAGGATGGATGGATATGGATATGGATCTCCCCCCCCCCCCAGTGCAGGATTCCCATAAGGTTAATTTGCAGGTTGAGTCAGCAGTAAGGAAGGCAATTAAACGCATTTCATTTTGAGGGGACTTGAATATGAAAGCAAGGATGTAATGCCGAGGCTTCATAAGGTGCTGGTGAGGCCACATTTGAAATATTGTGAGCAGTTTGAGGCCCCATATATGAGGATGGGTGTGGTGGCATTGGAGAGTCCAGAGGAGGCTCATGAGAATGATCCCGGGGATGACTGGGTTAACATACGTGAAACGTTTTAGGCCCTGGGCATGTACTCCCTGGAGTTTAGAAGGATTAACAGGGATCTCATCTAAACCTACCAGATAATGAAAGCCCTGGATAGAGTGGATGTGGAAATTATGTTTTCAGTAATCGGAGGGTCTAGAACCAGAGAGCATGGCATCAGAATAAAAGGATGTACCTTCAGAATGGAGATGAGGGTTTTTTTGGGGTTTTTAAGACAAGGGGTTGTGAATCTGTGGAATTCATTGCCACAGATGGCTGTGGAATCCAAGACATTGGGCATTTTAAAAACAGAGATTGATAGTACTTGAATAGTAAGGGCGTCAAAAGTTATGGGAAGAAGGCGGGAAAATGGCAGAGAGGAGGAAAAATAGACCAGCCTCTTCACTCCTTATCGACACCTTTGTCACTTTTTAACTCATGTATTTGTCCACCTATCAGCCATTCAACCCCCCCTCACCCACTATCCACCTGTCACTTATCAGGCTTTGTGCTGCCCTCACCGCTTCGCCGTCTTTCTGCACCCCCCCCCCCCCCTCCCCCCACCATCATCACAATCCATCTAAAGGGTCCCGACTCAATATTCCTGGTCTTCATACAAAATTGATTGAGAAAATATTTTGATAAGCATTTTGTAGGAGCGCAGATGTTTGGCAACTGTGGCAGGACTTGAATGCCATCACCTCCTACTAGGTGAAATCCGGAGGCAGCTCAAGCGACAGCGAAGCATCACTCCTTGACGAGCGCAATGTGTTCTACGCACGCTTTGATTGGGAGAACACTGATGTGCTTTCCCGAGCCCCCTATGTAAAACTCATATTAGTCACAGTGGCCGACGTCAGAAGATCCTTCGGTGGGGGGGGGGGCCTCGGAAAGTGCCTAGACCTGATGGTATACCTGGTCGAGTTCTCAAAACCTGCGCAGACCAACTGACTGGGGTTTTTGCGGACATTTTCAACCTCTCACTACTGAGGTCTGAGGTTCCCACCTGCTTTACGAGGACAACAATAATACCGGTGAGAAGAGTAAGGTGACGTGCCTCAACGACTATCGACCAGTGGCACTAACGTCCATGGTGCTTTGAGAGGTTGGTTATGGGGCATTTCAACTCCTACCTCAATAAGAACCTCGACCCGCTACAGTTCGCCTACCGTCACAATAGGTCCACGGAGGATGTAATCTCACTGGCTCTCCACTCCGCACTGGACCACTTGGGACAATAAAAACACTTAGGCTGTTGTTTATAGGCTACAGCTCGGCGTTCAATACCATCATCCCCTCCACGCTGGTTACCAAGCTCACAGAACTGGTCTCTGCGCATCCCTCTGCAATTGGATCCTCGACTTCCTCATCCACAGACTGTTCGAATTGGCAGAAACACTTCATCCTCAGTAATAATCAGTATGGGAGCATCTCAAGGCTGCGTGCTCAGCCCCCCTGCTTTACTCACTCTATACTCATGACTGTGTAGCCGGACATAGTGCGAACTCCATTTTCAAATTCACCGACGACACCACCATTGTTGGACGAATTACAGATGGTGATGAATCAGAGTATAGAGGTGAGATCGACCGATTGACCAAATGGTGCCAGTACAACAACCTGGCTCTCAATAACATCAAAACCAAAGAACTGATTGTGGGCTTTGGAAGAGGACGGTTGAGGACCCACAATCCTGTTTATATCAATGGGACGATGGTGGAGAGAGTCATAAGTTTCAAATTCCTAGGCACGCATATTTCCGACGATCTTTCCTGATGCAATTATAAAGAAAGCACATCAGCGCCTCTACTTTCTTAGAAGATGACAGAGATTCGGTATGTCAAAGAGGATTCTCTTTAACTTCTACAGGTGCACAGTAGAGAGCATATTGACTGGTTGCATCATGGCCTGGTTTGGCAACTTGAACGTCCAGGAGCAGAAAAGAATGTAGAAATTTGTGGCCACTGCCCAGTCCATCAGCGACTCTGACCTCCCCACCATCGAAGGGATCTATCAGAGTCGCTGCCTCAAAAACGCAGCCAACATCATCAAAGACCAACACCATCCTGGCCACACACTCATCTCACCACTGCCATCAGGAAGAAGGTACAGGAGCCGGAGACCTGTAACGTCCAGGAACAGCTTCTTCCCTACAACCATCAGGCTATTAAACACTACAACCTCATAAGCTCTGAACTACAATAGGCTATTATTATTATTATTGCATTGTTATTGTTTGTTTTGAGTTAGTTATATTATTTATTATGATTACATATTCTGTTGTGCAATAGGAAGTAAGAATTTCATTGTTCTATCTGGGACATATGACAATAAAACACTCTTGACTCTTGATTCATCCTCAGGCAGCTACCATGGAGGAAATTGAATCTTGGCAGGGATCAAAGGAAATAGTTGGATTTTGTAAACACTGATTTGGAGAAAATATCGTACTATATGTTAGAAAAAGAGCTTGGGCATTACTATTATAAATGCAGAAAAACAAATTTCAGACGATAAAGACAAGAATCAAGCACTGGAAATTCCTTGACAGGGGTTTTCATATCCACTTTGCAACCAACCTTCAGGTTTATAGTAGGGCGAATTGGTATTGAAGCTGGGGCCTTAATTATTTTAATGTTTAAATTATCTTTTAAAAAAAAAATAGATTTTACATATCATAGAATCATTTAAAACTGGTACAAACTTTTTATTTACATGCAAGCTTTCAAAACACTATGTTGAGGGTAAGAGGGGGTAAAGGGCAAGAATGCCACCAGATGCAATGCATGAGGCCAAAACCAAAGTAGAGTCAGCTCCAATTTAACAAATGCCTTAATGTGTAAGAAAGAACTGCAGATGCATGATCAAATCGAAGGTAGACACAAAATGCTGGAGCAGCGGGTGAGGCTGCAACTATGGAGAGAAGGAATGGGTGATGTTTCGGGTCAAGACCCTTCTTCAGACTGATGTCGGGGAGGGGGTGGGACAAAGATAGAAAGTAGGCGGAAACAGCAGGACCAGTAGGAGAACTGGGAAGGAAGAGGGTAGGACAGAGAAAGCAAGGGCTATCTGAAGTTAGAAATCAACATTCTAGGGTGTAAACTACCCAAGCGAGATACGAGGTGCTGTTCCTCCAATTTGCGCTGGGCCTCACTCTAAGTTCTCTCCATCGGCGAGACCAAGCGCAGGCGCAGCATTTTGTGTCTACATTAACAAATGCCTTGTCAGGTGTGGAGGCCAAGTTCATTTGCTCTTCATATGCAGAAGAATAAAGCATTCATATGGACTGTAAGCAGGGGGTCCAGGTCCAGAATGACCCAATGTGATACCATGGTTAGAAAACTCAAAACTCAAGAAGCAGGCTTTGCAGAGCAGCAACTCTAACCATTAAACAAATTACAGGTAAATCTGCAATCCTTCCAATTCCAACTGGTTTCCTGCACTGCCATGCACGACTGACAACTACCATCCATGGAACAAAACTGCAGAAAGAATTAAAGTATGGTAATAGGAACAAGAAAATAAAATTCCAGACAAGGAACAAGGAAAAATATAATCTCAGCTATATTCAGTTGTTATCAAGCATATTAAAAGGATATGACAGGTTATGTTAGATTGAATAAATACAATTTACTCATCTAATTTATTTTACAAAATGGTCCATTAGTTACTGAAATGCAAACAATAATTTACCTTCTGATGCTTTGCTCCACGAATATGAGCTGCATATGCATCAGCGCCAGTGCACGAGACATCACAGAGTTCACATCGCAGCTGATTTTGAATGCTTCGAGCTGTTCCAGCATTGCTGCTTTGATTAGTAGTTTTTAGAGCTGCTTCCTTCTTCTTGTGTTTCTGCCCTTCCAAATGTTCCCTGTAAGTCTGAGGAATTTGTTGTATTCAAAAGAGGAATGACATTAACAATACAGATGGCAAATGTCTACCAGATCTGTTATTGATTGAAAATGAAGAGGGATAAGGCGTTTCTATTGGATATTTGGAAATTAGGCAGCATTAACCAGAGCAAAGAGTTCCTCATTTAGAGACTGCTTTGAGGCAGACCCATTTAATTCTAGGTTTAGCTGTATAAATATCTATCTTCAAAGAATGACGCACAATTGTATCATAGTCATAGCGTGATAGTGTGGAAACAGGCCCTTTGGCCCAACTTGCCCACACCAGTCAACATGTCCCAGCTACACTAGTCCCACCTGCCTCCACTTGATCCATATCCCTCCAAGCCTGTCCTTTCCATTTGCCTGTCTAACTGTTTCTTAAATGGTAGGTTAGTCCCAGCCTCAACTACCTCCTTTGGCAGCTTGTTCCATAGACCCACCCCCTTGTGTGAAAAAGTTATCCCTCAGATTCCCATTTAATCTTTACCCCTTGAACCCATGTCCTCTGGTCCTCAATACCCCAACTCTGGGCAAGAGACTCTGCATCTACCCAATATATTCCCCTCATGATTTTATACACTATGGATTCAAAGGAAATGACAATCCAACTAACTAATTCCCTCTTTCCATTTTCAATTTCTAGAACCCTCAGAAGGCTTTGTTTGTCTTCTCTTCAGAAATAGAAATGATTCTAAGTTATAGAATCATAAAGTCATACAGCGTGGAAACAGGCCCTTCAGCGCAACTTGCCCACACCGAACATGTCCCATCTACACTAGTCCCCCCTGCCTGCGTCAAGAGACACTGCGTCTACACTTCAATAAGATCACCCTCATCTTCCTGCACTCCAAGGAATAGAGTCCTAGCCTGCTTCACCTCTCCCTTTAGCTCAGGCCCACGAGCCCCCCCAATCCTGCTGAAACTATATTGTGCACTCTCTTCTGAAACAAAAGTCAAGCTAACTCCAGAATACTGGAAAGGCAAATATTCAGTGATACATGGTATTTGCCCAAAGCAATGGGGAGAATAGTAAATACAATAAAAGTTTAACCATGATTATGTGAAATAGTATATTAGCAAAGAGAGATACAAGACCACTGTCACCCTCCCCACATAACAAATATACAATAGTTCAGGCAATCTCAGTAAATAAAAGAAATCCGATTGATGACCTTTTATCATAATTAGAAATAGTTGGAGACAAGATCTAGAATGATGATGATCTAGAATACGAGTACAGAAGAACTTCAAGCCATCTTTTCATATACTGAAACATCCACAGCCTCATACCAGATTTTACCCATTGCTATCTCTTTTCCAAGATACCAATGCAGGTCTGCATGGCCAAACTCAACGCTTTGATGCAGATTTTACTACAGGTATTGCCCTCAAAACCTGCCTGGACCAGCTGGCAGGAGTATTCTCATATCTAACTGCTCCCTATTCCTTTCAGGTTTTGGTTTAGGTTTATTATTATCACATATACCGAGGGTCAGTGAAAAGCTGTATCTTTATTGCATGCTATCCAATCAGATCAGGTTACACTATATATAGATACACAATCAAGTCAAACTGAAGTGCAATAGGTAGAGCAAAGGGGAAGGGATAGATCGCAGTACCATAGAAGAGATTTAAAAGAGTAGAGCAATTGTATCAGATGATAGTAGATAGTGATCCTACAAATGAAGGTTTGGTACAAAACAAAAAGCCATCTCAGAAAGAGAACAGGGCTCCCGGTGAGATGGAGCGAGTTGCCGGGAACACTCGCTAGGTCAGTGTTCGTGACCTAGCGTCCCCATCAGCCAGGGGGTTGCTGGACAGACGGGGATAGATGGAAACGTGTTGCTCTGTGCAGGGGGAACGACACCTGCGGCACGGAATAGCCGGGGTGTAACTTATCCTGCACTAGAACTGCGCACAACTCCCCAAATGCTGCATGACCAAAGTCCTACAGAGCTGCGTCCTTCCCTCAGAGATGCCCAGGGGATTCAAGATGACTCGCATCACCCCAGTGCTGAAAAAAACAGTAAGGCAGTGCACCTTAATGGCTACTGTTCAGCAGCTCTGACAGTTACTTCATCAAGAACCTTCCTCCATCCCAAGGTCAGAAGTGGGGATGATAGATAAAAGTCCATAGATTCTTATGAGACTAGACACAAGCTAGAAGGGTTCTAACCTGGAATATCACCTATTCATGTTTTCCAAAGATGCTGCCTGACCCCTGAGTTATACCATTATTTTGAGTATTTTTCTTTCCCTTAAGGGGCCAGTCAGGGTAATGCCAAAAGTAAGTTTTCTCCCATAAAATAGTCTATGACTGGAGTACATGGTTTCAGGATAATGGGGCATCCATTTTAGACAGATGACAAAGATTTTTTCTCTCAGAATTGTATTTAGAATTCTTTACTATAGAGTGCTACAAGGATAAAGCCCTGGTCTCTATTCAGGGCTGAGCTGGACAGATTTCTAATCAGTAAGGGATACGTGGGTTACAAGGACATGGCAGAAAAGTAGACTTGATCTGCCATATCCAAAACTTAGATATGGACTGATAAGTAACAGGTAACATTTTATTTCACCAACTGCAAAGTATGAGTTAGAAGAATGACGGCATACTCTCCAGTTGCCTGGATTCCCAAGAATTGATGTCATCTATTTCCAAACAACCTTTTTTCTCCCAACGGCATCACTTACAACATCCCAAGCATTTGATACCTCCACTTCCACTAAGTGGCTGCAGTGAGGATAAAGAAACCCTGCTTCACAAAGATTGCCAAGCTCAATTGATATGGATAATTAAAATGATCAATGCATATTTGGTTGTGTGCCCAGTGCTACAAAAGCAGCAAATAAACTGCAACTGTGAACCATAAATCAAAAGATATTGTTTTGAATCTAACTTTATTCTATTTAAAAACCAATACGTCTTACCTGTGGCCCAGCACAACTGATCTTGCAAACATCACAGTAATGAATCTGAGGTTGTTTTGGAGGCTGCTTTGGTTTCTGCTTATTCTGGAAAGGTACTTTCTTGGTAAAAGTGCTCCCAGCCCAAGCTGCAGCTTGTTTCTGTTGTTGTTGTTGTTGCTGTTGCTGCTGCTGCTGTTGCTGTTGGTAATAGGAAGATGCAGCAGAGTACACTGCAGCTTCATAACCAGCATATGTAGCTCCTATGAAAATTAAGAACATTAATTATTTTACAAAAAAAAATGAAGCCATCAGACTGAAAGTTTTCCTTCTGAGATGATCAAACATGGATGTATTTTAGTTGAAAGTTTATAAACATGCAAACACCCTTCAACCCGAATACAGCGTTAAGCCAGAAAGCATCTCAGAGCACCAGAATTAGCGATTCAACTGTTTACAGAAGCTGTCTGCATTGCTCTTTATTGCTGGCTGTCTGCATTGCTGGCTGTCAATATTGATCATAAAATTCAGATTGTAATCCTTCAATTGGATTAGAGAAAGCACCTATGGATCCACACGCCTTAAAATGTATTCACATCAGGCCAAATAAATTGTTCACCAAATTCTGGATCAATTTCATGATATTTGATTCACAAAAGTTTTAATTTTGATCCCAATGCAAAAGAATCCACATAAAAAGTTTAAATCCAAAAGGCTTGAGTTGTGATGGAAAGTTGGTCCTTCAGATCATTCAGACATTGAAGGGAAAAAAAAACATTTTCAAAGCAGTATGAAAATCTATATATTTAGCAAATCACTTTAAAAAAAAATCAAATACATTATCAACCCACAAACTTTTATCTAAATGCAAGCTTATGATTTACTTTTCACAAGATGTCAGATATCAATGTTGTCAAGCTGGAAAGGATAGAGAAGATTTATGAGGGTGCTGCCAGAACTAGAGGGTCTGAGCTATAAGGAGAGGTTGAGTAGACCGGGATTCTATTCCTTGGAGCACAGGAGGATGAGGGGCAATCTTATAGTTGTATAAAATTATGTGAGAAATAGTCCAAGTAGAAGCACAGAGTCCCTTGCCCAGAGTAGGTGAATCAGGGACAAAAGGACATAGGTTTAAGGTGAAGGGGAAAAGATTGAATAGGAATCTGAGGGGTACCTTTTTCACACAAAGAGTTGTAGGTGTATGGAACAAGCTGCCAGAGGAGGTAGTTGAGAAAACAGGGAATTATAGACCAGTTATCCTGACAGTGGTGGTGATGATGCTGGAGCTAATCATAAAAGATGAAACAGCGGCACATTTGGATAGCAGTAACAGGATTGGTCCGAGTCAGCATGGATTTATGTAGGGGAAATCATGCTTGACGAATCTGGAATTTTTTTGAGGATATAACTAGGAAAATGGACAAGGGAGAGCCAGTGAATGTAGTATAACTGGACTTTCAGAAAGCATTTGATTAGGTCCCACGTAGGAGATTACAGTGGGCAAAATTATGGCACGTGGTATGGGGGGGGGGGGGGGGGGGGTAGAGTGCTGACATGGATAGAAAATTGGTTGGCAGACAGAAAACGAAGAGTAGGGATTAACGTGTCCCTTTCAGAATGGCAGGCAGTGACTAGTGGGGTACCTCAAGGCTCGGTGTTGGGACCGCAGCTGTTTACAATATACATCAATGATGAAGGAAATCAAAGTAAAATTAGCAAATTTGCAGATGACACAAAGCTGGGTGGCAGTGTGAACTGAGGTGGATGCTATGAGAATGCAGGGTGACGGGTGAGTGGGCAGATGCAGTTTAACGTGGATAAATGTGAGGTTATCCACTTTGGTAGCAAAAACAGGAAGGCAAATTATTATCTGAATGGTGTCAAGTTGGGAAAAGGGGAAGTACAACAGAATCTGGGGGTCTTTGTTTATTAGTCAATGAAAATATGCATGCAGGTACAGCAGGCAGTGAAGAAAGTGGATAGCATGTTGGCCTTCATAACAAGAAGAGTTGAGTATAGGAGCAAAGAGGTCCTTCTGCAGTTGTGCAGGGCCCTAGTGATCCCACACCTGGAGTATTGTGTGCAGTTTTAGTCCCCTAATTTGCAGAAGGACATTCTTGCTATTGAGGGAGTGCAGCGTAGGTTTACATGGTTAATTCCCGGGATGGCCGGACTGTCATATGCTGAGAGAATGGAACGGCTGGGCTTGTATACTCTGGACTGTAGAAGGATGAGAGGATATCTTATTTAAATATATATTATTAAGGGTTGGACACACACGCTAGAGGTTGGAAACATATTCCCGATGTTGGGGGAGTCCAGAACCAGGGGCCACAGTTTAAGAATAAGGGGCAAGCCATTTAGAACGGAGATGAGGAAACACTTTTTCCACACAGAGAGATGAGAGTCTGTGGAATTCTCTGCCTCAGAGGGCAGTGGAGGCCAGTTCTCTGGATGTTTTCAAGAGAGAGCTAGATAGGGCTCTTAAAGATAGCGGAGTCAAGGGATATGGGGAGAAGGCAGGAACGGGGTACAGATTGGGGATGATCAGCCATGATCATATTGAATGGCGGTGCTGGCTCAAAGGGCTGAATGGCCTACTCCTGCACCAATTGTCTATTTCTCTTAGCTATGGTTGGACCACTCATTGTATATTCTTACAAATATTTGGTTACATTTTTACATTCATCATTTTTATATTCGCTACTTTACTTACCAGTGTACGTCACAGCAGTAGAGCTATAGGTACCACTTTGCGTATAGGACGGAACCACGGTGGCAGCTGCTGCAGCTGCTGGTTGCACAGTTGTGGATACAGGATAAACAGTAAAGGTAGTAGTTGGGTTCGGAGTAGCTGGCTTAATTGCTGTCACTTGTCTAGTCTGTTGAGCTTGTGTATATTGCGTTGCAGCTTGACTATATCCTGCCTTGGCAGCTGCAGTAAAACACAAGTCTTAGGAATTGATACAAGCAAAACTTTTTTTGTCAATATTCCCTCAATTATAAAGTATACACAGTCTACCACAATCCATCTACTTCAAAGTAGTATGTTACTCAGTTTCAAGGAGCTTCTACATGATGATTCACCTCTAATGTTATCTTATATTTACATTTTACCTCGCGTTATCTTCAATTAACAAATGGACACTTCTACTCTGCCAGCTGAGGCATCAGGAGTGTAAATCACTAAACTCTCCAAAACACAGAGCATTTTGTGACCCTTAAAACTTTGTGCTATAGAAAATTATGTTATTAAAACAATTCTGACAATGGGGTCAGGCAGTGAGAGGGGCTAGAGTTTCAGACTGGCAGTAACAAAGTTACTTTACCCGCAGACTTTTCAAAAAAGGTATCTTCAATGGCAATACATGTATTTTAGTTAGTGCAAGCTAAAAATATTGAAACCAATGTTACTTTGCTTAATAAAATTTCATTGCAAAGAGACAAAAAAAGGGACCAGTGTTCAATACCTCCTTATACTCTTCCACTTTCCATTACATCCAGTTAGGATATTCGCACAATGCTGACGAGAAGGGATTTCCAGAGAAGCCGGACGTACAACATGAAAATTCACTTCCACTACCAATTCCTTAATAAAGATGTATACTCACCAGCTTGATAGTAGGCTTCTGCAGCAGTTGGGTGTGGTTGAGCTGCAGCACCAGGCTGTTGATAATATTGTTTGCTGTCGTAGGCTATTGCTGGTGCTGTAGAGCGCACATACGTATAGGTGTCCTGAAAAGGTTCAATTGAAACTAACTTAGTTCCTAGCTTTTCACTACATACTCAAAAAACTCAAGACAAAAACTCAAGACAAAAAGAAATTTAGGGCTAAAATAGTATACGACCAGATCAATATAATTGAGTATTGTGCATAAAGACTGATTGGATACTAGATGGTACACAAAACCTAATGATCTAATTCTATAAACAATATCCCTAATAATAATAATCTAGGGCATCAAAAACGACACAACAGTTTGGCTAAACCTAAATGCACTAGTTCAGTTAGAGGAATTTAGTCGAGTGGAAACAGGCCCTTCGGCCCATCAAGTCATAACCAACCTATTCACACTTGCTCTATCCTACACAGTTAGAACAATTTTACTGAGCCAATTAACCTACAAACCTGCACATCTTTGGAATATGGGAGGAACCTGGAGCACCCTGAGAAAACACATGCGGTCAAAGGAAGAACATACAAACTGTGTACAGAGATCACCCATAGTCTGGATCGAACATGGGTCACTGGCACTGCAAGGCATCAACTGTACCGCTGTGCCATTGTACCACCCCATTCCTTTTATCTTTTAAGAAAATGTAAGTTATTGGCACACCAACCATAGATTTTGTACAAAGTACAAACTGCAGCCACTTTAGAATGGTGGTGGATGAAGTAAATATACATATTATATACTTTTACAATTCCTTCCCCTCCCCCATTTTGAAGTTTCTATCCAATATTGCCTTGGCCTCAAAATGAAAGTAATTCTATTCTGTCTATGTTCTATTCACTTCATTGTTCAGTGTCCTGCAGAATGAATCTCTTTGTTACACTTCAAATAATAAGGAATTTCTATCTCAAAATCTTAAGAAATGTACAGCTTCTATATTCCCCCTCACTCCCACCACGATACAAAAAAAATAATTACAGAATATAAAATTACAGGAGACCATTTGACACAATATTTTAGCAATGCAAAGCATTGAACTGTATGTTAAATTGTGTGCATAACACACAAGCTATTTAAAAACTTGCTTTAAAAGTATTGTGTCGATTTCTCCTATATTACATTTTTTCCTCCACTGGGGCTTGGAAAGAAATGTCATCCCTAGAAATAACAAATACAGTTACAAACAATTGTATGCCTAAATACCAAATAAATTATTGATTTAGTTCACCTGATAATTTTGCGAGGTGACGGGTGGAGGAGGCGGAGGGGCCTCTTGTTGCCGCTGTGTATACCCATAGTCTGCTGCGGTGTGTGTTGCTTGGTACCCTCCATAGGCTGCTGTGGCAGCTGCTGCTGCAGCCACAGCAGGAATTGGTCTGGCTGCCGTAGCAGCAGCTGCCGGAGCATAGGCTGCTGTCACAGCATGAGCAGCTACTGGTGCTTGGTGGACCGTGTAGCTGCCAGCTGTGGTTGGATGGGAGTAGGCGATGCCAGTGGCCGGCTGTTGGCTAGTCAAAAAGATAAAACGCGTAGTGTTTAGTAATACAAAACCCTAAACAGAAGTGGTATCACATTCAGAACAAGATGCAAGAGTTATTTTTCAGAAACTGCATGTAGAGATTGATAGGATTTATTCGGTAAACTAATATAAAGTAAAGTAAAGTAAGCTTTATTGTCATTCAGACCTTTCAGTCTGAACGAAATGTCGTGCTTTGCAGTCATACATATAATAAAAATGACAAAAACACACAATAAACACAAATTTAACATCCACCAGTGAGTTCACCAGGCACCTCCTCACTGTGATGGAAGGCAAAAGTCTTAAAGTCTTTGTCTCTTCCATCCTTGTTTTCCCTCTGCGCCGAGGCGATCCAGGCTTCGGATGTTGTGATCCCGCCGGGTGATGTATGTCAGTCCCGCGGTTGAATCCAAGCGCCGCGAACGGGCCGGTTCAAACTCCGCGGCCCGGGGTGGTCGAAGCTGCCGCCCTCCAGTCCAGCGGGCGAAGCTGTTGTTGCGGGAGCTCCGAAAAAACAGGTCACCAACCTGTGACCTGTGACCTGCGAGCTCCCGACGATGTCGTCCACTGGGCCCGCGGCCAAGCCTCCGAAGTCGGGTCCGCCGCCGCCGGAACGCTGCCACAGCTCCGGGGTCGGGTCGCCGCTGCCGCCGCCACTGCTCCAAGGTCGGGTCGCCGCTGCCGCCGGAACGCTGCCACAGCCCCGAGGCGGAGAAATGTTTTTCTCATCTCGGCCCTAAAAGACTTCCCCCTTATCCTTAAACTGTGACCCCTTATTCAGGACATCCCCAACATCGGGAACAATCTTCCTGCATCTAGCCTGTCCAACCCCTTAAGAATTTTGTACGTTTCTATAAGATCCCCCCTCAATCTTCTAAATTCTAGCGAGTACAAGCCGAGTCTATCCAGTCTTTCTTCATCTGAAAGTCCTGCCATCCCAGGAATCAGTCTGGTGAACCTTCTCTGTACTCCCTCTATGGCAAGAATGTCTTTCCTCAGATTAGGAGACCAAAACTGTACGCAATACTCCAGGTGTGGTCTCACCAAGACCTGTACAACTGCAGTAGAACCTCCCTGCTCTTATACTCAAATCCTTTTGCTATGAATGCTAACATACCATTCGCTTTCTTCACTGTCTGCTGCACCTGCATGCCTACTTTCAATGACTGGTGTACCATGACACCCAGGTCTCGTTGCATCTCGCCTTTTCCTAATCGGCCACCATTCAGATAATAGTCTACTTTCCTGTTTTTGCCACCAAAGTGGATAACCTCACATTTATCCACATTATACTGCATCTGCCATGCATTTGCCCACTCACCCAACCTATCCAAGTCACCTTGCAGCCCCCTAGCATCCTCCTCACAGCTAACACTGCCCCCCAGCTTCGTGTCATCCGCAAACTTGGAGATGTTGCATTCAATTCCCTCATCCAGATCATTAATCTATATTACTAAATCTCTGATCTTGACCGCTTTTGGCCGACTGCTGCGATTTCCGAGAGAACGCCGCCACCTACGGCCGTCATTTTTGGCCAACTCGCTCAGAGCCCCCCTCCGCCGTATGAGTGCGGAGGATTTTTTCCTTCGATGAAAAATGAGAGAGATATTAATGTTTTTACAAAATTCCCCATTCTCTCGGCTGCCCCCGCTGGCGGCAGGGGGAGGGACTATAAAACCAGGAAGTGTCGTGCCTCACTCAGTCTCTGCCAGACCCAGGAAGCGAGAGGGTCTGGCAGAGACTGAACTGCGAATAACACTGAACGCACGACTACTCCACGGTGAGTCCCCTTGATACGGCTGCAAAGCGGCTGCAGCCCTTTTTAAAAAGTTTGTGTTCACAAAATGAATTTTGGTTGTTAGGTGTCTGCACCCCAATTGTTTGCCTCGCCTTTTTTTTTTTAAAGTTTGTGTTCACAAAATGAATTTTGGTTGTCGGGTGTCTGCAGCCCAATTGTTTGCCTCGCCTTTTTTTAAAACAAGTTTGTGTTCACAAAATGAATTTTGGTTGTCGGGTGTCTGCAGCCCAATTGTTTGCCTCGCCTTTTTTTTTTAACAAGTTTGTGTTCACAAAATGAATTTTGGTTGTCGGGTGTCTGCAGCCCAATTGTTTGCCTCGCCTTTTTTAACAAGTTTGTGTTTACAAAATGAATTTTGGTTGTCGGGTGTCTGCAGCCCAATTGTTTGCCTCGCCTTTTTTTGACAAGTTTGTGTTCACAAAATGAATTTTGGTTGCCGGGTGTCTGCAGCCCAATTGTTTGCCTCGCCTTGGCTTTTAAAATCGTTGCAACAGTTGGATGCCTGCCCAAGCATCCATACGGTCCACAATGTCTATACTAGCCCTCTACAAACCAGTACCTTCGGCCCGCAACACCCATACTAGCGCAACAGACAGCGCCCCCCCACTCCCACTGGTGAGCAGCATTGGAATTGGTGGAGAGGTGGAATATTGCGTTGGTGACCAGCCCTCCCGTGTGATGCTGGGACCCAACGGGTCCCACTTAGTCTAGTATATATTATAAATAGCTGTGGTCCCAGCACTGAGCCTTGCGGTACCCCACTAGTCACTGCCTGCCATTCTGAAAAGGACCCGTTTACTCCTACTTTTTGCTTCCTGTCTGCTAGCCAGTTCTCTATCCACATCAATACTGAACCCCCAATACCGTGTGCTTTAAGTTTGTATACTAATCTCTTATGTGGGACCTTGTCGAAAGCCTTCTGAAAGTCCAGATATAACACATCCACTGGTTCTCCCTTATCCACTCTACTAGTTACATCCTCGAAAAATTCTATGAGATTCGTCAGACATGATTTACCTTTCATAAATCCATGCTGACTTTGTCCAATGATTTCACCACTTTCCAAATGTGCTGCTATCCCATCTTTAATAACTGACTCTAGCATTTTCCCCACTACCGATGTTAGACTAACTGGTCTGCAATTCCCCATTTTCTCTCACCCTCCCTTTTTAAAAGTGGGGTTACATTAGCTACCCTCCAATCCTCAGGAAACCAGAATTTAAAGAGTTTTGAAAAATTATCACTAATGAATCCACTATTTCTGGGGCTACTTCCTTAAGTACTCTGGGATGCTACCTATCTGGCCCTGGGGATTTATCGGCCTTTAATCCATTCAATTTACCTAACACCACTTCCCAGCTAACCTGGATTTCACTCAGTTCCTCCATCTCATTTGACCCCCAGTCCCCTGCTGTTTCCGGCAGATTATTTATGTCTTCCTTAGTGAAGACAGAACCAAAGTAGTTATTCAATTGGTCTGCCATGTCCTTGTTCCCCATGATCAATTCACCTGTTTCTGACTGCAAGGGACCTACATTTGTTTTAACTAATCTTTTTCTCTTCACATATCTATAAAAATGTTTGCAATCAGTTTTTATGTTCCCTACCAGTTTTCTTTCATAATCTATTTTCCCTTTCCTAATTAAGCCCTTTGTCCTCCTCTGCTGGACTCTGAATTTCTCCCAGTCCTCTGGTATTTTCCCCGTGGT
Source organism: Amblyraja radiata (assembly GCF_010909765.2). Taxonomy (NCBI): domain Eukaryota; kingdom Metazoa; phylum Chordata; class Chondrichthyes; order Rajiformes; family Rajidae; genus Amblyraja; species Amblyraja radiata. The sequence goes on from NC_045956.1 coordinate 141,670,763, forward strand.
TCACCCTAAAAAATGCTATACTTTTCAAAAAGATCATCTCTCATTTTTCTAATCGCCAATTATAACACTAATTTCTGTAGCCGCTCAAGATCGGACAGCTTCTCATTCCAGGGCACAAAGTACTGGAGCAATACTGCAGTCCAGACAGCATCTGTGACGACATTTCAAGTTGGGATACTTCAGACTGTTTGGAGTAGGACGGAGAGCTGAAAAAGTGCAAGGGAAAAAACAACCAGGCAAGTCCTGGCAACATTTTCCAGCTCCCCCCGCTCCCCCCCCCCCCCCCCCACCACTCAGTCTGAAGGGTAGCAATACAAAACCTCACCTATCCATTCCCTCCACAGATGCTGCCAGACCCGCTGAGGTACTCGAGCAGTTTTGTTCAAGATCCCAGTATCTGCAGCTCATGTTTCCTTTCATTAGCCTGGAAAATCTCCTTGAAACTCCTGAGATCAGGCCATAATTGGTTGCAATTAGTTGAGTCTAGCGAAAAAGCGAAATGGCGCTTCGGCCCACCGAGTCCGTACCGACCAGCGATCCCCGAACATTAACACTACCCTACACACACAAGGGACAATTTTACACTTGTAACAATCCAATTAACCAACAAACCTGTGAGTCTTTGGAGTGTGGGAGGAAACCGAAGATCTCGGAGAAAACCCATACAAACTCCGTACAGGCAGAACCAGCAGCTGGGATCAAACCCAGGTCTCTGGCACTGAAGGCGCTGTAAGACAGCAACGCTACCGCTGCGCCTCCATGTTGCTCTCTCCAAGGGATTGTTATAATACTCCACATTTACTAAATTCCAACACTCCTGCAATACCCAATATGTAATTTGCTTTATTAGCCACTTGCTACACCTACCCACTAACCTTTCGCAAGTTGTACACACAAACCATTAATATTTGTGCTTTATTTGTGCACCTAGACCGCCAGGGGACCTATGCGAGGATCCTGTTTGTAGATTTTAGCTCTGCATTCAACACCATTGTGCCAGAGCTACTACACTCCAAACATTCAGAGTTGACTGTGCCTGAACCCCTCTGTCAGTGGATCACCAACTTCCTGACAGACAGGAAGCAGCATGTGAGGCTGGGAAAGCACATCTCGGACCCGCAAATACTCAGCATAGTAGCACCACAAGGCTGCGCACTTTCTCCTCTCCTCTACTCTCTCTACACCAACGACTGCACCTCCACAGACACCTCTGTCAAGCTTCTCAAGTTTGCGGATGACACAACCCTGATTGGACTGATCCAGGATGGGGAGGAATCTGCCTACAGACAGGAAGTGTCAGCTGGCGTCCTGGTGCCGTAGCAACAACCTAGAGCTCAAAGCTATTAAGACAGTGGAATTGATTGTAGACTTTTGGAGAGCTCCCCCTCCCCTCACCCCACTCACCATCAACAACACACCAGTCACATCTGTGGAGTCTTTTAAGTTCCTGGGAACCAAGGACCTTAAGTGGGGGGCTACCATCGACTTCACAGTCAAAAAGGCACAACAGAGGATGTACTTCCTGCGGCAGCTGAGGAAGCACAATCTGCCACAGGCAATGATGGTCAAATTCTACACAGCCATCGTAGAGTCCATTCTCACCTTCATCATTGTCTGGTTTGGCTCAGCCACCAAGTACGACACCTGGAGGCTGCAGCGAATTGTCCGATCAGCAGAGAAGATTATTGGCTGCAACCTTCCCTCCATTGATGAACTGTACACTGCAAGGGCCAGGAAGTGAGCGGGCAAGATCATCTCTGACCCCTCTCACCCTGGCCACAAACTCTTTGAATCACTTCCCTCTGGAAGGCGACTCTTGACTGTCAAAGGTGCCACAGCCAGACATAAAAACAGTTTTTATCCACGAGTAGTTGCTCTACTCAACAGCCAAAAATCTGTAGCCTACCTTTGATCTGGTATTTTGTTGGTTCACATGCTTGATCAATGGTGTTTTACAATACAATACAATACCGTTTATTTGTCATTTGAACCTCACATGAAGTTCAAATGAAATTTGGTTTCTGCAGTCATATAAGAAAAGAACCAAGACACACACCAACACAATTTACACAAACATCCATCACAGTGAATCTCCTCCTCATTGTGATGGAAGGCAAAGTCTTGTCTCTCCCCTGCTCTCCATTCCTCTCCTGAAGTCAAAGTCAAAGCCCCCGGCGGGCGCTAGCAAGTCCCACGGCCACTTAAAGCCGCGCCGGGCGATGTATGGCCCTGCTCCGGGTCCCGATGTCGGAGCCCAGGTCACTCTCAACCCCGCAATTCGAGCAGGAGTCGTCGCCGTTGCTGGTGCCCCGCAAAGCAGTCTCCCACCGGGGACGCGCGAGCTCCCGGTATCACCATCCACCGGAGTCGGGTCGCAGCAGCACGCCACCGCAGCTCTCCACGCTCCTAAGCCGGCCAGCTCCACGATGGTAGGTCCGCAGGCTCCGTAACTTGAGCTGTCGTTCCGGTTGGAAGCCGCTCCACGGTGCTAGGCCCCAACGGCAACGGAGACCCGACAGGGAAAAGATCGGGTCCCCGTACAGGGAAGAGATCAAAAGGTTTCCCCCACCCACCCCCCCCCCCCGCCCCCACACATACAGTCAAAAACCCACCACAAACTGTACACTCAACAGGACAATAAAATAAAAAGAGATCATTAATGTTTTACTATTATTATTAATGTTTAGTGTTTTCTGAGTCATTCGTAACTGTCACTATGTCATGTTGTTACTTGTGGGCAGAGCACTAAGGCAAATTCCTTGTATGTGAATACTTGGCCAATAAACTTACTTATTTCACCCATCTGTAACCTTTCTCTACTCGGATGACAGTCTGCCTTAAAATTCCTTTTACCAATGTGCACAACCTCATTTTCCCACCATTAAACTTAATTTGCCAAGTTTTCACCCACACACTAAACCAATAATATATTGTTGAAAATGCTAATATCCTCATGACTATATGCCCTGCAGCCTACTTTCATGTCATCGGCCCTCCCTTAAACATCATTAATACAAACTGTCAATAATTGAGGGGCAAAAACCGATCATTCTAGCTTGAGAAATACATTTATTCAGATTCTCTTTGTGATAATTTCACAGGGTCGCTGGTTGTGGTTGGGGTAGACAATTAAACACAAGCAAACCATGATCATACAAAACATAATTGAACACAAAATGTGAAGCAACATTTCCTCACAATATGGACCATCATAATTAAAGCAGAAGAATCTCATGTTTGCTCTCCAAAACATCAGCAAAATAGCTCCTCGTGTCTCCCCCCACCAATCAATCTGGGGGGGGGGGGGCAACTTGAAACGTCACCTATCCATGTTCTCCAGAGATGCTGCCTGGCCCACTAAGTTACTCCAGCACTGTCTTTTTTGTAAACCAGCATCTGCAGCTCATTGTGTCTCCGAATAGAAAAGGTACTGGAAGGGCAAGTAGAAATGGAAAAGAAAGCACAAGAGGGCTGGTGAACTCAACTGCAGTTTCTTAATCCAAGGAGCCTTCCCTTAACCCATAAGGAGAGCATGGATAAGAAGTGGGGGTAATGATATACTTGCAATCATCGGAGTGGTCGAGGGAAGTGCAGAACTGGAAGCACAATGCTCTGGATATATAAAAGTTTCAGGTGTCAAAGGTGCGGGGCAAAAGAAAGGGTGCTGCATAGTTACTGAGGGTAGTCCTCAAGGAAGATATCCTATAGGGATCAGCCAATGAGGCGATGTAGAATAGGAATGGGTCAATGGCTATGATGGGGTTATACTGAAAGCTTCCTAAAAGCTGTGAGAATTAGAATTGATATGTTGGCAGATCAGTATGACACAAAAGCAATTGAGTTGCAAGAGCAAAGGATTTTATATTTTTTACGGTATTGACCAGGATTGCATTATTTCAAGAAGCTTAAATGAGGAGGTTCCAACAATCCCCTTATCTCCCTCAGCAGTTCTCTTAAAAAAAAATTCCAATTGCACTTGCCCTGCGTGTCGCAATAGCGTGTTGCAATAGCAATTCGCCCTCCCCCTGCTAGCTGAGCCATTGTGTTTTTTTTTGAAATTCAAAGTATTTCGATTTAAAAAAAAACTTTAATCAGTAACAAGTCGAGAAATAAAGCATAAAATGTTCTGAAAGTGATTTCTGCCGAGCGGGGAAAAATGTGAATCCGAATATGTAATAATCTTGTGAAAGTTGCCATTTTTAAAGCTTTAATCGCAAATAACACGTCAACTGGGGGTTCTCCCGACGCCGGAGTACCATCACCTGGCGAGAACATCGGGCGCCGTGGCGGCGACTGTGGAGGCCTCAATAGGCCCGACTTTGGGTGGACAAGAGGCTGGGGACTGGACTTTGTGCCTTCCCCCACAGTGGGAATCACTGTGGGGGGATGTTTTTATGTTTTGGTGTTGAATTTCTTCATGAATACTGTGTTGTATTTTTATTAATGTGCTGCAAGGACATCAGAATTTCCCCTGAATAAGGGGATTAATAAAGTCTATCAATCAATCAATCAACTATAGGATGAAATCTTCAGTGAATATGATCACGGCTAGCTGAGCTATAGTGACGTCATCAGTGAAAGCTGGTCGTTTTAAATTCAGTCTTTAGACATTTAACCAGTAATGAGTCGAGAATAAGTAGAGAAATAAAGCATAAAATGTTCAGATAAGGTGTTCCCGGCCTCGAGGGGAAATATATGAATTAGAATATGTAAAAATGTTATCATTACCTCAAGGTGTTTTTGCGAAGATGTAAAGGCAACCACATATACACACACGTACAAGATCAGACTTTTAATAAGTATACGATGTATGTATGTATGTGTATATATATATATAAAACTATACACAAACATATATGCATACAGACACATATATATACACATACATATATATATGTATGTATATATACACACATGTATATGTACATACATATATATATACACACACACACATATATATACAAACACATATACATAGTCAAACTGGGGGGGGGGGGGGGAAAGGGCTATACTTGGCATTATTGTAGGAATGAGGACAGGCAAGTGAGTTAAGTTTCTGTGAAGGAACTCCAAGATGGGGGAAGCATGAAAGATACATCAGATCACAGAACAATGGAACATGGAATTTAGTCCAGGCAGGTGTATAGCAATGAACTGTGGAAAGTCAAAGCCTGTAAATACAGAGTAAATATCAGGGACTTTGGGAGCACTAATATACAGTGGGGCCTTGGTGGTGCCAATCCAAAACTCCCTGAAAATGGCGGCAATATAGGTGGATAGAGAGTGGTGAAAAAGGCATTTGGTATGCTTGTCTTAGTACGCAGAGAAATTTGAGTACAAGTGTTGAACCGTCATTTTGCAGTTGCACAAGATGTTGGATAGACCATATTTGGATAGATCACATCATAAGTTAGGTTAGATGGTGTGTTTTTTCCACCCAGGGCAAAGGAGCTTGCAAGAGGACATAAGTTTACGGTGATAAGAGGCAAGGGGTTACGTTTTTCCAAACAGATGGTACATATTTCAAATGAGGTGACGGAGATAGTAGAGGCAGATGCTATTACAATGTTTATAAGGCATTTGAACATGTACTTCAATGGCAACATAATAGAGGGCTTAGGTCAAATGCATGCAAATGGGATTAGTTTAGCTGGGCATCACGGTCAGCATGGACAAGAGAGGGACTTCAGGGTCTGTTTCTGTGCAGTATTTATCTACAATTTAACAATCATGTCATGAAAATATTTAGTTACTTGGAAGTTAAATAATGCAATTTCTCCAACATGGCGTTTTCTTTCCCATTCATTAATATCCAAAAACAATTGCAACTGAGTTCTCTTGTATTTCCTCTGGGGGAATTTTATTTATAAATCAAAGACATGATATCAATAGACTATTGTCTATTGACATCATTTATGTCCAAAATATTTCTATTGATGCAGCCTCGAACACATAGTCGGGTCCCAAATTCTTAAAATTACATAGGTCTCTGGAGTAATATTCATGCAGAATTTTGCATTACATAAAATGTAAAATAAATTTTCTTATAAGATTGAGAAATTCTGAAAAGAAAAAGGACCATACCCTTCTTCATCACAATCAACCTTCTAAAAAGGTCTGAGGATAATGGCAAGTTGAGCCCCAGGCATCAGCATTTCTAACAGAGATCACAATGCTACCCTAATTCATTTGAAAAACTGACAAATTAACAGATGTTGCTATTGATTCTAATAAAATGCAAAATAGCAGGTTTTAAAAAACAATTAAAAAACCAGCCCACTGCAGCTTTTTAAATCTCCTATATACCATAACTCCCATTGTATTAGCATATTTACTTTAAGCACCTGAGAAAATTCAGCATGCCAAGCATTAAACCTCTGCAGAAAATATTCTCATGACAAGAATTACAGCCTTATATGGCAAATGCCCTGCTCTTGGATGCCTAAACCCGCAGAGAGCAACCAACACTGCCTAGTCCATCACAGGCATCCAATCCAGCCTCAAGGTGTCCCAAGAAACTGCAGATGCTGGAATGTTGAGCAAAAGTCAAAGTGGTGGAGGAATTCACTGGATCAGGCATTATCTGTGGAGGAAATTGGAATGGACAGATGACTTTTTGGGTATAGACCCACCTTCAGACTGACATGGTTTTTTAAAATATCCATGCTGTGTATAAGGCATTTCATAAAGTTCCCCTTGTTAGGCCGATCCAGAAGATTAAGATGTAAGGATTGAGTAACTTGATTGTATGGATTCAGAACTGGCTTACAAAGAGAAAACAAAGGATTGGATTGGAAGGATGATATTCAGGCTGGAAGATTGTGATCAGTGGAGTTCTGTAGGGATCTGTGCTGAGATCTTTGTTGTTTGAGATCTATGCAAATGATTTTGACACAAGTGCAAATGAGTTGGTTACTAAAGGGCCTGTCCCACTTACGTGTCCTTGGCACGCAAATTACACTACCTGGTCGTCGTGTTGAGGCACACGGGCATCGTGTGGCCGGGCAGGGCCGGTCCCACTGAGAAGCGGGGAGGGGTATGTAGTTGAGCGCGACATCGCACAGGGCTCCGAAGTTTTTGTCGCGAACAAAATCTTCGCGCGCCGTAACTGACGGCCAAAGTGGGACGGGCCCAAGACCCTGGCGCGATGCAACATCTCATTTTCAACAGCAGCAGAAGCAGGCAAACGATCGCTGAACTTGGCTTGGGGCTCACGGCCGTTGCGGATCCAGTCCGCCCCCACTCCTACTCCCAGAGCAGGGCCAAGAAAATTGACGATAGACACAAAATGCAGGAGTAACTCAGCGAGATCGGCAGCATCTCTGGAGAGAAGCAAAGGGTGATATTTTGGGTCAACACCCTTCTTTCAGACTGAAGAAGATTCTCGACCTGAAACATCATCCATTCCTTCTCTCCAGAGATGCTGCCGGTCCCGCTGAGTTACTCCAGCATTTTGTGTCTATCTACAAATGACGTCACACGCTCCAGACGGCTGTGCGGGCGAATGAAGTCGCGCGTGACCTTCGCGCCTCAACGCAACCACGAGGTCGCTTAATTAGCGTGCCAAGGACACGCAAATGCAGATGACACAAAATTGCTCGGGTTACAGAGGAAGACTGTCATGTTGTACAATGACATATAGATCAGCTACAGAAATAGGTGGAGAAATGGCAGGTGGACTTTAATCCAAGGAAGTAAGATATTGCACTTTCGGAGGTCAAATCCAAGGGGAAGACCCTTAAAGCATTAATGTACAGAGGGATCTGTGGGTCTAATCCATAGCTCCCTCAAAGTTGTAACATAAGAGCAGTAAAGGTGGCATATGGTATACTCATCTGCATTGGTCAGGGCATTGAGTACAAGTCAGAAAATCATGGTGCAGCTTTATAAGACTTTGGTTGGGCTGCATTTGTAGCATTTTTGCATAGATCTGGTTTAATTCACACCAATAGTCTACTTGGAGCGCATTAAATGTTTTAAGATTTTCTCCCTGGCCCGCCCAAGAATATGTACCCCTTCTGTAATCACACACACCCTACGAGTTTTCACTTGCACTGTGATGATATTGAGCTCATCTCACTGAATCAATGCTCTCTATTAACTCTGTCTTGCCAATCTACTGGAGGCAAAGTCTGCAGATGAATGGGAGATTCACTCTATCTCTAATGCACTGATACATTTAGAATAAGTGCTCCATGACTTGATTATTCTGTTTTAAGCAACACTTTCTGACATATTCCACAAAAGACCCAACTTTAATTTGAAAGGATCTACCAGAGATTTTCCCTCTTCCCCACTACCACCCCTATTAAATCTTAAACAATCTGTACATGAACAAACATGAAATTTCCCCTGAAATAGCCATTTTTCAACTTTCACGCATAGATCAACTGTAAAGATCTATGATACAAGGCATCAATTAAATGGAATCTCTGCTTCAGGAACAGTTGCACGAAAACAGGCTTTAGTGCCCAAATGTCAAAACAGCAAAATTCACCATTTCGGTCCTCATTATCTTTAAACATTTGATGGGTAAATGAAAAAGCCCAAATTTACACTGCAAAAAAGGCCATATTCAGATTCTAATACATTAAACATACTGGTGGAAATTCAGGAATGCCACACACAAATATTATTCAAACTTGCAATGAATGAATAGTGAACCCCAAGTATGCAAACAGAAAACTAGGCACAAGCGAAAATAAAGAAAGCAAAGATAGAACTTGGGATATATTTGCTATAGTTCATAAAATAATCTTTCAGTGGTTAGCATTCAAAAATGTTTGAGACATGACAGTATTTAACAATATACTGTTTCCAAGTAGAAATTTCAAACTAAAATCAACTTAGATTTAAATAGCTTTTTTTGGGTCAAAATTCTTCAAATGCTGCAGAGGAAGATACAAGCTGTAAAAAAATATTGTTAGTTTGGAAGAACTTTTACAATCATTAGACAATGAACAGGAATAATCTGTTACGACATCATGCTCTTTTGTATGTGATACAGGGCTGCTAGCCAAAGTAAATTGAATTGGCTAGTTGGAATTCTGCCTGTAACCACAGATACAATTTACTGTTGCAAACATGTTCCCCTCACTCCAGCAACATTATGCTGGGCATGTGATCTAGTTTGCTAATGAGAACCTGCTTTGTACTTCTTGATACAAAGAATGCCTAGAGTTTTTTTTTAAATATTGTGATTTTGCCATTATTAGCTTATAATGAAAGTTAAAGAACAAGACTAAGAAAACATTCAAGCACTTTGTTATTTGCCCAAATACATGAAGCTAATCTATTAAGGAGATACCATGATTACCAACTTCCCTATCCATAAAATCCCATCAATTTATCTGTTCTTCTGCAAAGCTGCAATCACATTTAGAGGGTACACAAAATTGCTGGAGGAACTCAGCAGGTGCAGCAGCATCTATGGAGCGAAGGAAATAGGCGACGTTTCGGGCCGAAACCCTTCTTCAGACTGATAGGGGGTGGGGAACGAAAGAAGGACAAAGGGAGGAGGAGGAGGAGCCCGAGGGCGGGCGGATGGGAGGAGACAGCTAGAGGGTGAAGGAAGGGGAGGGGGGGAGGGGACAGCACGGGCTAGCCAAATTGGGAGAATTCAATGTTGATGCCAAGGGGACGCAAGGACCCCAGACGGAATATGAGGTGCTGGTCCTCCAATTTCCGCTGTTGCTCACTCTGGCAATGGAGGAGACCCAGGACAGAGAGGTCGGATTGGGAATGGGAGGGGGAGTTGAAGTGCTGAGCCACCGGGAGGTCAGGTAGGTTATTGCGGACTGAGCGGAGGTGTTCGGCGAAACGGTCGCCCAACCTACGCTTGGTCTCACCGATGTAAATCAGCTGACATCTAGAGCAGCGGATGCAGTAGATGAGGTTGGAGGAGATACAGGTGAACCTTTGTCGCACCTGGAACGACTGCTTGGGACCTTGAATGGAGTCGAGGGGGGAGGTGAAGGGACAGGTGTTGCATTTCTTGCGGTTGCAACAGAAAGTGCCCGGGGAGGGGGTGGTGCGGGGGGGAAGTGAAGAATTGACGAGGGAGTTGCGGAGGGAGCGGTCTTTGCGGAAGGCAGACATGGGGGGAGATGGGAAGATGTGGCGAGTGGTGGGGTCACGTTGGAGGTGGCGGAAATGGCGGAGGAACACATAATCCTCCGCCATTTCCGCCACCTCCAACGTGACCCCACCACTCGCCACATCTTCCCATCTCCCCCCATGTCTGCCTTCCGCAAAGATCGCTCCCTCCGCAACTCCCTCGTCAATTCTTCACTTCCCCCCCGCACCACCCCCTCCCCGGGCACTTTCCGTTGCAACCGCAAGAAATGCAACACCTGTCCCTTCACCTCCCCCCTCGACTCCATTCAAGGTCCCAAGCAGTCGTTCCAGGTGCGACAAAGGTTCACCTGTATCTCCTCCAACCTCATCTACTGCATCCGCTGCTCTAGATGTCAGCTGATTTACATCGGTGAGACCAAGCGTAGGTTGGGCGACCGTTTCGCCGAACACCTCCGCTCAGTCCGCAATAACCTACCTGACCTCCCGGTGGCTCAGCACTTCAACTCCCCCTCCCATTCCCAATCCGACCTCTCTGTCCTGGGTCTCCTCCATTGCCAGAGTGAGCAACAGCGGAAATTGGAGGAACAGCACCTCATATTCCGTCTGGGGTCCTTGCGTCCCCTTGGCATCAACATTGAATTCTCCCAATTTGGCTAGCCCGTGCTGTCCCCTCCCCCCCTCCCCGTCCTTCACCCTCCAGCTGTCTCCTCCCATCCGCCCGCCCTCGGGCTCCTCCTCCTCCTCCCTTTGTCCTTCTTTCTTTCCCCACCCCCTATCAGTCTGAAGAAGGGTTTCGGCCCGAAACGTCGCCTATTTCCTTCGCTCCATAGATGCTGCTGCACCCGCTGAGTTCCTCCAGCAATTTTGTGTACCTTCGATATTCCAGCATCTGCAGTTCCCTTTTGATCACATTTAGAGCCTTAGTTATACAACACCAAAGCAGGCTCTTTGGCCCAACTCACCCCTTGCTCACAAGATGCAAGCCTATCATTTGACACATTTGCCTGAATGCCCATGAACGTTCCTTTGAACTTCCACAGCCGCATGAAAACATTCCGATGGGATGTATCTCAGCCTCCTCTACTCTCGATCCGCAATGGTGATCATAGCCTCGTCCCATCACAGGCTCCTCAATTCCTTCTATACATTTGATCTTCATGGTGCATTGCAAATGTATGGAATCAGGTTTCCATATCCATTCTCTTCCCCCTTCATCTCCTGGGTGAAGATACAGGAGTATGAACATCCTAACTTAAGAAAAGCTGCTTCTGTGTTGCAACCCAACTCCTGAATGAATCATCTCTTTCACGCTCCATTCCACCCTCCCATCCCCCACACGTTGCCGTGTACTCTTACCTCAACCTCAAATGTCACTCTATTAGTATATACTTTTATATTCCTTTCCACTACCTGTTTTTGCAGGTGCTATGATGTTCCATCATTCTGTATATGACAATACACACTGAGAGAGTTAGATATAGCTCTTAGGGCTAATGGAATTAAGGGATACGGGGACAAAGCAGGAACGGGATACTGATTTTGGACAATCAGCCATGATCATAGTGAATAAGAAGGAACTGCAGATGCTGGAAAATCTAAGGTATACAAAAATGCTGGAGAAACACAGCGGGTGCAGCAGCATCTATGGAGCGAAGGAAATAGGCAACGTTTCGGGCCGAAACCCTTCTTCAGACTGATGGGAGATGGGGGGGCCGGGGAGAAGAAAGGAAAAAGGAGGAGGAGCCCGAGGGAGAATTAGGAAGGGGAGGAGACAGCAAGGGCTAACAAAATTGGGAGAATTCAATGTTCATGCCCCCAGGATGCAGATTCCCCAAGCGGAATCTCCTCCCATTTCCTCCAAATACAAGGCGTAGCTATGGGCACACGCATGGGCCCCAGCTACGCCTGCCTCTTTGTCAGGCATGTTGAATAATCCTTGTTAGAGACGTACCAGGGCCCTATCCCCGACCTCTACCTACGCTACATCTACGACTGCTTTGGTGCCACCTCCTGCACCCACACACAACTGACTGACTTCATCAGCTTCACCACTAACTTCCATCCGGCACTCAAATACACCTGGACCATTTCCTACACTTCCCTACCATTCCTTGACATCACTATTTCCATCGCAGGTGATAGACTTCTGACCGACATCCACTATAAATCCACTAACTCCCATGGTTACCTGGACTACACTTCTTCCCACCCTGCTTCCTGTAAGGATTCCATCCCCTACTCCCAATTCCTCCGTCTACGCAGCATCTGCTCCCAGGATGAGGCGTTCCACACCAGGGCATCTGAAATGTCCTCATTCTTCAGGGAACAGGGGTTCCCCTCCCCCACCATAGATGAGGCTCGCACCAGGGTCTCTTCCATACCCCGTAACACTGCTCTCTCTCCCCATCCCACCACTCGCACCAAGGGCAGAGTCCCCCTAGTCCTCACCTTTCACACCACTAGCCGTCACATACTACAAGTAATCCTCCGTCAGTTTCGCCACCTCCAACATGACCCCACCACTCGCCACATCTTCCCATCTCCCCCCATGTCGGCTTTCCGCAAGGATCGCTCCCTCCATAACTCCCTTGTCAATTCTTCCCTTCCCTCTCATACAACCCCCTCCCCGGGCACTTTCCCTTGCAACCACAAGAGATGCTACACTTGTCGCTTTACCTCCCCCCTCGACTCCATTCAAGGACCCAAGCAGTCGTTCCAGGTGCGACAGAGGTTCACCTGCATCTCCTCCAACCTCATCTATTGCATCCGCTGCTCTAGATGTCAGCTGATCTACATCGGTGAGACCAAGCAGAGGCTTGGCGATCGCCTCTACTCGGTCAGCATTAACCAACCTGACCTCCCGGTGGCTCAGCACTTCAACTCCCCCTCCCATTCTGTATCCGACCTCTGTCCTGGGTCTCCTCCATGGCCAGAGCGAGCAACATCGAAAATTGGAGGAACAGCACCTCATATTCCTGCTTGGGGAGTCTGTATCCTGGGGGCATAAACATTGAATTCTCCCAATTTTGTTAGCCCTTGCTGTCTCCTCCCCTTCCTATCTCTCCCTCAGCCCCCTCCTCCTCCTTTTTCCTTTCTTCTATCAGTCTGAAGAAGGGTTTTGACCCGAAGCGTTGCCCATTTCCTTCGTTCCATAGATGCTGCTGCACCCGCTGAGTTTCTCCAGCATTTTTGTGTACCTATGATCATAGTGAATATTGCTAGCTCGAAGGGCCGAATGGCCTACTCCTGCACCTATTTTCTATGTTTCCAATAAACTAATCTTTAATCTGGTGTAATGTGCAGACTTGCTAACCATGTCATTTACATGCTCATCCAAATCATTACTGTAGATGGCAAACAACAATGAACCCAGCACATCACAAGTTACTGACATCTGACCTGAATAACAACCTTACATTACCACCCTGACTCCTAGCACGAAGCAAGCAATGTATATCCAATTGTCTAGCTCACTCTGGATCTCATGTGATCTGTAGTTATCCAGACTGGCAACTTTTATAGGAATCCCCAAATGTATTTGTGTCACCAATTTCTAAAATACAGAAGCTTTTCACTTGCTGTAACAGTTTTCAGTAAATCTGCATAGCTTTGAAAATGTCACAATAGTAGCAAATTAGTGTTATTGTTAATTTACAAATGGCAATTAGTGAAACATCCTACTCATCTTAGTTCATTAATTGGGTCGTGGAAAGAGAGTTCACGTCTCTAATTGTTTCCACCAGTCTTTCCACCACCACGCACAAGAAGCGCAAGACAGACACCATTGTATGCAGATGCCGAGAATTGTGTTCAGCTCTGGCTGAACAAGGTCTAATCTTGTGTGTGGACTTGATAAGAAGAAGTTCATCAATGTAAAAATGGTCAATTTATCTGGACCTTCGTTTGTGTTTGTAGAAATCTGGAGCTATTGTGTCATCTATATTGTTGATTACCCATGCTTTTCACCCAATTTCACAACAAGAAACTGCTCAATAGCAGTCTTTCAAACCTTTAAATCAACATCAAAAAAATCTGTAAAATGTTACTTAAAAGTATACAAAATACACAATCATAAACTAATTTGCACTGAAAGCTGCTGTGCATTTTTGAAGCACCAATTTGGTCAATTCCCAGCAAAAAAATTCCTAATGCAAACATTGAATAATATTCAAATAGGCTTTTTTTTAAATTAATTTTTTTAATTTTTAATAAAGAGTTTGGGGCTGGACCAGTGAGGAAAATTCTCAAGGAGACAACTTTAAAGGTTGTATTGCTATAATGGATACCCAAAACATACCTAATACCTATTTCACTTGGTCCAATGCTTCTCAGCCTACATCACACCAATCTGAAAATAATCCAAGAAATAACTGTGAGAAATTATATACAAGGAGAATTGGGTTCTAATGCAATAGCACAATTTTAATGAGTAGTACCTGAAGGTAATATTGTGAGTGGATGTATTTGCCTATGTAAAGATTCAAGCAAGAAGGAAGAAAAAGTGAAAATAAAAATCATAATAAAAACAGCCAATAGGTTTTTAGCTCTGGAATTCTCTCCCCGAACTTTACCTTTAGCTTCCTTCACAAGCTTTAAAACTTAGTTCTGACTAAGCTTTTACACCAATCTCTAATTGTGCCTCAATATTTCTCCACTGATTATTTACGTATTGTATTATTGATTATGCTATACAATTAATATATTTGTATTATTGCATTAATTGTGGATGCAGCCCAGACCATCACACAAACCAACATCCTTTCCACAAAGCACAAAGCACTCCTTTCCATTAATTCTATTTACACTTCACACTGCCTTGGCAAGGCCGCCAGTATAATCAAGGACCAGTCGCATCACAGTCACTCCCTCTCCAACCAGGGAATATGTATAGAAGTGCGAAAATGCACACCTCCAGATTCAGGGACAGTTTCTTCCTGGCTGTTATCAGGCAACTGAACCATCCTAGCAACAACTAGAGAGCAGTCCTGAGCTACTATCTACCTCGTTGGAGACCCTCAGACTATCTTTGATCAGAATGTACTGAACTTTATCTTGCACTAAACGATATTGACTCGGTTTTAATCATATATTGTCTTTCCACTCGCTGGTTAGCACGTAACAAGTGCTTTTCTCTGTACGTGACAATAAACTAAACTCTAACTAAGATATAACACCAAGAAATTGAACCTGCCACAGAAAATGCTTTGGCTAAAAATTAGAAAGGAAGGTTTAATACCAAATAACAATTGAAATGCAAAACAACAAAAGATGCATGTGAGGATAATGCAACAGGCGCAAAGGAGTAGAAGGATATGTTGAAAAGATTACATTTACTCGGTGGAGTGAAGGCTCATGTGCAGCATGGATTAATTGGACCCAATTGTCTGCTTCCGTGCATGTCAATGGACATTTTATAAATAAGATTTCTTAAGTATGATTGCTTTAATGTGACTGCTGGAAATGCTGGCCATCTCAGCTATAAAGATTGAACAAATTTTAACTATGACCAGGTTTTACAATATTCAGCCTGGGCATTTCAGTTTGTTATTTTAATCAAAGCACAAATCAGTCATTTTAAAGTAAAGATTCGGCATTAATTTGTTCATAGAAGTCAATTGTTGACAATATTAGCATATTTAATTCCCCATAAACAGAGAAAGGTGCTTGGCCATTTCTAAAATGCTCCAGCCTGAATCTTAAACTCATCTCTCTGGAATATTAATCCATGCTTCAGGTTTATTAGTTGGTATCACTATTGTTATGCTTTTCAACCATGTATATCTCGTCTGAAAACTAGATAGCATAAAGCTTAACTTGGGAGAAATGAATGTTCGCTGGCTTTTTCAAGCCAGCACTTGGTTTCTGTTCAGTGAGCACTTATTAAATAATCCTCATGAAAATTTCTGAGTTTTATCCCTCAACAGATACAGTACTACCTAAACACTCCAACTACTGTTTAAGAAGAACTGCAGATGCTGGAAAATCGAAGGTAGACAAAAATGCTGGAGAAACTCAGCGGGTAAGGCAGCATCAATGGAACGAAAGAAATAGGCAAAGTTTCGGGTCGAAACCGTAGTTGAAATCTTATAGATACATAGAAAATAGGTGCAGGAGTAGGCCATTCGGCCCTTCGAGCCTGCACCGCCATTCAATCTGGTCATGGCTGATCATCCAACTCAGTATCCCGTACCTGCCTTCTCTCCATACCCCCTGATCCCTTTAGCCACAAGGGCCACATCTAACTCCCTCTTAAATATAGCATCTTCAACTACTGTTCTGATTTACAAAATTACCTGCCATCAGATACAGAGACTAGGAAGAGAAATTATAAGCAAGAGCTGTGCATGTTATAAGGAACTCTGCTTCAACCAAGAAAATCTGGTTATCTCAAGCACTTGTAGATAGCATGTCTGAACACGTGATACCTGCAAAAGTGGGAGATTTGGGATTGAGAATGAACTGATTACTGACCTGGTACAGTACAGAACAAAAGATTGAATTCCTCTACTTTATATCATCACTTAAGCATACATTGAATCAAATTAGTCCCAAAGGTAACCCACGATGACCATTGTCATCCAAATTCAGGAACACCACCTATACTTTAATTGCTATATACGTGTGATTTCCGCAAGCTGTGCCAAATATACACTTTAAAAAAACAAATAGCTGAAAATGTATTCACTACATTTTTAATATTTGAACTATATTTTGTGCAAGAGGACATCTTCACAAATCAGTACCAATTACTCAATTCCATATCTTGATATCATATCAATCCAGTTTGTGCAGGGTTGAGCTACCAGCTACTTTAGTCATTTTGAAGAATTTACCATATTTTGGAACCTGAAAATTACATTGACAATTTCCTTTTTGTGTCCATCAGGTTTTGCAGAATTACAAGCATGCTCTGTTCTAGATGTACATAATTATTTTATATTGCTAACACTTCAACACCATTGTCCTTATTTCACTGTCAATTGTGAAAATGGAAAATAAGCATTTAAATAACAAAATATCAGAATTAGAAGTGGCATACAGTCAGCATTATAGAGCACAGAAACATACCCATGTCAACCAAAATGCCCCACCTACATTACATGCCCTTGTTTCGCCCATATTCCTCTAAACCTTTCCTGTTCACCCTTGATAAATTTCAATTTCTTCTAAATTTTAAGACTTCAAACGTGAATTTACACACAACCAATGTAGCAGAATTTAACTTGTCTTCCATGGTTACCAAATACAAATTTGGCCAAAGGAAATGGAATGCCAAGAGACTTGTGTAAATTTTTTTTTTAAATATTTACAAGGGAAACCCATTTGAATAAGTAATGAAAAACAAGGAAGGTTAAGGAGGTGAAACCAAAGATAAATTTTGAGGGTAGTCAGGAGCTATAGCAATTTAAAATAATTAGAATGAAGGTGTTTTTCCAAATCACCAATCTGCAGCATTTGATGTAGGTTAGAATGCAAGCGACACAATTTTGGATGAGCTCTAGTTTATAAAATGCAAAGAGAGATGCCAATCACAAGAGCAATGGAACAGTTATCTATTATGGGATGCAGTGCAGTGTGTGACAACATTCTTGAAATGTAAAAAGATTGTGTATACATTTTACAAAGTATACAAATACTAATGGCAATTCACTGATTTTCACAACCTATACATGTACAAAACAAATATTCATTTGACCACTTATGCCTCCATTCAGTCAGATTGTGGTTGACCTTTCACTTTAACACCATGCTCCACGATTCCCTTTATATGACTGTTGTGCCATCGCCCGGTGGGGAATCGCCTCAGCGCAGAGGGAGAAGAGGAGGGAAGAGACAGTAACCCTAAGATTTTTGCCTCCACCACAGTGAGGAGGTGCTTGGAGGATACACTGTGGTGGTCTTAATTTGTGTTTATTGTTGTTTATTATTGTATGATTGTATGTATGACTGCAGGCACGAAATTTCGTTCAGACCGTAAGGTCTGAATGACAATAAAGGTATTCAATTCAATTCAATTCAATATATCTAAAAAAGGTTATTGCTCTTTCTTGATTATGCAGGTGACCCCACATTATGCCATTGGGTAACAGAAATTCACCAACAAAATTCACAAATCATTGCAAAAAATTTGAGATACAGAATAAAATTCTCTCAGAATCTGTAAATAAAGAAAATAAACAAACCCCAATTTAATTCTCAACTTGTTTCTAGGCAAATAATATAGAGAGCCTGGCTTCATGTTATGGAAAATCATGATAGGTACCGTTTTCTAGAAACGCAATTCTTCTGCCCCCCCTCCTGTAACACAAGGGTCACCTATACCGTGCAACTAAACCTCAACAATTCCCCAGGGCGCAGAATGCCAAAGATTCACTTCCCTCCACATGAAGAGACTTCTAATCTGTTTATATAGCTAGACCCTTGCTTTGAGACAGGGACTCCCGGTTCTATACACCCCAACCCCAAAAAACATTGAAGTTGCATGTACTTTGTCAACCCTTTTGAGAATGTCATTATTGATATTTCTCATTCTTCGAAACTGGATATCGTGATGACAATATCCAAAAGGTTTTAATATGATAAGATATGGAGTTCATGTTTCGTTATGGCCAAAAAGGAAATGTTGTATCACCCAAAGAGCAATGAATCTTTGGAACTCTCTGGCCAAATTTTCTCTTCGGTCCAAGCTTAGTTGCCAAGTAGGTTAAAAAAAACTGGATAGAATCAGGGGACAAGGGGTCTAGTACGGGAAACTAACGCTGAAGTAAACAATCTATCGGGATTTTACTGAATGACCAATAGCCATTAAAGGCTGAATTGCCAATCTATTTCTTAACTCAAGCAGGTACAAGCACATTTTAGTCAATTTCTTCTCCTATAACAAACCCATCATCTCAGGAACCTAAATTTCAAGTTGGAACTCTTCTTCAGACAGATCAGTCAGAAGGATCCCACCTGATTTTCTCCACCAGTTTGTTTTTTGCTCAAAATTCCAGCATCTACAGTCTCTATCTGGTGAACACTTCCATATGCTCATGGCTGTCTTGAACAAGCTCAAATCAACAAATGAGGTTGGAATAGCTGAGTATTAATGATACAACCTTATGAACTGTCATAAAAAAAGGTAGAAACCCATAACCAGATATCAATCTGTCAAAAAGACCATTTAAATATCATACATGCTCACTTTGCCTAGTAATCAGGTTGTCCTGAAAAACCATTTAAATTGACCAAAGAACAAATTCATCCATTCAAGATTTCTGGGAACTGCTTATCGAATCATAGTAATCAATGAAGTAAGATTACTAGAACTGGTGAGCCCCTAGGAACAACCTATTTATCTCCAATACTGTTACTGTCAATCAAAGTTATTTTTATTCTCACACTAATAGTAGTCGTTGGCAGATCACACCCACATTCACTTGTTCCGAGCCTCGACCTGCATTCTTCCCCTTCCATCTGGTAACACGTCACCACACAAAAGCTCTACCCCAATTTTCATGCAAAAAACCCCAAAAAACCCTACTACACAGAACTATTAACATTGCCCGTATTTAGAGATACACCGAGGGTGTGAAAAGCAATATAGGTATTTGTGATCAGTAATTTATTTGTTGTGAAAAAAATTACTAGCTTGATACTGCTAGTGATGAGAATTGTGCACAACAATTTTACTTTTCCACACCTTCAACATGATTCCACCACCAGTCATACCTACCCATCCACAACCCTTTCTGCAGACTACTCCCTCTGCAACTCAATTCACTCACCCATTCACACCCAAAGCACCCCTCCCCAGGTGCATTCACCAGCAAACACAGCAGATCTGTCCCTATACCTCCCATTAAACATCCATCCATGGAACACAGCAGTCCTTCCAGGTGGTCAGAGCTTCACATGCACTTCCTCCAACCTCATCTACTGCATTCGATGTTCCTGGTGGGGCTTCCTTTATATCAGTGAGATCACGAGTAGACCGTTCGCTGAACACTTGCACTCGGTCCAGCAAGGCCTACTGGATCTCCCAGTTGATGGCCATTTTAACTCCCTTTCCCATACTAACTTTTCTGTCCTCTGGCACCTCCACTGGCATAGATAGGCCACACACAAACTGGAGGGAGAGCACCTCATATTCTGCTTGGGTGGTTTACAACCCAATAGTTATGAACAATCTGAAACAGGATCTCGACCCAAAACACCACCTATTCCTTTTCTCCAGAGATGCCGCATGACCGGCTGAGTTACTCCAGCTTTTTGTGGCTATCTTCGGTTATGAACATTTAACTTTTTTTAGGGAATTCACAAATGCCCCCTCCCTCCCCTGTATCCCAACTGGATGCACACCCAATGTTACCCCAATCTTTCCTCTCCCCCTTCCACCTATATCCCTTCCTATGGCTTCATATTTCATGCTGCTTCTTTCCTCATCTCATAGCCTTTTAGCTTTTCACCTCTGACCTTGGATCCACTTACCTGCAAGTCAACACCCCCCCCCCTTCCATTGCTCAGGGTTTCCCCCACCCCTCTTCCAGCTTTCTTCCACTCCCCTGATATTGGCATGAACCATTTTATAAATATATGGGAATTAAAATAAAACAGAGTGTCCAACAGAAGGGAATAAGGATCAATTATATTATTCCATTAGAGGCTCAACTTCTCAGCTGTCATTTCCTCCTAAATTCAAATAATAAAAATAAATAGGTATTACAATATCCATTGAGAAATCACATGGTAGATTAGAGATGGCAAGGAGATGTTTTGGTACTGCGAATTACATGATTCCAACTAAGCCTGATTTCAAAGATAATATTTATCCCTTCCCTCGTCGTTGTAGGGGAAGTGCGAATTGCATCGTATTTAAAGTACTTGAAACTCGGTATAAATAATGTACATGCCGTTGTATCAGATTACACTAGGCGACATTAATACTTCAAAGCCTGCCAATGTCACGTTGAGTTAAAATTACGATGAAACTCGAATTCGGAGTAGATCCAAATGATATGTTAAACATTAGTTTGAACCGTTAAACATATAATCAAAACAATTAATTGCACAATGGGAATGTTGAACATGGGTTGTATTTTTCCCCCCCGAGCCCAATGTCAGTGAAAACTATGACTCCGATTTCCTGACGCTGTATCCCACATTGCACTGTCCAACTCGCACCTGTTTGATGATACAAGATCCTCAGGCAACGGACTGAATTACCGTTAGAAAGTCAAGGCGATTTTTCTTTTTTTATTAAAACAAAAATCAAATGGAAATACACATGAGATGCAAGAGGTTGGCCGTTCGTGTTTAATTCTAATCAAAATAAACATTTCATACGAAAGCAACCGCACATTATTCGAGACCGCACACCATGTCGCCATTTTGTGACTATGCAAGAGGGAGTTTTAATTTATGCACAACAAAGGAGGAAAAATAACAAGTCTTTTGACAGTAGGGGCGGCTTGTTTTTATAAAAATTGCAGTTCAGGTGGGGTCTGTGTGCTGATGATGAAAGGGGATTGCGGGAAGACGGGCAGATTGCATGGGGCAGGGAGGGGAGGGCCACTGGATTGAATGGGAGTGAGGAAGGCCGTGCAATGAGGGCGGCGGCGACGGCGGCGGGGACGTACCTGTACTGCGCAGCACCACCATGGGCAAATCCAAAGTAGTTACTGGTAGCCATTTTGGCATCTTCGCCCAGCCGGCCAGGCACTGAGCACCAGGAGAAGCGCCCAAACAAGTCGCCGCAGCAGCAGCAGCAGCAGGAGGATGAGGAGGAGAGGGGGGAGAAGGGAGAGACCAGTAAAACATCGTCAGTCACTCAGTGCCCGTACATCACAGCAAACAGGAGCAGAACAAAATAAACAGCCGCTCTTTACTCGCGGCTTCCACAACAAGCCCCCAAAACCACCACCTTTATCTCCCTATTTAAAAAGTTGATTTTGAAAGATATAAATTGTCGCTTACCATAGGTGAAAGAAACAACTGGACATATAGGAATCATGGGGGTTCCGTGCGGCGACCAACGACGACCTTTTACCTTTCAAGTCTGTGCCCTGTGGAGAGAGACGTCACCGTCAGGGGAAGCCGCGCATGCGTGGCCGCGGCAAGGCATTGTGGGAGTTGTAGTTCGCCCGGGATACCCGCCCCGCCCATCACCGAAACGTCACCCATTCTTTCCTAGGTGCACAAAAATGCTGGAGAAACTCAGCGGGTGCAGCAGCATCTATGGAGCGAAGGAAAAAACTGCATCTGCAGTTCCTTCCTGAACCCATTCCTTCCTTCTCTCCATAGATGCTGCCTGTCCCGCTGAGTTACTCCTGCATTTTGTGTCTATCTTCGATTTAAACCAGCATTGCAGTTCCTTCCTCCGGCTATCACTTGCCAGGCTTTGTCCTGCTCCTCCTCTCTTCCAACTTTCTCCCCCCTATCCCCCATCTGTCTCAAGAAGGGTCTCGACCCGAAACGTCACCCATTCCTTCCTTCTCTCCATAGATGCTGCCTCGCCCGCTGAGTTACTCCAGCATTTTGTGTCTACCATCAGCTATCCATGTTCTCCAGAGATGCTGCCTGGCCTGCTGGGTTACTCCAGCGTTTCTTTTGTAAACGGTGGTCTGCAGTTCCTTGCATCTAAGCACAGCTTAAAATGCCAGCATTTCCATTTTAAAACATAGGCAGACAAGAAAGAAAAGGGAGGATTTATACCTTTGTTTATCACCCAAACAAGCCAAAACCCTAAGCCCTGAGAGCGCAGTGAACTAAATTGCAGCGGAAATCCAAACCTTTTCTCCAGCGAACAGGGACAAGGGTCGGTGCAGCAGTCAAGATCACCATTCAATGTACTGATTGATGCCTCTGAATTCCTTCCCCCACCAGAACGGATATTTGAAGAAAAAAAACAACTCACCGATTATGTATATTTATAAAAAGATAAAAATCTCCTTGTTTCTGTGAAAAGAAACACGCTGCAGCTGGTCTCTTCATCTCAAACAAATCCCAGTCAGCGTCACGGTCTTTTTTCCATCGGGGCTGACCTTCGCAAATACGCAGCCTGCAATCTTAATCCAGCTCCAGGAAATGAAGCTCACACATTTACTGTTCTTCTTG
Organism: Amblyraja radiata; assembly: GCF_010909765.2. NCBI lineage: Eukaryota > Metazoa > Chordata > Chondrichthyes > Rajiformes > Rajidae > Amblyraja > Amblyraja radiata. The sequence goes on from NC_045956.1 coordinate 141,693,938, forward strand.
CGCAATCGTATTCAGGAGACCGGGCAGCATGGTCTGTCCCACTTTTGCTGTCAGTATTACAGTGCGCCAATAAATTATATTGCGGCAATGCAATTATTTTTTGTTTCTAAACGTTGCTCTAAAATGCCCAACAGCTATCCCAGTAATTCTGTTTTGCACAGGTAAACGCTGCTATCACCCAATGTCTCGCATCTTATGTATTTTTATTTCTTGCCCTTGTCCAACCATCTCACTTTCACCCCAATCCACCTATTACTTGCCAAGCTTTGTCCTGCCCTCCTCTCTACCAGCTTTCTTCTCCTCCACCTCCCCAACCAGTCAGAAGAAGTGTCCCGACCCAAACCATCCGCTGTCCACGTCAAAGATCCTATAGCTCCGCTATAGGATCTTTGGTCCACGTTCTCCAGAGATGCTGCCTGACCTACTGAGTTATTCCAGCACTTAATGTCTTTTTTTGTAAACGAGCATCTGCAGATCCTTGTTTCTAAACAATGCCTAATATGTGCTCTGCTCAAGAACCGCCAATATATCATATTGTATTAGTCTACTGTAACTATTGCACTGGACAACTTGAAACAGTGGATAAAGAAAAAAGACAATCCCAGATTCCCGAAAACTGAAATAAAAATGCAATATGCTGAAAATTATCAGCAGATCAAGTAGGCATCTGTTGAAAAGAAAGGGTAAACCTTTCAGGTTGCTGAGATTTCATCAGTGCTGGTGGGTAGGGACCAGTGATTGAAATGGGTTTTCGGAACTAGGGGTACGCTATGGTCCATGAGGCTTGGGGGGGGGGGATTATTTTATGTGCGGCCATACCCATGTAAGAGTACAAGAATGCATAACTTGTTTATTGTGTATTTGTAATACAGTTTATTGTGTATTATATGTCATAGCTGATTTCTTACATCTATCTATCTCTCGCTCTGTGTGTTGGCTCTAGCCATCGTCTGCTTTGGTGAGGGAAGCAGGTCGGTGATTGGTCACAACGCCCCTCGGAGACTGTGTCTGATTGGCCGCCGAGTGACCAGCGCATTATGTGATTGGACACAATGTCCTTGGAGATAGCGGCTGATTGGACGGGAGGAGACCAATTTGTTGATTGGACGGGAATTTTAAGGGAAGCTGGTCGGTGATTGGATGCAACCCCCTTAGAGATAGCGGTTGATTGGCCGCCAAATAATCGGGCCCAAAAAATTGACAAATATAAATCTGATATAAGGTACATAGGGTGGGTATCAATTAATTCTAGACAACAGATTTAAATTTTTTTATCTAACCCCATTAATTCACTCAAGGTGTATTATGATGTGTTCTACAGTATGAAGTGTACAGCAAAACTTGCACTTCCAGAGTGGTTTATCGTGTTGTTTCTTCAGCGGACCACGGATTTATTTTAAGAGCAAAACATAAAGTGCTGGAGAACTCAGCAGGTCAGGCTGGATCTATGGAGGGTCCGAAGAAGGATCTCGTCCCAAAACGTCACCTATTTCTTCTCTCCAGAGATGCTGCCTGACCCGCTGAGTTACTCCGGCATTTTGTGTCTATCTATTGAGGGAATGGCTAGGCGACATTTAGGGTTGGGTTCCTTCTTCAGGCATTTTTTAAGGGGTTGGGAAAGATTGAAAATTTCACGTATTTAAATATGTTGTTACGAATATAACTAGTAGTGTGGGAGAAAATTCCACGAGCCATAATTGCCACATACATACCCATATATTTAAGAGGGAGTTAGATGTGGCCCTTGTGGCTAAAGGTATCAGCGGGTATGGAGAGAAAGCAGGTACAGGATACTGAGTTAGATGATCAGCCATGATCATATTGAATGACGGTGCAGGCTCGAAGGGCCGAATGGCTTACTCCTGCACCTATTTTCTATGTTTCTGTTTCTAAAAGTAGAAATGTAGAAAGTTACAGTGTGTAAAAAAATAGATATTACGAGCTTTGTAGTCTTCTTGTACCAATCAAACGCCAAATTCAAAATTCTATATTTTGAAAATGGGCAAAGCAAAAAGTAGCATGTTTTCAAGAAAGGCTTATCCTAAAATAATTGAACGGAAGGGTGTGATTTTCAGTCAGGACGTCTGTATCATTCAGTCAGTGAGCTTGAGGTCCGGAGCCCTTCTCTATTACCCCTCGACATAAAATGTCAATAAGTGTCAATGCCTCTTCAAGGTCTACTAATCCACCCGTAGCTTCAGTTGCAGGTACAGCTGAAGGGATTTGGCACTCGGGCAACGCTATGAATTTATATGAATTTTAAAAATCCAATACGTTTAAATTGTTCAAAAGCTACAACCACAACGTGAATAAATAACACTAAATAAAACTGAAGCAAATAAAAGCAAACAGAAGAACTAACCTTGAAGGAGAAAAAGAAAACATCACACAAACTTTAAAAAAAATTTAATATAATATCCCTAAATGACGGGGTCAAATTACTAAATAACGTGGCTGGACAAAAATGCTGGAGAAACTCAACAGGTGAGATGCTGCCTCACCTGTTGAGTTTCTCCAGCATTTTTGTCAACCTTTGATTGTTCCAGCATTTGCAGTTCCTTCTTAAAATAACGTGGGTGAATGACTGTACCTGCACACCAGGAAGAAGCCCGTGCTCGCGGTCCGGAGCCCTTAATGACAGTAAGTTTTAAGAAATTCTCCCATTAATTTTATTCAAAGAAATGCGGCATCATTAATACTTGGTCAAAACGCAATTATATTGACTGAGGAATACAGTCAATATAATTGACTACGGGCTGTTAACAAGTGCTAACAGTGGCAGTTAACAAATCCTTTTTGTCTCAGTTGAATCAAGTGATAAATGACTCCAGTCATTCTGCAGTACTCATTAAACCCGAGCTGGAAACTGAAAAGTAGGGGAACCCTGTGTACCCCCCCATTTCCATCAATGGTAGGGACTGAAGAGGGGACCAGGGAGTCATGAAGTGAGCAGTCCTTTTGAAATGCAAAATGAGGAGGAGAGCTGACTGCTTGTAAGATCACGTGGAGCTGGGGAAATTTGTGAATAATAGTACAATTAATGTGAAGACTGGTTGGGTGGAAGGTGAGTATCAGGGAAAAATACCATTAATCTGTACCTAGCGAGAGAGGATAATGTGGAAAATAGAGGATATTGAGTTGAGAGCTCCATCAATTGCTGTAGAGGTTTAGTTCAGTTCAGTTTAGTCCCCCATCTACCTCATTGGAGCCCTTTGAGCTATTTTTAATTGGACTTTATTGAACTTCAATGTTATATCTTGCACTGAACATTATACCCTTTATCCTTTATCTGTGCACTATTGATGGCCTGATTATATTCTTATATAGTCTTTTCTCGGACTGGATAGCACACAAACAAAAGCTTATCTCTGTACATCGGTACATGTGAAATAATAATAAACTTCTGAACATGGATATCATACTTTCAAACCACTGCCTAACACTGCATTCACTCTCATGGGTCCTCTGTACCTGATGTGCTTCAGGTCTCTCATCTTCTGGTACTGCTTTTACAGTGAAGAGAAATGGGGCAAAATTAAACCAAAAGTATCATTCTATTCAGAAGAATTAGAAGCAGAAGTAAGCTATGCTGCCCTGTGTATGAGCTTTACCATTCAATAAGACCATGGCTGATCTTTTGCCTCAGGTTCAAGTTTAAGTTTATTGCCATATGCATGAGTGTGGTGATGTACAGGTACAATAAAAAATATTATTTGCAGCAGCATCACTGGCATATAGACTCAAGTGTCAAATCAAGAGAGTCATGAGTGTTTTATTGTCATATGTCCCAGATAGAACAACATTTTTACTTGCAAAAACAAATAATACACAAGTTCTTAAAGAAAGAAGACTGCAAACAAAAGGCAAGATATTAGGGCAAAAACATAATTAGAAAACAAACTCCATATGCAAGAGTTGGCAGTAGTGTTCTGTTGTTGAGTTAAAATTATGGTTGTTTAGGTTGGTTCAAGAACCTGATAGTTGTAGGAAAGTAGCTGTTCTTGAACCTATTGTGGGATACCAGGGCCATGTTTTTTCCTGTTTTTTCTCACCACGAAAGCAATGAGATTCACGTTCCTGCACCAAACGCATAACTGTGGAGGGAATTTGATAGACAATGTTTCATTTGGAGACCCTCCTTCAGACTGATGAAAAGTCCTGACCTGAAATGTCATCTATCCATTTCCTTCGATAGATGCTGTCTGACTCTCTGAATTCCTCCAACAGAATGCCTTTTCTTCAAGCTTCCAGCATCTGCCGTCTCTTATGTCTCCTCACCCCGTATCATCTCGATTCAGATGTTAAAAAGGACTCATGAGATTGCTTTTAAAAAAGATGGAGGAATGCTGAACACATGAATTGAAGACCAAACACGCAAAGGAATTCCATTGAAGGGGCCAGTGATTCGAGCAAGTGCTAAGAGACGATATGATCGCTAAAAACAAGAAGCTGCATGAATCTAGGGGACAGCAGTGTTGTGAAGGAAACAACTTTAACTACTTTTATAGCGAACAAGGGTTGGTGTGAGAAATTCGAAAGGAAGTGTGGATTGGTTAATATTAGACAATAGACAATAGACGATAGGTGCAGGAAAAGGCTAATCGGCCCTTTGAGCCAGCACCGCCATTCAATGTGATCATGGCTGATCATTCACAATCAGTACCCCATTCTTTCCTTCTCCCCATATCCCTTGACTCCTCTATCTTTAAGAGCTCATCAACTAGTCAGTGTAGGTGCATATGCAGATAAGCAAGCATTCCACTCAAACCTGTGGGCACCAACTGACTGGAGTTTTTGCAGTCACCTTCAACCTCTCATTAATTTGGCCCATGTAATCCACCTGCTTGAAAAACAAATTGATAAAACGGGTGCCCAAGAAGAGCAAGTTAAGATGCCTCAATGACTGCATCCATTGCGATGAAATGATTTTAGAGGTTGGGGTTATGACGCGAATCAACTCCAGACGTAATAAGGGTCTGGGTCCACTTCAGTTTGCCTGCCGCCACAACAAATGGACAGGGGATGCGATTGCTTTAGCTCTCCATTCTGCACTGGAGCATGGACAACAGGTACACGTACGTATTCCCATGAGTATAAACACAGCCTATCCAATTTTTCCATGTAATTACAACCCTCCATTCCAGGCAGCATCCTGGTGAATCTCTTCTTCTCTCTCTCTCTCTATTGCTACCACATCCTTCCTGTGGTGTGATCACCAGATTGTACACAATATTCTAAGCGCAGTCTAACCAATGTTTTGAACAATTATAACATAATGTCCTGACTCTTGTACTCAGTTACAGTAGGAATGAGGTGCTGATTTTAGATGATCTGTCGTGATCATATTGAATGGCGGTGCTGGCTCGATGGGCCGAATGGCATATTCGTGCACCTATTTTCTATGTTTCTATGTAGTGCCATGGCCTATGAAGGCAAGCATATGAAATGCTCTTTTCATGTCACCACTTTCAAGGAGCTATGGACCTGCACACCTACAGTAGGTTCCTATGTGCATCAAATTCATAACGCCCCTGCCATCTATCTATCTATCTATCTATCTATCTATCTATCTATCTATCTATCTATCTATCTATCTATCTATCTATCTATCTATCTATCTATCTATCTATCTATCTATCTATCTATCTATCTAAAAGTCTGTTCTTGACCGGTTTTGGCAATCTGTGCTGCGATTTCCGAGAGAACGCCGCCACCTACGGCCGTCATTTTTGGCCACCTCGCTCAGAGCCCCCCTCCGCCGCATGTGTGCCGAGGATTTTTCCAGTCGATGAAAAATGACAGAGATATTAATGATTTTACAAAATTCCCCATTCTATCTGCTGCCCCCGCTGGCGGCAGGGGGGATGGACTACAAAACCAGGAAGTGGTGTGCCTCAATTAGTCTGCAAGCTGGAGGAAGGCAGAGGGTCACGTTCCTCTGACCTGTGAATAACACTGAACACATCTGCACACAACTGTGAGTAAGTACCCTTAATGTGGTTTGAAAATAAAAATAAGGTTAAAGTAAAAAAGCACTGCCTGCAAATGGTTGTTTGGGGGGTTTGGGTTGAAATAAAAAGGCACTCTCTCTCCCCCCTTCACCTGTTCCCCCCCCCCCCCTCTCCTCTCCCCCCCCCCCCCTCTCATCTCCCCCCCCCTCTCCTCTCCCCTCCCTCTCCTCTCCTCTCCCCCCCTCTCCTTTCCCCCCTCCTCCCCCCCTCTCCTCTCCCCCTCTCCTCTCCACTCCCCCCTCTCTCTCTCCACTCTTTTTCTCCCCCACCTCCCCTCCATCCCCTCCCCCACCGTCCCTCCCCTAAACCCCCCTCCCCTCCACACACCTACCCCCTTCCCTCCACCACCCCTCCCCCTCCCTGCTCCCCACCTCTCCCCCTCCCCTCACCTCACCCCCTTCTCAGCACACCCCCTCACTCCCCCCTCTCCTCTCTCCCCCCCCCTCCTCTCCCTCTCCTCTCCCCCCTCTCCTCCCCCCCCCCTTTCCTCCCCCCCTCTCCTCTTCCCCCCCTCTCCTCTTCCCCCCCTCTCCTCTTCCCCCCTCTCCTCTTCCCCCCTCTCCTCTCCCCCCCTCTCCTCTCCCCCCTCTCTCTTTCTCCCCTCTTTTTCCCCCACTCCTCCCCTCCATCCCCTCCCCACCGTCCTTCCCCTAAACCCCCCTCCCTCCACACACCCCTACCCCCTTCTCTCCACCCTCCACCCTCCTTGCTCCCCCCTCTCCTCTCCTCTCCCCCCCTCTCCTTTCCCCCCCTCCTCCCCCCTCTCCTCTCCCCCTCTCCTCTCCACTCCCCCCCCTCTCTTTCTCCCCTCTTTTTCCCCCACTCCTCCCCTCCATCCCCTCCCCCACCGTCCCTCCCCTAAACCCCCCTCCCCTCCACACACCTACCCCCTTCCCTCCACCACCCCTCCCCCTCCCTGCTCCCCACCTCTCCCCCTCCCCTCACCTCTCCCCCTCCCCTCACCTCACCCCCTTCTCAGCACACCCCCTCCCTCCCCCCTCTCCCCTCTCCCCCCCCCCCCCTCCTCTCCCTCTCCTCTCCCCCCCCCTCTCCTCCCCCCCTCTCCTCTCTCCCCCCTCTCCTCTCCCCCCCTCTCCTCTTCCCCCCCTCTCCTCTTCCCCCCCTCTCCTCTTCCCCCCTCTCCTCTTCCCCCCCCTCTCCTCTCCCCCCCTCTCCACTCCCCCCTCTCTCTTTCTCCCCTCTTTTCCCCCCACTCCTCCCCTCCATCCCCTCCCCCACCGTCCTTCCCCTAAACCCCCCCTCTCCTCTCTCCCCCCCCTCCCTCCCCCCCCTTTCCTCCCCCCTATCCTCACCCCCTCTCCTCTCCCCCCTCTCCTCTCCCCCCTCTCCTCTTCCCCCCCTCTCCTCTTCCCCCTCTCCTCTTCCCCCCTCTCCTCTTCCCCCCTCTCCTCTTCCCCCCTCTCCTCTTCCCCCCCTCTCCTCTCCCCCCTCTCCTCTCCCCCCCTCTCTCTTTCTCCCCTCTTTTTCCCCCACTCCTCCCCTCCATCCCCTCCCCCACCATCCTTCCCCTAAACCCCCCTCCCCTCCACACACCCCTACCCCCTTCTCTCCACCCTCCACCCTCCTTGCTCCCCACCTCTCCCCCTCACCTCTCCCCCTCCCCTCACCTCTCCCCCTCCCCTCTCCCCCCCTCCCCCTCACCTCTCCTCCCCTCTCTCCCCCTCACTCTCACCCTCTCTCTCTACTCCCCTCCACCCCCATCTTTCCCCTCTCACCCACCCTCCCTCTTCTCCTCCTCGCCACCCCCTCTCCCTCTTGCCCCTCTCTCTGTGTCTCTGCCCCTTCTCTCTCTGCCCTCACTCTCTACCCCCCCCCCCCCCTCTCTAGATGTGACTGCAAGTTGGGGGCTATGCGTCAGTAGATAGGGTGGTTATGGGGTAAAAGGAGCAAATTAATAATATTAATATAATATCAAGGGGGGTAATTAGCGTGATTGCGGGGAGGGGGGGAGATAGTTAGTGTGTGTGACGCTGCATGCCGCCTCCCCCCCACAAACGCACGTTGGAGGAACAGACCCAACGGGTCTGCACTTGGTCTAGTATATTACTAAAAGTCTGTTCTTGACCGGTTTTGGCCATTTGTGCCGCGATTTCTGAGAGAACGCCGCCACCTACGGCCGTCATTTTTGGCCACCTCGCTCTGAGCCCCGCTCCGCCATATGTGTGCCGAGGATTTTATCCGTCGATGAAAAATGACAGATATATTAATGTTTTTACAAAATTCCCCATTCTCTCTGCTGCTCCTGCTGGTGGGAGGGGGAGGGACTATAAAACCAGGAAGTGGTGTGCCTCAATTAATCTCTGCAAGCTGGAGCTCTGTCAATTAGTCTCTGTCACTCTGAGCTCCGAATGACACTGTACAAATGTCTACAGCAACGTGAGTGAGTGCCCTTAATGTGGTTTGAAAATGAAAATATAGATAGTTTGAAGTAAAATAGCACTGCCTGCAAATGGTTGTTTGGGTTTGGGTTGAGTAAAAAAGGCACTCTCTCTCTCTCCACCTCTCTCCCTATCCCTCTCTCTTTCTCCCTCTCCCCCCCCCCCTCCCTCCCTCACCCCCCCCCCCCCTCTCCTCTCCTCTCCCCCCCTCCTCTCCCCCCCCTCCTCTCAACCCCCCTCCTCTCCCCCCCCCTCCTCTCAACCCCCCTCCTCTCCCCCCCCCCGTCTCCTCTCCTCCTCTCCTCTCCTCTCCCCCCCTCTCCTCTCCCCCCCTCTCCTTTCCCCCCTCTCCTTCCCCCCCTCTCCTTTCCCCCCTCTCCTCTCCCCCCCTCTCCTCTCCCCCTCTCCTCCCATCTCCTCCCCCCCATCTCCTCCCCCCCTCTCCTCCCCCCTCCCCCCTCCCCCCTCTCTCACCCCTCTCTCTCTCTTTCCCCTCCTCCCCTCCATCCGCTCCCCCACCCTCCCTCCCTCCCCTAAACCCCCTCCACTCCACACCCCCTACCCTCTTCCCTCCACCCTCTACACTCCCTCCCCCTGCCTGCTCCCCACCTCTCCCCCTCACCCCCTCTCTCTCCCCCTCACTCTCACCCTATCTCTCTCCTCCCCTCCACCTTTCCCCCCTCACCCACCCTCCCTCTTCTCCTCCTCTCCACCCCCTATCCCTCTTGCCCCTCTCTGTGTGTCTCTGTCTCTCTCTCTGTCTCTGCCCCTTCTCTCTCTGCCCTCACTCTCTAACCCCCCCCCCCCTCTCCCCCCCCCCTCTCTAGATGTGACTGCAAGTTGGAGGCTATGCGTCAGTAGATAGGGTGGTTATGGGGTAAAAGGAGCAAATTAATAATATTAATATAATATCAAGGGGGGGTAATTAGTGTGAGTGCGGGGGGGGGGAGAGGGGGGGATAGTTAGTGTGTGACGCTGCATGCCGCATCCCCCCTCACAACCGCACGTTGGGGGAACAGACCCAACGGGTCTGGACTTGATCTAGTTTACTATATATATCCCATTAGAATTCGATCCCAAAGCTAGTTACCTCACAGATGTCCAGACTATATTCCATCTGCCTAACTTTCTATCTAATCTGCATCCTGAGATAACTTTCATCACTTGCTATGACTCCATCAATTTTCACATCATCTGCAAACCGAGTAATCACCACTTACATTCTCATCAAAACCAAAGAAACCCGTCAAAGTCATTTATATTTATTACAATCAACAAAGGCTTCAGCGCTACTTCCCACAAAGCATCAATTGTTACAGATTTCCAATCAGAAAAACCATCCACCACTACCTTCTGCCTCCTATCAACTAGAAATTTTGGATCCAATTTCCGCAGACACAATTCGGTTTGCCGACACATGGTTTGCATATTGCTGTGAGTGTCAAACGGAAGCATAGGATCTATTGGCAAAATAACAGATCAAGCAGTTATGTATTTATTTAATCAATAAACCAATTGCAGCAATAACAGGGCAAGGACTGATAAGGAAGTTTAAATTAGGTACAAATCAGGTAGAATGGGAGAACAGTCAGAAGTATAGAAAGAATTAAATTAAATAAATAGAAAACAGAGAAAGGGCCATTGTTGAATGAGTGAGTGTTTTTTAGCTCTACAGGAATGAGACCCCACATATAATGATTTATTTGCAGTATCAGGAAGATTCACTTTATTATACCTTTCTAAACTGTGAAAATATTTAACATTGCTACATTTATATCAAATCTACAAGACAGGTGCATGAGTTTTATTTTAATTTGTATTTTAATGCAAAATAGTAGAGAAAGGCTTTTTGATGGTGGAACATACATGGTGGAGCAACTTTTGGTCTTCCATGCTTTATCTGAGTGAAGCCCTTGTGGCATTTGTGCAGAGAAACGTTAGTCTGTCGATGTTTTCACAGCAATTTTGGGCCAATTGCGAACTGGTATCTGTTTAACATTTCCTTATCTCCTTTATAATTTTTATCTTTATAAAGTTCTAACTTTGTGATAAAGGCCAATGAAATTAAAAAAAAAATTTTTTATTTGTTTATTTTATTAGAAGTTAATACAGTACAAAACAGTACAGTGGAACCTAATTTTAGGTGCCAACTATGTCATACCGTAATCCATTCTATGTACAACCTCTAGTTTTATGTTATGAGAAGGAAGTAAGCAAGACAAGAAAAAGAAAACAATAGAAAGGGGAAAAAGTGGAAAAATAGATGGTAGAGAGTAGAAAAACGTGAAGTGTATATATAAAAAAAATAAAATTAAAAAATAAATTAAAAAAAAAAAGTGGAAAGTAGAAATAGAAGAGAAGGCCCCTTAAAAGAGAAATTTTCAAATCTGTATTCGGAGATGTAGATCTATCCACGTCATGAACTGAAATCAGCAATCCTTATGGTACCGCTGCATCACATGATTCCAAAAAGTCGATGAAAGGAGACCAACTCCTTAAGAATTGGTCATATTTATCTATTAGTCGGAGTCTCATTTCTTCAAGGCGTGCTATGTCCATCATATTCCTAATCCACATTTTAACAGTTGGTATGGTTGTATTTTTCCAAAATTTAAGTATCAATTTCTTTCCAATTATTAACCCGTAATTAAAAAAAACATTTTGGTCTTTATTTAAATTGGTATCTTCTCCTATTATTCCAAATATAATCCATTCCATTTTGGGTTCTATTCTTGACTTGAAGAGCTTTGTAAATATGTCAAATATATCACTCCAAAATTTATTCAACTTTGTACATCCTACAAATGAATGTGTTATATTAACGTTTTGAAACAAACATTTATCGCATCTGGGAGAGACGTTTGAATAAAATTTATTCAACCTCGTTTTTGAATAATATAGTCTATGTAATAATTTGAATTTAATTAAATTGTGTCTTGCATTAATAGAACAGTTATGTGTATTCATCAAATACTTTTCCCATCTATCCTTCGAGATCTTTATCATTAGCTCATGTTCCCAATCTTCCCTTAGTAGTTCTGTTGAGGGTGATTCTCTATATAATATATTATTATAAAAGTATGATATTAATTTTTGTGAATCAGCCTTAATATTCATTGTTTCTTCTAAAGGGTCTAAAAATATAGTTTGAAATCTATGTGTATATTTCTTCATAAAGTCACATACCTGTATATATTTAAAATATTGATTATCCTTCAATTTAAATTTAAATTTTAATTGTTGAAATGATAACAGTTTGCCCAATTCATACATATCCCCTACTTTCCTAATCCCCAGTCTATCCCATTGTTGATATGTGTTGTCGATGAGAGAAGGTTTGAATGCGGGGTTGTTCAATAGTGGGGTTAGTACTGATAAATTATTTAATTTCAAGGATACTTTTATTTGTTTCCAAATTCTTATTATATTGTGAATAATTGGGTTCTTCTTATATATTATACTATTCAATTTTATCAGTGAGAGCAGGATCGTTCCTATATCGTGCGGATAGCACTCCTCTTTCTCCATTCTTATCCACTCCAACTGCTGAGTGGAACTATCCAGCCAGTACATTATGTTCTTAATATGCACTGCCCAGTAGTAATACATAAAATTAGATAATGATAAACCCCCAACTTCTTTAGATTTGCACAAATGCTTTCGTTGAATTCTATGTGTTCTGTAATCCCATATAAAATTAGTAATAGTGGAATCTAGTTTTTTGAAAAAATATTTTGGAATATATATTGGGATCGCTTGAAACAAATATATTAATTGTGGTAAGAAAGTCATTTTTATAGCGTTAATTCTACCTATCAATGAAAGCGGAAGCGTTTTCCAAAATTTAATCATATCATTCAGTTTATTTAATAGTGGTATAAAATTGGCACTAAATAATGATTTGTGTCTTCTCGTAATTTGAATACCCAGATACTTGAATTTTTCTGTTGCAATTTTGAAGGGGAATTTTAGTAAGTGTCTCGAATCCTGTGGTTTTAAAGACATAATTTCGCTTTTATTCCAATTTATTCTATATCCTGAAAAAGAGCCGAATTCCTCAATTAGTGTTAATAAGGTGGGTATACTCATTTGTGTATTAGTAATCTATAAAAGGATATCATCAGCATATAGTGAAATTTTATTCTTTGAGTCCTTAGTGTTATATCTGTGAATATTCGGGTGATTTCTAATCTTTTTGGCCAACGGTTCTATCATAAGGGCAAATAGCAATGGTGATAAGGCACACCCTTGCCTATTACCCCTTGATAAGTAAATTTTTGGAGATAGCGTATTGTTAGTTAGTATTCTTGCCGTAGGTCTATCGTAAAGTAGTTTAACCCATCTAATAAAATTCTCTCCCATATTGAATTTTTGGAGAACCTTGTATAAATACTGCCATTCTACTTGATCAAATGCCTTCTCTGCATCCAGCGTGACAACTGAAATATCTTCATTGTCCTCATTATGAGAGTACATTATATTGAAAAGCCTTCTCAAATTATTAAATGATTGTCTTTTGGGTATAAATCCCGTTTGATCCGTATATATTAAATTGTTAATATAATTATTTAGCCTTCTAGCTAGAATCTTTGCTAAAATTTTCTGATCCGTATTTAGAAGTGAAATAGCTCTATAAGAACCCGGTTCATCTAAATCTTTATCTTTCTTTGGTATAAGTATTATTGTTGCTTCTGCTAGGGTTTCTGGTAGTTTATTTTCAGTATAAGCCTGCGTGTATAAATTGAATAATCTTGGTACAATTGACTCCTGAAATCTTTTATAAAATTCATTACTAAAACCGTCTGGTCCTGGGGTCTTCCCATTTTTCAGTGAGTTTATTATTTGTTTTATTTCTTCATTAGTAATCCGCGCTCCTAATTGCTCTTGTTCTAAACTATCCAATTTTGGGAGCTTGCAATTATCTAAAAATTTTGTAATTTTACTTACATCTGTATTTATTTTAGATGTATATAAATTGTGATAAAATTGGGCAAACCTCTTATTAATATCCTTAGGCAGTGTTAAAAACTCACCCTTATCCGATTTAATTTTAGTAATAGTTTTTTCCTTTTCTCGTTGCTTTAGTTGCCTCGCAAGTAGTTTATGTGGCTTATCCCCAAATTCGAAGTGTGCTTGTTTTGTAATTTGGAATAATCCTATTACTCTAGCCGATAGTATTCTATTGACTTTATATTTCAATAAAGTTATCTTATTATGTTTATTTATGGTTGGGTCAGTTGCATTGCTAGTTCCAGTTCTAGTAGTTTTATTTTCTGTTCTATCCGCTGAAGTTCTCTTTTATTTTCCTTATTTTGAAAACTTTGGTAAGAAATTATGACACCGCGAATATATGCCTTGAATGTTTCCCATAATAGCGGTGCAGAAATACCCGGCGTGTCACGGGTCTGGACTTGATCTAGTTTACTATATATATCCCATTAGAATTCGATCACAAAGCTAGTTACCTCACAGATGTCCAGACTATATTCCATCTGCCTAACTTTCTATCTAATCTGCATCCTGAGATAACTTTCATCACTTGCTATGACTCCATCAATTTTCACATCACCTGCAAACCGAGTAATCACCACTTACATTCTCATCAAAACCAAAGAAACTCGTCAAAGTCATTTATATTTATTACAATCAACAAAGGCTTCAGCGCTACTTCCCACAATGCATCACTTGTTACAGATTTCCAATCAGAAAAACCATCCACCACTACCTTCTGCCTCCTATCAACTAGAAATTTTGGATCCAATTTCCGAAAACACAATTCGGTTTGCCAACACATGGTTTGCATATTGCTGTGAGTGTCAAACGGAAGCATAGGATCTATTGGCAAAATAACAGATCAAGCAGTTATGTATTTATTTAATCAATAAACCAATTGCAGCAATAACAGGGCAAGGACTGATAAGGAAGTTTAAATTAGGTACAAATCAGGTAGAATGGGAGAACAGTCAGAAATATAGAAAGAATGAAATTAAATAAATAGAAAACAGAGAAAGGGCCATTGTTGAATGAGTGAGTGTTTTTTAGCTCTACAGGAATGAGACCCCACACATATAATGATTTATTTGCAGTATCAGGAAGATTCACTTTATTATACCTTTCTAAACTGAAAATATTTAACATTGGTACATTTATATCAAATCTACAAGACAGGTGCATGAGTTTTATTTTAATTTGTATTTTAATGCAAAATAGTAGAGAAAGGCTTTTTGATCGTGGAACATACATGGTGGAGCAACTTTTGGTCTTCCATGCTTTATCTGAGTGAAACCCTTGTGGCATTTGTGCAGAGAAACGTTAGTCTGTCGATGTTTTCACAGCAATTTTGGGCCAATTGCGAACTGGTATCTGTTTAACATTTCCTTATCTCCTTTATAATTTTTATCTTTATAAAGTTCTAACTTTGTGATAAAGGCCAATGAAATTTTTCTTTAAGAAGAAAATATGTTTTTTTCTTAGCAGTATGAACATCCTGCAGATTTAGAGTGTACATAAACAAGATTTGGCACAAACAGCAGTAGGTTAGCATTGATGTTCGGCTGCATGAATATTCTGCCGTTTTAGTTACCTTTGAGAGCTATAAATCTTTAAACAGGATATTCCCTTACAAATTTAAACGTGATAAACAGCAGGAATCCACAATGAAATGAATTGCAAGTAATCTGAAACAGAAGAGACTTTTCAGAGCAAGTGCCATTTTTTATGTTTTAGGTAATTTTATTTCTTCTTATCAAAAGAACAATTTCAATTTGTGTGAAGGGTCATTGAGAAAATAATTCTATGTCAGATGATGCCAGATTTCAATTTTTAAAGTATTTGTCTTCAGAACATTGTCATTCGTTTGCAGATTAAATTAAATGGGTTAATGAAAAATGAAATGGTGTCATGTACGAGGCATGTGATGAGTATTCCATCTGTTAAATAATGAATACCTCGGAACGATTACATGAAAGTGTAGTCATCTAATCAAGAAGTTCAGCTGACAGGTAAACTGCAAGCACAAAGTACAAATGGTTTTATCATTTTTATCTGCATTGTATTTTTACAGATTACAGCTTTAATGGAATACAACTTTTTCTTAACAGTGGATATTACTTTTGCACCTGATAGCGCCCATTTGAAAGTAAAACATTGATGCATGATTGTTCCAATATTACTAAAATAATTTGAACGATTAACAAACAATTCATTGGACAATATTTTTTTTATGTCATTTTTAATTTTTGGAGGGGTAGGATATTAGCCCTGTTGCCCAGTAGGATATTAGCCTGAAAAAAGAGAGAAATAAGCTATTTCTGAGTCTTAGTGGTGCACACTTTCAAACTTCTGTACCTTTTGCCAGATGAGAGCAGGAGGAAGCCGGAATGACCGGGGCGGGAGAGGTCTTTGATTATGTTGGCAGTGTGAGGTGCTGATAGTCAATGGCGGGAAGTCTAGTCTGTGTACTCACTGCAATGGTCTTGGGTAGAGCTGAATGAAAATCTTGAGCTCAGAAATGCTACCAGGATGTTTACATTTAAACAAGATTCAAAGGATCGTACATATCTTATCAATAGTTGTACAATCCTTTGAGAACCTAATAATTTAGACATTGAGGTGTATCCAATAGTTGAAGCATGTTAAACCAGAGAATAGATAAGTGAATAGTCATTTAAAACAGAATAAAGTAGAAAGTAGTAAGTTGTAGAGGATGGTGAATCTCTGGAATGTTCTACTGTTGAATGCTGCGTAGGCTGGATCGCTGGAGGCATTTAAAGAAAAGTTTAATCATTTGTTAAAGATAACAAATCAAGGCGAATGTGGAACTGGCACAAAGGGAAGTTGAGGCCCAGAAGGGATCAGTTATTATCATGTTCAGTGGTTGGAGAAAGCTTGAGTGGTCAGGTAGCTTGTTCCTGCTCTCATTTTCTTGTGTTACGATGTTCAGAATTCAGAATGTAAGCATACTGTTTGCATTAATGAGCTCAGGATTTTCATGTTAAATATACATCAATACATGTATCTGAAATAATAATATGTAATTTGAAATTTGTCGGGCAGCACGGTGACGCAGCGGTTGAGTTGCTGCCTTACAGCACTTGCAGAGCCGGAGACCCGGGTTCGATCCTGACTATGGGTGCTGTCTGTACAGAGTTTGTATGTTCTCCCCTGCATGGGTTTTCTCAGAGATCTTCGGTTTCCACCCACACTCAAAAGACATACAGGTTTGTAGGTTAATTGGCTTGGGTTTGTATACTTGGTATGTATAAATTGTCCTTAGTATGTGTAGGCTTCTCCAATTTCCGGTAGCCCTTACTGTCTTCTTCCCTTCTCAGCTCTCCCTCAGCCGTCGGGCTCCTCTTCCTTTCTCCTTTCTTCTCCCCCCCCCACCCCACCCCACCCTACATCAGTCTGAAAAAGGGTTTCGGCCTGAAACGTTGCCTATTTCCTTCCCTCCATAGATGCTGCTGCACCCGCTGAGTTTCTCCAGCACTTTTGTCTACCTGAAGGAATCTTATTTTCCTTTGGATCTCACTTCTTCAATGGATGGTGGAAACAAAATGGATTTTAAGGCTGAAATAGATTATTTCATTATGAGCAATGGGATGATAACACATTACTGTGGAGATGCAGGAATGCAGTTTTGAGATTACAATCAGATCAGACAGATCTTACAAAATGCTAAAACACTGAGTAGTTCACTCCTGTTTCTAAGTATATTTGAATCTTCACATTTATTTAGTAGGGCTGATGGGAAGAAGGTGTTATAACAGATTTAGGATAATGCGATGGTTGTGAATGGGAGCATCCTGTAACTGTTCCTGGGGGAAGGGCTGGTACTTGAAACTTAAAGAGAGTGTCAGTAGAAATCAGGACATACTCTAGCCTGATACTCCCCATACTCATACTCCATCTGCGTGTAGTGGCAGGTGGGGCCTTAACATTGATCTTTCTCATGTATACTCTATAAGGTCACCATCAAATTTCAGTGTATCTCTCAGCAGAGTATCCTGCACCTTGGAATCTGCCAGTCTACAATATTTGGTTGTGGATAGCTCCTGATTGGGAAACCTACAACACAGTTACCCCCATTGTCAGAGTGAGGCTAAACGTACCGGTTGCTAAACACTTTAATTCTCCTTCCCATTCCCACACTGACCTTTCTGTCTTCTGTCTCCTCCATTGTAAGAGTGAGCCTAAATGCAAATTGGAGGAACAGCATCTCATATTTCACTTAGCAGTTTATAGCCCAGTGGTATGAATGGTGATTTCTCTAACTTCAGGTAACCCCGGCATTCCCTCTCTCTCTATCCCTCCCCCATCAAGTTGCACCAGCTTCTCGTTTTCATCCAACAAAAACAGCTAACAATGGCCTGTTTCCTTTATCATTGTTACATAGCGTTTTTGCATATCTTTCATTCATTGTTCTTTATCTCTCCACATCATTGTCTATATCTCTTGTTTCCCTTATCCCTAACCAGTCTGAAGAAGGGTCTTGACCCGAAACAACACCCATTCCTTCTCTCCAGAGATGCTGCCTGTCCCGCTGAGTTACTCCAGTTTTATGTGTCTAACCCACGAATGGATACCAGTGCAATACCACATCTCCTTCTCTTTCTCTCACTCAATACCTTTCTTACACTGGCAGCGTGTGTTTGTCTAATCACGGGCTTACACAATTTATTTTTGAATTTACCTGCATAATTCATTTAAAAAAAGGGGGTCAAAGTTTTAGAATGAGATTGCAATTTCTTGACAAAAACCTTTTGGTAAATTAGAGCGCATATTCAAGAGGCCAGAATGAATGAAGACATAAGTACCTCTGCCTTAACCAAGAATAACTTGGTCCTTGGGATCTGCCTGTTCAGGAATCTAGTATCAGTGGAACTACTGTACATCTGATCTCCTTTATCTTGGTGAGATCAGACTTTGATGTTAAAAATTCCATCCCACGATTGTCTACCCAAGTCTGACATCATACTGCTGTATCAAAAGCAAATACATTTTCAAAGGGTTACATGAAATACTACTTCAAAAGTTACAGTGTATTTTGAAACACAAATACAAATTCAAAAATTGCAACTTGCAGAGTGCTACAATTGAACGTGCAATCCCAATTGCCGTCATAAACTTTTTGATTGTAACCATTGCTGGGTTAATATTCACTTGCTGTTATATCACTTTAGCCCTCAATTATAAAGCTAAGCTTTATGTCTCTTTTCATTTAAATGCAGGAACAATAATGTTATTTTCTTTATGGAGCATGTCGGAGCTTTGAAAATTTGTACTATCTCATTCTTGAAGTCCCATTAATTCTTCCTCATTGTGTTATTTTTGGGTCTCATCCTCAATTTGTTCTTCAGTGTAACTCATGAAGAATTTGCACATACTAATTACCTCATATATCATCAATCATATTTGCGCAAACTGGTATTTCAAAACCAGGCTACACACATGGTGGAAACCATTCTTCTGCTTCTCTGTACTATTACCACATGGTCAATATAAGTCTGTGGAGGGGCCACGTGCATGCAGGAAGATGAGTACCTCATATTCTGCTCTGTTAGTCTACAATCCTATACCATGAACATTCTTCTCAAATTTCAAGGTCCCCACAACCACCTTGTCCCCCCTTATTCAACCTTTCTTCTTCCCCGCTGCATGCACACACATCTTTCCACTCCACTGCCACCATCACCTATTTGCTCTCTGCCTTTCTCATCCATCCATCACCCATCCCTCCCTACTCTGAATTCCCCATTTTCTTTTTCCCTTTCTCTTCGACTCGCTATCCCTCCCTCTGGTTCTACATTTCACTCCTCATCTTCCTTCTTCTTCCAAGAGCATATTGGACATCCCTACCTCCATGACACACTGGTCAACCTGAGGAGCACCTTCAGCAACAGACTGGTTCCACCAAGATGCAGCCCAGAACGCCACAGGAGATACTTTTTCCCTGTGGCTATCAAACAGTACAACTCCTGTCCTGTACAACTCCAAACTGACTCCCGTTCCCCCTCCCCAATCTTTGCGCATCCCCAATCCTGGACTTTTCACTCATCGCTTTATTTCCTGTTTCACATATCTATTGTGTTTTATGACTGTTGGCAGACCAATTTCCCTCCTGGGATAAATAAAGTTCTGTCGTATAGTATCGTATTGTTCCCCGGATTCCACACCTGCACCCTTTTGTCTCCATCTCACCTCCAGCCTTGGTTACTAACTCCACCTATCTACCAGTCAGCCCTCCAACCCTGAATCCACCAATCACTTGCCAGTTCCTGCCCCACTCCTTCTCCTTACCTCTCTCCACCAGCTATCTCCCCATCGGTCTCATGACGGGGTCGGTCTGGAAACATCATTTGTACATTTCCCTGCAGAGATGCTGCCGAATCTGTTGAGTTTCTCCAGCACTTCATTTTTTTGCTCAACATTCCAGTCTCTTGTGGCTCTATAAGTTTGTATAATTTGTGAAGGATTGCATTCACTGACAAAATGGGATATCATGGATTAAACAAAGGAAATGTTTCACTGGAGCTAATAACCTAGGGGGATAAAAAATAAAGGCATGAAACACAGATGGTATTCATAATTAAAATACCAGGTTTGTGGTTGGTACCTATTATTAAAACACCAACAGCACAGGACTTTGATGGACCATCATGCAGCTGATCACATTGACAGCAAAAAATAATGAAGATTAAGAGTGGAAAGTATAAATAGTGACAATTGGCACTCTAGTAGGCAAGCTGCAGTCAGTGGAGTAATCAATCCAGGCAGTATTTTTGGTTAAATAGCTGAGTCCAGTCAAAAGTGTTTTATTGTCATGTGTCCTGAAACGGAACAATGAAATTCTTACTTGCAGCAGCAAGACAGATGTGTAAACATAGTATTCCGTAATGCATTGTTGCAATTACTTGAAAAGCATTTTTTTTGATGATTTACATCTTATACAAGTAAACAGCGGGGTGCAGAACACCACGTCTGATCTGTGATGGGCAGTTCTGCATTCTGCTACTTGTCATTCAAGAAGATCAAGGTTAAATGTTTTCTCCTTCTCAGTTTATAAACTTACACCTTGTTTTCTTGAATACCATGAACTTGTGTTCTATTTGTAGTTTGTACTAATGTCTTGTTTTTGCACAGACTTTTACTCTTCATTGTCTTGTTAAATGTATGTATAATTGCATATAATTTATGTTTTGAGTGTTTATCTGAGTGCTTTGTGAGGCTGCTGCAAACAAGAATCAAGATACAAGAGTGTTTTATTGTCTTATGTCTGAGTAGAACAATGAAATTCTTATTTGCAGCAGCACAGCAGAATATGTAAATGTAGTACAGTGTAAATAATATAATAAATGAGAAAAAAGTTTAGTGTGTGTGTATATATACACACATATACATGCATAGCTTCAAATTCCTGGGTGTGCCTATTTATGAAGATTTTTCCTGGACGTGGAACACTGATGCAATTATAAAGATAGCCCATCAGCACTTCTACTTCCTGAGAAGATTGCGGAGATTTAGTATGCCAGAGAGGATTCTCTTGAACGTCTACAGGTGTACAGTGGAGAGCATATTGACTGGTTGTACCATGGTTCGACATCTTGAATGCCCAGGAGCAAAGAAGACCGCAAAAAATGGTGAACACTGTCTAGTTCGAGGCGTACCGTGGCCCTATCCCCGAACTCTACCTCCGCTACATCTACGACTGCATTGATGCTACCTCCTGCACCCATGTAGATTCCACTGACTTCATCCATTTCACCACTAATTTCCATCCGGCACTAAAATTGGAGGGGCCCCAGTGCACTGCTTTGCCCGGGGTCCTATAATGCTGTTAAGATGGCCCTGCTGCCCCCCCCCCCCCCCCACCCCCACATCAATCTGAAGAAGGGTCTCGACCCAAAACGTCACCTATTCCTTCGCTCCATAGATGCTGCCTCACCCGCTGAGTTTCTCCAGCACTTTTGTCTACCTTCAATTTTTCCAACATCTGCAGTTCCCTCTTAAACAACTGTCCAGTCCATCATGGGTTCTGACCTCCCCACCATCGAAGGGATTTACAGGAGTCGTTGCCTCAAAAAGGCAGCCAGCATCATCAGAGACCCACACCATCCTGGCCACACATTCATTTCACCCCTGTCATTGGGAGGGTTGGTACAGGGGGGTGTGGGTACCTCACCATACTTGTGCATAAAATAATGAGTTTGACTAGACATTACTACTTTTTTCAGTCTTTAGTATATTTGTCCACAAATCTCTGGTAATTTCAAAAGGGTGGAGAGGAGGTTTACCAGCATGCCTCCTGGATTAGAGGGTACTAGGTACAAGGAGGGGTTGGACAGACATGGATTGTTTTCTCTAGAACACCGGAGAGAAATGATAGAAGTTATATAAAACTATGAGAGGCATAGATAAGGTAAACAGTCAGAACTTTTTTCCCAGGATGGAATATTAAATACTAGAGGGCATAGCTTTATGGTGCGAAGGTAATGTTTAAAGGTGATGTGTGGAGCAAGCTTTTTTTTAACACACAGTGGCAAGTGCCCAACACACATTGCCGGGGGTGGTGGTGATGGCCTATAGAATAGTGGCATTTAAATAACATTTGGATACATACATGGATATGCCAGGAATGCCAGGAATATACCAGGGGCCATAGTTTAAGAATAAGGAGTAAGCTATTTAGAACGGAGACGAGGAAACACTTTTTCTCACAGAGAGTGGGGAGTCTGTGGAATTCTCTGCCTCAGAGGGCGGTGGAGGCAGGTTCTCTGGATGCTTTCAAGCGAGAGCTAGATAGGGCTCTTAAAAATAGCGGAGTCAGGGGATATGGGGAGAAGGCAGGAACAGGGTACTAATTGGGAATGATCAGCCATGATCACATTGAATGGCGGTGCTGGCTCGAAGGGGCGAATGGCCTACTCCTGCACCTATTGTCTATTGTCTATTGAATGGAGGGAAATGCATTATGTGCAGGCAGATAAGAATCAAGATTGTCATTTATTGTCATATGTCCCAGATAGAACAATGAAATTGTCATAAGGTCATAAGTGATGGGAGTAGAATTAGGCCATTCAGCCCATCAAGTCTACTCCACCATTCAATCATGGCTGATCTATCTCTCCCTCCTAACCCAATTCTCCTGCCTTCTCCCCATAACCTCTGACACCTGTACTAATCAAGAAATTCTTACTTGCAGCAGCACAACAGAATATGTAAACATAGTACACCGTAAACAATATAATAAATGAGGAAATAAAGTTCAGTGTGTGTATATATACACATACATCTACTGTACACATACATTTAGACATACATGGTCGTGGTATCGTGTTCAGCACAGACATTGTGGGCAAATTAAGCCTGTTCCTGTGCTCTACTGTTTTGTGTCATAATTTTCAGATTCTATCAGCTCTGTGGCTTTCAATATGTAAACACTGCCGTTGTCTCTGGTGAGTTCTTGTTTTCAAATTTACTTCGAGCTCTGGAGAGGCCCATTTCCCTCCTGGGATAAATTTCCCTCCTGGGACAAATAAAGTTCCGTGTAGGAAGGAACTGCAGGTGCGGGTTTAAACCAAAGATAAATACAACAAACAAGAATAACCACGGGACAGGCAGCATCTCTGGAGAGAAGTAATGGGTGACGTTTCGGGTTGAGACCCTTTTTCAGACTGATTAGGGATAAGGGAAACGAGAGATATTGACGGTGTTGTGGAGAGATAAAGTACAATGAATGAAAGATATGCAAAAATGTAACGATGATAAAGGAAACAGGCCGTTGTTAACTGCCTGTGTTGGAAAGAACTGCAGATGCTGGTTTAAATCGAAGGTAGACACAAAATGCTGGAGAAACTAACTCATCGGGACAGGCAGCATCTCTGGAGAGAAGGAATGGGTCTCGAACCGAAACGTCACCCATTCCTTCGTTCCTGAGATGCTGCCTGTCCCACTGAGCTACTCCAGCATTTTATGTCTACCTTCGATTGTTAGCTGTTTGTCGGGTGACTGTAAACGAGAAGCTAGTGTGACTCTGGATCTGGATGTAGTACGCTGAAAAGCTCTAGGTAGAGCATCCCCATTGTGTGGGGGAGGTATAGAGAGAGGGGGGGGGGGGGTATACCAGGGCTGCCTGAAGTTAGAGACATCAAGATTCATACCACTGCAGGGCTGCCAACATTGGGTGAGAGTTGAGAGTGAGAAATTGCGAGGGAGCGTAGCGACCGAGGCGGGGAGGGTGTGGGAGGGGGTGTTCCCCCTCCCATAGTAGGCTCCGGAGGCGGCACCCACTCACCCGTTCCACTCCGGGCCGGGGTTTAAACTCCATGGGTTAGTGGACAGAGTGGTCGACGGACATAGAGCCGCCGGAGGTGAGGTTGGGAGGTGTGTGCCGTGCCTCAGGGAGGAAGGGGGAGGGGGGTTGGTGCTGGGACCACCGCCGTTGTGTCTCACCTATCACACCATCTATATGGGAGAAACGAAACTACTTTTTTTCCACCCAAAATCATCCCGCAGGCCGGTAGTTTGATAGCCCTACTTTAAACCAATCCCCTCTAGTGCTTGAGTCACATATCCTGGGAAAAAGACTATGCATTCACCTGATATTCCCCTCATGGTTTTTACTCACCTCTAAAACAATTTTTGCTTTATTTTGAACTTTCAGCACCCGTAGATATTTGAGTGTGAGAAATTTTGTGATCAGCGTGAGAGCATGAGAATTTTGTGAAATGCGTGAGTCTCACGCTCAATGCGTGAGAGTTGGCAGTCCTGCTAATAATGCAAACATTTTATGCAAGTTCCAATCGTTTGGACAAAAATCACTTATTACTGCTTTATAACAGTTAAGTTACTTTAAGACCATTTCAGAAATGATTGCACAACAAACAATCAACTAACAAATTAAAGCAAACTAAAAATAAATAACATGTTCCCTTTCCTGACTCGACCTCATAAGTACTTTAACGCTGTTAACAGAGCAAAGGGATATTAATCTCAAGAATCAAAATGGGGAAAGTGGGGGCAATTTTGCTTAAATGGTCATTCTAAGCCCATTCAGATCTTCATAGAGTCAGAGTTATACAACATGTACATGGCTGGCCCAATTTGTCCATAATGATCAAGTTGGCAGTCTGTGTGCCCAGGGACTGGCTGCCGTTCCCAGATCAGCTCGCGTCCCAGGGACTGGCTGCAGTTCTCAGGTCGGCTCGCCTGCCCCCGACCCTGCGAAAACAAATTGGGAAAAAAACGTGGTTTTTCAGGTTACGGGCCGGATTCAGCCCGTGTGCCGTAGGTTGCCGAACCCTGTCCTAGATGTTTGGCCTCATTGTGGCCCTCCCCATGTTTTACAACCGATTCACCTGGTTAGTTTTACCTCCGGCTGCTTCATGTTGTCGGCGGCTGCACATCCAACCAAGAAAGAAGAGAAGAGAAGAGATGCGACGTCACTCACAGCCGCCAACTGACGCGCTTCCCCAGACTGCACAGGTCGTTGTGATATGGCGCAAAAAGACAAACTGTGCAGGGACTGAAGACAGCGTGAGAATTGGCTGAAATGCGTGACTCTCACGCTCAAAGCGTGAGAGTTGGCAGCCCTGCCACTGGGCTGTAAGCTGCCCAAGCGAATTAAAGTTCTATCGTACATTAAACTACAATTCCCGGAATGCATTGGAGCTGCCTGGCGGATGTACGTCAGAGCTTGGGCCTGAGTTTTGCATCCGCTGCCGCCAGTGCGCTGCTGGCGGAGTGAGGGAGTGAGGGACGTGTCCAGTGTGTGTATATAGTGTTGTGTGGCTGCAGGCGGCATCGACGCCGGACCAGGAACAAGACCCGGTAGAGCATCACCATTGCCTAATGTAAGAAGCAGCAAATAATTGCTCCGTCCTCCATCGTGCTAGCCCACCGCCAACAGGCACATTT